>NC_040235.1:5235312-5835312 GCF_001444195.1 Xiphophorus couchianus | reverse complement strand
GAAACGCTTTAATGGTTCTGAAATGTTCAAACCAGGAGTATGCAGGCGACGGGCTTCGCACTCTGGCTCTGGCCTACAAAGACTTGGAGGAGAGCTACATGGAACGCTGGCTGCAGCGCCACCAGGAGGCCACCACAGCCATCGAGGGACGCGAGGACAGACTGGATGTTCTCTACGAAGACATCGAAACGGACCTGATGGTTAGCTCAGAGCTGCTAATCACACCAGCTAGCAGGGAGGGGTTATAACGAGAGATATCCATGTCTTGATCAATTATTCACTTCTTGAGTGGCCTTTTTACAAAAATTTTATTTTTTTTACACTTGAGTACAGTTGCTTGTACTCTTAACAGGGTTATAACCTCTTGTTATAACAGAAGGTGGCTAAGAAGAACATCAGGACTTTTACGTTGCTAACTGCTAACTTTGCTTCCAGCTGTTGGGAGCCACAGCTGTGGAGGACAAGTTGCAGGACGGCGTCCCTCACACCATCGAGCAGCTGGCCAAAGCTGACATCAAAATCTGGGTTCTGACCGGAGATAAACAAGGTTTGCACCCAATGTGCCTATAACCCCAATCATTCAATTTAATTTAATTCAAATCATTCTCTTAAACAGTAATTTATTTATTTTAATTCACAGAAACAGCAGAAAACATTGGATATTCCTGCAACATGCTGAGAGAAGAGATGAAGGAGATCTTTGTTGTGACTGCTAACACAGCTGACACGGTCAAAGAGGAACTGCAGTGAGTCAATCAGTAACTATTTATTGTTGGGTCTTCTGATTATTTTTACTACATACAACCAGCAGTAAATGCAAACCATGCTGTAGAAATTCACTCAAACAAAGACACAGCACCTTTCATAATTACTAGCACACCAAATAAACATTGATCGTAAATTAATTTATACATTATTGCAGTTTACACTGAAAATTAAAACAAATATAACCTCTAATTTGAGACGCTTCTCTTCAAAATGGACAGGTAAGAGAAAATGCCTTTCGACTAAAGCAGACATGATAAAAACCCTAAAACACAAGCCATAAACAGTATTTAGCATAAGCTAATGCTAAAGTGCTATACCAACTCAGTTTTTAGCAAAAGCTAATGTTAAAGATCTATACCAACACAGTATTTATCAGAAATTAATGCTAAAGCACTATACCAACACGGTATGTAGCAGATGCTAAACATAAAGCTTTATTCGACATGGTATTTTGTGGAAGCTGATGCTAAAGAAAAACATGTGATTTAGCTTTAGCTAATGTTAAAATATTATGCCAACACAATATTTTACCAAAGCTAATGCTGAAGCACTATACCAACACCATATTTATCAGAAGCTAATGCTAAAGCACTAAATTCAACCATGTTGAAACACCTACCATGTCTCAGGGACATGGTAGGTGTTCTTGCATACAATCATCCCATCCCACTCCACCAATATGCATTTTCACAAGAAATCCCTTGATCACTCATAATTTATCTCTGTCTTAGCTATGATTTTATGAAAACTGACAAATTAGCCATGAAATCTTAGCTTTAGGTGTGATTTTCTGCCATCTTTCTTATTTTCAGGAACGCCAGAAGGAAAATGTGTCCCGGATCAGCAGAGAAGCCGAAGGTGATCAAAGCTCGAGCCGGCTTGTTTTGGCTCCAGAAGACCCAGACTGTCCAGGATGAGAAAGTAAACGGAGAATATGGCCTGATTATAAACGGACATAGCTTGGTAAGAAGCTGTTTTAGGCACCAAACAGTTTCAGTTATTTTCTGAATAAAAATGCAGTCTTTGGGTTAGCTGGAGTTATACGGCCTACAGAAGTGTGTGAACTCTTAATCTTTAGGCCTACGCGCTGCAAGAGGACTTGGAGTTGGAGCTGCTGAGGACGGCATGCATGTGCAAGACGGTCATTTGCTGCAGGGTCACCCCGCTGCAGAAGGCCCAGGTGGTTGAACTGGTCAAGAAGTACAAACAGGCTATAACTCTGGCCATAGGAGACGGAGCCAATGATGTCAGCATGATCAAGGGTAAAAATCAGAAATCAGAGTTTAAGTCCAACTAAAGGCTCTCCCATACTTCATCTGAAGCATCAAAATTGACTCTGATTGATGTAGTTGAAAATTGCATCATCTTATTTGCAGGAATGTGTCTTCTTTCCATTCTTGATACAGTTACAACAGAGCTCTGTACAAAGTGTTGCGTGATTGGTCAGGAGTTTTTGGGCATGTTTTATGGGGACATTGCTATCCGAACGAATTTGATCAACCAATTATCCGGTTTCTGTATCCACAGGCAACATGAACACTTTTGAGGAGCGGGTTGTTGGATAAAGTGAGGAATTACAAATATTTTCATGATTCTTCACTGAATATCTACAAAGATTGCTAAATTGGTCAAAACTGCGCTGGAAATTCTAACTTATTGTTTACAATGTCTGCAAGAAGGTGTGCTGATTTCTCCGTGACCGTTTTGTTACTGATATGCTGCGGCATAGGTGAAGACTTATGCCAAATCGGGAGAGGTGTCTCCAGGTGGTTTGTGATGTATGTGAATGCCAAGTGGACCAGAGACCACTCCAAAAGTTGATTACAACGCAGGGCATTCTGGGTAAATACAACCAAAATAAATGTCCTAGCCTAGCGCTAGCGGGAGAAATTACTTGTGGTCTTTAGTCAAAGACATAAGAGAAATCCTACAACCACTACAATCTGATGCTACTCCATTTTTTTTAGCTTCTTGCCAAGAAGGAATTTGCGGTCAGTGTCTTCTTCTGAGATTTTTGTGTAGTTTCCCTCAGTGGTTCTTTGTGCAGTGCCACCACAGGTGGGGAGGGGAACAGATTTGGATCATCAGAAATAGTACAGTGTGAAAGCAAACTGCACCAGTTGAAAATTTAACAAAAGTTGCAATGTTGGTCACCAATTGAACTGCGTCTACCAGACTATCAGGTGGGAAAACACCCTTAACATCCTGCAGCCACATGACCTTGCGTTGACTGTTCAACTTTGGCTCCCCGTGTTGTTGATATCAGCTGTCAATTAAGCCATTGTATGATGAAATTGCATCAGTTTTGTTAATCAGAAATTTTGAGGAATCACGTACATGCCTGATTCTTCACTAAATAACTGCAAAAATTGTCAAAAGGCTAAAAGTTCTCTGCAGAAAGATGCGTCTCTCTCCCCATGACTGTTTCTTTGTGTGCAAAACGTCCCTCAACAACGTAACCATAAATCAATTCTTCAGTTTTGAGTGAACAATGGGAGAGCCTTAAAAGGTCCAGGGAACCCTTCAGACTGAAAAACAAGTGAAGAATCTCATTGTTTTGCTTCTAGCTGCTCATATCGGTGTGGGCATCAGCGGTCAGGAGGGGATGCAAGCTGTTCTCTCCAGCGACTTCTCCTTTGCCCAGTTCCGTTACCTCCAGCGCCTCCTGCTGGTGCACGGCCGCTGGTCCTACATTCGCATGTGCAAGTTCCTGCAATATTTCTTCTACAAGAACTTTAGCTATACCCTTCTTCACTTCTGGTATGGTTTCTTCTGTGGCTTTTCTGCACAGGTGAGTGAAAAGTCCTGGAGCTGCATGATGAAAGTTCACACTTGGTGTGAATGTTGACTGATCATTTTGTGGTTCTTGTCCCAGACTGTTTATGATGACTGGTTCATCACCTTGTATAATATGGTTTATACTGCTACCTCAGTTCTCGCCTTGGGCCTCTTTGACCAGGTAGAAAGAATCTTGTTATTTTTTATTTAAAAGACAAAGTAATGGTGAGATATATCCCACTCCGGTCCCTTAGCTTACACTGTTGTACCTTTTCTTTTTGCTTTCTCTCGCAGGACGTCAACGAACGCTGGAGTTTCCGATATCCTCAGCTCTACTCTCCCGGCCAGCTCAACATGTTTTTCAGTAAAAGAACTTTTGTCCAATGTTTAATAGTCAGCACCTACACCTCCCTGGTCCTCTTCCTTATCCCATGGGCAGCTATGCAGGACTCCGTCCGGGGCGATGGCAAAGACGTAGCGGACTATCAGTCCTTCGCTATGTTGACGCAAACCAGCCTGATGGTAGTGGTGAGCGCTCAGGTAAGACGTTCTCTGCTCTTAGTGTCATTTATCATATATTTGATAGCTTTGTACCAATTTCATCATGCTTGGTTATGGAAAAATGGAAAAATCTCTAGCATATTTTAAATGATGCATGCTGGTGTAACTGTGCCTGAGTGAAGTTGGCCACCCCACCTTGTTCAAATTAAACTAAATTGATGTTAAACGTTTTAGTAGCACAGTTGACATGATTCCTAACAGTTGAGCATATCACCAAGGAAAACTCAGTAAAAAAACTGATTTTTTATTTTCCATTTTCCAGATGTTTCTTGACACCCATTACTGGACAGCGATTAATCAGTTCTTTCTGTTGGGCAGCATTGCTGCCTACTTGGCCATCACTTTTACTTTTTACAGCAATGGCCTTTTTTTCATGTTCACCTCCAGTTTCCCCTTCATTGGTGAGTAGATTTAGCTTTTTCTCATTTCTAATACTTGGTTCCAAAATAAAATGTACTTAAGTATTAATTTAGTAAATGTTTTATAAGAAATGAAAGAAAGTCGGTTTAAATTTCCTAAATGTAAGATTTTTAATTTATACTTACGCTCAAAAATGCTGGATTTTTAAATATAAATACATTGACATTGATGACACAAACCAAAGGAATAATTTACAAAATATGGGATTAAAAATTGTGCCCAGTGGAACTCCATTGTTAAAATTATAACACCCACTGGCTATTCTAGCCCAGTTCTAGGGGCGCTTTAGCACCCCTAGAACCCTGACTCATAAAGTCCACTTTTCCATAGATGGACATTCATTCTTATTTTTAAAAAAAAGGCCAACAGGCGCATAACATTCAGATAAAAATAAGGGTAATGCAATTTCTAAGTATGATTTTCAAATCAAGTTCAGGTTAAGGACTCATTTTCAATAGTCATTAACCTGAACTTCTACCTTGATAATAAACTGGTTTTAGGTTTAGTAATCCTATGAATTTAGTAAAATGTTCTTCAAATGCATTTTTTTTTTTTTTTTACCCCTCCAGGGGGTCTTTTGTGGGCTCTAGTGTTCCTTATATGACAGTAGGCTGACAGGAAACAGGGAAGGAGAGGGGGGAAGACATGCGGCAAATGTCGTCGGGTCCACGTCGAGGACTCAAGGCCTCCAAATACGGGTAGCGCTAACCCCTACGCCACCATGGCATGCCCGGAAATGCATATTTTTAAGTAGATTTTATTTTCATTTCCACACTAGGACTGTGCCACTCCACAGCTGTTTGTGTCTCATTAATGTTAGCAGATGTTGGCAGCTATGATGAGGTCTTGAGATTCTGTTTCAAACTGAGTTTATACGCCTCTGGAAAAAATGTAAAGTTTCTCTGATTTTACTCTTTATATGTATACAGTATGTTTGAGTAAAATGAATATTGTTTATTCTATGAATTACTGACAACATGTCTTAATTTTGTTTGTGAATGTATGTAAATAAGCAGTTAGAATTAGGAAACTGCACCAACAAATATCTTTTCATGGGTCTTAGCCTTACTGGGGGCTCAGCACCCCTAAAAGTCAGATCCTAGAATCGCCCCTGACAACACCTTTAGAAAAAACTGTTTAAAAAATTCCCTTTTGACAGGAATAAATCAGACTCAGTGCAGTTAGATGAAAAACTGACACAGGATAGAAAGTTAATTTTTTTAATAACAGGAAATTATGCAAACTGGAGAGTAGTAGGAAAAGCAAGTGGTCAGTTTGCCTCCAGCAGTTTATAGTAGGATAGCTACAGAAATGCACAGTTTATAGTTTTAACCACTAGGTGTCACTATTACCTCCAAATCTGAGACTTTGGCTTTACTAATAATGTATGGCTGAAAGTTAAATTCTTTCTTTTGTATAATCTGCTGCTTTTAACGGCATAAACTTAATTTGTTTTTATTTTTTATGTGTCCAAATTTGCTTGTGTGGTAATAAACTGTTTTAAAATGGATTTCAGGCTCAGCGAGGAACAGTTTGAACCAGCCGAACGTGTGGCTGACGATGTTCCTGACCTGTCTTCTCTGCATCCTGCCTACAGTGGCTTATCGATTCCTCCACATGCTGCTTCATCCCACCATCACTGATAAGGTGGGGAACCAAAACCAGAAGCCTTTTTACTGTATCGACGCATATTAAATTCATATGATGTGTTTTAACGGTTGTTTAAAGCAAAAATAAGAGCAATAATCTGTAAAAAGGAGAACTGGAATGCGTGGATTTTCTGTAATTCCCAATCTGCTCAAATATATAAATACACCTTCACCAATATTTAGTTAAATCTTTGCTAACTACATCTTGGCCGCATTCATCTAATTGATGATTTTAGTGCAAAAATGTATTTTCCAGGAGAACCATGGAGTCCATTGTATGATGACTTATCAGGCCCAATGTGGATAGAGAAATAATTGGAGTAAATTTGAAATTAATCTTGATTTACATTTTTGTGTTAAAACTCAAAAGAATTACAGAAAAAACATAAAGGTTAATTCTGAGTTTGAAATGTTGAAAATTTGCTGTAAATGTTTTTGTTTTTAAATTAACAGAAACCTCTGAAATGTATTTAGAAAAAAAGGTGGAAATCTTTGAACGTGAAAACTCAAAATTTTGCTAGAAAAAACTCACAAATGTTGAGATTAATCTCAGAAATTTTCTAGAAAAAATAAGGAAATGTTCAAGATTTCAAAAGTTTAAAAAAATCCCTTTAAAAAAGATTTCATAGTTTTTCCTAAGCGATTTTTACGAGATCTTTTGGTAGAAATGTATTTCTTGTTTTCCTATCTAAAATGGCCCTAATACGCCGTTGAACCATCGTGAAAAATGGCCGCCATTTTGATTTATAACGGTTTTATTCCCCAAAAAGGCTAGCCCCTGAGAACAAGATTTATCTGAAATATTTACTTAATTTCAGCACTATGAAGCGGAACACTGTTAGTATTTGCTCAACAGAAGGTTTGTAGCTAGATTTAAGCTAAATCTGAGCCATCTCTCCAGGTCAGGCATAAGGCTCGGGAGGAGGGACAGCCGGCTCCGGCTCCTTACCGGCCGCCTCCACGGCGCGTCAGCACCCGCCGCTCCAGCTACGCCTTCTCCCACTCCCAGGGCTACGGAGACCTGGTGACCTCCCGCAAATTCCTGCGCCTGAAGAGGCGTCCGTCCCTGTTCGGCAGAAAGGACTCTCCGCTGGTGGAGAACCAGCCGCAGCACTACCGGACCATAACGGAGGAGTCGCAGACATAGGATGCGTTCAGGGACTGAATTATTTTTATTTGTGTCGTTATTTTGATACCTGACTGAGAACTGGATGGATGCCAGAGGAAATTATAGCGTTATTAAAACACTGAAATAATGTTTTTTTATTATTATTATTGATAAAGAGCTAATGGCATCAAATATGTTTACTAATTATACATTAAAAGTAAAAACTGGTGGCCTTCGATACTTACAGTTCCAGTCTGGTTTACTTCTTTGGCGTTAGACAAGAAAGGGCGCCATCTTGTGGTGTGAAGAGTGTAAGCGCAGTAATAAACTCCATGATGTTTTCTTTTCTTTTTTTTAATCGTTGTTCCTGTTTTTGAGCGTCTTTAAGCAAAAATTATGTTTACTTCTCAGATTTTTCTGAAATACTATTTGGCCTTTATTAAACATTTATTATATTTTAAACAGAAAAGTACAATATATGCCAATCACATATACATACAGTGGAAAAAGTTCCAGATTTAATTGTCTTTGCATGTTTATAACATCAAACAAATTTAAATATTAGTTAGAAGACAACACGAGTAAACACAAAATTCTGTTTTTAAATGGAGGTGTTTTTTTATTAAGAGAGAAAGAAAATCCAAGCTGGGATTAATTATTGCAGATAAGCTTTATTTTAAACTTAATGTGACACATTTAAGCTCCAAGTTAAACTTGGGACTCAGTGTTTCTAATAGAAATAAATTATATTTCTTCCTCATATGTCTTCAGTTTCTGGTCTCAAATACTTTGTTGTCTTTTTCTGTTTTATATTCCATATCAAACGCCGCCAGGAATCTGATTATAATTATCACATATCTCCACTAGAATGAGCAATTTCCCACCTTTTCAGGTCACTGATGTACTTTAAACCATTTATATTCCCTTTTTCCTTCGCTGTCTATGTCGGCTTTCAGACTCGTTGTCGTAGCAACCGACACAACATCTCCGTTAACCCGCAAAGCAGAGAGTAATATATTGACCAGAACGTCCTGCACTGTAGAAAGCTTCCTGCTTTTGGAGCGGACTCCTCTCAGCTTGCATTCACACTGCCTTCATACCTTATAAGAGTTCAGTTCAATCGGTCCAGACCTAGATTTTTAGGCGGATCACAGTTCCTCTTTGTAGTCCACGTTAGAATTTGCATACGCACTCCCCAAACGAATCAGACTTTCTAGACAAACAAAAAAGTCTTATTAAAACGAACTAATTAAGGCTGGAATGTTTTTTGCACCTGGGCGGGTTTTATATTGTGTTTGAACTGGAAACAAATAGACATAAGTGCTGGAAACCGCCAAATCTGGCAACCTCACGGAAGTTTTTTTTTTTTATGATCTTGAAGCGCATGCGCCATGATGCACAGAATTATGACGGAATTTCCACGTGACCGTTTCAAATAAAAGGCGGTCCGCAGTTTGCCGCAATGCGGCATGAAACCAGCGTTCTGATACGCATCCACTCTGGAACCCGGTTTAAAAAAAGGGATATTTTCTGATTTCCTAAGACACCGAATCCGCTTGGACGCCCAGCCTAACGACTGAAGACTTTTCTGGATCGGACTGAAATCTTTTCCGTGTTGATGCGGCCTAATAGTTCGGCGTCCACCTGCTGAGTATCAGCTGGTGTACCGACCGAGTAGGCCGCAGGAGCGCCATGTTGCTGCGTTTGTTATAAGGTAAATTATCTTTCGGAAACATCATTCAAAGTTGTTTGTTTGTTCACTGGTTATGTTATTGAAGCCACTTTTTTGTGTTTAAACAGAGCAGCAGAAGAGGAGCGGCCGACCGACCATGGCGTCTCAGCGGCGGTTTGTTTGGCTACTGGCGTCCCTGAACTTTCCGAGGAGGACAAAATGGCGTGTGGAACTAACAGCAAATCGATAATGGATATTTTAGGTGATCTACAATCAAGCTGAGCACCGCTTCAAGCTGCCCGGGGGATCCGCCCGACCCAACAAAGGTAGGTTAGGTCAAGCAACTGTTCGATGGCGGATCCAGAAGGCATCTCAGGGTAGGAGCTGTTGCGGGTTTGATGCTAGCTGCTGATGCTAACGCTGTGGTTGAAGGCCTACGCTAGGCCGCTTGGTGGTTTGGTTTGACTCTCTGCTGAGAGTCAATGTTTTAAATCCTTCCGTTTTGAGGTTTTTGTGCTGCTTTTTGAAGCAGTTGCTGTGAGTTATGGCCGTAGGGTTAGGTGTAAGTAGCTTGTTGGAATCTGAAGTTCATGGTTGACAGTTAAGAGGGAAAAGAAATATGGCTGCCAATGATTTGGCGAAAACAGTTTAGAGAAGTTGAGGCTTAATGTCACTAATACCCCTTCATAGCATAGTAAATATTAATGATAATATAATGTGGCTACATTGATAATTACAGCTGTGTTAAGATAATTATGACTGAATTAATATTTTAAAGTCTTGGGGTAAGAGTAAGGTAATACCTTTCAACATGCATACTTTTTTTTATTTTTTGTATCTAATTAAAATGTAGTTTCAAATATAATCTAAATATTTCAAAGACAGGGTTCATACTTTAATAATTAAATAACTTGACGAATTTCATTTACGTTCAAAGATTTCGTGACAAACATTATATTTGCGCTAGGAGTTTTGCGATTTCATTTCTTCTGGATGACGACAACCACCAACGGAGAGATGTCCTGGAGCTGGAGGTCGGAGGTCACAGAGGTAATGTTCACACAGGGATGCCCAAGTCCAGTCATTGAGAGTTACTGTCCTGCAACTTTTAGACGCATCGTTACTCCAACAGACTGGGACCAGCTATGAACAGGCCTGGCAACGGGCCATTCATTGGATTCTGGTGTGATGGAGCAGGGATGCCTCTGTAAGTTGCAGGATGGTAGCCCTCAAGCCCTGGACTTGAGCACCCCTGGCCTAATCCATTTCTTAAGCTTACTTAGTTTGACAAAAATAAGTAACTGGTGCAGTGTTAGCTTTTATTTAGACTTCCTGTTAAAGGGAAGGTTTTCATTTTGGTAACATTTCCCATTTAAGGGAAGGTTTTACTTTAGACTGTCACCACTTGATCCTCAAAATTAGGATTAGCTTAAGCTGACTTTTAATTTTAAGCAATTTATATTTATTGCAGTGGCAACTTTATTTTGAAAGGTCTTTCTGTTGAAGGGAAGCCTTGGAAAGTCTTCCTGTTAAAGGGAAGCTTTTCTTTTCCACTGTCTTTAGTTGATCCTCAATATGAGGATTAGCTTAAGCTAACTTTTAATTTAATCAATTTATGTTGGTGCAGTGGCAACTTTATTTTGAAAGGTGCTCCTGTTGAAGGGAAGCCCTGGAAAGTCTTCCTGTTAAAGGGAAGCTTTTCTTTTCCACTGTCTTTACTTGGATCCTCAATATGAGGATTAGCTTAAGCTTACGTTTAATTTTAAGCAATTGAAATTGCTGCAGTGGCAACTTTATTTTGAAAGGTGTTTCTGTTAAAGGGAAGCCTTGGAAAGTCTTCCTGTTAGAGGGAAGCTTTTCTTTTCCACTGTCTCCACTTGATCCTCAATATAAGGAAAAACTTAAGCTTACTTTTAATTTTAAGCAATTTAAATTGGTGCAGTGGCAACTTTATTTTGAAAGTTGCCACTGCACTGTTAAAAGGAAGCCTCGGAAAGTCTTCCTGCTAAAGGGAAGCTTTTCTTTTCCACTGTCTTTACTTGATCCTCAATATGAGGATTAGCTTAAGCTTACTTTTAATTTTAAGCAATTTATATTTATTGCAGTGGCAACTTTATTTTGAAAGGTCCTCCTGTTAAAGGGAAGCCTTGGAAAGTCTTCGTGCTAAAGGGAAGCTTTTCTTTTAGCCTGTCTCCACTTGATCCTCAATATGAGGATTAGCTTAAGCTTACGTTTAATTTTAAGCAATTTAAATTGCTGCAGTGGCAACTTTATTTTGAAAGGTGTTTCTGTTAAAGGGAAGCCTTGGAAAGTCTTTCTGTTAAAGGGAAGCTTTTCTTTTCCACTGTCTTTACTTGATCCTCAATATGAGGATTAGCTTAAGCTAACTTTTAATTTAATCAATTTATGTTGGTGCAGTGGAAACTTTATTTTGAAAGGTCTTTCTGTTGAATGGAAGCCTTGGAAAGTCTTCCTGTTAAAGGGAAGCTTTTCTTTTCCACTGTCTCCACTTGATCCTCAATATGAGGATTAGCTTAGGTTTACTTTTAATTTAATCAACTTATGTTGGTGCAGTGGCAACTTTATTTTGAAAGGTCCTCCTGTTAAAGGGAAGCCCTGGAAAGTCTTCCTGTTAAAGGGAAGCTTTTCTTTTCCACTGTCTTTACTTGATCCTCAATATGAAGATTAGCTTAAGCTTACTTTTAATTTTAAGCAATTTATATTTATTGCAGTGGCAACTTTATTTTGAAAGGTCTTTCTGTTAAAGGGAAGCTTTACTTGATCATCAATATGAGGATTAGCTTAAGCTAACTTTTAATTTAATCAATTTATGTTGGTGCAGTGGAAACTTTATTTTGAAATGCCTTTCTGTTAAAGGGAAGCCTTGGAAAGTCTTCCTGTTAGAGGGAAGCTTTTCTTTTCCACTGTCTCCACTTGATCCTCAATATAAGGAGCAACTTATGCTTACTTTTAATTTTAAGCAATTTAAATTGGTGCAGTGGCAACTTTATTTTGAAATGCCTTTCTGTTAAAAGGAAGCCTTGGAAAGTCTTCCTGCTAAAGGGAAGCTTTTCTTTTCCACTGTCTTTACTTGGATCCTCAATATGAGGATTAGCTTAAGCTTACTTTTAATTTTAAGCAATTTATATTTATTGCAGTGGCAACTTTATTTTGAAAGGTCTTTCTGTTGAAGGGAAGCCTTGGAAAGTCTTTCTGTTAAAGGGAAGGTTTTCTTTTAGACTGTCACAGTTTGGATTCTCAATATTAGGAATGGCGGAAGCTTATTTATATGTAATTAAGTTAACCAGTTGGTGGAGTGGCAATGTTTTTGGGAAAGACTTTAAGGTTACAGCAAGGAGATGCTGGAAAAATATGCCAGGCTACATGAAAGCTGTGTTTTCTTTGGTAAAACAATGATTGAACATCTTGGTGATGCTGGAAAACCCACTAGGTTACACAAAAGGTAGGTATTCTTTGGTACATCACCTATTACAGATCTTGGCGATGCTGGAAATATATGCCAGGCTACATGAAAGCTGTGTTTTCTTTGGTAAAACAATGATTGAACATCTTGGTGACGCTGGAAAACCCACTAGGTTACACAAAAGGTAGGTGTTCTTTGGTACATCACCGATTACAGATCTCGGCAATGCTGGAAAACTATGGTAGGCTCCACAAAAGGCAGTTGTTCTGATTTTGGGTACAGCAAGCAGATTTAAACTGTACAGATTATTCTCTGGTTTGTGATCAAAGGTGATTATTTGTGTTGCACAACTCTCCTTATGAATTGTTGACAAATGCCAATTGTTGGCAGCATAATATCCATTTTTCAAGTTTGGTCCAGGAGGATCTTATTTATTAATGACTATGTCTGGGTTTAATCATTCTCAGAGGATCAATAAGCATCCTTAAATTAACTAGCGCAATGCCTGGAGTACGGCAGTCTTTCTCTTCAACGAGCTCCTCCCTCACGGCTGGTTCAGAAGATAAATTTCATTTAATCTCGATCTCAACAAATGGATGGCGGAGCGCATTGTGGAGGTACACAGATGTTTCTGCTTGTGACGAACAAAGATGTCTAATCCCGTCGCTGACATGAACACAGAATCACTGGGTAAAGTAAGAGTTCATCTAAGTTCTCTGAACTGAAAGCTTGAGTATAGATATTTTTTTATAAATGTATTAGAGTCTGCGTCTTTTAAATTGAATATAATTTCAGACTTTTTTACAACTTAAGGTTAACTTGGTGAGCTATGGTTACAGGTTAATTTTCTACACTACAGACAAGTAATTGTTAGTGATGCTCAAATATGAAAATTGGACTGATGTTAATATCCGAAAGTGACACTGGTTACCAGTATTACGTTTTTTTTATCTGATTATTCATAAGAATAATCGATACAATACTTGCTAAAATATTCATTTACAACAAACCTATATCCGTGTGAATTTTTGAAGTGTTTTTCATTCTGAGTTAAAGGGTTTGACATGAAACATGCACCTGTCTTGTCATCTTCCTGTTCTTTTGTCCTTCAGGAATCCTTTTGGATTATCTTGTTTTCACCCTTCTTCGCTCTCTTCATCCCCCTTTGACGGAAAAGGCCTTCATCGCCCCACAACATCCTGTTTTTAGTTTGTTTTTGTTTTTTGGTTGTTTTTTTGTTTTGGACAATTTTGTTTAGACTTTATAATTCATTTTGTTTGTTTTATTTTAGATATTTAAAATGTTTCTGTCTTAAATGTTACACTTTAATGTTTATTGATCTTTGGGATTGTGTTCTTGCATTATGGCATTGTGAAGGCTTAGAATAGTTTAGGTTATCCTGATTTATGTTATGCTGCTGATGTCTGTTGCTACTACATTATTTATTTGAAATGTTAACTTTATTCTGTTTTTTCTCTCCACAGAAGCTGGTCTGGCGTTTTGATTGGCTGTGGTTCCTTTTTGGATGACGGCATGGGCTGACATGATGCTGCCATCACACAGCCGTTCTCCCTCTCCTGCTGTTAACTTCTCACTTCCTTGAACGTGTTAGGTTCTCCTGACCAGCTGACCCGTTGTTGTGTCTCTGCTCCGTCTTCCCTCAGCTCCAGTCGGTCGTAGCATATGGCTGTTGGTACCGAGCCCGGTTCTGGTTCTGCTGGAGGTCTCTTCCTGTCGGAGGGGAGTTCTTCCTCTCCATAGTCGCTGCACGCATGCTCCGTACAAGGGGCTGGTGTTCAGTCAGTGACTCAACACAAGCCATTTGCTGTCGGCCCCTACTGGTGAGGAGGAGTAAATGCTGTAAGTCATTGACTCCATGCAGTCTGCTGGGTTTCCTTTGGTACAAACTTTTAAACTACTTTAATAATTAACTGAATTTATTATACATTTAATTAATAGCAATTGGAATATAATTGACTGCATTAAAATTATTCCAAAGTGTATTGAGATGACATTTGTTGTGAATTGACACTACATAAAATTAAACTCTTAAACCAACAAATATGCCCCACCAACAACTAATACAAAAACTGTTTAAAACCTCAACCACCAAAACAAAAACTGTTTAAAACCTCAACCACCAAAACAAAAACTGTTTAAAACCTCAACCACCAAAACAAAAACTGTTTAAAACCTCAACCACCAAAACAAAAACTGTTTAAAACCTCAACCACCAAAACAAAAACTGTTTAAAACCTCAACCACCAAAACAAAAACTGTTTAAACCCTTTAACGTTGATTCACAGCAGTGTTGTCAAGGCATGTTACAAAATTGTTCCAATTCATAAATTCCACTTGATCCTAGTCATTAATGCTTCAAGTTCAGTTAATAAAGTAGTTTAAAAGTTTGTACCAAAGGAAACCCAACAGACTGCATGGAGTCACTGGCTTACAGCGTTTCCTCCTCCTCACCAGTAGGGGCCCGCAGCAGATTGCTTGTGTTGAGCCACTGACTTTACAGCAACCCCTCGTACAGAGCATGCATGTAGCGACCATGGAGAGGAAGAACTCCCCTCCAGCAGGAAGAGACCTCCAGCAGAACTAGAACCGGGCTCGGTGCCAACTACCGTCTGCCACGACCGACTGGAGCCGAGGGAAGACGGAGCAGAGACGCAACAACAGGTCAGCTGGTCAGGAGAACTTTACACGTTCTTGGAAGTGAAAAGTTAACAGCAGGAGAGGGAGAACAGCTGGGTGATGGCAGCATCATGTCAGCCAAAGCACTCATGCAGGAAGGAACCGCAGCCAGTCAGAGTACCAGTCCATACACGAGCGCCTCCTTCAGGCCTCACCCAGAGCAGTTGGTAACTGCTTCTGTCTTGTTTTTCCCCTCCGTGGGCTGCCACCTTATCGTGGTGGAGGGGTTTGAGGGTCCCAGAGATCCTAGGAGCCGACAGACATGCCTCTGTTTGGGTCGGTCCACTGGAGAAAACGGCTCCTAGGGGAGGGATCGGACCAAGAGCAGCCCAGAGACAGACAGTTACTGCTTAGAACTAGATATAGAGGGAAGTCAGGGTTTCCCCCAGTGTCCTATCGGCCTATATGGTTTTAGGATGATTCCCAGTTGGAGAAAACTAGTTGTCCTGTCACAATAAATCAGTTAATTGCATTACAAATTAAATAAACTCAATTTCCACATGATTTATTGTTTGTGTTTTTACCGAGAATTGGTTGAAGTCTTCAATTTGGTCTCAACTAAACCTTTTTTTTTTTTTTCCCCATCATTCATTGTATTTGTGGTTTATTTATTTTGGTTATTTAAAATGTCTTCCAGATTCAGTGTTAAAACTTCAATAGAATTTAACATTTGAGAATATATTATTGCATTATTATTCTATTCCTGTTGTTGGTTTTTAAATGGTATCAAAACAATATATTTGTTTATTTAACTTCTAGGTCAGTTTATTGTCCATTCTTCAACATAACAAATTTTGCTGGATGATAAATTGACCTAAAAGTTATCGCAACAAATAAATGTTCTTTGAATACCATTTTAAACTAATGACAATAGCATAATAATGCAAGAATACAGTCTCAGATTTTTATTCTAAAGAACATTACACACAGGAATTGGAGGACATTTTAAACATAAAAACAAAATTATTCTGGAAACAAAATTGTCCTTCACAAAAAGTGTCTAGTTGAGACCAAAACAGCAGCCTGACTACTGTATATTGATCCAGATTTTGGTAGTAACATGATAAATCCTGCAAATGGCAGTTATTGACCTCATTTTAATTTATTGCTTATTGTGACGGGCTGACTTTAAACACCTTTTGATTTCAGTTATCAGTTCACTTCCTGTTGGGATCAGAATACCATTTCTCCCCTCCATTCCTCCACTCAGCAGCTTCCTTCTTATCTTTCTCCTTTTTATTTTGTTCTGTTGCAGTGGGAAAGTTTCATCATGTCCTTCAGCAGCTCGATGCAATCAGTGAGCCGACCTGTTCAGCTTGCCCATCTGAAGCACCGCTGCTGGAGAAGATTTGAGATCAGCCTAAAAATTGCTAAACCTGTTCAGTTTGAGTCGCTCCGTCACACTGAGCCGATGGAGGCCGGAAGAGGGACACAGCGACATTCTGCTGCTGGAAGATCCGAGAGAAGAAAACAGGGAATTAACAGCTGAACAGATGCGATGCTACTTCAGATCCAGATGACCCGGTAAACTACATCTGAATCCAGCCTGGCCCCCTTCATCCATCCGTCCTGGTTCCCTTCATTTCCTGCGAGGTGCATAACCACTTTGAATTTTTATTTTTATTTTTTTACAGGGATTTTCTAAGTCTGTTGAGTTAAAATTAAGAAAAAGGGAAAAGTAAAACCTTTGAGATGAGACAGAAAAAGGGACGACTGTAAACATCAGGACATTATCCCTGACATTTGGGGACTTTGTCTTTGTCCCCAGTTTTAAATTTTATCTCAAATGCTTAATGTTATCCTTATTGTTTAATACTATTGACTGTTTATTGCATCTGGGATGTTTAACGTCTGACGTTTATTCAAAGTTTTCTAGAGATAATGTTTGACACGAGGCAAGACATTAAACATCCCAGGCACAACAATCAAAGTTTATCGCAACGCTAAATATCCTGGATAATCATACTTCAATGTACTTCTGAGTTGAAAGTGAATACATTAGATTGACTTATTTTAAGGTATCCAAGATTTGAATCACGGCTGTTGAATTTGAATACAGCATCAATTTTATTCAGTCTTCATGAGCAAGGAAATTGTTATTGAACATTACTATTCAGAAGTACAGTGAGGTTTTTGTTACCGATAAAGAACTAATGGCATTACTGTGAATGTGTTTATTAATTATGCAAACTGGTGGCTTTCGATGCATTTCCAGACTGATGTACTTCTCTGGTGTTAGATAAGGAAGGGTGTCATGTAGATGATGTACAGATGGTAATATACTACCTGCACACCATGTTTTTTTTGGATTTGGTTTTTAGCATCTTTAAGTAAACATTGTCTACTCCAATTTCCCAGAAACACTATTTGGCCTTAATATATTAACAGAAAAATAAAATCCAGACAGAATATATCAACATACAGTGAAACATTATTCCTTAATTTTTTTGCTTTTTTTTTTTTTTTTTTGCTTTTTTGTTGCACTTAAGTGTTTCAGAACATCAAACTGATTTAGCCAGACATTGCTTTTCTTTTTTGTCTTCTGCTTAATATTCCATATCAAACCTCCAGAAATCTGATTGTCATTACCTTACATCTCCACTAGGTGGGGCGGTTTCACATCTTATTAGGTCACTGATGTTTAATTGTTTTCTGCTTAAAAGTAGTTTTGATTTTTAAAAAGTAAGTGGTTACTGTTATGTATAAAACATGTTTAAAAACTCATGTTAAGAAAATGCTTAATGTGTTAAAAATTGGGATTTCTGTAAGAAACATTGGTGGATAAAAAAAAAAACCCAAAACAGTAGCCAGGATTAAATTCCAACAATTTGACTCTTCATCCCCTTTTAGAAGACTAAATTTATTATAGCAATACTTAAGTGGAATTGAATTTGTTACACAAGATCGAGTTTTGAAAATATTTCCGAATAACATTTATTAAACTGAAATTAAAGTTCTGTTGTCTTAATGTGACTCACAAAACGCACAAGAGTTTGTATTTGTATTAAATTTCTTTTGCAAAAAGTCATTAAAAGATTAAACTTCACACATAATTTTGAAATGTTTTTTTTTTATATACATTTTGTGGGAGTGGAAGAGAGTCAAATGTTTAACTTTTGGAAATTTTGAGATTCAAAAGTCTAAAATTTGCAACTTGTAAACTAAGAAATTTCCTTTTTTCTAGAAAAATAGATTTTTGGTGGAAAGTAACTTTTTCTGTATATAATGTCCTTAACACACCTTTGTATTTAAGTATTAATAATATGCATTACTTTTTCAAATAAAATTCAGGCAATACATTAAGTGAATGTTTTTCTTTATTTTATTTTTTGTCAGTTTAAAAGCATTGTTTGACTTTACAAAGCAAAGGCTTATAAAATAAATAACTGATTCTTTCACTGTATAAAATTAGGAATGGTTTATAAAGTCAGTTACATCTTCAGCGTCGATCAGGTAAACCAGGAAGTGTCCCACCGCAGCAGCCAATCAGAATCCAGTTCTTGTTGCCGGGCAGAGCAGATGTTCAGAACTGAACTCTGATTGGCTGTTCTGTCTTCCTTTCAGTGACTCCTGAGCAGATGATGTCCCTGCGTCCATATGGCGGACCTTTGTGACTCTTGTCAACTTTAAAAGCTGCGGTCCGTCCCCCCTCCCCCTCCTGCTGCTGAATGGAGAGTCAACGCCATGCTGTCCTGCCTAAGCGTGCCTTTTGTTCTGCCTCCTCCGCTCACTCTCGGCTCCAGACTTTGTTTTGGGTGAAAGGATCCGTCTCAAATGTCCCGGTCAGCCAGCAGCAGCTGCTCCAGGACTGCGCCATTATTCCCCACAAAGAAGAGGCGAGGCGGCCCCTCCCACCCCGCTTTCTGCTCTTTGTGTCCATTCATGAGGCTGCACAAGTGCTGCCTGCAGCTTTTTCTGTGAGTTTTATTTTTGGCGAGTTGCACAAACAATGAATATCATAAAACTGCCTCAAAACCGTTCTCCTGTTTAGAGTTATGGCCCAACTTATTCTCTAAAGACTTAGAGAAAAATTATGATTGGGGTGTTGGGACCACTCTAAGACAGAAAACATAAAGTTATGAGAATAAACTAAGAGAAAAGAGTTGTAGTATAACGTAACATAACTTCTGTTTTAGCATATCTTCCATTGTGGCTTTTGTTGTAATTAAATTTTAAGCACAATACTGAAACACAATAAATCAATAATTAATAAAGATTTTTTTTAAACGTACTACTTCCATTGGCATTTAATTTTGTTTATAACGTTGGAAAAATGTTTTGTTAGAAGTGCAATAATCTGCCCATTACCTAGCAACCCGTGGAGTTTTGCCTGTCACCTAGCAACCAAAGCCTGAGCTACACAAAATATGTTCATTACAATTTGTTTTACAAAACATTATGGATAATGGGATTTTATTTTGGTTATTTAACTTAGTGTAAATAGATTGTTAAATGAAATAATCTGCCAGTGGAATTAGAACTTTTCCATCAATATTAAGAAATTATTTACTTAAAACAAGCCCCTTTTTACCAAAAAATTACTTAGAAGTTTTCTTATTTCAACTTAATTCAAGATATTTGCACTAGAAACTAGACTAAAAATTATGTTTTTGTAGTGTACAATAAACTTCAAAGATAAAGTCCTAAAATATGACTTTAAAAAATGACATTTTTGCCTGAATTCCTGGAGCAGTGAAAGTGCCGGTTGTTCCAGACCCTCCCTGCTGAGTGCAGTCGGGTTTGTTAATGTAATTAGTGATCAGGTTCATTATGAGCTGCTTTAGAGCCAGGAATTGGCATCAGCAGCTGCTGGCGGAGGAGCCGGTCGGTGTCGACACACGTCTGGTAATGACAGCAGGAAATATTAACATGTTTATAAGGCAGATTAGCATAGCTAGCAGACACAGTAAATACCTGAAACGGCTGTTTTCTGCACTTTTATTCATCTGAAACAGAGATGTGCAAAAATATTCACACTCAAATTTTACACATGATGCATAGATGTTTTTTGTATGTAAAATGGTGCCTAAAATCTTTTGTAAAAAGAAATTCATATCTTTAACTTGTCCCCTCCCCCAAGTAAAGTTTATCTGTACTATGTGTTGTAGTTTTCATGCTTCTCAACTAATCTTACCTTTAACTAAAATCTTGGACCTATTTTTGCGTAGATTTCCTCACTTTTTTCATCCATTTATCCATCCTACGGTAGCCCAGAAGTGTCAACAAAAAGCCACAACTGGAGGTATGCTAAAATAGTTCTGATGCTAAAACGGAAGCTATGCTAAATTAAGAGTTTCAATAAACTTGTTAACATAACTTTAGTTCTGGCATAAATTCATTTTTAAAATAATTTCTGATTTAGCATAATTCTAATTATAAGATGAAGTTTATCATAAACTTAGTGGCATGGCTTTTGTTTTAGCATAAAATCAGGGTCTTTTTAAATGTAAAATCAATTTTAGCATATTTCTGTTTTACACTAAGGTGAAGTTTATGATAAACTTGTTAGCATAACTTCCATTGCGACGTTTGCTGTTGTGATGTCGCGCAGGATTTCAGAAACATGCAATAGAGAAGTTGTTTGGGCTGCAACAGAGGCATTTGGGGATTTTTTCAAAAATTGCTAATGGTTTGTGACATAAAATAAAAGCTCTTAGACGGTGAATACTAATGCAAAGGAGAGTAAAAGTCTGAAATTCTGTCCATTCTGAGTTCCTGTTTTGTGTTTTTTAGATATTTAAGTCCAGCAGAGACACCAGTAGCCCATTGTTTCCATCTGCTGCTGTTTCAGTCTTTGTGTTGAACAGCAGCATGTGGCAGCAGCAGCAGAGCTCTTAAAGCTAAAGGTTGAAATGAAGGCCATTAGAGGTTGATCAGGGTTCTGGAAGAGCAGCTTTGACTCAAGGTTACACAGAAATCTGTAGCTGAACGTTAAGCGCTCCATCCCCAGATGTAGAGCTCCTGTTATACAATCAGATTAGAAAAGAGGAACTGTTTCTTTAAGGCAGAGTTTGCAGCTTAGTGAGGTGATGTAACGATGCTTGATGTTTCTGCTGACTCTTGCTGTTAGCCAGGATTAGGCTCTGAATGCGTGAATGGCAGCCGGCTTGTGCCCGGCACACGGCCGCCTCCAAACGCTTTTCACCTCGTCATTAAACTGGAGGGCAGACCGACAAAGCTGGTTGCTATGGAGATTTAAAGGACTGTTTTCTCTTCTAAAACGAACAGATTCTCTCACTTATTTGAACTTCTTTCTGATTTGTACAATGGTATCTTACAGCCATAGTAGATAGAGGAAAAAAAGTCAATTTCTGTAAAAAATCAAGGAAATTTCTGAGTTTGAAAAGTCAAAACTTTGCTAGAAGAAAACATGGATAGAAGAAAACATGGATATTTCTGGGTTTCAAAAGCTGCAAAAGTTGGAAATTTGCTACAAAAAACTTGAAGTTGCTGGAAAAAGCTTAAGTCAAAATTAAAATACATTTTTTAGCTTAAGTCAAAAAGTTTGCTTCCAAAATTACTAAAAAAAACAGATTTTTGAGAGAAATCTAGAAAGAACATTTTCTAGAAAAAACGAGAATATTTCTGAGCTTGAAAAGTCAAAATGTTGCTGGAAAAACTTTTTGATTCAGAAATTATCTAGAAAAAACTTTTAAATTTCAAATATTTTTTGCCTTAATTTCCATAATTCTAGAAAATGTTTGTCTTAACCAAAATTTTCTGCGGCGAAAGTCAAAAATGTTAATTTTTTTCATCTTTTGAAAAATGTTAGTATTTTGGCAGAAATTTACTCTTTTTTAAATATATATTTTTTACCTAATAAGGCCCTAATATGCCTGTGTATATTTGGTTTCTCCATTTTCTTTGAACCTACATAAAGACAAAATGTTGCAGGAGTCTGAAGCTGAATGTGTTTGGTGACCCAGCGGGTCGTTGAAGCTGCAGCAGCTGCTGGCCAGCATGCAGGTCAGAGAGACTCTAGTTTCAATCAAAGATCTGAACGTCAAACTGGAGAGAAAAAGAAAAGGCAGCAAAAGATCATGTTCATTAAGTCGCTGCCTGAGTTTAATTGACAACTGAATGCTGAACTGAATGCAGAGTAAATGGCTTGATAGTTGGACCAGTTATGTATCTACATAAAATATATTGTTAAATTGTAATTAAAAAGTTCAATATCACTTACAATTTAATTACACTATGTTCTCATCCCTGATGTCTTTTCAGGTCAGTTGAATTTAATGAAATATTGCTGATTGTGACCCCAGAAAAAAAAGTAGAATAAAAAAAAACTATTTTAAACTGTTGGTCGTCAAAGTGACTAATCTGAAGCATGATGGGTAAAAAACTAGGATCCTCAGGAAACCAAATGATAAATAAAGAAAAGCACCTAAATAAACTCTATTAGATATAGAACAGCTGTTAGAACTGCAAAGTCAAGTTTTAGAAGAAATGTTGGAAAATAATAAAAGGGCAAAATGTTAAATTTCATGGGTCAGAATTTAATGCTGCAGGAAAATGTTTGGTCTTTTCCACATCTAAAAAATTACAAACTTAAAACAATAAAAACAGAGTAAAATAATTCAATTTAACTTAGCTGTAAAAAAGAAACGGCAGTGAGCAAAATTTGAATCAAAACTTTATTTAATCACACAAAAAACAATTGATAAAAACAAATTAACAACTTTGACATATTTTTATACATGCTGTTCGCAGTTAAGTAAAAATAAGTTCAGTCTCAATTTTTCATGTCTTTTTGTATTCATGAGTTTTAGATAAAAAGTTAATTTTCTTCTTCAGAATTTTATACACCAAATTTCTTTACAGTAAAGGAATTTTTAAACATAATTTTCCTTTAATACATGTGAACATTTTTAAAGATTTTATTTTAGAATACCATTGTTTCTGTCACTGTTTAAAAGTGAAACTTTTACAAAATTAAAAATATTCTGAACTGTGCAGAATATCAAGATATTGTCTCTAAATTGCAGTTATTTAAAATAGTAATGTGTTTATTTATACAGTTTAAATAAAAATTACTGGTATTTTTTATTTTTGGACCAAACTTCATTCAACATCAAAATGTTTATTTTTATTTAATTAATTTATTTATCATTTAATTGGGTCATATTCTAAAGTGAAATCTTAAGATTAGACTTTTAAACAATGTTTTAGATATTTAGTGTAAATTTAAACCCACATTTCAGGTTAGAAAAAAATTACAATTTTTTGGTCCAGATTTTATTCAGTATTTTTAATGAAAATAATTTGAGTAATTTTCTAATTAATTTCTTAATTTACATCAGGACTGCCTGTAAAAAAATGTCCCAGATTTGATTCAACATCAAATAATTTGAGTCGTTCGTCTAAGAGTGAAACTTCAGAAAACATTTTCAAAAGTAAAATTAAACAGAAAATCTAAACAAAAATTGAGTAAAAATATTTAAGAAAAATTTTTATTCAGTCAATTTGCTACAATAAAACTAAGTTTTACTTTTTAAAACTAATCAAATTCACATAGAATCTAATTTTATCTTGGTTGAATTGTTTAAAATTAATATTTTATAATTTGCAACAGAATTGCAGGAATGTTTTTGTTAAATTTTATCCAATTTTTTTATGGTTTTATAAATAATTGAATCTTGTCATTTTCTAAAGTGAAACCTTTAGATTAGACTTTTCTAGATTAATTTTTGTCATCGTTAAACTTCTAAAGTGAAACCTTTAGAGAATTAAGACAATTCTGGAAAGTGGGAAACTTTTCCGCTGACTGCAACTGCTGCCATGTTGCTCAGCCGAAGACGAACATCTGAAAAGTCTCTTTCCAAGATGGCCGCTTCTTCCTCGGCACCGCTTCTTCTCCTGCTGCGCGTGCTTCTACGTGGCGACGTTCGCTCCGTGGGAACCACGGGACGCAGAACTCGCCTCTTCTCCTCCCTCTCCAAACCTCATCCGCACAAAGAATGAGGGTCGACGGTGTGCCGCCCCCCGCTGCGTGCCCGGCCTCGTTCGCAGAAAGAACCAGGCTCATCTTGGCACGGACGGCTGCGGGGGCGGCGGCGCTGCCGGCGCCATGCTAGCCCGGGCATGCTAGCTCCTCAGGAGCGCCCAGGAAAGAACCGGAAACGGAATCATCCCGGTCGGGATGAGGATTTCCAGGTGTGAACGGATCAGGTGAGCGGCAGAGAGCCGGGTCAGCGCTCGGGGAGGCTGATCTCAGGAACCCAGTCGTTCAGCCGCCGGCTCTCCTCGCAGAACAGGTGCAGCTTCTCCAGAGCCGGGTCCTCCCAAGACCCATCGGCCGGGTTCTGTTGGAGCGACAGGAGGAGCGTTAGCAGGGAAACAGCTGCTGAGCAGGGCCGGAGCTACGAGCCTCACAAAGGGGCCACAACAACAATAGTATGGGGGGTTTATTCTACTGTTAGCATCTATATTGAAAATCAGCTGCAAATGTTGGAATTTGTTAGTTTCAGTTGGGGAACAAAATGGCCGACTCAGAACTTCAGTTTTAAGTAAAAATGTGATTAAATTCTTGGAGCAGAAATGTGTAGAAGAAAAAATCAAGTAATAAATGGGCTTTAATGTGATGAAGCTAACAGTTTAAAATTTTTGGAAATTTAAAAAGATAGATTTTTTACTGTAATAAAACAAAGGTAAGTTTGCAGAAATTAATTTGGCCAAAATATGTTTTAAGCTAACAAAAAATTAATTCAGCCAGTCACACTTTATAGTGTAAAAATTAAATATATTCTGTAAGTTCCAACTCATTTTCTCCTGTTTGCTCCTGTTTGTTTCTCCTGATGCCACAGGCCCCCCGGTGCCCACCCCGTTGTTCCGCCCCTGCTCGTACCGTGATGAGGACGCAGTGCGCGTCTTCCTGCTCGTCTCCGACGATGGCGGCCAGACGCTGCGTGTCGCTGACTCTGACGATGCTGATGTCGTTGTCGAAGCAGAAGGACTGGATGAGGGTGAAGTGGATCTGCAGGGCCACGTCCCACTCGAACTGCTCGTCCGTGGCCAGGACGCAGAACGACACGTTGTCCGGGTCTCTGTGGACGGAAAACGCTCTTCCTGTTAGCAACTGCTGAGACAAACTCACACAGAAAGCATGAAAAAGCAAGAAAAATGAAAGTTTTCTCACTCTGTCATGATCTTAGCACTTTCATAGACGCCAACAGTGAGCCGGTGTTCGCTCTGAGCGCAGACCAGAGCTTCCTTCAAGGACTTTCCAGGAGACTTCATGGCTTGTTAAGCTCAGAACGTGAAGAGGAAATAATTTGTGCTTCCTAAAAGAGTCGGTGGGCTTATATATGGTGGAGCCGGCACGCGTTCGCCGCCTGATTGGTTCCCTTAAGGACAAAAGCAACAACCGACTGCGACCCCTCCCCACCCTGAGGGACGCGTGCCTTTAGAAAACTCTCAGTCAGTCGGCTCGTGTCCAACGGGGTTTAGATAGAAACTGTCACTTCTAAGTTATTCATGCAAAAAAAAAAACACAGGAGTCACTGCAGCTGAATCACCGAAATGATCAATTTAAAAAGCAAGAATCACTATGCCAAAACTTTCTACAGCTTTTATGGAAACAAAAGTCAATATCTTTGGACCTAAAGAACAATTAGTCAGTTATTACAACTAGAAACTAGCCTGTAACTTCAGAGCCACATAGAGACAGTTGTAAAGTCAGTCTTCTATCACCTTATTGTTGGAATACAAAACAAAATATTTAGTTTTCTCACTTATTTTTAAATAACTTTTCATTATTTTGTTGCCATTTCTGATATTTAACAAGAGAGACTGAAAAATGGTGGAAATTCTTTTAATTATCAGATGGTTGCTTAACTTTGAGTTTTAGACCAAAACTTTCCTCAACTTGACCAAACAAAACTGAAGATGTTTGTGGACCTTAAGAGGAAAGATTAGAACCAGCTCACAGCTTCAGTTATTACCGATAGAAACTAGAGATCAGACTCTGACCTGAACCTCCAGAGCCACATAGAGACAGTTACAAAGTCGGCCTTCTATCACCTGAAGAACATTTCCAGGATTAAAGAACTAATGTCTCAGCCAGATCTAGAGAAACTCATCCATGTGTTTATCTTTAGTCACTTTGATTACAGCAACAGTGTCTAAAATCAATCCTCCAGCTGCAGCTGCTGGTGCTCTGACTAAAACCAGGATGATGGAGCCAGTGAAGTTCCTACGGCTCCCTGTAGCTCAGAGAACAGACTTTAATGTATTGTGTCGATAAGTCGTTCAGTATTTTAAAGATCTGTTGTTGGATCAACCCTCCAGACCTCTCAGCTCTTCTGGTTCTGGTATAAAAAGAACCAGAACCAAACATGGAGAAGCAGCATTCAGCTTCTATGCACCACAAATCTGGAGCAAACTTCCAGAAAACAGCTGAAACTGAGTTTCTTTAAATCTAGACTAAAGCCCGGCTGTTTCAGGTTTTGAAACATAATAAATGAAACGATCGATAATCTGATGTGTGACTTGATAAAATTTAATATTTCAAATGTATTTTGTGTTTTTATGATATAAATCTGTTTGAAATGTCTGACAAATAAACTGATTGATTGTGTAATTTTATAATCAGCGCCCCCTGCTGGTGGAGGGATTTAAAGTTTCAAATAAAGTGAGAACAGAGTTTCCACAGTAGCATCTCCGTGGGTATTTCCACAGCGTGTTTTCTCCCTTTAAGGTTCAGGAAGTGCCACGCGCCGCTGCTCCGTCCGGGCGCGTGGCATTTGGGGGCGGCAGGTCACGCGCTCTCATCTCTTTTATCAGCGCTGCGGAGGGACACCATCTGTCCCCGAGTGGGGCGGCGGACAAAGGCAGCACCTGCTGAGCCTCGGGAGTCAAACAACCCGCAGACATGCAGCCGCAGCGCTGCGGTGCCGCAACTTCTCCATCAGATTAGAGGCGCAAACGGAGCAGATGTGCAGCCGCAACAAAAGCGGTGGATCGATCTGCACGCGCCCGGCCTGTTGCCGTGAAAGTGGATCCTTTCTGCAGCAGAACCGAGTCCGGATCAGTCGGGATGAGCCGAATCATCCCTGGAGGCAAACAAAGACTGGGTTTGCGCAGAAAAATGAAAGGTGGAAGAATGATTTCAAGTTTCACAGAATAATGAAAAACGATAAAATAAAAATATTAGAAAACAAAAGTTGAGGTAAGAAATGAACTGAAGAGTTTATTTTAACTCCAGAATATCATAAAGTTTTGTCATATTTGGGTTGATAACGTCACAAAATTCTTTAATATTCAGCAAGAATCAAAGTGAAATCCTTTTAAGGAGAAGTAAAAGCAGTTTTGCCACAACAGGAATCATCACTAAAAGTGGCGACAAGAATTAATTTTTTATTAAATGTGGCGCCCCCTCCACTGGCGCCCCAACATAGTTTTACATGTTGTGGCGCTCAGGTTCCTGTAAATAAAACATGTTTACACCCCAAACTAAAGCGACCTCAGGGGGTAACGCAGTTCGGAACCACGTCTCTGTTTGGAGTTTAAACTTCATCAGAACTCAGACAACAGGCTGCAGAATTTGCAGGATCGCAGACAAAAGCTGGCCGAACCCCTGGAGCGGGTCAAACCGCGACCCCCTCCCCGTTCATAGCGACAGTTCTCCATCTGCCGCAGAACAATAGCGCTGAATCAATCAGCGCCAACCTGTGCGCCCCTCCTCAGCTATTCATGCGGCAGCAGGCGAGCCTCACGCAAGATGCGGGTTTCACTGAATGTATGCAAATTAAAAAAGGGCAAATATGGGGGAGAATTTGCGCTATTGGTGCCCAAATAAGCGTGCGTAAAAGTGAAATCACGCATCCTTGATAAAGTACAGCTTGAAATTCTGTTTATTTTTGACTCACTTTATTGAGATTTTATGTGACAAAGTGGATCTTTACTCTGAAACGAATTAAAATCCTGTTGAATCCAATTTCATTTGATTTCAAAACCGATTTTTACTGAAGTTTTCCATCCGACAAGTAGAAAGAGTTAAAATTTGAACCTCTAAATGCGGAAAGCCGTAAAATGTTGGTAAAGCAAACAAAACACACGCAAAACTCTTTAAATTCTCCAAATCAAACGTCTCTGTGGTGAGTTTAAAGCCAAAGTTTCCCTGATGTAAATAAACGGACAGCTGATGAGCCACGTGGAGTTTGCTCAGTTCTGGCACGCGCTGCGCATTTGCATTTGTATGGAGGAGATAAGAGGGGGGGGGGGGGGGGCATAATAAAAAGTGGGGGTTCTGTGAAAACAATGCGGGTGGTTTTACGGTCAGCTTCTAGTCCACAGATGGTCCGGTCCACCTGCGTGGGGGCGGGGCTTCTCACTTCCGGCTCCATCTGAGCAACAAACCTGCAAACATGAAGAGATGAGCTGGAAACCAGGAGATGTGGGGCATCTAAACCAAGAAAAACACATTCTGGCTGTCAGTACAGCTTAGAAATGAGAGGAAAATGTTTTATTTTTGTGAATTTTATGAATGCATGACGTGGAAATGTTTTATTTTTGAAGAAATCCGCAACAGTTTCACTTTAAACTGTTTCCATTCTGCAGAAAACTCAATGCACCGAGTTGGTTGCATTTTCGTTGCAAAACGAAAAGTTTGACCTTATGGTTGTTATGTATACTTAAAAATTCAGTTTAATTTAGTGAATTTTATGAATGCATGGCAATATTTCTGCAGAAACTAAATATTTTCCTTCATGTTTTAGCTGGTTGGACCAAAACAATTACTTCACTTTTCTCTTTTGAGTTTAAAAATGAAATAAATTAGTTAAATGTTTATGAATTTTAGAAATGCAGAACAAGATTTCTGCAAAAACTAACATTTTAAACTGTTTACATTCTGCACAAACTTCATATTTTCCCCCATCAATGCAAGGATTTTTTGATTTTTAAGACAAAATGATAATTTCGCGGATCTGTTTGTCGTTTGGGATTAAAAATGACATAAATTCGTTTTATTTTTGTGATTTTTTTCAGTGCATGAAGTGGGAAAGTGAAGCTGCTTTCTGCTCCAACTGAAACTTGAAACCTAAATATTTTCCTTTTGTTTGCGTGCAGAAGGGGAGCGCGCGTGACCCCCATCAATCTGCCACGAGCCAAAGTGCGACAAAAGCATTATCACATCAATGCGCCATTCAGCCGCAGCCAATCAGCGCGCGCCGCTTTCTCTGCGCCGCACGAGCTGCGGGGCTATAAAAGCTGCCGCGTGAAGCCGCTCTGCTCCAAACGCTCTTCTTCCTCCTGGAATATCCTCATCCTCACCGACGGCATCATGACTTTTGAAGAGGTTCTGATCCAGAAGCCCGCCGAGCGCGCTCAGTGCGCAGGCGCAGCCCTGGAAGAAGTTCTGGTCTCGGCTAAAGACAACCAGTCTCTCACCGTGGGAGTCTACGAGTGCGCAAAAGTCATGAACCTGTAAGTTTGGAGATCCGCAGATGGTCGGTTTGGTTCCCGACCCGGTCTGACCCGGTTTGTTCTTTCCGTCCACAGAGACCCGGACAGCGTGTCCTTCTGCGTCCTGGCCACGGACGAGCAGTTCGAGTGGGACGTGGCCCTGCAGATCCACTTCACCCTCATCCAGTCCTTCTGCTTCGACAACGACATCAGCATCGTCAGAGTCAGCGACACGCAGCGTCTGGCCGCCATCGTCGGAGACGAGCAGGAAGACGCGCACTGCGTCCTCATCACGGTACGAGCAGGGGCGGAACAACGGGGTGGGCACCGGGGGGCCTGTGGCATCAGGAGAAACAAACAGGAGCAAACAGGAGAAAATGAGTTGGAACTTACAGAATATATTTAATTTTTACACTATAAAGTGTGACTGGCTGAATTAATTTTTTGTTAGCTTAAAACATATTTTGGCCAAATTAATTTCTGCAAACTTACCTTTGTTTTATTACAGTAAAAAATCTATCTTTTTAAATTTCCAAAAATTTTAAACTGTTAGCTTCATCACATTAAAGCCCATTTATTACTTGATTTTTTCTTCTACACATTTCTGCTCCAAGAATTTAATCACATTTTTACTTAAAACTGAAGTTCTGAGTCGGCCATTTTGTTCCCCAACTGAAACTAACAAATTCCAACATTTGCAGCTGATTTTCAATATAGATGCTAACAGTAGAATAAACCCCCCATACTATTGTTGTTGTGGCCCCTTTGTGAGGCTCGTAGCTCCGGCCCTGCTCAGCAGCTGTTTCCCTGCTAACGCTCCTCCTGTCGCTCCAACAGAACCCGGCCGATGGGTCTTGGGAGGACCCGGCTCTGGAGAAGCTGCACCTGTTCTGCGAGGAGAGCCGGCGGCTGAACGACTGGGTTCCTGAGATCAGCCTCCCCGAGCGCTGACCCGGCTCTCTGCCGCTCACCTGATCCGTTCACACCTGGAAATCCTCATCCCGACCGGGATGATTCCGTTTCCGGTTCTTTCCTGGGCGCTCCTGAGGAGCTAGCATGCCCGGGCTAGCATGGCGCCGGCAGCGCCGCCGCCCCCGCAGCCGTCCGTGCCAAGATGAGCCTGGTTCTTTCTGCGAACGAGGCCGGGCACGCAGCGGGGGGCGGCACACCGTCGACCCTCATTCTTTGTGCGGATGAGGTTTGGAGAGGGAGGAGAAGAGGCGAGTTCTGCGTCCCGTGGTTCCCACGGAGCGAACGTCGCCACGTAGAAGCACGCGCAGCAGGAGAAGAAGCGGTGCCGAGGAAGAAGCGGCCATCTTGGAAAGAGACTTTTCAGATGTTCGTCTTCGGCTGAGCAACATGGCAGCAGTTGCAGTCAGCGGAAAAGTTTCCCACTTTCCAGAATTGTCTTAATTCTCTAAAGGTTTCACTTTAGAAGTTTAACGATGACAAAAATTAATCTAGAAAAGTCTAATCTAAAGGTTTCACTTTAGAAAATGACAAGATTAAATTATTGATAAAAACAACAAAAAAACTTTGTAATAAAATTTGTTTAAAAAATTAAAAATGCCTTTAGTTTTGATGTAAATGCAAATATAATTTGAAACAATTTAACCAAGATAAAATGAGATTGTAGCTGTTTTTGATTATTTTTAACTGCAGAAATGTTTTATTTGTTGTTTTAAGATGTTTTTGTTTAATTTTACTAATAACATTTTTTTCTGAATATTAGAGAAATGACTTGGTTATGAAATAAGATCTGGACCAGAATGTTTTCTTTTTTTTTGTTTTTTGACCTACAATTCTGAAGTAAATTAATTTTAAATTATTTAACCAGCATCTTAGCTGATTTTGACTTAAAATGCAGAACATATGAAAAATGTTGCTCCATCCATTTTGCATTTTTTTTGCGTAGTTAAACCTTTGACTATTCTCTGTGAAGAGTCAGATTTCACTTATTGGAGAATTAGCTTGAATACACTGTAAAAAATACCTGATGTGTTTTAAACTTGTTAGAAATAATAGTTTTGTACGTTTGTAAGTGAAAAATACTGAATAAAATCCTTGAAGATGATTTTCTGGTTTTCACTCTGGATGAATAAACTCTGTTCTTCACGGATCAGTGATTTCGCTCCCTGATGCGTCGCCTTCATCTGCATCTCTATGAGGCTCCACACAATAGCCGCTCCGCACAGAGGGCCCTTTGTCTGGGCCGCAGATGTCTCTGGGGCCACGCCGCACCATCTGCCGCTCGGGGTCAGCAGGGTCAGGTGGGCGGAGCCGAGCCAGAGGGAAGAAAGGGAAACCAGGAGGGAGGGTTCGGTTCGGTTCGGTCCGGCCAGCTGCTGTTTACCAAACTTTCACCAACTGTGTGACAGTAAACAGATCAGATGTTTGGGGCCCTGCAGGGGCCACCTGCTCCGCACCAGCCAGGCTGGAGAAACACAGAATGAAACTTTAATTTTTACTGGATATTCCTGGGACGTCCTCACATTTAATGACGGCACATTATGAAAAGAAAAATCCCCAAGTTTCATAAGTTGATTTGAAAATGTTCAGGTTTTTTTCTAGAAATAAACTTTTGAAACTTTTCCATCATAACAAATAATCCATAAGAAAAAAAAAAATCCTCTCAGCTAGAAAACATTTGCAAGAAAAGAGACTCAGGAATTTTCTAGGAAATAAATAGAAAGTTTTAGATCAATCGCTCACATTTCCAAGTTTCAAAAGTTTATTTCTAGAAAAAAATTGCTTGAAAGTTTTTTTTCTTTACTCGGAAATGTTTTTTTGCTGAGTGGATTATGGAGCATTTATTATGATGTGTAACCATGGCAACAATACCTTTTTGTTTGTTTTTTTACAACTGACTACAGCTGGTTAGCATTTTAAACCAATACCTGAGCTGCTACTTTCTGGCTGTACGATTAGACAACAGACTTAATGAGGAGCAGCAATAGCAAAGGAGGAGGATTAGCAAAGCCAGCTAACAACTGATGATGTCATCCAAGAAATGCTACGTTTTTACCATCCGGATATTAAGCTGTTAGTCAGAGGCCTCTTCAGAGCCACTGCAAGACTGACTGCTACTGGTGCTCATTCCTGCCGCAGCATCAGTTTGAAGGAAGGAAAAATATTTCTGAATTTAATTCCTTGAAGCACTTTCTGTGGGAATGTCATAAAATTCAAACAAAATGGTTTAAAAAAAAACACTTCAAATTTCAGGTTTCACCTTTGACCTCACATTCATTTTATTTCTCGTTTTTCAGGCACTTTCACATAAATAACAGAAAAGTTTCCAGCGCTGAACTCGGAGTATAAAACGTGAATCTAAGAGGGGCGATGATGATGATGATGATGATGATGGTTTTCTTTGGTCCATTTGGGTCTCAAATGTTTCTAAAAACAAACCAGAGCACTTAAAAAAAAAACACCCAGCCGTTTTTTGGCAAATTATTTCTCTTGGTGTCTAGAAAGACGTGATTGGTCCATGCAATGGGCTGTGCAGGAGGCTCCACTTCTGCTTTTCAAAGACGTACAGTTATATAACTGTGCATCTGTTTGCAGCCATTTTCAGGCGTGGGTGTAAACGTTGAGTTGGGGGCGTGGCCAGCAGCTTGTCTGGATTTAAAAACTAAACTCTTGTTATCTAAGAATGATTTGTTTAGGCCACAGACCGACCCATAGCGGTCCGTTATGACAGCACACAGAACTTGGAGGTGTGCCTGAGGCCCCTGTAGGCCCGCAGCCCCTCCCTCTTGGGGTCCCTCACCATGCCGCGGACCACGGGCGGCGATTCGCAGCCCCATCTCTTCTGGGCGCGGTGCAGCAGGATGCGGTAGACGCCGGTGACGGGGCTGCGGCTGTCCGTCAGCTGGTGGTTGCGGAGGTGTTCGGCGGTGAAGCCCAGCTCCTCCAGGGCGCTCCGCACCTCCTCCTCCACCTCCTCGTCCTCCGGGTTCCCGCGCTCCGACTCCAGCAGGCTCTGCAGCGGGCCGGGCGGCTCCGGCGGCGCCAGCGACCAGGGGAACTCCACGGGCAGCAGCCAATCGCAGCCCAGCATCTGGTCGACGGCGTAGCGCTCGGCGGCGACCGGCTTCAGGATGCCCCTGATGAGCCGCTGGCAGGGGCCCGGCACCCACGGCGGGATGGCGTAGCTGGTCTCCATGATGCAGCGCCGCAGCTTGCCCATGGTGTCGGCCCGGAACGGCATGCTGCCGGTCACCATGAAGAACAGCAGGACCCCCATGGCCCAGACGTCCACCGGCGGGCCCAGGTAGCTGTCGTCCCTGAACAGCTCCGGGGCGGCGTACGGCGGCGAGCCGCAGAACGTGTCCAGCGAGCTGCTGCGGCTCGCAACGCGCGTGCTGAAGCCGAAGTCGGCGACTTTGACGCAGCCGGCGGAGGTGAACAGAACGTTCTCCGCTTTCAGGTCACGGTGGATGATGTTCAAGTTGTGCTGAAGGGGGAAACAGAGACGGGTCAGGAGATCCAGAACTGGTTGGACTGGTACGATAACAAATGACCCTGGACAATAAATTCTCCCAGAAGTTATTGCAATAAACAATAATATTGTTATAATAATATTACCTTTTTTATATTTTGCTCTAAAGTTGCCAATTAGACTAATCTGTTTCATGTCAAATTACAGCCTACATATTCTAATCAATAAAAATCATTTGCTTTCTTGATCTTGTGTTTCTTTTTTTTGGTGGACATTTTTCAAAATGGCCAAAATGGAAATATATGTCCACTGTAGTTATTACCAGTGGAGGACACAGCTAACGAAAGAGTTAGCTTCACTCACCACTAATTCACCAAACAACAATCTTAGTAAGTTTAAATGCTTAACATTAGCAGAGCTAATGCTAAACACACAAAGAAAACAGCAGGGCTAGCGTTAAGCTCCTAATCAACATAAAAAAATTATTGAAAGCTGACAAATAAAAATGAGCAGAAGCTAATGCTACGTAGCCACGTACATAAAAACGTGTGTAGCTCTGAAGCTCAAGGGACGTCATTAGCTTTCTAGTGTCATGTGACAAGACGTGATTGGTCAATGCAGCCGGAGGAAGCTAACTATAGCATTGTGTGACTGCAGCCTTCCATTGTTTTCAGGTTTAGCATTAGCAGAACTATTGTTTATGATTAGTGTAATGTTCCATTAGCTTGATGCTAACATAAAATGCTATTCCTCGTAAGGTGATGAACCTGATTCCTGATCAGTCCATATTCTGCTCCGTACAGATAAACAATGTTTCATCTCATCCTGTTTCCTGGCCTTTATTCACACAACGCAGAATTGATTTATGCTAAACGATCACGATTACAGACGTTACATTAGCTGGTTAAAGGTTTCTGAAGAATCGCCCACCATGTATTTGACGGCAGAGAGGATCTGGGCGAAGGTGATCTTGCTGGCGTTGTCGCACAGCTTCCCCTCGGTGCAGATCCGATTGTGCAGATCCCCTCCTCCGGCGTACTCCAGCACCAGGAAGAGGCGGCTGGGCGTGTCCACCACCTCGTACAGCCGGATCACGTTGGGATGCTGCAGGCACTCCAGGCTGCTGATCTCCCTGGACAGCAGCCGCTGGGCCTGGGCGTCCAGCCGCGTCCGGTCCAGGATCTTCAGAGCCACTTTGTCTGTGAGCAGAACAACAGAGAAGATATTAATAGTGGTGCAGCAGATAGATTAATTAATAAAAATGGAAAAATTCAAGATGGCCGTCATCAAGGAAATTGTGCCAATATTTACCACAGATTGATAATTTTGTCAAGTGATGATTGGATCCATATTATTAATCTTTTTTTGTTTTTTCAAAATGGCCGCCATGGTTGTCATTGAAAATTACATTTTCACTCTAAAATTGCTAAATGGATGAATGTGTTTCATAGCCTTCATGTTTTCAACAATAAAATTCCTACATATTTTCTTCATCTTGTTTCATTTTACTGGTGGACATTTTTCAAAATGGCCGCCATGGTTGTAATTGAGAATATATGTCCACAGTAGTTACCGCCGGTGGTGAACACAGCTAACCAAAGAGTTGGCTAACCACTAATTTAACGCTACACTCCTAAACACATGAAAAAGTTAGCAGAAGCTAATGCTAACCACAAAAAATGGTTTTGTGAAAGCTAACGCTAAACAGCTTCGCACATAAAAGTTAGCAGAAGCTAATGCTAACCATGAAGACGACTGTCACATGATATGTTTTAACTTATTACCAAAGTTGAAAAGTATTAATATGTTAATTAATAAATTAATATGTAGCAAAACCAGAAAAACTGAAACAGACTGAGAAACAAAATTCATCTAAAATATTAAAACTGGGAACATTTTATGCCAAAAATTGGTTAAAAATGGCAGCCATCTTGAAAAATGAGTCATCTTGAAATTCAAGAGGCTAATGGACAATATGAAAATGCTAATTGCTAATGTATCCAAGCTCTATAATAACATGTGTGACTGGAGCTGTGAATGGGATTATCAGGTGAGGTTCTGTTGGTACCTTTGGTCAGAGCGTGGAACGCCAGTTTGACCCTGGAGAAAGTCCCGTAGCCGATCTCCCCTCTGACCTTGTAGAAGCCCACCCTGCGGCCGATGATCAGCTCCTTGATGGTCTTTTCGTCTTTGCACATGGCCGCCGTTAGCTTCTGCAGCGGCGTGAGGTGCAGCGAGTCGTCGGGCCGCTCCTCCTCATGGCCGCCGTCCGAGCTGTCCGTCAGGCTGTACAGGCTGTGGCTCAGCCTGTGGCGGGTCAGCTGGTACTGGCTTCCAGGCATCGCTGCCAAACAGACACAGGAGGACTCAACAACCCTAGAGCCGTGCAAAAGTCTTAAACCACCCAACATTTTGTTGTGTTTTCCTTCAAAACAGCCAGAAAAACCGGCTACTTTAAGTCCTTATAAGGAAGTCAAGGCTGCTTTGAACTGAAATATAACAAAAGGATAAAAAATATTTCTGAGTAAATTTCATTATTTTGTAACTTTAACAGCTTTTCTATTGTCTGTGGTTTCATAGGAAGACTGGAGACTATAGAGAAAGAGAACTTTAAACACACAGGTTCTGTAAATTATGATTTTATGTTTTGTTAGCAAAAACTGTTTTTTTTAACTTCCACTACATTGTTTCAAATTCATATCAAATTTGAAAAAAATGTGTGTTTTCCTGTCAATCAGATCTTAATTGACCAAAATAATAATTTGAACATCCCACCCACCACAAGTGATGAGCTCATAGCTCAGCTTTCTATTCCTTAGTTGCCGATTGTTGCTAAAATGCATCAAACCCAAAATTATAAACAACTTTTGAAACTTTGATCACATGTTGTTTATTTTAATATAGAATATGTGGAAGACATTAATCAGTCTAAATATATATTTTATTGCACAATCTAGTTCAAGGTTAAGATCATTTACTGTTTATCAGCAGAACTCTGTAATTCACACTCCGACCACTAGATGGCATCAAAGCACTTCTAATATAATCCGAGAGGCATATTAATATACCAATAAAGAGAGTATTTATGCACCATCTAGTATGTATTCATAACAAAATAGGTATGATGCTAATTAGCATCACTAGTCCATAAAGGAATACAGTTTGTGGTGTCATTATTTTTGGCTTCAGATTAATAATCTCACACAGGATTCTATTAGGACAAGTTTCTACAACCTGGTTAAAAGTAAAGATCTCACCAGATGTCCAAACCGCCCGTCTTCTTCAGAACATGGCTGTGGACGGAGTCCTCTCCAAACAGTCCGGCCCAGACGGACCCAGAGAACCAGAACCTTCTCACATGCTGAGGTCAGAGCTTCACCGCCTCCACCTGTTTCCTCTCCAACAGAGAACCATAGACTGTTGACTCAACACACGGCAGACATGTGAGGAGGAGGAGGCTGAGATGACGCCACAGGTCACGCCTCTTCATCCCTCCAGCAAAGGACGGCGGCCAAGATGGTGTCCATGATCGCTAATCCTGTTTGAGTTCAACTCTGACCCGCTACATTTAAACCGAAACAAACAAAAGCTTCTGGTTCTGACTGTATTTTATGTTTTTAAATCACCAGAACCTGGATATTTATGCAGGTTGAGGCCAGGTGTGTGGGAGGAAATGGTTTCATTCCCTGGAGGCTCGGCTGAAGATGAACCGTTATGCAACGGCATTAGCCGATGTTCTTGTTGAGATTAGAGGAGAGTCCAGTTTAGAGCGCGGCTGCAGAGCAGAGATAAACAGATTAGAGGGAACAAGATCAGGACCTGGCTGGAGAGCAGCTCCATTCAGGTGGGAACACCTGAGGAGCAACGTGGCTCCGCCGAGAATTCATTAACTCATCGTTTAGTGTCTCAGAAATCAAATAATCTGACGATTAATCGATGAATCAGATTAAAAAATGGCCACATTCTACATATTTTACATTTAAACACTGAAAGAAAAAATACAATTACAGATTAATTACTACATATCAAAAGGTGCTAAATAATTTCTATCCTTTTTTATATAAAATCTGAACCTGGTGAAGCTAAACAGCCACTTCAGCAGTTCTGATTAAAACATGTTTACAGACAAAGGTGTTTTTTTTTTATCTTAAATATAAAATGTGTATATATGTGTAAATATTTTGAACAGTTTTGACTTAATTACTCCGTTGAATATGTTGGTTTTTCAGTAAATTATCCTTTTCAGAGTCTGATTCTCTACTTTAGTAAACAGTTAATCGTTAACTAGTTGATGATTATTCAATTATCATCTCTAATTGAGTTATAGATGATATTTCTCCTGATTGACACCATCAGCTGTAACAAAAACTCTGCTAATCCACCTCATTTGCTTTTGCCGCTCCTCTTTAAATCTCTGCCATGGTTGGAAAGGTGTTGGATTTGGGGAAACAATGGAAGGAAGAGATGGTGTCAGCTTCCACCTTTTCATCTCCTCTGGGATTTGGGGTCATAGTTCAGATATTATTAGTAAAAACAATACCTTGTCGCCACGGTAACACGTCTAAACAACCAGCACCCGTGGGAAACTAAAAACATTAGACCCAAACTGCTCCACAACTATTTATATTGCTAAATACTGAGGAAGTTTTTCCTGGGTGTACTTAGTTTTCCCTTATTTAAAGGGTGTACTTTCATTCTACCATAAGCCTGTTTATCAGAGAATCTTTTTCAGGCTTTCAAACATCAAACCAAAACCAAACTGAGATTTTACAGCTGAATTAATGAATTTATGGAAAGCAGTCGACTGATTTATTTCTCTGAATGGAAACAGATTCAAGCTGCAGCAACAGATTAGCGTTTCATTCAGCTTCCTCCTCTGCTGCAGTCTAATGGGATTAGAGCCTCATACGGCCGGGCAGCGTGGGGTTCAACGTGCTTCCAGACGGAGAAAAAGGCGAAGAAAACGCAGCAACGGCAACCAGAACACGAATTTAAACTTTTCTGAACACAACCGAGTCAAACTAGAACTTCCTCCTCTTCACATAGCTGCTGCTGCCGATGCTAACGGCAAGCTGGCTCTGCTCCAGCTCCTTGATTCTCTGACGCAGAACCGCAATCTCTTTATTCTTCTCCTCCTGGAAAAACTGCAGCTTCTGATCAAACACACACACACACACACACACACGCCGCTAAGTTCTAGGTCAATCTAACAGAACCTGACGTTTATTTCTGCAGGTGAGGTTCTGGCTCACCCGCTTGAAGACGCTCTGAGGAAGAAGGTTGGATCCATGAAGCTGCTGCTGCTGGTTCCTCTGAGCTGAACTTTGAACCCGAGCTAACTTCGCACCAAACTGTTGGAAAACACAAGCAGAAACGTAAACAAACAGCTCAAACTGGAGGATCCCTCATCAATCGTTCAGTTCAGACAGGCTTAACAAGCTACTTCAAACCGACTGAAACGGTTAAATTAATGAAATCATAATTAATCTCTATTATCTGATGAACCATGGTTCAATAAACGGACCTTACAGACTCAAACAGGCCATTAGCTGGAAGAACAAATCACAAAGAGCTGCAATGAACCCAAAACTACAGAAAATAAACTTTTTGCATTTAAAATATATATTTTTAATTCTTTGTCTGAAACATGAGGAGTTCTGAGTGGAAAATATTTAGTTTTATCTTCACCTGGTTCAACGTTTGTTTAAACAAAATCTCCTTTAAAGCCTCTTTTGCTATCATCATCATCATTATTATTTATAAGTATTTCTTAGCATAATATAGCTAAACAAAAAATACAATAAAATAACAAAAACAATAGCAGGGTGGTTTAAACGTATCACGTATATAACTCAAATTATAGAACAGAAAGTCACACAAATTCAGTTTATCATTTAACTCAGATCTTTTTAAATTATTAATGAATCGTTAACTGAAAAAATTCTGTTACATTTTAGGGAATAAAATGTTTATTTTCTTACTTGCAGAAGGATTCAGTTATTTGTTTATTTGTATATTATAATGCATTTATAACATTGTGTAAAAAAGCTTAAGTGGTTAAATGAAAAATTTGCAGCATATGCCAATTTTTTATATCCAATAAATTGATTAATCGATTATTGAATTGTGTTTCTAAACAGAAGCTCATCCACACCAGGTCTGGCCTCCTGCAGTACCTGTGAAGGTCAGCAGGGGGCGCAACGAACCAAAACTGACTATAAACACTCAGGAATTATAAACGGTTATATTTGTTTCTGAGTTTCAGTTCATAGAAAAGAAAACAAACTTAAATTAAATGATAATCAGCAGCTGTTTTACAGTAACCTTTAATAACAAACGATGATTTGTAGAAACATTAAAGATGATTTTTTTTGCTGACCTCCATCTGCATCTTGAGCAGCTCGCTCTGCCGCTCCCTCTCCTGCTCCTTCATCCTCGTCTTCATCTCCTCCAGCTCCAGATGTTTCTCCTCCAGCTGCCGCCGAACATCTGCATCTTTAGCTTCCACTGGAGAAAAACCAGAGAAAAACCTGAAAACTGGTTTATATCAACACTTCTGACAAGAAAAACAAACTCTGATGGGCAAAACACAAACTCAGCATTTCTAAAAACTAAAACAAACTGTTAAAAGTAATAAAAACCAGAATAATACCTATAAACAGTTAAAGTTGGTGAAGTCTTACTCTGCCTCTCCGCCTGTTTCTGCGCCTCCTCCACCTCTCTGCTGCTCTGCTGTCTGACGGCCTGTAGCGCCCTCTGGTGTCTGTCCTCATCTGCTGCCATCTGGCTGAGCAGCTGCTGGACATCCGACCGCCCAGCCTGCAGGGCAGCAGCAGCACAAAACGAGACAAACTGAAACCAAAAGGGTTTATTCACCTTCTCTAATCTAATTCTGGTAGAAAAGAGAGTGAATCAGAGCCAGAATAAAGTTAATAAAACGAGAGTAAAATCCTAAAATATAATCAGTTATAAATGACCAGAGTAACAGAATCATTTCATGAGAAAAAGCTGCATCAGCACAGAGTTAAAATAAGGAACGTTTATATTCAGGATTTATTTTAAATCAGATGTAAACACCAGAGAACTGATCCGTTTGTTTCTGTTTTCACCTCGGCTGTTCTCTCATTCTCGTCCTTCAGATTCTCCACCTCCTTCCTCAGCTTCTCGTTTTCCACTGAAACGTCAAGAAAAACACAAAATTAAATGACAAAACCCCAAAGTTTCTCCCCTGAAACTCATCCCTGTTGTTTAAAATGATTCACTTGGTTAGGAGCTTCAGCCGTTCGCACAGATTATTTCATAAAACAAAAATCCCAACAGACACACTCAGCTGTTTCCTTTCAGATTTCAGGCTTTTAATAATATTTTTCAATAAAGATAAAAACAATCAACTTTAAGGATGTTTAAAAAAAAGTGTTGCACCAGTTTGAACTTTTGAGGATTTCCACTGAAACTTAAACTGTTTCCATTTGAAACGAATCAGAGATTTCTTCAGATATCAACGTTACTCAAAGTTGTAGTTACAGAAAGTAGAGGTTTGAACTTTGACCTTTTTCTCAGTTTGGTGCTAAAGATGAAACATCTTTCATAAAATCAACTCTTTTCTGGAAAAGCCTAAATTAAGGAAGTTATTTGGAGTTTTGCTGTTTTTAATCAAAATAAAATAAAAACATTTTGACAGAAAGATGACCGGTGATGGAAAAACTCCCACTAAATATTAGTTAAACGTTCCTTATAAAGCTTTTTGTACAAGACAGAACTGCAGCAACTGTCAAACACGGTGGTGGCAGCATTATGTCGAGGGCTTTTTCTATATTAACTTTACTGCTGCACAAACTGGAAGTGTTGAAATAAATCATTAAATCACATCCAGGAGATTAAACATATGTTCTCCAGGCTTGTGTTGGGTTTTTCTGGTGTTTTAACTCCTTCCACCAGCAGGTGGCGCCGTTACCTCTGAGATCACATTGTTCCTGCAGCGTCCGGTGCAGCCGGTCCACCGTCACCAGGAGGCTCTCCTTCTCTGCAAACGGCATCAACTGTCAATCTGCTGCAAACATTTACCTCAAAGAAAAATATCTACCTTAAAATCATTTTAGAATAATAGAATCAGCAAACTGACACAATGGAGTAAAAAAAAGGAAAATAAAAAACTAAAATGGAGTAAAATTATGTTATTACTACCAGAGTAAAATGTAAAAAATCATGAGAATGAGTTGATGTTATTACAAGAATAGTCAGAATAATATGAGAATAAAGATGAAATAATGAGAATAAAGTGGAATATTAAAAATGTGGAATATTAGCAGAATTAAACTAATTTTATGACTCCTACATGAAAAATGATAAATTATTAAAATGGGGATTGTTGAGCAACTTGTGCAGTTAAATTGGTTTTAGTTTTACAAATGAGATAATATTTTAACACATCAGCATCGAATTATTATAGTAGAAGGACCTTTAAATGATTCTGCAAACTGAATTTATTTTTAAAAAAATTAACAGTCTAGACAAGCTGATCATGTCAGATCCAGATAACTATCACAGTACTCTCATTAAAACGGATTTTAATGAGAGTAAAGTTATTTTGTGACATATTCTGCTAATATTATTATTATTGTTGTCATAAAATTATGACATGATTCTCATAATTTAAATAAAACCTCTAATTTAGCCCTAATACTCTTTGGTTTAAGTTTTTCATATGAAAACAGTGAACAGTTTGGCAAAGCGCCACTAGAGGGAGACAAAAATCACAAGTTCAACTACAAACAAATAAAAAAACCTAAAATACTCACCATCTATTAGACTCTGCTCCTTATTTCTATAAAAATTCACCAGCCTGTTGGAGTCATCCAGCCTGATCTCCAGAAGGTTTTTTGCACCATTCAGTTCTGTAATTTTCTGCCAGAGACAATAGAGAGAAAATGCTGCGTTCAATGTCCCGTTAAAAAAAACGACCCTGAAAAATAGATTCAGTTTCAGTTCAAACGTTGCAGTTTTTAATGCTTCTTGTAATTTGGAAACATAAATGCAAAATTAATCATTTATATTCACGTAGACCTCAAATTGGATTTTTTTTTTTAAAAACAAACATATTAAGAAAAGTCCAACTTAGATCCAATTATTCTAAACTGAACAGAACAAACTGAGTAAACTTTTTCTCAGCTTACTAAGTTATTCTATAATTTGTAAGATGGAGTTTTCATTTATTTTTCATACAATAGCATATTACAGCCAAAGTATATAGAAAAAATAAAAGGCCAAAAATCTGCCAAAAAAATCTCAGAAAAATTATAGAAAAAAAATTCTGTTTGAAAACTCAAAAATTTGTCAAAAAATTAAGAATTTGTTTTATTAATCTCAGAAATTTAGGGGGGGGTTGCGTGGGGCAAGAAATTTTAGTTTTAAAAGTAGCAAATTTGCTAAAAAATAAAGAAATTATTAAATTAATCTCTGAAATTTTCAAGAAAGAATTTAACTCTTTGGGTTTCAAAGTCACAAATTTGCTAGACAAAAATCAGAATATTTCAGGGAAAATACTTTTTTTTCCCTGAGTTTTTGTTTTTCCACAAAAATGTCAAAACAAGTTTCATATTGATATGAAAGTTTCATATTTAAATTCTAAAACAAAGTGGACTGCAGACCCTGTAGAGTTAATATAGTATCGAATATTAAGTATGACTAAAATTATATATTTCCAAATTAAAAACATAAAACAGGCACAATATCGAAACGAAAAGTGAGAAAGTGGGTTCACTCAACATGTTTTTAAAAATTAAAAGCTGGTTTCGTGTTTAACGTCATAACCTCCGGTAAATAGCATTAGCATTAAGCTAACAGTCACGTACCTGTTCCAGTCGACAGAATTCCGCCATAAATCTCTCCAGTTTCACACAGTTTAACTTCGTCATCCCGTTGGATTAAAAGAACAAAACAAAACAATGTTTAATTGTGTAGTTTGTGGTTTCTATGTCTGTATTTGTCACCGACGCTAAGCTAACTAACAGCTAACGAAACGAGGTGCCGCCATTTTGAGAACAGCGCGAACTTCTTAGTAACAGATCATCAATATTACCAGGCCAGATTTAAAAACTAAAAACAAAACCATATTATTATTATTGACTTTTTCTATCACCAAGTTCCTTTATTGGCAGCCCAAGGAAAGTAGGAGTCCGTTTTAGTTTTCAGTTTTTAAGTCTAAAATATTCCTGACCACATGTAAAATTGTACAGCGGATACAAAGTGTTATCATCCAAACCAAATTGTGATCATTTGTTCTAAACTCATATTTATCATCCACTGGTCATTAGCTAACATTATTACCACTAAAATTCATACAAATAATACAATGAAATTATAAAACTGTATTTAAATTGTTTATATTGAATCTTAATTTTAAAAATTAATAACATTTCCCTTTGATGTGGGAATTTTAACCCTGACCTCAAAATCCAAAATGGCCACCTTGCAGAAAACAGCCAACCAATTTCAAGGAGATTTTAAAGAGAAGTATCAGATTAAAACAAGACAGCAACTAAAGTTGTTGAAAAGTTGTTTAATATGTAACTTTATAAAATTGCATATGGTTTTTACATTTATTATGACCCATATTATTGGAAGAAAATATTATTTCCCTTTCCAAGTGCTGACAAAGAGACGGATCCACGAACGTCTGGAAAGTTTTCCAATGATTGTCCAAGCTTTCACTTCAGGAAAAAAAACAGCATGCAAGGAAAATTACAATTAAACCTCCAGTTTTCCAGTAAATGCTCATCATTCAGCTGAAGGTAACTTCTCACAGAAAACTAAACAGATTTAACAAATGTAGCTGAATCGTCATTTATTGTTAAAAGAAATACAACCTTCTATTTCTGACATTAAATGAAACTAACCTTATATTTTTAAAGGGCCAGTTGTGACAGAATGTGCTAACAAAACCAGCAATTAAATTGTTAAAATATTAAGTATCTTTTCATCAATGAGAACTTCTTAAAGTTAAATAATATGAAATATATTTTCACCTTGACCTAGTTTGGCAGAATACAGATAAACTTGCTGATTTGATTGATAAAATAATATTTAAGGACACTTTAACATAAAAGGGCCACATTAAAACTTCTGACGGGCCGGATTTGGCCCCCGAGCCTCAAGTTTGACACCTGAAAGAATTTTCAAAACATAACTGACCTAAAACAGGAAGTTCAGTTAATGTCAGACAGTGAAGAAGAAAATACAAGTGTGCTTTAATAAAAGATGTAAACATTTGGTTTACAACTCTGAAATCATTTATGAAATACAAAATACTCAGATATAAGGCAAAAAATACACAAAAAATTAAAAACTTTAAAAGTATTTCACAGTTTTAAATGAAAAGAAAAAATTGAATGAAAGTAAAAGGATAATTTACAGTCCAGCTGATGCTGTAGTCCAGAAAGCAGATTTTCTGGCTTCATTTATGGAACAGCATCAATATTACCAAAGTATGTGACAGTGAAACATGATAGAAATATTAAATACATAAAAAAGTAAATGCATGACCCTTTCGTTTATCATTTTCACAAATTCTGTTAAAAAAACAGTTGAATTAGTGAAGATTAGATCAACTAGATTAACAAGTTCTGGGTGATTAATACTGAAAAACGACAAAATTAAGACATGAGAGTCGAGTTATTCCTCTATAATTACAGAGCACCTGGATTTTCAGAACTTGTTACAATATTGACCTTTTTTGACTCCATTCCTTCATGATCTAGATTATTTATGAGATTCCAAACCTGCTTTTTAAAACAAGTAAGCTACACAGCGATGGATATTTCTGAGAGGGTGTGCTAACTTTCTTCCACCAGAACAGACGAACCTCAACGTTAAAACCTCATTTCATTTGTTCTAATTCATTTATTTATGAGGCTAAAATGTTGCCATCTGTCGGTGGTGGGCACACTAACGCTAAACTGCTAACCCGCTAATAGCATAGCTAATTTTTTCAGTTAGCAGTTTAGCATTTTTGCTAAATTTGAAAACATTTAGCACACTAAGCTTCCACTAAATACATTTTCCCCAATAAAGTTTAAAGAGCTAATTTGGCTGTTTTAAAACCCAAACGTCTAACTGCTTGACCTCTTGAGCTAGTTAGACGTTTATATTCATGCTCTTATTTTGAAAGGGGTAAAAACTTCAAATTTGAATTGAAATTAACGTCTTAGCCCTCTATCATTAGCTTCTGCTAAAAAAGCTAACTGGTGCAGCAGTTTACTGTTACTCTAAAAAACAAAATTTACTGTTAGCTTCTGCTAAATGGGATAGCGCTTTAGCATTAGCAGAACTAATGTTTATGATTAGCGCTTTAGAGCTAATCATACCTTTCTAAGCTACCTTGTTAGCTTGCTAACAAGGTAGCTTGCTACAAATACCAGTGGCAGTGCCCACCACTGGTATTTGTTCCCTTTGATTTCCCATCTGCAGATCCAGATCTTCCCTGTAGCATCTTTTTGTTAGCTGTGCTGGTTTAAGGTGGAACAGTGTCACTGGGTCCAGGTTTCTCTGAACGCCTCCGGCTCCTGCTGCCCCCCTAGCTATTTTAAGCTAGCTGAAACCGAGCCAGGGTCACCTCCAGGAACTGACCTCCCTTTAGATTAACAAGTTCTGGGTGATTCGATCCCCGGCTGATTTACGGTGTGACGCTTCCCAGCAGGTCGGGGGTCAGGTAGCCGTCGGGCGTAGCTGGTATTTTGGGGCCGGTCAGGTTGGGGGCCGGCGTCGGTGTCAGTAGGAGGTTGTTCTGGATGTCCACGCCTTCCACCACGGTGTAGACAGGAGCAGCGGGCAGCTGGGCCACGCACTCAGGAAGCTCTGCTAACCGCTTCGTCTCAGAGCTGCTGTCTCTCTGATCTGCGTTCACCAAGACGCCATCTTGTTTCTTACCCTTCTCCTCCTCCATGTTTGTCTCTTTAATGGTGGTTTTCTCCAGCAGAACGCTCCCAGACAACCCGACCTCGCCGACCTGCGTGTACGCCGCCGCCTCCCTGCCCTCTGCAGGTACAATCGCCGAGCTTTGCTCCACGGCGGTCGCCTCCTGATGGACAGGCAACGCGCAGGCCTCGCTCAGCAGATCCGGCTCGCAGCAGCTGGAGCGGCCCGAGTCGTCGTCCCTGAAGACGGTGGAGTGTGGAGACGACGGGGAACGGTCCATGAGGCAGCTTGTGTCCACGTCCAGCAGCTTGTCGTTGGACTCCTCGATGTCCAGTTCGATGAACTCCACCCAGGGGTCGTTGTAGAGCTCCGGCCGGAGTTCGGGCGGGCCGGTGAGGATGGATGTGAGCTCTCGGAGTTTCCCTTTCTGGGACAAACACGGTTCAGACACCCATGACTTCCCACAAAACCCAAAATAGACGTTTATATTTCAATTTCGAGCTTAAACAGAAAGTAAAAATTCACATTTTAAATGTTTTTGTGATTCCATTTGGGTCTAGCTGGCTTCTAAAAACAATCCAAATGCTTAAAATAAACACCGAAATGTTTTTTGGCAACAAGTCTTTGTTTTTAGGTTCTGGGAAATGAGCCGTTTCAAAAACTTCCAGAATGTAACGTCAAAATCTGCAGGCACTGTCCGTCACCTAGCAACCCCAGCAGAGTTCTGCCCGTTACCTGGCAACCCAACAATGGGTTATACAAAATATGTTCATACATTTTTTATTTTTATACAAAATCCTTATTAGATAACAAGATTTTTTTCTTGTTATTATAACATGGTCAAATATCTTGTTATAAGTTTAATATTAAGTATTTACTTTAAACAAGCTCTTATATCTTGCTGTTCAGTTGTCTGTTAGTTTTGTCTTATTTCAACTGACTTAAGATTTTGCACTAGAAACTAAACCAAAAATACTTAGTAAGATTTTGTTTTATTTATAGTGTATAATTTTAGCCAGAAAAAACCCAACTGTAGGAAAAAATAAATGCATTTAATTCCCCAAAAAATAATAAAACTACATATATTTTTTGATGTCTTTTAAAATCCTTCTTGTGGAAACTTGCCTTCAGTAGATTCGGGTCAATTCCTCGTATTTTCGGTCCAGGAACAGGAGGCAGGAGGATAAACATCAACCTGGAGCAGAAAAGAAAACAGCAGAAATCATTTCTTCTTCATTCTCTTGGTTCAGACTCAAATATTCTAATTCTGACAATCAGCTACTAACTTTTCCTGCTGTGAAATGATGACCAGCAGCAGGACGGCCACTAAAAACAACGTTCCAAAGATGAGCAAAGCCATAACTGGGAATCTGGAAACTGAAGGACAAAAAAAGTCAAATGAATGAATTGAAAAAGCAAAATGTTTTAGCACAGCTTTGTCAATGTTTACCTCTAGATGGGATGTGGATGAACACAGAGTCGCTGAAGTCTCCATAGTCCTTCCCTGCCAGCATTTTGCAGCGAACTCTGACCTCATAATTGACGTTGGTTTGAAGGCCGAACAGGGAGCGGTGCGTTGTTTTCACCAGGCCGGCCTGAGGAGCACAAAGGGTTAAAAACTCAAGTTATTATCTGGAAATAAAGAGGAATGATCTAGAGCAGACATGGGCAAACTACGGCCCCCGGGCCGTATACGGCCCGTTAGGCTTTTTAATCCGGCCCGCCGAACTTGTCCAAATTATCGTAAAAACCCATGGATGTGTAAAATCCTGATTCATTTCCCTTTCCCCTGCAATACCCTCGTTTCCCCGATAGACGGCGCACTAGTCTAGACACACTTTCCAGCTGACATTTCCCCCCTTCGGTAAAAATGAGCGGACCAAAGAAAAGAAAAGTGGACACTGAGTGCCGAGTGTTTAAAAAGGAGTGGACAACAAAATATTTTTTTACTGATGTCCGATCAACGGCTGTATGTTTGATATGCCAAGAAACGGTTGCAGTTTTCAAAGAGTACAATATCAGCCGTCACTTTGCCACAAAGCATGCTAACTATGCTAGCAAGCAGTCAGCACAGGAACGGGCGGCTACTGCTCAGAGGTTGGCAGCTAATTTACAGACTCAGCAGAATTTTTTTCACCGACAAACTGCGATCCAGGAGTCAAGTACCAAGGCAAGTTTTTTGCTGGCATTCAAGTTAGCAAAGGCTAGCAAGCCTTTATCCGAAGGCGAGTTTTTGAAAGAATGCATAGTAGACACAGCAGATCTCTTGTGTCCGGAAAGCAAAGGCAAGTTTGAAAAAATCAGCTTGTCACGCAGGACAGTGACTCGGCGTGTGGAACTGATTGACGAAGATATAGTCAGCGAGTTAAACAAAAAAGCGGAGTCCTTTAATTTATATTCACTAGCACTGGATGAAAGCAACGACATGAAAGACACTGCTCAGCTCCTAATTTTTATCCGAGGGATAAATGACAGTTTTGAGATAACGGAGGAGCTTTTGAGCATGGAATCGCTGAAGGGGAAAACGCGAGGAGAGGACTTATATGAACAGGTGTCTGCTGTCATCGAGAGAATGAAGCTGCCTTGGAGTAAACTTGCCGGTGTCACCACGGATGGATCGCCAAATTTAACTGGAAAAAACGTTGGGTTGCTGAAGAGAATCCAAGATAAAGTGAAAGAAGAAAACCCTGACCAGGATGTTATTTTTCTTCACTGCATCATTCATCAAGAATCTCTGTGTAAGTCTGTATTGCAGCTTAATCATGTTGTGGATCCAGTTGTAAAACTTGTTAACTTCATACGAGCAAGGGGACTTAATCACCGTCAGTTCATTGCGTTCCTAGAGGAAACCGATGCGGATCACCACGACTTACTTTACCACTCTCGTGTCCGCTGGTTAAGTTTGGGGAAAGTCTGCCAACGAGTGTGGGAGCTCAAAGAGGAGATTCGTTCGTTTTTGGAGCTAATGGGGAAATCCGACGAATTCCCTGAGCTGAGCGATGAGGACTGGCTTTGTGACTTTGCGTTTGCTGTGGACATATTGTCACACATGAATGAGCTGAACGTTAAGCTGCAGGGGAAAGATCAGTTTGTGCACGATATGTACACAAATGTGAGAGCCTTCAAATCCAAGCTGATTTTATTCTCCAGGCAAATGTCAAACAAATCTTTCGCTCATTTTCCCACACTGGCCATGCAAAAGGCCACCCGAAACGTGAAGAAATACTGCAAATCACTGGACGACATGCACAGAGAATTCTGCCGTCGGTTCACTGATTTTGAAAAAATTGAAAAGTCACTTCAGCTGGTGTCCTGTCCCCTGTCACAAGACCCCGAAACAGCACCGCATGAGCTGCAATTGGAGCTGATCGATCTTCAGTCTGACTCCGTCTCAAAAGAGAAGTTCCGATCTCTTAAACTGAATGACTTTTACGCTTCACTTAACGAAGCCACATTTCCAAACCTCCGGAGGACGGCACAGAAGATGCTGGCATTGTTTGGCTCGACCTACGTGTGTGAGCAGACTTTCAGCGTCATGAACATCAACAAAGCCCGATACAGATCCCGGTTAACTGACCAACACCTCAGATCTATTCTGAGAATTGCCACAACAAAACTAACTCCAGACTTTGATGCACTGGCAAAAAAAGGAGAACAACAACACTGTTCCCACTGAAATGTGAGTTTTTCTACTGTTATGAAAAAAATAGCAACTTGCGCATTTACGCACAGCAGCGGTATACAGTAGCTTAATTAACATGCCGCACATCGCTCTCATTTTAAAGACCCCTTCCTTTCGTTGGGTAATAATATGTTCTGAATGTTGAAAGTGATTCCATTGATTTTTTTTCCCACTAAATGTTGATTTCTTTAAATTTTTTTTAATACATTTCAATCCCCAGGTTTAATCAATTACATTGCTTGTCCAAATGCTCCTGGCCCGGCCCCTCTGTCAAATTTTAGAACCCATTCTGGCCCGCAAGTCAAAAAGTTTGCCCACCCCTGATCTAGAGCCAGCTCAGCTTCAGTTACTACGCCTAGAAACTGGAGATCAGGCTGAAATCTGAGCCCTCAGAGTCACATAGAGACAGTTACAAAGTCAGCCTTCTGTCACCTGAGGAACAATGAGGAAATGATTGAAACTAAATCTTTAGTTTTCTCTGTTTATGAATGAATAACTTCTTATTCATTTGTTGTTTCTTATTTTTATTAACAGGAGGCTGAAAAATTCTTATGGCTTAACTTTGAGACAAATAGGTCTGACTGATTGTTGGTAACGAGCCTCTGCACCCTAACGAACCGGCACGGCCACCCACCTGTTCCCAGCGCTCGGCGCCGGCCTGGCGGTACTGGGCGTCGTACTGCAGCGCTATCCATCCCGTCTCCACGTCGGCCGTCGCCGGAGGCCTCCAGCTCAGCATGGCGTCGAAGTGCGATCCGGTCAGGCTGATGTTCATCAGGGTCCAGTTGAGGCCGAACGGAGGGTCCGGTTGCACTGCAGAGCAGAAACACAGGATCAAACCAGGCAGAACATTCAAACACATTTTCTCTGATTGATCCTAATTAATCAATACAGTCTAGTTCAGTTTGCTGTCCTAGCGCTGCGTTGTCAATCATAAGTTGAGTTTTTGTGGATTTCAGATATGAAAATATTTCAGGTTTTCCACGTTATTAAAGAACAGAAAAAATAATTGAGAAATTTTCAAAGATTTGATCAAAAAATAAATAACATTTACATGAAGAGTGAAAACGGTCATCTTCTTTAAAAGTTCTTTAGTTCAAATGAATGGATGAATGAATAATTGAAGGAATGGGCCAGTGCAGTCTGAATCCGTCCCTAAAGGATGTGTGTTGGAGAGTTTTTGGTATTATCATTTTATTTTCTTGCTCTGGTTCGCATTGAGTCTATGGATCTTTGTGGTTTTCTGTTTGAAGTGTTCTCTTCTTTGAATGACCTGGAGGTCACTGCTGTCTGCTCAGCTTTGCGAGAGGTGGATGGCACTGGGTTTCTCAGACTTTGGGCCCTTTTGCAGGAACACCTCCTGGTTTGGTGGCCACCTGTGAGCAGTCGTGTTTTGTTTTCTTGACAGTGTTGACCGGGATTTGAGCCGGGCTCGGACCTTTGATCGGATGTCACATCCGGACCTGGGTTGTTGGATGTTTGGGTTGGAGGCTTTACGACCTCTGTTGTTTTTCCTGACTGCCCCCTTGCCTGTCCTTCTTAGACAATAAAAACAGGAGCCGTTGTAAGGGCAGCCCAGAACGCTCTGTGGAACTGATCGGAGGAGAAGTTTGATAGAGCCTTCCCTTTTGCAAAAGCTCCACGTAAAATTCATATACGTTGTCTGTGGTTCTTTCTTTTATTTAGGTTCGAAAGGAAAATACCTATCAATGTGACCATCATGTTTCCTTTCATCAGCGCCTGAATGAACTGGAACAAACCCAAACACTTTTCATAATTAAAACCAGTTGGACGTCATGTCTTCTGCAGAAGAATCTGTTTTCTGTCCCGCTGACCGGAGGAAGGTTTCTCTCCAGTGGAATCCAAAAACCAATCTGGACCTTCCTACTCTGAACTCACCCAGGTCTTCCAGGGAGAAGGAGATCTCATCATACAGGACGGCCCGGTCCCTGGACCGCAGCTGCACCGTGTAGGACGTCCAGACCGTGGTGTGGTTCTCGTTGAAGAAGCACTCGTCTGGTCTCTCCGCGCTGTAGTGGGGACATTCGTTCCAGTTTTTCTCTGAGGCACCAGGAAGCCTGAAAGGGAACACAGTCGACTACATTGAAGCAAGTTTAATTCAGCATTGCTAGCTTAATCACCAGAAAACAGACATTTCATAAGAATTGTTTTTCGTTATAAAATCATAACTGCTGGGCGTGCCGTGGTGGTGTAGGGGTTAGCGCGGCCCACATTTGGAGGCCTCAAGTCCTCGACGCGGCTGTCGCGGGTTCGATTCCCGGACCCGGCGACATTTACCGCATGTCTTCCCCCTTCTCTTTCCCCCTTTCCTGTCAGCCCACTTCATGAAAAGGGACTCTAGAGCCCACAAAAATACCCCCTGGAGGGGTTTTAAAAAAAAAAAAATCATAACTGCTCAGTCGTTGTCAATCATGCATATGACATACACACTGCACACTGTTGGAAGCTAATACTGAACACTATACTGACATTACATACAGTGGAAGCTAATCATAAAGTGCTAATATTACTTCTTCTTTAATAAAAAGTCTTCTAGATTTTCAGGGCTCCATTCAATTTCAAAATAAGAGCATGAAAGACCAAAACTTCAGCGGAGTATTCAACTGAATAAACAACCAAGTAAATTAGCGCTTTAGAATTTATATGAAAAAATTAATTAAAGGGAAGCTAAATGCGCTAAACGTTTCCTAAGTTAGCTAAAGTGCTAACAATTAGTTCTGCTATTAGCGCATTAGCATCCCCACTACTGGATTCATGTCTATATTTGATCTTCTGGCTCCAGTTGAAGTCACTTTATGATTATTCCAGTTGAAATAAATGATCATAAGCTAAACATTAACTTGCGTTTATTTGGCTGATTTAAAGCAGCATCACTTTGACCCGCTGGTGGACTTTGCCTGTTCGAAAGTGATAACTCTGCTTCCAATTTATCACAGTCCACCCTGAGGTCATGTTTCTAAACCTGAAGCAGGTTGTCATGTTTTTAAAAAGCCTTCCTGCATCTTTAAAGTGGAGGAAAATGCAGGTTTATGGATTAGTGAAGACAATGTTTTCCTTACACTCTGTTGAAGTAGAACAGGCGTAAATCTTTTGGTTCTGATAGGTTCTGGAATGAGCCGGCGCTCCATCTGCAGACGAAAGTCTCCATGTTGCGCGAGACGCAGTCGGTGAAGTGCGGCCGCACTGGAGAGGAATAGAAAATATTATTTACACATTTTATTAAAAACAATAGCTGCGAAACAAAAAGGCCTCGGATATTTTTCATAACTGACTGATTGTTTCATATCTGACATTTTGTGTGGAAGTGTGGGCTAAAAGTTGTAAATATCAATAGATTATTTTTTATTACAAAAGTGAGCAAACAGTCATAAGTGAAGTGGATACAGAAATCACACAAACCCAACAGTTGATCAGTTAAAAATATTGAACCTGACTGAGTAAAATATTTTAAAATGTGCACAGAGCACAAACACAACCAAACAATATTCAAAACAGATTTGGAAAGATAAAGAAAATACTACGGAAGAGGAACAGGGCAGCTGGAAAATAAAAACAATTCTGACTTCAATTCAGAATTCAGACAAAAAATCTCAGTTCTTAGAAATAATTTGATAAAGTCAGGATTATGAGAAAAAAATCTGAATTCTGAGGAGAGATGTTAAAATTCAGAGAAATCATTAAGAAATCTGAGGAGGAAAAACTCAGAATTGTGAGAAATGTTGTGAAAAAAAAATCTGAATACTGAAAAAAAATTCTAAATTTCAAGAAATTTCTAAATTCTGAGACTGAAGTCAGAATCTCAGGAAAATTTGAAAACCCAAGAAAAATTCAGAATTCTGTGAAAAAAATTAGAGTTCTGAATTTAAATCTCTTTCTGGATTAAAAAATGTTGAAAATCATTGAACAAGCTGATGTTTTGTTCTGTACTTGTGTGTTGGAAATATTTCTATAAGCTCATACTTCTTTCTTTTCTTTTAGTCTTTACTTGAACTCCTGATATTTATGACTGAGTGAATGAGATAATAGATAAAATGGCGCTGAGCGCCTGGAGGCTGCCAGCGTTTTCCTGGAAGTCCTCTTCAGACTCACTGCAGGAGGAGTTCGCTCCTCAGCTGTCGTGGAATAATCTGTTTGTTCTCACCGTACCGAGAAACGCGCTCACACAGAAACAGGCGTGCGGCTCGGGTTTTACTGCCTGCACAAATTGAGAGCATGTGTGCCTGGAGCAGCTCTCTGTGGAGCTGCTACAGGCTGCCGGCCCAGTAAACACCACATCTGGCAGAAAACGCAGAAATCGCCACTTCCTGCTGTCTGTACCGCCAAAGTAAAACATTCATCTTTACTAAATGCAGTTAGTTCCATATAATCCTGAAAAATTCAGTAGTTTTGTGTCTTTGCAGCTTCAGGATCCGAGCTAAAACAATTTTAGAATAACGAGCAAAGAGCTTTGTTTGCATAAAAGTTATTTAACTGCTGGTTGAAGGAGCAGAACAAAATAATTCAGTCAGAAAAAAAAAAAAAAATTTTTCATCTTAAATTCAAAATTATTCAAAGTTATTATAGATGGAGAAAATTGTTACATTTATATATTATTTTGTACAGTTTGAGCTTCATTACTCCCAAGTGCTGTCGATCAACCTAATGTACTCGCTGCTAAATGTGCTGCTGGTGGAGAAACAATTACAGAAAAACAGTTTACTTCCCATCATCAGTGGCTATAACTTATAACAAGCTAAGAACAGCACAGCAGAGAGAAAAGAGGATGATTGGCAGCGCTAAGTCCCGCCTCCTGGCTCTGATTGGTTGATTCTAGTTAATACTGGGAGAAAACAGAGGAGTTACATTTTTACAGATTAAACTGTCACAACATAGTGACAGTTTCAACAAATATGTAAAAAATATTTTCATAAGTTACACACTGCAGCTTTAAGGTCATTCTTTGCTTTGTTTCATTTTAATGTTTCATGTTTTGCTGAGAAGGTAAGAAAATCAAGAATTTACTAGTTTTTTTATTTTCTCTTTTGACTGGATGATTTTAGCCAACGTAACGTAACGTAGCCAACGTAAAGCTGGACGCCCCCCGCTTAAAGCAGAGGAACAACGGCAGCATTCCTCACTCTGGTTGTGAAAACAGAGAAAACCACCTGCAGGCCATCAGCAGCTCAACAGCTCACAAGTCCAGACTGGCTGAGCGCCTGCGACAATGATGACGATGATGAAGGTGATGTATGCTGTACTTTTGGCCCACTTCAGAGAACAGGAGTAAGGGGTTAAAAATAACCTGTTTACCAGATAACCGGCTCCTCCTCCTGTTCAGGGCCGAGCTTCGTCAGGATTAGGAGAAAAATGTGACACCCAGCTATGTGGTCAGAAAACTCAGTGGGGGAGGAGAGAACATGAGGGTTCGACCGGCCGACCCACTAACCTGCTACTGCAGGTTCCACCAGCTGAAATTTAACACCTTTACATCCACAATGAATGAAATATAAGAACTTTATCTCCACAGAAATGCATGAATGGTGTCCAGCAAACTGGTTATAAATTTACACTTACCCAAGCTAGCTAGCTAGTATGTTAGCAGTTAGTTAGTGGTAGTATCAGATATGATGGGTTATTACTGCAGATAGAAAAAAAAACAGATGAAATGTCTACCAAAAAAACATTAATAAAAAAAAGGAATTTTTTTTAGCTTTAAACGTTCAAAACTTGGAGGAAGGGTTTTCTTTTCAGCAAACACAACCCGAGGCTCCTCTACTTAGCTAGTTTTTGGGATGACTTGTTGGCTGGACAAACAGATGGATGGATTAAGAAAATTACCAAAAGTCAAACATTTTTTACTTCTGAAACTCTGAAATATCAAAGTCTAGCAAACTTGAGATTGAGCTCAATCTTTCTGTTATTCAGGGGTATGTTACCAGCTAGTTAGCGGTAGCTTGAACGTCTCCAATCAACAGGACCAGTGAGACTCAAACTTATGGCTGACAAAATCCCCGCGAGAAAAAAAAAATAAACATAGATTATACGACATTAAATAGTCCTGTAAAGACAGAATTTCAGAAATTGGATAAACATTTTAAAGACCAACTTGCTTTTTTCATTAAGACTTTTTTAAAGTATATTAGCAACTAGCTAGAGGTAGCCTCAAACAGAAAATCCCCGCGAAAAAGCAAACATAGAATATATACGATTATAAATATTATTGTCGAAACATAATTTAAGAAAATGAATTAACACATTAAAGGCCAACTTACTATCATTTCTTCATTAATAGCGGTTTATATATTAGCAACAAGCTAGCGGTAGCCTCAACTGTCTGGATTCACAGAACGTAAAGATGTGCCGAGTGCGACTGAAACTTTCGCCTGACAGAAAATCCCCGCGAGAAAAAAAACCCCATAGAATAAATAGTCTTTTCGAAACAGAATTTAAAAAATGGTCTTAATTTAAAGGAGTGTTACTTTTTTTTTTTTTAATGAAGTGAGACTTCCAAAGAAGTGGTCGGACATTTCAGGAGGCGCGCCGCGGACACCCCGACTCTCCCCCCGCCTTTCAGCAAAGTCAACTTGAGCGTGTCTGTTTGCTCAGCGGCTCAGGCACAGTTCACCCCGCTGAAGATAAACACCACGGAGCGGCACGTCCCCTACTCCTTACGCCGGGATTACCTCCCGGATGCGGACGTCACCTCACGCCGTGTTCCCATCACACACACAGAAAGCTGATAGCGGAGCCGTCACCAGATCTACAGTAAACATGTTTACGCCTTGATTTATCCCCCGAAAGCTGCCAGCAATCTATTTCAGGGCGCAGCACAACATCCTGCATGCATTTCCATAAATCCAGATGAGCTTCCTGTCCACTGAGGCGCAGGAAACATTCTCTGGGCGGACAAAGTCATTCATTAATTATCAGGCGGGACGCGGCGTACTGGCCGGCCTCCGTGTTAATTAGCAGGACCTTTGGACCCATTAAGGCCCGTGGGAAGCCGCCATTATGCTTCCTATCGGGCCAAGAGGTTATTCAAAGCAAACGTTCAGCCGTCAATCAGTGTGCTCCAGCAGGGTTGCCAGGTTGGACGGGTCTCTACCCAAGTCTGAAGTTGTTTGCTGTCAAAATTGGATCTGGTTCTGAATACCAACAATGTTTTAAATCAGTGGAGCCCAGAGTGGGTCCTTGAGGGCTGCATGTTTTAGTTCTCTCCCTGGTTTAACGCTCAAATGATGGCTCATTAGAGGCCTAAGAAGAACATTGACATGCTGAAAAGGTTGTTGGTACAACCAGGGAGAGAACTAAACCATGCAGGATGCCGGCCCTCCAGGACCAACTTCGGCCCCCCCGTTTAAAATTATCACAAGTTTATAAATGCAGTCGATGACCTAAAGCATAAATTGTATTCTTTATATCCGAGTATTAGAGTCACTCAAAGAAAATAACAAAAAATAGAATCATAAGAAAAAAAGTTGTGAGTGCAAATAATGAAAGATTAAAGGCATAAAATTAAAAGAATAAAATTGTATTATTATTGGAATAAAGCCACACGAATATAAAGTTTAAATAATACAAGAATAAAGTCAAAATAATACGACAATAAAGTCATAAAATTACCAAAATAAGACGAGATGATTTAATTCTCATCTTATTTTGGTAATTTTATGACCTTATTCGTGTAATTTTACTATTTATTTATTATTCTCAATGGCTCCAATACTCCAACGTAAATATAAATCCAGTGCCGTTGATGTGAGTTTCCTTCCTTAAAGGTTGAGATTGTAAGGTTTTCTGTTGGGTTTGGTCTGGACACTGTCAGTCCGATCTGGCAACCCTGTGTGGCTCTCCAGGGAGAAAACCTGGACCTGATGAGCCGAAGAATCTGCTTCCTGCACCGGATCGACTCAGCAGAACGAGCCTCATAAATAACCGGAAATCCTTCTGTTTTTCCTCGCAGCCTGGACTCCTCTGCCACTTTTCCCTCCATTTCAAATCAATCCTGCTGATGATTTTCCCCAAACAGAGTTAAATCGAACCCGTTTTGTTGCAGTTATAATGAGGTGAAAGTGTCGGGCAGGAAGCCATGAGGGGACAACAAAACGGGACTGTGGAAACAAAAACAGCAGGACCAGGCGGGCCCACCAGTCCAAACAAAGTCTGAATCAAACCGCCTGGCTGGGAAAACTCGGTCCGGTTGATTCGTAGAAGCAGAACCTCTGAGGGCTTCGACATGGCTGGAAAAGTGGAGCTATTTTAGACGACTCGTTACTTAAAAATGTCCTGCAGTGAACTCTGCAGCTGGGAAAAAGGGAGGCTACTCACTTTTTCTATTTTTATTCATTTCTTTCCTGTTTTTAATTTCATTTTGTGGCTTTTATGTATCTGAGCTTTTAGTTTGTTTTTATGTTTTTGGTTTGGAAGGCAGGAAATAGCTAAAATTAAAACGAAAAAGCTTTTTTTTCCAATACATATATTTTAAAAATACACAAAATATATTTTATTAACCCCTTAACCTTAAACCCCTAAATCACCAAAAACGGCCGAAAAGGCAAACCCAAATTAAATCAGCTGCTGTTCTAGAACAAGTTGGAGTGAACATGAAAGCATCTCTCCTTCGACTCCCTCTCCACCCCAGTCTGCCCCCCACCTTCTCTCCTTCTTCAAAACCGCCCCCGCCACCATTCCCTCGGCCCCCCATTCCCACTCAACGGTACACTCTACCCACCTCACTCTGACGGCGGCAGCGGACGACGAAAAGTTTTCGGTATTCTCTGATCCAAAACGGGTCAGTTCTTACGGCCATAATCGTCCACTCCTGTGAGTTGGGAAGTTCTGCTGAAGAAATACATCCAGTTCCGACACGTTCTGACAACGTGTCTCTCCTTTGGTGAGAAAAACTCCTGTAAACACCGTTACGCATGAGGACGCATGAGGACGCATGAAGGCGCATGAGGACGCATGAGGAAGCACAGAGCCTGACTTTGACGCAACAAAGACACACGCTGGTGGATTCGCATGCAACTGGTGGATTCATGTCAAAACAAATCCCAAAATGCCTGATGTCCTTGTGAGAGGACACGTGATGGATACACATTGGTGGCTTTAGATTTAGATGACCAGTCAGAAATATTCCAGAAAGAATACAGGCAAGTCAAAGTGAGCTCAATCGCTCTCTGGATATTATTGGCTCAGGAAAAGCCAATAATATCTTTCGACCATAACATTATTGGTCGAATGCTGTGTCAATCAAAATGGGGGGCTGTGGCGTAGCGGTTAGCGCGACCCGTATTTGGAGGCCTTGGGTCCTCGACGCGGCCGTCGCAGGTTCGACTCCCGGACCCGACGATATTTGCCGCATGTCTTCCCCCCTCTCCTTCCCCGTTTCCTGTCAGCCCACTGTCATGTAAGGGACACTAGAGCCCACAAAAATACCCCCTGCAGGGGTAAAAAAAAAAATGGGGGGCTGTAGGTTGCCCAACAAAAGCGTCATCAATGAAACCCGGAAGAGTTTAAACCCTTAAATCTCAACTCCGGAAAATACAATGGAAAAACGTCAGGCGGGCGTTCCGGTTCAAACTGGGTCAAACTGTAAGTTCACAAAACAGCCAAGTAAATGTAAATTTAGTGAGCTAAATGTTTTTAAAGTTAGCAAAAACGCTGACGTGCTAATCATCTAACTACTTGAATATTTCCTAAGAGTTGATAACCAAAACTCAAACATACATGTTTAGTTTTATTCAACTGAAAATTTAGAAAACAACCAAGAAAATTCTTTAAGCGTGTTAGCGTTAACGTTGAAAACATTTAGCGCACTTAGCTTATCCTGACTTCATTTTTGCTGTAAATTCTAAACAATGGATAACACGATTAGCCTGCACAGATGCCAAACTTTATTCAACTAAAAATTTACAAAATATCCAAGTAAATTAGCATCTCATGATGTAATTTAGGGGATGGTAAGTGTGCTAAATGTTTTCAAAGTTAGCAAAACACGTAAACGTCTAACTACTTGAAGAATTTAGCAGTTAATAACCAAAACTTCAACATTTGTGAGCTTTTATTCAACTGAAAGTTTACAAAATAGCCAATTAGCACCTCAGAATTGAATTTAGGGGAAGCTAAGCATGCTAAATGTTTTCAAAGTTAGCAAATGCTTTATATAAAAGATTAGCTATGCTGTTAGCGCATTAGCAGAAGTGTGCCCACCACTGATTTGGAATTATGTTCCACAGAAAAATGTGTGAATGCTGAACATCTTAGTTGGGTCAGAAACATGTCTGAATCAGCCGTTCATCAAACATGTCTGACTTTTTTTTAAACTACAACCAACAATTTTGCTTTGCTGTCGTAGAAAAGTCATTTCAGTTTCAACAAAAAGTCATAAAACATAAAAACCAAACCCAGCAGGGGAGCGCTGCACTGTTACGCAACCAAACCCGGCTCCAGATGTCCAACCCGGCTGTAAACACTCACTGCAGACCTCAGCTGAAATGTGAGTCATGTGTGAAGAGTCTTTCTGCTGGACCCAAACCGGGCCCTTCGCACTGAACAGCTTCCCATTGTTTTCCCGCTTCAGAATTCCTGGTAATCCACTTCACCAGAAACCCGCTGGCTCTCTCTGCGGAGGCCGCGCATGTTGTGCAACACGCATTGTGCTCCAAGGCTGCACAGTTTTTACTGACTTAAAGAGACGATTTGTCCTGAAAACCCACCGAGGCAGAAACTAATCAGAGTCTCCAGACGAGTGGAAACTGTTCGGACCTGAAACACGGACGCCGTACCTGCATCAGGCTCCGACCGGAGGCCGAAGACGTGGAGGAAGAGGAGAAGCAGCGTGAGCGCCGCAGACGTCATGTTGAGCTGCAGAGGAAACATTAACACAAAGTTAGTTGGTTCCACCCAGAAAACCCACAGAGATCCAACCGTGAAGAACCATCACGCTCCCACCGAGCTTTCTGCACATAAATAACGTTAAAATTCCTCCCAGAGCCTCGTTTAATCAATCGCCGATGTGTTTGGGGGATTTCAGGATTTATTTGCAACATTCTGCCTCCAACACAACGAACAACTCAATGGAAACAGAGTTTAGCATTTTGGTGGATTTTCCTCCTTAAAAAGCGAAACCTTCAATAGGCCTTCAGGTTAGATTAAAACACTAAGAACTATCAGGTACGGAGGCGGGAGCATCATGCTGGGGGACAGCGACTAAAGTTTGAGACGATATGAAGTATGTAAAAACTATTCAACCATTTCTGATGTTTTACCGTTTTATTGTTTTTACAAATCAATCATAATTAACAAAAAAATTTTTCCCTCTAATGTCAAAATAAAAACTGATTTCTGCAGAATAATCGCAATTAAATAAAAATGTTTTATATAAAACTAGTGAGTGCATAAATATTCTGTTAATTGTCATTATTATTTAGACATAATTTTGCACTTGGACGTTAAAGTCTTTTTGGCAAATTATTTTGCCAAAATAAAAAAGTAAAGTTTTGCATTTTATCCTCTTTAACAGAAAGGCTTCCAGTTAATGTTTTATTTTGTTTGCACATCTGGAAGATGAATGAATCAGTTCTCATTTACTTTACATTTGCTGTGTTTAGCAAAATTCTATAAATTAATTAAAAGCATAAAAGTTTGTTTTTGAGTGTAGATGTGATCATATCTACTAAGAAATTAGTGAGAATGTAAAAAACCTGCTTATTAAAAAAGACAAATAGTTTGTGATGTTGACGCCAATCTTCATTAGAAAGAGTTTTCAGTTTTGCTGTAATTAAAAGTAAAGAGTCTGTGTAGTTAGGGGCCGCACAAAATCAGTCTGGGGGACACATTTGGCCCCTGCGCCGCACTTTGAACACCCCTGGCTCAGTGTAAATATTTATTTATCTAGCAGCTTACATGCTTACAGTCAAAACTATTGTAATGAAACTGTTTGTTGCTAATAGCCGGCTTTAAACAGAAGAGGTTTCACTTTTATTTCCAAAGTTTGGTCACGCTCTATGGAACACAAACCAGAGGCGACAGGAACGCCGAGCCGCTCCCTATTGGCTGCCTGCCCGGCAGCTAAATGTGCTAATTGTTTTCTTAGAAATAAGATCATCTAGTCTTTGAGTAAAGAAGCCTATCAGACAGGTTTATTCACCATCTTTATTCCTAGAAAGAAACATTTATCTGTCCTACCAGGAAGACGCAGCTGAGTTCTGGCTAGGATTGGGTCGACCTAGTCCAAACAGCAGTTCAGGGTCACTCCACTCCCCAAAAGTTGTGAAATCCACCAGCGCTCGTTTCTGAGTTTTTTTTTCTTTTCTTTTCTTGTTTTTCTGGAACATTTCTGAAAGATTTCATCATGTTCTGATTTCACCTCAAAGTCAGGAATTAATTTCCTTACATTCACGTTAATGATCACATTAACGAAGCTTCACATTTATGAGTAACATGTATGTTTCAGTCTTATTGCACTTATACTGACCTATTTGAACTGTTTTTTTCCCCCAGGGGAGAAATAATTAAAATTGATTTCATTTCAAACGCGGTCAGAACCAGACAGAACCATTTAAAAGTGACCTGTGATGCAAAATTCACATTTTGCACATTGTTGTACTTTAATTTGGGTTTCTACTGATAAAAAAACAAACTGTTTTTTGCAGTAAGTTGATGTTTTTTTGTGTCTTGAAAAGGAGCAGTTTCAAAAACCTCTTGAGTGTAACATCCCAGCCCGTTACCTAGCAACCCAAGCTGAACTGCAGCTCATTTATTCTGCTGGTTTTACTGCTGTATGCGCTGTACAACGGCTGCTGGAAAAGACAAGTGTTCTGTTGTTGACTTGCCATCCAGAAACCACTAGCTGCATTCTTCCTGGTTGTGCAGGAGGCTCTACTAATGCTTTTCAAAGATGTACAGTTGTTTAGTTGTGCATCTGTTTGCAGCCATTTTCATGTGTGAGTGTAAAGGTTGAGTTCATGACCGTGGCCAGCAGCAGATTATTTACATTTAAACTGACTAGACGGCCTAAATGAGCTAAAATCTCATTATCTAAGAATGATTTTGTGCAAAAAATGAAATGAACATGTTTTGTATAGGCCACAGACATATCCTAACCTGTTCAAGGAAGCACGATAAGTCACATTTAATTCTCGTTATCTGACATTAGATCAACTTTTTTAAGGACAGTTGGCAGCAAACACTTCCACTAATCTGCTAATAGCGACGCTAATTTTACGTTTAGTGCTTTAGCATTTTTGCTAGCTTTGAAAACGTGAAACAATGTGATGGTTTTGCATCGCCATGCCACACACTCCTTGATTGAAATGATTATTTCTAACCTTAATCTATTCATTTGTTTAATAAAATGTCCGTTTTCTTGGGGAAACGTGACGTTTTTTGGGTGACTGTAACATTTTGGTGTTAGTCTACAGTTTCTTGGGTTTTTCTGCTCCTCCTGTTGTTCTGAGTATTAAACAGCTCAGTAACTGTTTAGATTTGCATACCTCGTCTACGTGCCTGGAGGTTCATTTCCAGTTTGTTCATTACGTCAACCAGTTGGAAGCTCCTATTTATCAATGTGCAGACAAAAGCACTGGCATATTCATGTTCCCTCTTATCTCTCAAACCTCGTCCATGTAAGGAGTTCAGGGTCTGATAGCCTTCTTTCACAGAAACGCTTTATTTTCAGCTACAACGTGCAAACTGAGCTGGGGAAAAACTTCAACATGATCTCAGTGGAGACTTTATTGCAAGTGTTAACAGAGTGGAGTCACGAGAAACATGTTTGGAAATGTTTTTGCAAGATTTCCAGAGATTTGTCTGTAAAATGTTTAATTTTGTGCTACTTTTGTGATATTTCTTTCTGGTTAAATAAGAAATTATATCTAAACCAGACATAGATATGCCTTATTGTTGTCAAATTCAAAAAAAATATTCCAGATTTTCCAATTATTCAGATGGATGCATTTACCTGCATGTTTAATTTTGATCGTCATATTTGATTTGAGATTTTTAAAGAATGAAATAAATGTGAGTTTGTGCTTCCATCTCTTGTTTTTAAGTTAATTCATGTTTGTTAAACGTTTATTTTGCCCTGTAATTAAACAGGTAAAGCACACATATAATATGTTGCAAATATTAAACTAAATAACTATGAATAAAATTACTGATTCTTGATAGAATGTCACTTTCTAGAAACATATAAATTCAGGAGATAAACCGTTGAACTGTGGAGGGGCAAAAACTGAAACTAATAACCAATCAGTACATTTAGCCGTTAAATCTGCCCACTTTCAGTCTGTTTACACAGATTTAAGGTGTAACTTTTTCCCTGTTTATCCAATTTCAGCCTGATTTTTAGAAAATGCGAAAATAAGTCAGCATTAAGCTCCAGCAGAACAAGCATAAACCGCGTTTAAGATGCTTACAGATTGTTTCTAAGGAGCGCAGAGGAAGATCCTGGCGCTTACCTTGCGCACCAGCCCGCAGGTCTTACCCCAGAGAAGACCCCCGTTCACCCGCCGCCGCGGCTCCGCTGCTCCGCTGCCAGTCCCGGAGCTCCGGGGGTTTCCTCGATACACAAACCGACACAACGGCGACCAAACACGGACTCAAACTCCCGAATCGATGCGCTGACAGCAGCTGAAGGCGGTTCACCGGAGACAGCTGTCCTCCCGCTGTGTGACAGAGGCTGTGTGTCGATCTGCGGCGCTGCAGGTGCGATAAATACAGAGTGGCGCCATCTGCTGGTGGAGTCTGGGTACCGCAGGGGAAACGCAGACCGAGGACAACATTAGATGGAACAAAAAAGGAGTAAATTGCTGCCAAAAAACTCAGAAATTTAGAGACTGATCTCATACATCTGGGGGAAAATAATTTAACTAGAAAATTTATGAGTTTGAAATTGCTAGAAAAAAAATGAAATTTTGAGATTAACCTCAGACATTTTCCAGAAAAAGCCTCTAAATTTCAAGTCAATTTTTTTTAACTTATAGAAAAAAATAATTCTAGCAAATTTTAGTATTTTCAAACTCAAATTCAAAATTTCTGAGTTGTTAGGCAGAAATTTACTCTTTTCCCCTCCCTGTCTACAAACGCCCTGCTACGCCAATTTTTCACATATTTCTTTGCCGTGAATTTTTTTTCCAATCTAGCAATAAAAGCCACATGAGAGTTTATGTACATTTGGAAAAAAACCAAAGAAACATTTTGAAATTAAATGTAAAATTTAAATCAGGGAAAAAAGTGAAACAGTTTAATTCTTTTTTTTTTATTGTATTTCTTTTATTAGGAGTATCAGATTTTCAGTTCATTGTTTCAGTTTTATTTTTTTTATGAATGGAAGTTCATTACCATGAATGAAAATAATTTTATTTATAATAAAATCACAAGAATGAAAGTCATAATTAAAGTTTTAGTCTCAATTATGAAAATAAGTCGTAATTTTCAGATTTAAAGTCATTTTTACAAACGTAAGTCAATTTTGAGTTTTAGAGTCATTATTATGAGAATGAAATAATAAAGTAAAACCATTTTGAGAGTCTCCAGTCTGACAGATGTCGATGATTCCTTATGTTATTCTGTAGATCAGGAGATTCCACAAAATATGATTAATCCCAGAAAATCCATTATTAATCCCAGCTGTTGTTACTTTTTCACATACAACCAGGTTGATTTGAATAGGTCTCAGCCTTAATAAATAATATTTTAATTAGAAAACACTGAAAAAGCTGTTGGTGTGAATATTTCCCTCTGCCTCGAGTTTCCTTCAAGCTGAAGTTCTTAATCCAACCACTAGGTGGCGAGCTCAGTAAGATTGTTTATTACAGTTTATTAAATTATAAAGCAAAGCAATAAAACTAATTGTCTCTTCTCTCAGTTGATTCCTTCATGTATTTTGTGACCAGAGCGAACTGAATAAATAAACTGCAGTTCTGGACATAAGTTTATCTAAACTAAAACCTCCAGCAGAGTAAATAAATCCAGATTATGAGTCATTTAAGGATCAGGTCAGTTTGGACCTGATTGTTCTAATCGTTTCTTCACTGAGGGAATTCCTGAACTCGGGGGAGTGTTGAGAAACGCAGCTGCCGATAAATGACCCTGAGCGTTACAGAGCTGAACCAGATAAGAGGGAGAAACTCTGACCAGAACAGCATGAAGGTAAAACCAGAAAATTCACCATTTAAAATATGATCTGCCACAAATAAATCACTTTTAAACTCAAATAAACCTTCCTGCTTTCTGTTCACAGTTGTATTTGGTTTCTACGTTAGCGCTGTCACTCACTCTGCTGTCACCAGTTTGGTAAGAGTAACACGTTTCACCGTTGTTTTAATAAATGCTGCATAATTTAGGGTTGTATTTTTAAATAAGTATCATTTCTTCTTTTCTCAGCTGTCAGCAGAGAGTAAACTGCAGATTTGGTTCATATGGAGGCTGGTCTGAGTGCGACGGCTGCTCCCGTACAAAGGTAACCAAACAACACTTTGACTCAGAGCGATGAACATTTTATTATTTATACATTTATTAATTCAATATGAGAAAATAAGGTTTGCATAAAGAAAGTAGAAAATATTGGAGATGATTGGAGCACAAAAATATATTTTTAAATACTAAAAAATAAGCTTATCTTATCTTAGTTTATTTTATTTTATATTATGTTGTTCAGCACAGTTTTAATTTTATCCACTTTAGTGTACTTAAAGTTACCTTACTATATTTATCTTACCTTCCCAGTTATTTATTTCCCTTTAGCTTATTACATCCTCTTTTAACTTAGCTTAGGGTGGTATATTATATTTTAATTTCCAAATCCTATTTTTTAACATTTTATCTAAACTTAACCTAGTTTAATTTATCCTAAGTTACTTTAGTTTTCCCTATCTCATCTTATTTTAGCTAACGTTGGTATATTTTTACTTTACCTTAGCTTACCAGGTGTTAGCTTAGTTAGCATGTCTAAAGTTGTCATAGCCAATTTTGTGAATCTTGATTTAATTCCCTTTAGCTTAACAAAGGTTTTATTAATGTTCCAGATGTAAATGTCAGTACAGAAACCATGAGACTTATTTTTATTTTAGCTTAATTTATCTTATCTTTGATATTATGTAGATGGCAGATTTTTATCTTTTATTTTTTTACATCTCTGTGTTGACCCAGATTATAGATTTAGTTGTGTAATCTTTTAATCATATTTTACCAGAAACAGCTCAGTTAGAGCAACACGGCTGACTTTTGGCACCGTTTTCTGGCTGCACTCTAAACCCAAACAGGACAGAGTTCGAATGAAGCAACATTTCTCTACAGTCTGTAAATATTTCAGGGAGTTTGATATTTGTTTCTCCAGTAAGGTACAAGCAAGTTTAATTCATGTGAGATGGAGTTGTAATCAGTACAAAAAGGGTTTTGCTGCCTTTTATTATTAATTATTGTTAATTTTAACATGCAACCATTCAAATTCACATTTTGAATAGTTTTATATTTACATTTGGTTATAAAAACAGTCTGAGTGTTTAAAAAGAAAACACCCCACCGCTTTTTGGAATTATGCTTTTTCAAAACCTTCCGAATAACGTCACAAATCAGCAGGCATTGCCCCTCGCCTAGCAACCCCAGCCCGTTACCTAGCAACCCCCAGGAGCTCCACCCGTCACCTAGCAACGCCCAGGAGCTCCACATAGGCAGAACTGACCAGATTAAAATCACATTATCTAAGAATGATTTTGTGGGGGGAAAAAATAAAGTAATGAACATGATTCAGTTAGTCTGTACAACAGGGGTGTTCAAACTTTTATCACATGGGAAAAAATGATCAATTCAAAAATAAGAGAAGAGAAAAGGACAAAAAAAAGATGAAAAAAGAAAAATACTGAGTTTTTTTACCTTCTCAACAGTAAACTAAGTTACAATACTTTAATTAAATGAGTAAAATAGTCCTTTTTTAATTGGAAAGGGTGTGTAAATTATTATTATTACTTTAATAATCAATAAAAGGAAGAAATCTTTGAATTTTGAACATTCCTGTTTTCCAGAAACCTGTTCAAGAAGTAAAATATGTCGCCTTTAGTTCAGCAATTCAATGTATTTAATAGTTTTACTCTGTTTTCCAGGTGCGGACTCGTCATGTGGAGGTGTACGCTCAGTTTGGAGGGGCGCCGTGTTCAGGAGAAGCCACCGAAACGCAGACATGTGTCCCACAGAAAACGTGTCCCCTGGAAACTTGGTGTGGCAGCAGGTTCCGCTGCACCTCTGGTACATCAAGATCCAAAGTCAAATGTCTAACGTATCGATCAAAGTTATTACAGATAACTAAAACTAACAAAAACTGTAACTGAGAAAACATTTTCGTTAACTGGATTAAATAAAAACCGTAACTATTTAAAACTAAACTGAAACTAAACAATATTTAGCTAATAAAAACTGGAAAACACATTCAAAAACTAAAACTAACAGAATTAGATTAAACAAAAAAAAGAAACAATGAATTAAACCTAGACTATAATGGAGTTGATGTTCTAACTGTGATGCAGGTCAGTGTATCAGCCAATCTCTGGTTTGTAATGGAGACCAGGACTGTGAGGACGGTCTGGACGAGCGAAGCTGTGGCCAAGACGACAGCCAATACTCATGTGATCTTATCAAAACGCCTCCAAACGCCGACCTCACAGGCAAAGGGTGGGAGCCTCAGTGTTTCTGAATAAAGACACAATGATCAGAGATGATAATCTGTCACCTTTTACCACAGATGAGGTCAATGAAAGCATTTCCTTCACAGATTCGACGTTCTGACTGGGAAGCTGAAAGCTGGTGTGATCAACACGTTTAGTTTCGGAGGACAGTGCCGGAAGGTTTTCAGCGGGAGCCATAAAGTCATGTACAGGCTGCCACAAAACATCCTCAGGTTCAACTTTGAAGTGAGTAACTGAAGAAACTGGTGGGAGTTGAATAGTTTGATCTGGTCCAAATGGGCAACAGGACGGCCAAAAGCTTATACCCAATCTGTGTGCCTAGAAGATCCAGTTTGTTTGGGGAGATGTGAATATGTAATGGAACCAAAAAGGTTAATTCTGTCTCGGTTTGGTTGAAGTGAACTCTGGTGAGGTTTGTATGCATATGTGAACAGGACAACACAGGGCATTCTGGGTAAATACAACCAAAACAAATGTGCTAGTCCAGCGATAGCAGGAGAAACGACTCATTGTCTTTTACCAAAGGCACAGGAGAAATCCTCCAACTGATCAAATTTGACACCACTCCATTTTACATTTCACAATGAAGGAAGTTGCACTCAGTGTCTTCCGAGGTTTTTTTAATGTCATTTCATTCAGTGGTTCTTGGTGCAGTGCCCCCACAGGCGAGGAGGGGAACAGGTTGCTCAAGGGGTTTGGTTGGTGAACCGAAAGCTGAAAATGTAACAAATGTTGGAGTTTTGGGCCTTAATCAAACCGAGTCTGCTGGACTTTCAGGGGTGAAAACATCGTTGATGGAGCTGAGAATAACCGTTTGTGCTGCAGGTCCATGTAGACAACGAGGAAAGTGACGAGTCCTATGAGAGCTCCTGGTCCTACGCTCAGCACATCCAGTCCAACGCCTGGTTCGGACATGACCGTCGGACGTTCCACAAAGAAGTCACAGACAATAAGGTGACCGATGACCAGACCTGCTTCAGCTGCATAGTGAACCCTTGAATCTTTGGGTTTTATCATTTGTGTGTCCCATAAAATCCCTTCCCCAATGTTTCCTGGTGTGTGTTTCAGGCTTACAGACTTCTAATCCTGAAGAACAGAGTGGAGTTGGCCCAGTTTCAGAACTCTGCCCCCCAGTATCTGACTCTCTCTGCAGATTTCTGGAAGGCCTTGTCCTCGCTGCCGCTGACCTACGACTACTCCGCCTACCGCCAGGTGCTACAGACCTTCGGCACACACTACATGTCTGAGGGGTCACTTGGCGGAGAATACCAAGGCTTGTTGGAGTTTGACTTTCAGGCCCACACATCCCACAGTAAGGACTTAATGAGTGAATATTGTTACAGGATAGCAAGTCTAAAAGGAGAACATGGACAATGCCAAGGTGTTCTGACACACTGTTCAAAACTCAAACACTCCAAAGGGATTAAGGTCACTAATTAACGGTATAGTCCAATAAATCATGACAAGATCCGACTGTGGCTTAATCTATGACCATAATACCAAGAAAAGGTTAAGACTAATGCCAGACTTTCAAACCAACCGTCAATCTATCGTCTAGTTCCAGGGGACAAAAGTCTAATCTGAGCTGTTAGGAGGTGAGATTCATACAGAGGTGGGCAGAGCAGTCAAAATTATACTAAAGTAAGAGTAGCAATACTTCAACATATTTTTACTCAAGTAAAAGTAAAAAGTAGCCGTCCAAAAAATTACTCAAATAATCTGAGTAAATTGGTATTTTACTAAATACTTTGGTACTCAATTAAATTAAATTAAATTACCAGAAAGTATATTAAAAAATATCAAAGTATTTTTGGTAATATACTTTACCAATACCAAAGTATTGGTAAAATACTTTGGTATCCAAAGTATTTAAAGTTACTTTGGTATTTTACCCAAATACTTTGGTAAAATAGTATTCGGTAAAAAGACTTCTAACGTACTAGTTAACTGATCAAAACGTCTGATTTAATCTTTGAAATTTGCATAATCAGACGGACTAAAATATAAAGTTATGTTTTGGTATTTTAATAACCAAAATTAAAATAATTCATATAAATAACAATTACAAAATCAGACAAAAGAAAAAATGTTCCTAATCAGTTTATTTCAATATAAAATTTCTGAAACTTTAACAAAAACAGCAGGTGTGTGTCTATGTCTGGTGAATATTTTTGGTTAAAAAAAGCTTCTTCTCCTTTCATTGAAGTTACTCACAGTGGGTAAAATATCCAGTATTGATACTTCATAATGAAGTTACTCAAGTAAACGTAAAAAGTACAGCATTGTAAAAATACTCCTAAAATTATTATTTTTTCCAAAAGGTTGCTCAGGTAAATGTAACTAGTTAATTCCAATGTATGTTATATTTCTGTCCTTTTTTAAAGGTGTGACAGACATTGAATACCAAAGATGTTGGAAAAAAGTGAAGCGCTTCCTGTTCTTTAAGAAAACCAAAATCACCTGCGAAAGATTGCAGAAACATCTGGAATCCAAAGCTGGTGAGTTAAAGTCACACAAACCCAAATATTTTAATCACAGTTCTCTCTGAGCTCACATTACATTATTTCCATTTTCTGCAGGAAGCCAGTCAAACAAGATGCCCATCAAGGTGAACGTGTTTGGAGGAGATCCGCAGTTCATAGGCGCTCTATCTGTTCTGGATCTACAGAAACCCGAAGCTAACGGAGAAATCTACAATAACTGGGCCTCATCTGTCAAAGATTTCCCTAATGTCATAAACCAGAAGGTAAAAAGACACAAGATCGCAAGTATTTAAGAGCCCAGTATTAAAAATATTAAATACGGAGAACTTTAGCACTAGGATTACTAAATAATCTGACAGGAAATAGGATTAGTAAAGTTTCAGACCACATTCCTTCAGAGGGAACAGGAAATGTTGTTTTGCTGAACCATCCTTCACTATTTATCACCTCAAAGTAAATGTATGAATATTTTGGTTCGATACGGTGGCCCAGAAGAGTCAACAAAATACAAAAGCTCCAATAAAATAGCAAAAAGCCACAAAACAGCAACAAACAGCAAAAGGCAACAACACAATAACAAAAAGCCACGACATAGCAACAAAAAGTCAGAAGCTATGCTAACACACAATTTATGCTAGCAAGTTTGTCATAACTTCCGTTTTAGCATAAATGCTGTTTGGCTTTATGAATCCCAATAATTTACACAAATACATTATTTTAATGTTCATCAGATCTTAAATCTTTTTATTGCTGTTTATTGTTGACCTGAAAAAACATAATTAACTAAACAACAAAAATAACAATATTGCACAGGCTAGCAAGTTTAATTAGCATGTGCTAATCCTTGCTAGCTAGCTCTAACTTAGAATGTTACTAGCCGACCAACAAAATTATCCGATTTCTCCTCTAAATAGTAGCAACCGACAGTAATTTCCTTTGATTGTCAACATATTGATCTTACCTCCTCCAGCTTCGTCCTCTGTATGAACTGGTGAAAGAGGTCGAGTGCGCCGGGTTGAAAAAGCTTCACCTGAAGCGGGCGGCGGAGGAGTTCCTGTCCGCGGAGCATCCCTGCCGCTGCAGGCCGTGCCAGAATAACGGCCAGCCGCTGCTGACCGGCACCGAGTGCCGCTGCGTCTGCAGACCCGGAACATCAGGACCGGCCTGCGAGAGGGGAGCCGCGACCGGAGAGCAGCCCGGTAAACAACAACAAGCAGCGGCGTGGCCACTGAGGAGACCGGAGGGCGGGGCTTCGGCTAACCTCGACATCTGATTGGCCACTCCAACCACAGCGGCCAATCAGATTGTATTTTCTCTAAATTAGATAACAAAAAGGAAGAGAACGTTTCTGCCAAAAAAACTCAACAATTTTGAGATCAATAACAGACATTTTCTAGAGAAAACTAAAAAAAATGTTTTTTGTTTTCTAGAGAAAACTAAAAAAAAAATTTGAGCAAAAAAGTCAATAAAATTCTAGAAAAAAATTGTTATTTTTATATTAGTCTGAAAAAAATGTCTGGAAAAAACAAGTAAATTTGTAGCTGCACAAGTCAAAACATTTGCAAGGAAAAAATGCAGAAATTCTTAGATTAATCTCAGAAATATTCTGTAAAAAAATGTAAATTTCTGTGTTCAAAAAGTTATAAATATGCTAGAAAAAACTGAGAAAGTTTTAGATTAGTCTGAGAAATTTTCTAAAAAATAAAAAAACCAAAGGAAATCTCTGAGCTCCAAAATAAATAATAAAAAAAAGCTCATTATTTACTACATTTTCACCTTTCATGTTTTTTATGCTCAAATGTAATAAAGCATAAAAATAATTCCAGTAGAGAACAGGAAATGAAAGTGATCACTGGATCTGTTTCCCAGGAGTGATCCATGGCAGCTGGAGCTGCTGGTCCAACTGGGGAGCCTGCTCTGGAGGTCAAAGGTCAAGAACCCGAAGCTGCAACAACCCTGCCCCTAGAGGAGGGGGCCGGAACTGCATCGGGGAGCAAAGCGAACAAAAACCCTGTGAAGAGCCAGATATACAATACTTACAGTAAGTTTTCTAGTTATAATAAAACCTTAATAGCTATATCAATCAATCAATCAATCAATCTTTATTTCAGACACAAAAGAGGTCCATAGTAAAACAAAAAGAATTAAAAAACAAAAAGAAACATGACAGTCACTGAGCCACAAATAAATGATGACGCCAATGTTTCCACAATCTTGAGAAAAATCTCGCTGTACTAAAAACAGGGTTTACTAAAATTGCTATTATATTATTGTATGACACGGGTAATCTACAGTCCCTACAGGTAATCTACAGGTAATCTAAAGTCCCGTTTTCACTCATTATTATATTTTTGTTCCTTTTTGCCCTCAGGATGATGGAGCCTCAATGCTTTGGGCTTTCTATAACTCCACCAAAAAGGTGCGGACTTCCTCCTGTCCTGAAGAATGGATTTGTTGAGGTGAATTTTTAATCTGAATTCCTGTTTTGTTCTTATGATTATTACAAAAATAAAGTTAAAATAATACAAGACCTTTATTCTTGTATTATTTTATTTTCATAATTAAATTTTTTTATTATTTTTTCTTTCTTAGCATGGCCTTAATACTCTGTTGTAAATTCTTATTAGATAAGACAAACATTTTATTCTTGTACCATATGGAAAAAAATACTTATTGGACTTTCATACAACACAAAAATAATGAACTGGTAAAGAATATAAAAGGAAATTTTTGATTTTTTCAGTCATTTCAGGTTATGAACAGAGAATCTAAGCAGACAATTAGACTGAGTTAAATTGATGTGAAATATGGTCATCAGGACAATAAATTGTGATATTAAGTTTCTTAAAATCAATCATGAATAATCAGAGGAGTAAGGCGCCTTGAGGAACACCACTATCAACTGGGAATAGTTAAAACACTTTTCTGTTCACAGTTTACAGTTCTGGTAACATTAATGTCATGTTAAACAGTATTTGTTCATACTTTGATAGGTTTTTAATCTTTCTCTTTTATAGGATCTTAAAGACTTTTACACAGTAGGAAGCAGACTGCAGTATTCCTGCATTGAGGATTTTTACCTCGTTGGAAACACTGCAGCCACATGTGGTGAAAACCAACAATGGAGCTCAGGATCAATGGTTTGTAAAAGTAAGTATTAAAGTAACACTAAATTCAAACCCCATAAAGTTTTATTAATAAAGCTTTCATTGTCAAATAGATGAAAATGTGGAAATTTTTTAGAAATATTCAGGATTTGTTCCATGCTTATTGTGAATATTTGAGTTATTACACAGTTTCCATACTTATTACATCGTTATTTTTTCATAGTTTATTTCATAAATATTATGTAAAAGTAGAAATTAACATTTCTTCCAGGTTCCACTTGTGCATTTCCTGAAATCGGCGGTTTAGTCGAAGTCACGCCCATTAAAAATGCCTACCAGATCGGAGACTCCGTGTCCCTGTCGTGTCCCGCGGGATCGGAGCTGGACGGTCAGGTGTCAGAGGTCAGGTGCAGCTCCAGTCTGCAGTGGTCGCCGTCTCCTGATGATGTTCAGTGTCACACAGGTGAACCTTCAGGAGCAGTTGACCTTTTAAACGGATGAATTTAAGGCAAAGTGACTCAAATTCTAAAGGTTTTGTCTAACATGGCCTAAATGTAACAAATTCAATGTTAATGCAGGCAACTTCATTTTTTACGACGAGAAAATAATTTAAAAATAAAATAAAATTCAAAGAATAAAGTTGAAATAACATTAGAAAAAAAAACTAATAAGAAGAATAAAGTCTTAATATTTTACTAATGTTATTTCCTCCTAATTTTATGAATTTATTCTCTTATCAATTAAACTTTTTTCTTGTAATCTTATGATTTAATTTGTGAAATTTTATGACTTTTTTTCTAAAACATTTTCTTGAAAAAAAAAGAAGAAATTTTCTCAAAAATCCCAAATACTGGTAGAAAAAGAACATGGAAATGTTGACATTAACCTAAGAAAATGTATATAAAGAATCAAAACAATAACATTTCTGACCTGTAAAAGTAAAAAAAAAAAAAGAAAGCCAGATAAAATGCTGACATTTTTTAATTAATCCCAGAAATTTTCTTGAGAAAATGCAAATTCCTGAGTTCGAAAATGTGAAAATTGTTTAGTTTTGAAAGGAAGAATTTTATTTTTTTTTTCCAGAAAATTTCATATATAAATAGCAACATGTCTGAGTTTTTGGCAGAAATTTAAACCTCCTTTTTATATGATAAACCATCATTAAGTTGTGTGTTCCACTTAGTGTTGGTCTATCATATAAAGGAGAATAAATCACACTACATTTAGTAATTTTTCATTAAATTTGCCTTCTTGTTCCTGTGCAGTGCTCACCTCTCCGGCGCCACCTGCTGGTCTGAACTGTAAACCCTGGGAGAAGATCGGAAGAACCGGCTGTGTCTGTAAAATGCCCGCTGAGTGCCTGTTAGTCTCTTCCTTCAGAACTAAAACCAAACTGAAATCCAGACCCAGTCAGGGCGTTTGGTTTAAAAATCTTCTTGTTTCAGGTCGTCCGTGAAGTTCTGCTCCCGGGTCGGGCCGATGAGTCTCTGGCTGGGCGTCTGCCAGCTGGGGGCGCTGCGCTGTTTGGGGCGCAGCTTCACGCTGGCGGCCGATACGGACTGCGGCAGACCGCAGGAGGAAACGTTCACTTCCTGCAGCGACTGCAAACCAGGGACGACCTGCCGAGGTGAAACATCCGAATACTGAACATCCCGCTCAATAAAAACAGTAAATATGATCAGATCTGACGGATCTCAACGTCTGATGAAACTCACGTCAATAGCGCCAGATATACATTATAACAAACCAGATATTAAAAAAAATATTAAAATAAATACAATTTAGAGAACAGAGTTGTAATTCAAATTATTTTGACTTTATTCTCGTAACATTATGACTTTATTCAGGTAATATTATGACGGAATTAAAGTCATAATATTCCTGTAATATTAATTCTCGTATTATTTTTGACCTTATTATCTTATGACATCTGGGATTTTTGTTTTACAATCCTACTATATAGTGACATTTTATTAACCATTTACTACTCGATGATGACGTCATAATCAGGAGAAACTAATACGTTTTGAGAATCTTTGCCACGCAATGACAACTATTTCGACAGAATTTCTCTCTGAATAATTAATAAAAACACCTCAAATGTTGTGAAAATTTTAACAACCCGCCCAAAACTTTTCTTCATTATTTTCCATCCAAAAGTGTTGAGTATGATTTCCTTTCTAATCGTAGAATCCCAGCGGAAATGCGTATGTCTGAGTCCGTCGGAGTGCCCTGCAGGCTCCGCCCCTCTGTGCGTCACTTCCGGTGATGATGGCGGCGCTGCGAACATGACGGAGTGCGAGGTGGGATCCAGGAGGTGCGCAGGCGAAACGATCCGTCTGCTCAGTCTGGAGCAATGTCCGCAGTAAACGGACAGTTTTCTTCATTTTAGTCTGTAAATATTTCTTATTTTGGTAGCAGCTGAACTGTAAATATAATGTTACAAATTAATTGATCAATTTCTTTGTTTTTGTACATCCATCCATAAGGGTGTTGGAGAATGGATAGATTTATTGTTTTTGTTATAAAATGTATTAAATTGTTTTCATTAAAATTTTCCTTGATTTATTTTTTATTCATTCATCCATTTTATTGACTTTACCAGCAGGGATACATTAACAGTTTCTTTGGTCTATTTAAACTAACCTAGCCACTCAAGCTAGCTTAGCAAGGCTAGCATGAGGGGCATAGTAGCCAGATAAACTTGACTGCCAGCCAATCAGAAAAATTAACAATGCAAATAACATTTCAATTAATTATTTTAACTTATATTTTACAATAATTATTCAAAAATTACAGAAGCCCATTGCTGTCATGAAAGAAACAGGAGCAAGTTTCCTTAGAGAATTAGTGGGACTTTGAATTTCATAAATGATGTATTTGAGCAACTTGTTCCCCTCCTCGCCTGTGGGGGCACTGCTCAGTGAAACAACAAAGGAAACTGCACAAACGCCACTAAAAGAGACACTGAGCGCAACTTTCTTCTTCACAAAATGTTAACAAAAATGAAGTGGTGATAAAGTTTTCATGGTTTCTCTTTTGGCTTTGGCTAAAAACCAGGAGCCATTTCTCCAGCTAGCGCTAAGCTAACGTGTTTGTTTTGTTTGTATTTACCCAGAATTCCCTGTGCTGTAGTCCGCTTCCTGCTTTTGGAGCGGTGGCTGGTCTGCTCTGCAGTCATATTAGGGCTTTGAACTGTAACTAAACCCAGATCTTGGTTTGTAGGCGAACCAGAGTTTGATTAGTATTCACACCTGAGTTTCTAGAAACTGGTGTGAATCCACTTTGTCAACAAAACAAATGTCTACATTGTTTTAAATATAAAGTTTTATTGCATTACAAAGTAAAATAGAGCATTAAATGCCATCCATTGATTATACCCACAAAATAGCAACAGTCAGGACAACCAACCAAGCTTAACTAGCTTCAAAAAGCTTTCATTCATCTTTAATCATCATCTGTAGCTGCAGGGAGGTTCACTTGGACCATCATCTGCTCTGACAAATGCCCTCGTTGAGAATTTCATACTCAAAGCCGCTGCAGCTGATAGCCCCCAAAGCGCAAAGACTGATGCTTCGGATCATCTGCATCGGCTTCAGCTTCACGCAGAACATCTGGTCCGAGGTTTTGGGGCAGTCAAGAGGAGCTTTGCACTGGCACTTCTTAGAGGCTAGAACCCATAAATAAACATTAGACATGGTGTCTGATCACTTCCCAGACTTCTCAGTATCACTTCCCAGACTTCCCAGTACATGAGACGCCAGACCGACTCACCAGAGCAGGTCTCCCAGTCGTAGCAGGTGTCCAAGTCGCACGGCACGTGCAACGAACTCCTGGGCGACATCTTGGCTCTGAACTTGGCCCGCTCCAGTTTGGCTGGCTCGACCGAGTTGCACACGCCTTCACTGATGTAGAAGAGTGGGTCGCCGTGGCAACGGCCGGCGTGGAAGGAGCAGAGCGACATCGACACGGCGACACCCAGGTTTACGTTGAGGACGCAGAGACTCGCCGACTGTGAACTAAAGATGGGTGAACGCTCAGATCAGATCATTCTCCTTCCAAACAAGGCTCTGTTTGTCAAATTAGGAATATTTAGCAAACTTATTCAGCGGTGGACACACTTATGCTAACATGCTAATAGCAAAGCTAATCTTTCAATTAGTGCTTTAACTCATTTTGAAAATGCTTAGCACAGCTGTTTTGATGGTTTGGTTTCTGTCTGCTAAGAATTCCCCAAGTAGTTAGATGTTTAGCTTTTACATTTTTACTAATTTTGACAATGATTAGCGCAATTAGCTTTTTCATTTTTCCAAATAAATTCTAACTTGGACATTTTGCAGACTTTCAGATGAATAAAGTTTGATCTCTGTGTTGACATTTTGGTCGTCGCTTCTTAAAAATGCCCAAAGTAGTTAGATGTTTAGAACTTTTTAGGACATTTTTGCTAATTTTGAAAACATTTAGCCAACTTACTTTCATTCAAGTAAATTTTTCCAGCTAAATTTTTGGCTGTTTTGTAAACTTTCAGTTGAACAAAGTTTGTTTATAGACTTAAGAATGGTTCAAGTAACGAGACGTTGATGTAAATATTGTGTCAATGACACATGGTGAGAATTTAGCGCCTAGCGTTAAGCATTAGCTTCTGCTAGATGCAATGTTGGAGGGGTGCTTTAGCATTAACAGAACTATTGATTAGTGATTTAGGATTAGTGTGACTACATTTTTAGTTAGCAGCGCCCAACACTGAATTTAACTAAAGATGGTAAAACACGTCTTTGTCTGGAGACCAATGAGCTCCAGAGGCTTTAAATGATGAAAATGCCAGCGATCAAAAAATCCCTTACAGACAACTTTCCCGTTCAATGCAGACACAGCCAGATCTCTGTCGCTTCTGTCCTGGACCACACTGACCATCAGGAACAAATGGCTGCACTAAGCAGGCAAAAAGAGAAAATTATTTTAGCATTTTCACTCATTTGCTTCACAGCTAGCAAACAAGACGACTTTATTACAGAAGTTTGTCAAATTGCAAGAGACTCTTGATTGTTTCCAACCAACCATCTGTGCAGTGAAGGTCTGCAGGCAGCGGAGGCTCCCAGGTCAGTTTGCTGCTGCACCTGTAGAGGCCTCTTGGCATCGGCATCAAACCCGTCTCATTGCAGTTGAAACCGACCGATTGGCCCACTCTGTACGTCTCTCTGGAGGGATACAGCACCATGTTCTCTGGGGCCTCTGGAGCAACGCAAAACCTCTCTAAAGACAAGAAGGAGGCAGATTTTAGGAACTTCCTGTGGAGAAATGCATGAAAACGCTGAGTGTAAAAGCAACTCAAAGACTTCCAATTTGACTTGGACTTGTCCCTAAATCACTACCAACTTTTAGCCCCACATTTCTCATTCTATCCAAACTTTTCTATTGGTAATTTATGATCTTTGGAACTTTAAAATGCTTTTTAATTTCATGTTTAAATCTTATCATTACAGCTAAATAATGTCTGGATTTATCTGTAAAAGTTTGGGACTCTCTGGTTTCTCTACAAAACACAAACTTACTGATGCATCTTCCTCTTGGTTGACTCCAGGTTCCATCTGGTTGACAGTTAATGAACTGGAAACCTTCCAGTTCAAATCCAGTGAAGCACTGGAACTCCTCATCCTCACCAAAGCTGTAATACTGTTTAGATTTCTACAGGAATGAAGCAAAACAATTATTAGACCTTAAAATGATCAAATGTACAACAACGTATCAGGACATTTGTGCTAATATTCTGTAAAAAGTCATTTAAAAGAAACTTAGAGTTTAAAATGTTCAACTTTTGAACTTTAGAAATTTCTGATATTAATCTCAACATTTCTATTTTTTCTAGCAAATTTTCAACTTTGAAGCTTGGAAAATTCTTTGTTTTTTCTAGAAAATTTCTGAGAGTAGTTTAAAAGTTTCCAAGTTAAATTCTTAACTTTTAAAACTCAGAAATTTCCACTTTCTTTTTTTTTCTTTTTAGAAATTTCCAAGATAAACCTAAACTTTTCTGATTATTTTCTAGCAAACGTTCGACTTTTAAAACTCAGAAATTTCCTATTTTCTTTCTAGTACATTTAGAAGATTAACCTAAAAATTTCTGATTCTTTAGGCTTAAATTTACTTCGATTTTTTCTACCTACAATAGCTTTGTGAAATGCTATTTGCTTAAAAATGAAATGTATTGTTAAACGCAGACATGGTTTTGTCCATTTAAGTAGAGTGTTACCCTGAGGAAGCTGTGGTTCGGTCTCTGCGGCCTCAAACAGCCCTCCACCCCCGGCGGCAGCTCATCCCTCCATCCCACAGTGAACTCATCATCGTTGTCACACGACTCTTTTCTGCACAGGAAACCCAAACAACAAGCAACTCTATAAAACCAAACATGCTGGTTGAAATAGTTCATTTTACTTGAGTCCGTCTGAGTCCTACTTTTCAAACAGGGAGAGGGGACACGGTTCCTCTTGCTTGTTTGGACCGTCGCAGGGTTGGCCGTCTCTGAGGGGAGCAGGGTTGTCACACTTCCTTGTTCGGTGTCTCCTCATGGAGGCGCTGCAGCTGCTCCACGGCCCCCAGCAGCTCCAGTAACCATCCACTGCCTCTGTGGAAAACAAACAACTTTTCAGCAGAAACCACATTTTTGTCAAGCTAATAGTTTATCCACATAGCCTATTAGCTTGGAAGGCTAAAACAGTCCAACATATAGATTTAAATTGGTACCTTAGTTTGTTCTTTGTTAATTATAAAGGTATGAAGTAGTTGAACAGTCAACATATTCTGAAGTCAAACAGATAAATTTATAGATTAATAAATGGAAAAATCAGCCACTAGTTATGCTAGCTGCTAATCCCTGGTTAAGCTAGTGGCTAATCAGAGTTCAGGAGAAATATTTGTTACTTTTTATGTATTTTTTTCTACTATATAAATTAAGTTTCAGTTCGAAACATTGTTAACTGATTAATTATATCATAAAAGTTCTTAGCTAGATTCTTTTTGTTGTTGTTTCTGCCACTTTAAGCATCTATGCTAAGTTATCTATGCTTAGAGTGGCAGAAACTCTCTAAGCATAGAGAGACATTGTACAGTGGCCAGGCAATATAAAAAAATATTTTGAATAATAATAAAACGCAGGATCTAACTAAATGAGCTTGGTACTCAAAATGTTGCGTACCTGAAGTGTAGTCAGGCGCCCGTATCTCACAGTTGGTGCCGAAGGTTCCTGTCTGGCAAACACACTTGCACTCGGTCCCAGAGAGAACCGGCTTGGCGTTATTGGGACACGGGGCGCACTTACAGGTATCAAACTCCTCCAGGTATTGGAGCAGAGCCTTCCTCAGTTGTCTCCTCTTTGTGACAGCACAGGGAATTCCCCGAACCAGATCTATGATTGGACGCAACTGAACAAACACAAACATGGAGTCTTTAATATCGTTACTGATTAGAATCAGAGTGATGTCAGTTTGGTGAATTAGGAGGAAGTTTTTGTGAAAACGTTAAGATAGTAGCTACTTACACCTACTAACCAGCCTTGTAAAATATTCTCAAAATAATGACATGACCAGCTATAAGTCATCTCATTGCTATAAGTGATTTCTTGCTAAGCTAAAAGTAACTAGACCATATCAATGTGGACGCTAGCTGTCTAATGACATCAAGCGACAAGGAAAAAGTTCCTTTTTAAGAGAGAAACAACTGTGGATAGAACCTGGACAAGAAACGTCACAAGAACTTAATTCACTAGCAGCGAGTTAACACAAGGAGAGAAATGCTTTCTCAGACTTCTGTTAGCAAGGATGCTAACTGTGGATGGCTTAAAACTGAACTGTATTCCGGTGATTTATGCCGTCTGGGTGCTAGTTATGCTTCAGGCATCCTTCGTTCAAGCTGCCACATCCATCCAACATTTCCTTTTGTATGAACAAGGAGTTAATCAGTTAAACATCTGGATGACTCTTCCAAAGATTTACTGTTGCTGGTACCACGTGTTGAAACCCAATGAGTGTAGAGCTCTTACAGGCAAAATATGGTCCCCTGATTGACAATCTCATGACTAAATAATTGGTTCTAGTCATGGCAGCCATCTTGTCACAAGACCACACAGATCACTTGGCAATGACAGCCATTTTGGGGAATTCTTTGTCTTTGTTTACACCTTTGCAAATGCCATCCATCATCTGTACCTCCTTGTCCTAGCGAGGTTGAGGAGAGGCTGGTGGTCATTTGGTGAGAGACTGGATGCACCACGAACAGATTGCTGGTTAATCACACGGCAACCATATATACACCCTGCCATACCTTAGGACAATTTAGAGTAGCCAGTTAACCTAGCATGCATGTCTTTAGATGGGAGGAAGCTGGAGTACCCAGTGAAACCAACCATTACACCATCCTAGAGTACTTTCTCTCTAAGTCCCTTTGTGAGAAAACCCCTTGTTGGCTATTATCTTCTCTACTAAGCAGCTTAGTGTTCATCACTGAACCCTTAAGCATCGATGATGAATAAAATGTTTCTATGAGGTTCTCTGGAATTGACCTTGTAGTCCACCAAAGCAGGGTTGTCAATCACAGACTTGGCCCAGTTCTTGTAGGATGTCTTGTCCGGAGCAGCGCCTTGTCTTTCCCAGGCCAGAGCTCCAGCTTCCCTGGCTCCACCGCCTTTCACCCTGGAGAAGGACTTCTCAGAGGCCTGGATGAACGAGCCTGGACAAGAGACAAGATGAGAAAATGAGCCAAGAGACACACCAAAACGTAGAAATAAGAGAAACTCTTCCTCCGCTACACTTCAGAGGTAACCTTGGTATTTCTCAGTCATGCGGTTGTTGGTGCATCTGTGTACGCTGCTGGATTCAGAGTAGAGGATTATAGTCCAGGAGGTATCTCGGTGCAGGCAGCCATTGAAGGTCTCTTCTGTTTCACCTGCCACCAAAAAGGTACAGATAAAAACTGAGTTTTAATCTGTTGGTTCATTGGAAAAATGTTAGTCGACTAGGTTACATAAGGCAGTATCTGTTTTTTCTTGTTTAAGGATACAGGAACTTTGATGACCAGTAAGAAATCTTAAGCCAAGGCTTTTAAGAAAGAGTTCTCATGGTGTTTTTAAGGTCCAACATCCATCCATTAGTTTCCAAAGCAACAGATTAGGTAGAAGGGCCCAGACGTCCCAGTCCTCAGTCACATCTCCTCTGGGGGAATCCCTTTGTGTCTCCAGGCCAGAAACATAAACCCTCATTAAATTTTACCTAATTTATAAACTGAGTTGGACCGAAAACTGAAGCACTCGATTTGTACACTTCAACTCTCATCTTAGACCTTGAGATATAGATTAGGACCATTAGAATGAGATCTGGGCAATAGATATTGGGAATGAGGAGATGAGCGTTTGTCTTCTGGACCCTGCTTGTATCCCCAGGTAAGCAGGATGGACACAAGGTGAACTTACCTGATCATTTCCATGCATGGCGTTTTAGACGTACCTCTGGTTTATACTGCGGTTCTAAACTCTAAATGCCAGGGTGTGATGTATAACCTGAGCTTCTTATCTCCTCCCGGCTGTACTGGTAGAGCAGATCGTAGTGGCCTCCCAGTTTTCCAGAGCTGTAGTAGTGCGTGCCAAAGCGCTGGAAGATTTCCCTGTAGAGGGCGTAGTTGTAATCGAGTGGCAGAGCGTGAAGGAACTGAAGGAATGGCAGCGAATGCACAAGATCCTGTGGATCCTTCACTGTAAAGTTCGAAATCGGTAGAAGTTGATGAACTCGGAAAAACTTGGAGTCCTAGAAAATGGTGGGGTAGACACTGATTTTAGTGCTTTATAAAATAAAGACGTTTTGTTCTTGTGTTGGCAATGGGTTGTGCAGATCTACCATTTAAATCACCTTTTTCTTTGAAGCCTCAAAGGCTGCCTTACTCGAGGTCAGACTGGAGCTGGAAGAACTGCGCCCATAAAAGAACAAAATGTGAAGGTTGTCTTGATCTCGCGTGTTTTGTTCTCTCTGTTCCGATCTCTTTATCACGACCGGCTCAGAAACCACCGGCTGCGGGTCGGTGCTGAAGTCTTCCAACACCCCAACCTAAACATCCACAGCACAGTTAGTAAATCTGACATAATTAGAAAGTGGAGAACATTTCCATAAAGTATCACTTGTTTGGTTTCTCAGTATCCCATTAGCAGGAAAGGTTTTAAGAGCAGATAATCAACGGCTACCTTAATGTCAAAGGTCTTAAAGTTGTACGGCATTCGATGGTAGAGTAAAGTGCTTTGCGGTCGCCTGATGATGCAGCTTCCTCCCATGAACATGTTGTCCAGCACTCCTCCCCTCGGCTCCTCCGCCAGAAAATCAAAACTACACATAAACCAGGAAACAGAAGGAGGAAATACTTCGTTAAATATCAGAAATTATTTTCATTTTCCACTGCTCTGACACATCATCGGTCTTATGGAAAAGAAACTTGAGACAATGATACAATATTAGTTACATCATTAACCCTAAAGCACCAAAAATAAATATTAGCTTAGCTAAAGCTAGTGTTATAAAAACATCAAATTTAGCAGAAGCTAATGCTAAAGTGCTTTAGGATTTACTGCTTAGAGAGCTAGAAGTTGTCAACGTTGAGCAAAAATGCGAAGATGCTAAACGTCTGTCTACTGGGAGAACAATTAATATCCAAAACTTAAACATAGATGTTGAACTTTATTCAACTGAAAGTTTATAAAACAGCCAAGTAAATTAGCGCTTTAGAATTTATCTGAAAACATTCATATAGGCAAAGCTAAGTGCGCTAAACGTCTTTAAAGTTAGCAAAAATGCTAAAACGCTAAATAAAAAAAATTGTTTTGCTATTAGCTAGTGGAAGTGCTCCCACTGCTGATAATAAAAATACACTTCCACAAACATCTATAGGGGTAATTAGCAGTTTGGGGTAAGAATGGGGCAGTTTACCCATTTCCAACCAGATCAACCCCCGGGGCAGGTCTCCTCTCAGAAGGACAGACGACTGAAAAGGCTCCGCAGTCCCTCTCATCTGAGTTATCTCCACAGTCGTTCTGTTTGTTGCATGTCAGCGTTGAGTTGATGCAGCGCCCTGCAGCATTAAAGGTTATTTTTAATCATTTCTTACAGCTGAAGTTCAGCAGATTCATAATTTTAGGTGAAGTCACCGTTGCCACACTTGAAGTCGCCCCTGCAGTCCACCGGCGGTAACTGGCACTCTTTGGAGGGATAGCAGGGCCTTTCCTCTGTCAGCTCCACGCTGCATTCAGAGCCACCGAACTGGGAAGGTCTCACCACAGACCGGGTCCGAAACTGAAGCAGAACACGGCAGAAACCTGAGTCATGGGAGCTGGGTTTAATAAATTATTTAAAAAATATTGTAGTTTCTAATGTGAATGTGAAAGAAGCAGCATGTTGGGGTGACTGTGGTCCTGCCTGCTTCCGGGCGCAGGGCGAGCAGTCGGACCACTGGCTGAACTCGGACAGGACGCAGTTGATCGGACAAGCCTGCTGGTTACAACCTCTGGTGTCACTTCTGGCGCACATCTGGGGGCAGCTGTTCTTCCAGTAATAATCATCATACTGAACGTTCCTGGAGAACAGAGACGGGAAAGTCTGTCGCAGTCTTCTGGGTTTGGTTTTGCAACAGTCCTGTAAATATTTCTGGTTCGTTGTTGCACAACGGCCCGTTTCTCAAACATCATTTAGAAAAATAAAAACCTTGTGATGTGTTTAACTCTATGAATATGTTTTTTTTTCTTACCTGTTTCTGGTCTGAGTGCCGTAGTTGCAGGTTCTGGTGCAGGCGGACCAGGCGGTCCAGGGGTACCGGTCACAGTGACAGGCCAGGCTGCCGGATATGAAGCCGAGGAGCAGCAGCGGCAGCGGCAGCATCACGCTGCGGGATGGAGACATCGAGCAGCTCAACCTGAAGATTGTTTAAGTTTTTATTTATGTTGAAATAACCCAAGATGGCTCATTTAGTTTCTGCAGAGGAGAATTAGGGTCACTGAAAAAACAAGCAAATAAAACTGATCTAAGATTTTTAACTAATTCTGACATTTTTTTAATTTTGATTTTGTTTTTCAGAATTCTTTTTTTTTGTAGAAAATTGTGACTTTTCTTCCAGAATTCTGAAATTAAAGTCAGATTTCTTTTCCTGCAGGCTTTCATTTTGAGAAATTGCTTTAAATGCATCTGCAGTTTTCATGCAAATCACTTGCATTTTCCTCCTTAATTAAATATCTAGATATCTATGCAGCAGGTTTTGCTTCAGACCAAACAGAATTTAACCATAAACGCTGAAAAGATGAAGCCATAACTCACCAGATGAACTGCTGTCGTCTGCAGGAGGGATTTTAATCAGATTCCTGCAGAAATTTGAATCGGTTGGTAATAAAAGCAGAACTGCAGGCTGATCTGAGGCTGAGCTTCCTGTCTGGGTGGATATAAACCCACAGCGATCCTCAGGGGAATCCACTTGTTTATGAATTCATGTTGACCAATTGGTGTCTAAAAATAAATCACAGGTTCTTGATCCTGGTTGTTACGGGAAGAGCAGCAGCTCTGGAATTTCCAGGCTGCTTGATGCAAACCAGATGTTCTGTTTCACTGCTTATCTTCCAGAGGGGAACGGAGAATGTTTCTGCTCATTTATGACTTCCTTAAGTTTTCCAAACATTTTCACAATCAGCAGCTTTGCACAATCGACGCTTTGTTTAGGTATGAAAAACATCTCAGCCCAGTTTGGATCATTTCAGCAAAACAAAACCATCTGATAGAAGGAAAATAGGCCAGATTTTTATTCAAACTGAATAAACATGAAACTAAAATACTGTTTATGTTGCACTTTAATCAATAACAATAAACATCTAAAAGTTTTATTAATTCCCATTTAGTCCCAAACAAATTCCTGATATATTGGTTTTTGTGAACCAAAGTGTCTGTCACATTGTTTTAAAACATAATATCACACAGGGGATTTCTTTTATCCACATAAACTCACAAATCCATCACTGATTGTTGTTTTAATTACGCCAAACCAATAGGGGGCAGTGTGGCGCAGAACTACAACCTGTCAGCCAATCAGATTGCTTCAAAACAACCACCAATTCCTGTTAGGAATCAAACATGGCGCCAGGAGTTTCACTTGTAGGTTGAACTCATTTTAAGTACCGTATTAGAATATAAAGTTATATTTACACGTTACTTTGGACCCTAAATCTTCAGAACCGCTGAAAGACCAACTGCTCTGAGGAAACGTATATATTGGTTTACAACTTAAAGTATTTCTGAATTTAATTTGTGATGTTAGTATTTAGCTAATGCTAATTTCTGATTAATATCATCCATTGAACTGATAGAGAAACAACAAAATGATCTAAATTCTTGTATATAAAACTTTATTTTTGTTATAAAATGTCCTAAGCTGTACATTAAGTTCAGCAGTTTTCTTCTACTCTGCAGGAGACATCAACACAGAGGCCTAATGGAGTCACACACATGCCAAAAACAAGACGGACTATTTAAAACATCAGCACAGCGTCACAGTGAAACTGAAAACAAAACACAATCGTTTACAGGTCACGTTACATTCGGTTGCAAAATGGCCCCAGCTGGATGCAAACAGGAGATTATTTCTGTGTTTTTGCTGTTTTCATTTTAAAAGTGATGCTTTATCAGAGTAATGCGATAACTAAAAAATAAAAGCAAAAAGTATGGAACTACATTGGGGCCATAAAGTTTGTTCAAAGAAAGAAAATGGAAACTATTAGAAAAAGGTTTAAAACGGAAAAATAAGTTTTAGAACTAAAAAAAAAAAAGAACTTCAAAAATACATTTTAGATTCAGGGTTTTTTTTCTAGTTTCATTTTTTTTATTTACATTTTTCTTAGTTTGAAACTTTTTTTGCAGTTCCAAAATTTTTTCTTTGGAAAAAAAAATTAAAAGACTTTTTGTTTTTTCTTTTAAATGTTTTTGTAAATTTTCAACAAAAAAAAAAAAGGCCCCAATTTATGGCTAATTGGTCCCATAATATTGGTGCCATTATATTGAACACACTTAATGGCCCCAATTCACATTTTTGTTTTAGGGAAGACTACTGAAGCAAATAAAATCACCAGTTTCAAAATTAAACAGAAGAAGAAAGCATAAGTGCCATTAATGCGGAGCGGTTCGGTACGCTAATCGTCTAGTTACACCTTTAACTAGACTCAGAACAAATATGGCGAGAGATTTGGCAGAAAATTGCCGCCCAACGGTTCACAGATGATGTCATCAGACCAGAGCTCCGCCCACATGGTGAGGAACGCACCGCCAGTTTATACACCCAACTTGGCTAAAACCGAAGCAGATATTAGAGGGAGATCTGACAGTGGAGAAGGAGCGCTAGAGATCTTTATATCCTTTGAACACTACAACTACAAACCGCGCTGTTTTTATTAGGATTTTATGTGACAACCCTGAACAGCAGAGTTCAGACATTGTGAAGAGGAAGGAAAATGAAAAGTGAAGAAGAACGAACCTACCAAGATATGGAGAGCAGATCAGAGAAGATAAGAGGTTGATTTTAGGGTGTTTTCACACCAGATAGTCCCAAAACTGTAACATTTGTTACATTTTCAGCTGCTGCTGTTCTCTCCAAACTGTTTCAGCAACCTGTTCCCCTCCTCACCTGTGGGGGCGCTGCACTAAAAACCACTGAAAGAAAACACAGAGCGCAACTTTCTTCTTTACGAACAAAAATGGAGTGGCACAAGATTTTAGCGTTTGTAGGATTTATCTTTTATCTCTGGGGAAAAATCACGTGTTATTTCTTCTGCTACCGTTGGACTAGCATGTTTGTTTTGGATGCTAGGAAGTAATTTCATCAGTTTCAGAGTAGGCATCTAATTAGCAAGCAAATATTTAGTTCCAAACTAATTATTTAGTTAGAAAGCTAGTTTTAGAATGTTTTATGCCTGATAGTCCTGGAGACTTGGTTCTGTACTTTGTCAAACGATCCAAAACCTTTTGAGCAACCTGTTCCCCTCCTCGCCTGTGGGGGCGCTGCACCAAGAACCACTGAGCGAAATTACATAAAATCCTCTGAATAAAACACTGAGCACAACTTCGTTCTCCATGAAATGTAAAGAAAAAATGAATTAGCGCCAGATTTTAGCAGTTGTAGGATTTCTCGAGTCATCTTTCCCGCTAGCGCTACCTAGCATTGTTGTTTTGGTTGTATTTACCCAGAATGCCCTGCACTGTAGTCCACTTCCTGCTTTTGGAGTGGTCTCCAGTCCACTTGGCGTTCACATATGCATTAAAATGCACCAGAGTTCACGTCAATTGAACCCAGACCTCGGTTTGTAGGCGGACCAGAGTTCACTTTCTAGCAAAACTGACTGGAGTTTATTAAACTATAAAGCTAAAGATGTTATTTTCCTTCCTTTTCACGACTAAGAACGCTTGTTCGATCATCCACGGTGGTTTAGGGTGAGCGATGTGAATCCCCCTCCAAGGCACCGTTAGCATCAGATACTTTTTAACACTTTTCTGACATTTTTCATGCATGTTTCAGTTTCTGCACCGACTGGTCCAGGCAGAAAAAAGCAGATTTTCCTGTCAGACAGGCAAAGTTTATCACCGACAACATCGAAGCGATAAAAATACGCTTTAAAAACGTAGATGATTAAGATTCAGAAGCAGCTTTTCTTCTTTTCCTCTCTTCTCTCTGTACATGAACGCGGCGCAACGTGGAGGACTTGCTTTGTCACGTCACACAGATCAGAAGACGAATGAGACTTGGAGACGATGTGGAGCCATGAGAGAAGCACAGTGAGGCAGCTGCATAGCCTGGACATTTACACGCTTCAGGGTCAAAACCGAACAAATCTGACGTCTCAAAGACCCGCTTCCAAATAAAACACCAAGTTTAGACATTCTGGAGCTCTTGAGGAAACCCAAGATTACAATTTTAGTTTGAAGAAATGAAGTGAAATGTGAGTGAGAGCTGGAGTAAAGGTTGCTGTCGATCCTCAGCCCGACACCATGCAGCAGAGTCCGGGGAAGCGCCTCTTCCTCTGCCGGACCAGCGGCTGGGGAGTCAGGTTCAACAAGCTGCTGTCGTCTGAAACGGGTCAGAACATCCAGAGTTCACATGATGAGCAGAAAACTTTATCTGAGCTGATAGCTAAATGTTTCAGATCGACAAACTGACTTTAGGGTTTGGGTTTGTTTTTTCAGCCTCTGGTCTGATTACTGTCTGATCTGCAGAATCAGAAAATCAGCTAAACTGAATCTGTCTGACAGGATGAAGTAGGCTGAAGGCAGAGATGAGCACTCTGCTAGCTAACAGGGTAGCTGCGCTAATCCTACAGCACTAACCATAAACTGTAGTTTCACTAAAGCTAAAGCGCTACAACATGATGGGAGCTAATACAAAAGTGCTATAGCAATATGGTATTTAGCAGAAGCTAATGGCAAAGCGCTACATTAGCATAGTATTTAGTGAAAGCTAATGCTAAAGTACCACACCAACATAGTATTTAATAGAAGCTAATGCTAAAGCACTACAGCAACATAATGGATGCTAATGCTAACCTGCTATACCAACCTGGTATTTAGCAAAAGCTAATGCTTGTCAAGTCAACAGTGCTGTAACCAGCTAGATTAGGAGTTTTGTCTTTGGGACATTATGAACAGAAACATTTCCACCATCAAAATGTCCGCCTCATCAAGACCACTGAGTCCAGAAACTTTTCTAACTATATTAAATCCATGAAAAGTTCATGATAACTTGTTATTCCAAGCAGTAATTTTCACTGATACTACATTGGATGTACCTTGATTTTTCAGCGGCAGCGGCATCGTCTCCCTGAGTTTGCTGAGTAAGTTTCTCATCTCTTTCATGTCTCTGCCAATAGAAACACGTTGGGATGAGTCGCATGGTACAACGGAAAACAGAAGAAGAACAGAGCAGCACCTCTCTATGTTGTCGATGTCCGTCCCCACCAGCCACGTCTCCTGAGGATAATCGATGGGAGACGACGAGCGGTCCTCCAGGATGGGAACGTCCGAGCTCTCGTCCATCCGGAAGTCGACTCTGGGCTCCGAGTCGGTTCCTGCTGGGAGGAAAACCCACAAATAAAGCGACAACAACACACACCTGCTCACTGCCTCCAGCAGGATCAGAGTTTCACTTAAAGCTCTAGTTTTATTTACACTAAACAAAGATTTCCTTGGAAAAAAGTATCTTAGTAATTTAACCAACTCTCTGCTGCCATCTGGTGGTCAAAGAAAGATCCCAGACATGTTTGATGAAATCAAACAGCTGGAAGGTTTTACTGTCTTCACACCTGTATCACAGCGTGTGGTTATAGTATCAAAATACATGAAAAATTTGCTAATATTTTGCTTAATTCCAATGCTAATAACAGAGCTAATTTTTCATTTAGCTCATTAGCATTTTTGCTAATTTTGAAAACGTTTAGCGCACTTAGCTTCCCATAATCTCAAATCATGTCCTATTTAGGATGATATACTATTTTGAACAGAGTTGGGTAGTAACTAGTTACATTTACTTAGTAACGTTTTAAAAATATATATACTTTTAGGAGTATTTTTACTATGCTGTACTTTTTACTTCTACTTAAGTAATTTTATTATGAAGTATTTCTACTCTTACTTGAGTAAAAAATCTGGATTTTCTACCCACTGAATGAAAAACAAACATGTTTTAACCAAAAATCCAGCAGTTTTTGTTAAAGTTTAATAAGTTTTTTATTAAAATAAACTGATTTGGAAACTGATTTTGTTATTTATTTTGTTGAATTATTGTCATTTTGGTCTTTAAAATACCAAAATTGTCACCTTACTTTACATTTTAGTCAATCTGATGACTAAATATTAAATGATTGATAATTTCATCAGTTACTCAGGACTTGAGTAGAATTTTTACCAAATATTTTTTTTACTTTTACTTGAGTAAAAATATGTTGAAGTGGTTCTACTCTTCACTCTACACACGTCTGATGTTGTAAAATATCAACTTTAGCGTTAGCAGAACTAATATTTATAAATTGTGCTTTCAGGTTAGCACAGCAGCTTTTCAGCTATAGTGTCTGGTTATAAGAAAAGCTTCTAAACTTAGTAAATAAGTAATAAAAAGTGTCTCTGTTTGTGTGCAGGTACCTCTCCTGTGCAGCTGCAGAACCCCCAGCAGGCACATGGACTTGAGCATCTCGGTTATGAACATCTCCAGGCAGCACTGCAGCTGGATGAAGAGCCGGCAGATTTCAGGATGGATCTGTCCGTCCTCCGGCCTGCAGGAGAAAAGATGGATGAGGAGAATCACAGACGGAGCTCCAGATTTAGACTCACTAATGCGTCAGGAGGGAAGTGATAAAAACCCAATAAACTGTGGAACTGAAATTGGTGCACATTTAATCAGTTTGTGGCATAATTTACTAATCGAATACTATAATTGTTTTCTTTTATGAGTTTGTCTGAAGTTCAATGATGTGTTTTAGAAAACATGAAATATTCTGCTGCTTTGTTTTTAATAAGGTTTTATGGATAAAGTTCTTCTACCTTCACTGTTGACAAGAATTTAAATATTATTTATTTCTGTACTAGTCTCATCTTTTTTTATTCTGTATTTTTTTTCTTTTTATTTTGACCTGTGCATGTAAAAGTAAAAAAATGTCAGATAATAAATAATCTTCATTCTGATTGTCATTTTTGGAAATAAAAATATAAAATAAACTGTTTTATTTATTGCTCGTGGTTGCTATTGATGTTTTATTTTGGATATTTAACATGCCTTCCGGTTCCTTTTTTTAATTTTTTTTTAACAGTATTAAAGTTTCTTGGTTTTGAGACGATGAACCTGCAATAATACAAATAACATTTGACCTGCAGTATTTGCAGCCTTGAAGTAATATATTACTCGAAGATTATTTCAAAAGAACATATTATACTTTATCGCAATAATTACTGGAACAATTTATCGTCCAGGAAAATGTATTGTTGTAACAATAACCAATCAGAATTTAATAATAAAACATTAGCAGGTATTTTATTTAACTTTAACTCACAGATCAAAAACAAAAGCGGTAAAATGCTGATCCATATTCATCCGTGTTACTGCGGTTCGTGTTTACCCAGATCCGGAGATGATGGCCAGGTCCTGGTGCGCGGCCCGGGCCATGGAGCATCCTTTGGACCGGGTCTGCTGCATCTGAGCCCGCAGAGACGGACAGTCCACCGAGATCTCCCCGACAGAAATGACCTGCTCCCGGTACAGAGCCACCAGCGTGTTGAACTCCTGAACCGTCTGAAAGGAGGACAAGTCACCGACAGACCGGGTTCCGTTTATCTGAATGTTTTTCTACCCACCATCCTGCTGTCGTCCACCGCCGCCTCCGTGCTCTCCCGCCGCTCCGGATCCGCCTGCGCCCCTTTGCTGATGGGGAAGACGCTCCCTGCGGATCTTGGGCGCTTTTTCCGCCCGTACGGTGCGGAACACATGCATGCACCCCCTCCGCCGGAGCCCACCCAGAGAGAGACACCCCGAAATAAAAAGACCCCAAAAAAGAGCCAACAAAATGAGTCAGCTCAGGCGGATGAGAGCCCGGCTCGGAGGGCCTCCCTTCCCCGGCTGTGAGCGCTGGTTTCCCGGGGAAACAGGAGCTGGTGTCCGGCCGATGGGAGCCCCAGCAGCCGCTTCTGCATCCCAGCCGAGATGGAGTCACCTTCAGCCGCCTGTGAAGGCCGACAGGAGGGGGAGGCTGCTGCGGCTTCCGCCTCTGCCTCACGTGTGAGGGAGCCAACAGCAAAACAAGTCGTCACCCCGGAATAAAATTAACCGTTTAAGGACGAGAGAGCGGAGGGAGGAAGATACTCACAAATAAACTGACCGGGTTTAAATGTAATAAAAACATCAAAATGCTTTAATTTAAATGGATGACAGTTTTAGTTTCAGCGCTTTGTGGCCTGCAGCTTGTAAAGTAATTCAATAATTTGAGGTAATAAGAGAGAAAAAATGAGTTTGTCATATTTTCACCAAGTAATTAATTTATTCCTGTTTCAAACTAAATATCTAATTAGCAAGCCAAATATTTAGTTATAATGCTAGTAATATATATTAAAACTAAATATTTAATTTGAAGCTAAAATTTATTACTTAAATATTGAGTTAAATATTCAGCTGTTTAGTTAGAAAGCAAATTAAGTTTTAAGCCATTTATTTAGTTAGCAAGCTAAATATTTAGTCTACCAACTGAATTTAGTTAGACTTGGTTGTTATTGTCAAACAAACCAACCTGTTCCCCTCCTGGCCTGTGGGGGCGCTGCACCAAGAGCCACTGAAGGAAACGACAAGTAAACCTCTGAAGACTCTGTGAGGAACTTCCTTCTTCATGAAACGTAAATAAAAACGGAGCAGCGTCAGATTTTAGCGTTTGTGAGATTTCTCTTTAGTTTTCGGTAAAACCGTTTCTCCTGCTAGCGCTAAGCTAACGTGTTTGTTTTGGTTGGATTTATCTGAGGACTCACAGGAACGATGACTCAGCATAAAAAACTCAGGAAACATGGACACCTTTACCGTCTCAGTCCTTGAAAAGTGGAGACATTTATTTTACAAGAAGTTGAACCGTTTTGTTCGGCACCTTTCTGTGGTTCTGCAGGATCCAGTTCATTAAAATATGTGCAAATTAAAAACATGGCCATGTGCAGAAACTCATGTGAATAACGTGAAGAAGAACCCGGCGAGGTAGAGGAGCAGCGCGAAGGAGATGACGAAGAGGACGATGAGCGTGGCGAAGGGCAGCTGAGGAAGGCCCTGCATGCCGAGGTCAAAAGGTCGTGGATTTAGATGCCAGCGTCGCCACGCGGCCTCCGCGCTTCGCCCATGACCTGGAGCACAACAGAGCAGAGGTCAGAGGTCACCAGATACCCCAGAATATGAAAGACTTTTTATTCAAATTATTAATATTTTAGTTGTTCTAAAGACTAAAACTTAGTTTATGACTCTTTTCTATTCAGCTATCGGCTCCCATTATAACCAGACACAGAATATTTTAAAACTAAAGTGATGGTTTTACCTGCTCAGAAATAAACTAAGCAGGTAAATAATCATATTAGGTATGATTATTTAATAATTTATTAAATTATTAATAAATTATTATTTAATAACTTATTAAATAATCATTTAAAAAAAAAAGATTTCAGTTTGTTTTGAGCAACAAAACCAGGTTTGGAGTTATTTATTTTAAAATAAATAACTCCCACACACTGAACACACTGTATTCAGCAAAGTCTAATTCAATAAATACTTAGAAGAAGATTTATGTCCATAAAACTAAACAAACAAACAAACAAACAAAAAAATCAGCCTTTGAGTGATCTGGGCTGAGAAAAAGTCTGATTATTAAAAAATATCATTTATTATTAAGATAAATATTAAGTATTAATCTTGTCTGATTGTAAGCAATAAAAAAAGATAAATACTTTTAATGTGGGACAGGTGTGACGTGTAATGACGCACCTGAGCCACCAGGGGCAGCAAAGCTTCATGGTATTACTGTATATTTAAATGGAGGCCATTTTGTTTCACCTCACAATAACAAAACTCTTAAAGCCACAGAAACATGTCTGGTGTTTGATGTTGTTAATATTTATGTTTTGGACAAATCAGTGTCAGAAAATATCAGAATTTAGACATTTTTGTGTTTTTTACGTTGTTTGCTGAGGATCTGATAAAATTTCCACGCTTGGCCAGAAGAAAACAGATTCTGACTCCTGTGATTTAATTTCATATTTTTCCACAAACTGATCCCAACATGGGGCCCAGTCATTCAGAGCCACATTGGGGCCAATTTATTGGAAAAATAAAAAACTCATCACATCTGACTGGTTCTGAAACTGTTAGGAAGATTTACTGCAGTGAAACAGGAGCCATTTTGGAAAGAAGCTTCTACAAATGAACCTAAAACAAGAATTATTAATTATTGACCCAGTCAAGGCCAGGTGGGTTTTTAAGCAGTTGGACTCAAATAAAGATACAAAAACAGGCTAAATGTAATTTTTACATCCTGGTTTCCCTTTAAAAGTATAAACGTGAAAATGTCCTGACAGCATAAGTAGCGTGTTTGCTCCCGGGAGCTGGGCAGCGGCCAGCGAGCGCTCAGCGAGTTCTGGAAGTTCTGCCTGCGCGTCGCCCAGACCTTCGGGAACAGAGTCTTGGCCCGGTGGTCGAGCTCTGGGGGAGGAAGAGGAGCGGAGTCAGACAGCGGAGGGGTTCAATCTCAGATCGCGACCCGGGGAGGAGGCTGACCTCTGTGGAAGCCGGTGTTGGAGATGAGGCGGCGGCAGAGCGGGCAGGGCGTGTGGGCGGCGCGGTTCCGGGCCAGGCGCCGCAGACACGGCTCACAGAAGACGTGAGCGCAGGGCAGGCAGCTGCGAGGCCGGAAGAAAACGTCCAGGCACACGGCGCAGGTCAGGCCGTCCCGGTCCACGTCCTCACAGGCCGGAGGACGGGCCGGGGACGACTGGGCCTGAGACAGCACAGGTCAGAGGTCAGAGGTCACTCAGAGGAGGAGGGAAAACTGACACACAACCTGTAGAGACTCTATACTTTAACACATCGATTCTCTACATTCATCTCAGCAAATCAGATTAAAACTAACATTAAGTAACAAACATTATTCAGATATTAAGCAGTTTTTATTATTTATGAATTAAAACAGTTTTTTATTGGTCTGGTGAAATATTATAATCCTAAACGTGTTTTAATCACCATATTTAACAGACATAAAACATCAGTCAGAGTTACAGACTGAAATAAATCAACTTTCAATAATAATAATAATAATAATAATAATAATTTATAGTTCTTCCTCACCGGCTCCTCCTCCTCTTCCTCCTGCAACTGACTCTGCAGCCATCTCTCTCTCCTCCTCTGCTTCCTCCTCCGACTCTTCAGTCGGTTCTGGTCCGTTTTGCTCAGTCTGGTCCGGGCCAAGGAGCTCAGAACCACGGGGCCCTGAGAGGACGACACCTGGCCAGGAGAGAGCCAGAACCGGGTCAGAACCAGCAGCTCAACCAAAGTCTCCCCTGGTTTTGGTTCTGACCCATTTAGTTTTTTCCTGAATGGTTTCATTCTTTGTGTCGTTTCCTGCTAATGAAACTATAATCCATTCTGTGGCGCCGCTCACAGTGGTTGGAGCTTCGACTGAGAAAATCCACTGACAGAAATTATTTCTGAGCTCCAAACATCAAAAATCTGAAAGAAAAATCTCTGAAATTTACTAGAAAAGACCCGGCCATTTCTCAGGTCCAAGAGTCGAACATTTCAGATATTTGGAACTCAGAAAATTTCAGAAAGTTTTCTTTATTTCCTTCTTGCTGTGGCTCTGCACTGAGTTAATAACAGCTACATGTCCAGGTTTCAGTTTGTAACAGATTCTACTGGGGAAAGTAAAACAATAAAGTTTTTCCCTCCAGTGTTGTGAATTTTCCAGATGTAAATAAAAACATTCAACATTAAAAAGTTTCCTGTTTGACTCCTGATTCAATCAGAAAAGTTCAATCAGAAAAGTAAATGTACCGCTTCCTGCTGCCGCTCTGCTTCCTCTGTTTCCTGAGGCGCTGCAGACGACGATGCTAACGATGCTAACGATGCTAATCCTGCCGGAGCTCCAGACTCCCAGGGGACGGCGTCGCTCCGATCCTCATGATCCGACTCAGCCTGAGGTTCTGCCGCTCTCCTGACAGACGAGTCCAGCTGCGGCACGTCCGTGTCTCTGGCGGCACCGTGCTGAGGAGTCCCACCGGCGCAGACCAGGTCCAGGGCGGGCCCCTCCTGCTGGGCCTGCGCCGACCCGCGGCCCATCCTGCGCCGCGGGACGATGAGGAGGCGGGGCTTCTGGTCCAGATCCACGCGGCTGCGGCTGAAGTGGACGGTGGCATCGCGGCCGCAGGGGCAGCGGTACCGGTTCAGGAAGCTGTAGCCGCCCAGCCGAGCCCCGCAGTGGAAGCAGTTCAGCTTCCCGGACGTCCAGACGGCCTGAGGACGAGACGGCAGGTTCTGGAAAACTCTAGAAATGGTTCTGATCACATATCAGCGCAGCTCAGCCGGCCTGAAGCGACACAAAACTCAGGTTTCTGGACCTGGATGACCGTCTGAACGACAGAGGCCAGATTTGGTTCACTTCAGGCTGCAGTGTGAACAGAGCCTGAAGTGAACCAAGTCAAAGAGGAAAAGAACCTCACATGTCAGAAATCACATTAAATCATTACATTATGAGAAAAACTAACAGGAAGAGGAGAAAACAAACCTGCTGGACCGAGATCCAGATCCACTCCGGTAGATTATCAACATCCATGTGCCAAATACAGCAGGAGACCGGACCGCAGTCTGCTGCCTGGAGACACAAACTGGACCTCAGAAATACACAAACTGGAAGAACTACAATAAATTTAACACTGGGATGAGGTGGTTTGATAAATGTATCAAAATAAATGTATTCCATAAAGCCGTAATGGAAACACGAGTCACATGATCAACAGCCGGATGTTACTACTGGCAGAAACCACAAAGAAGACAACAACAGGAAGTGGTTTTACAACATTCATATGAGATAAAAATGATGGTTGGATTCACTTTAAAAATCAAAACTTGTTTTCCAGAGTTCACAGGAAGTGCCCTACATCCACTTCCTGCAGTGACTCACCACACTAATGATGCTACATTAATAAATATCAAGTAATAAAAGTCTGAACTGGAAGGAAACAGACAGAGACGCTGAATGTCTGAGGCTCAGTCCTTTTAATGTTCTGTGTCCAAATCAAACCAGTTTGATTAAATTTAAATAAAACTCGTTACTGACCAAACACGTGGCGTCTCCGACGGCCCTGCGGCAGCGCCTACAGCGGAGCTTCTTTCCGTTCATCTTCACCCGCCTGGCAGGACCAGATCAACCCATCTGATGGTCAGGAGGGACGACAACACAGACCACACATGTCAGAGGTCAACAGATTATTAAAAACATCCTCAAAATGATATTTTATTCACTACTTCTGTTCAAAAAGTGAGACATTTTTATTGTTTCTGCCTTATAGTTGCACTTTTTCCTTCCACTAAACATTCCACGGACCTCCCAGAATCAGATGTAAGGTGTTGCCATGGAGACTGATGTGTGGGTTTTGTTAACCATGTGACCTGATCCCAGAATCACCAGTTGTCGGCCATCCCATCACATGGATTTAGGACCGAAACTGATTCTAAAAAGCACCAAAAGTTTAAAATAAATGGAGGAAAACTTCCAGGAAACTTCCGGACTGGATAGTTTGCTAAAACTCTCTAAGTGGGAAGGTTTTAGCAAACTATCAGCTTCTTTAAATCTGGAAATATGAGAGATAATTTAATAATATAAGACTATATCACAGGTAGGCTTGTTAAAATACACCTGCTGATGCGGAAGAAATACTTTCAGAATCGAACTAATACCGTCCAACTGTTAAAGTTCACATTTTTACTAAGTTTAATTCATGCATCAGTTTCATCAACACTTCTTTGTATTAATATTACAACTCAGCTGTTATTTTTCCTCTAAATGTTGTGCTAAAACCTGAACACAGACCGTTTAAACAGTTAACCTCCAGCTAACTTCGCTAAAGTTAACGCCATAAAAGACAAGTTTCCCTCGTTACGGTTCAAAGTCCGCAGCGAGATAACTTTTAAAGTGTCGAAATTATATTTCACAATCAGTTGTTCACAGTTAGGCTTACCGTGAATAACTTTTAAATGCTTAAACGGTCGAGGTGACGAGCATTTAAATCCATTTGTGACAACAGGAAAAGTGAGGATGTACGGGATGGAGGACGGGCCAAAAGTTACGAGAACGCTCACCGTCCCAAAGCTGGTAAAGACGAATGCTTTCGCTTTTCTGTGATGATTAAATTGATATTTATCTAAAGAATGTTACGTCATTAAAAAAAAACACAAAAAAAACCCGTATTGGAAATCCTAGTAACAACAGTGACCAGTGTCCCCCTGCTGGTTTATTTATGTAACTACAGTTAGAGAATGGACGCATCGCAATGTTTGGAGGGAAAAATTAATTTGTATTGACAAAAAAGTGTTGAAAATGTAATAATTTGCTTATTCGGAGTCTGTTATTGTAATAAAAATTAAGTTGAGATATTTTTTTATTTAGCTCAAAGGGAAACAAATAATATAATATAATCCAAGTATCTTCAGAGCCGTTGATATGCTAATTATTAGTCTCATAATGATAATAATAATTATCATGATATCTATTTTTAATATTGTTATTACTATTATTATAATATATTATTAAAATAATGATAATAATAACAATAGTAACATTTGCAATTAATATTAAAAGCTATTAATAATAATAAACTATGAGATTTTCATTAAAACTATAATGACATCATCATATTACTCTATTTTCTACTAATTTAGGTTGAATATTGTTTGAGGTGTATCATTCAGAACTTTAGCTTAATGTAATATATTAGATCATAATTTATTATATTATGATAATATAATATTGTAATAAAATATTAGTGGTAAAAATAATAATTATCATTATTATTGTTATTATAATTATCAACATTTTTATTTTACTTCTCTTAATTTTCTGAAATTAATTTAGAAATCTTATCTTTACAGTGTATAAATTATCAATCCATTTTCAGACCCAAACATTGTGTATTTTAAAATCACCGTGCCAACAGCAGGTGGCGCTCTAAGCGCCTCGGGTCTGTTTGGTCACTTGGTTCTCTGACCGGGTCCGAAAAGCTGCAATAAAACAAAAACTGCGGGATAAAAACAAAACCAGAGATGAAACCTGGAAGTAAATCAAATGTTCAGTTTCCAGTTTAACAGCTGAAACATTAAGAGGAAGCGGATCAGAACCAGAACCAGAACCAGAACCTGCCCAATGACGCATTTTCCATCACAGGTATAAATACCGCGCATCATTCTCCGTCAGCAGCCGCGACCTGCGCTGCTCTGCGCTCCTCCCGGCAGTCCGCTATGTGCGCTGATCGGCTGCGCACCGGGCTCCGCTAACACGCTCTGTCCGCACCGCGCCACCATGGACGGCACCAACAACACCACAGCCTGGCTCGACTTCCCCAACTCCACCGAACCGGCCGCCGCCGCCGCGGGCGCCGAGGTGACGCTGAGCTCCCAGCTGCTCACCTCCTTCCTGCTCGGCGCGCTCATCCTGTGCGCAGCCTTCGGGAACGGCTGCGTGGTGGCGGCCATCGCGCTGGAGCGCTCCCTGCAGAACGTGGCCAACTACCTGATCGGCTCCCTGGCCGTCACCGACCTGATGGTGTCGGTGCTGGTGCTGCCCATGGCGGCGCTCTACCAGGTTCTGGATCGCTGGACGCTCGGCCCGGTGCCGTGCGACATCTTCATCTCCCTGGACATGGTGTGCTGCACCTCATCCATCCTGCACCTGTGCGCCATCGCGCTGGACCGCTACTGGGCCATCACCGAGCCCATCGACTACATGAAGAAGCGGACGCCGAGGCGAGCCGCGGTTCTGATCAGCGTCACCTGGATAGTCGGGTTCTCCATCTCGGTGCCGCCGATGCTGGTGATGCGCTCCCAGCCGAGCGGCGACGCGGAGGACCGGCACAGCCAGATGGAGTGCAAGATCCGGCAGGACCCGTGGTACACGATATACTCCACGTTCGGCGCGTTTTACATCCCGCTGACGCTGATGCTGGTTCTGTACGGGCGGATTTTCAAAGCGGCGCGGTTCCGGATCAGGAGGACTGTGCGTAAAACCGAGAAGAAGAAAGTGTCCGACTCGTGCCTGGCGCTGTCGCCGGCGCTCTTCCACAAGAAGCCGCACGGCGACGCGCAGCAGGGCAAGAGCTGGAAGCGCAGCGTGGAGCCGCGGCCGCCGCTGCCGCCGCCGAGCGTCAACGGCGCGGTGAAGCACGCCGACGACGGCGAGTCCCTGGAGATTATCGAGGTGCACAGCAGCTCCAGGGGCCACCTGCCGCTGCCCAACACCCCGAGCTCCGCGCCGCTGTTCGAGAGCCGCCACGAAAAGGCGACGGAAGCCAAGCGGAAGATCGCGCTGGCGCGGGAGCGGAAGACGGTGAAGACGCTGGGCATCATCATGGGCACCTTCATCCTCTGCTGGCTGCCCTTCTTCATCGTGGCCCTGGTGATGCCGTTCTGCCGGGAGTCGTGCTACATGCCCGGCTGGCTGGAGGCCGTCATCAACTGGCTGGGATACTCCAACTCCCTGCTCAACCCGATCATCTACGCTTACTTCAACAAAGACTTCCAGAGCGCCTTCAAGAAAATCATCAAGTGTCATTTCTGCAAACCCTGAATCAGAAACGAACCGGGACAGAAACTCGTGTTGATAATCATCGTTAAATATCTCCAGACTGTCTGTAGACTATGCATAGATAAAGCTGTGATCGTTGGATTGAGGCTCATGTTCGTGTTCATGTAATGTCCAATAAAAATATACTTTTTTCACAAACTCTCGGCTTTTAGGTTGATTTTTATGGGGGAATATTATTGCCATAAGTCGAGCGCAAACATTTTCAGATGGACAGCAGGATTTCTAAACTTCAAATACTTGTACTGAAATTCTCAGTTTGAAAGCAGAAACAATTATTAATAACCTAACAAACATATTTTCACCTGATAATTTGCAAACTGGATGTTTTTCTTTAAAAAACACGAAAAATTCAGAGTTTCGGATCTTTAATGGTTTAAACTTAAACTTCATAATTTGTTTTATTAGAATTACAGTATGCTTAGTTTATTGTTGAGCAGTGAAAAAGTGTGCTAACTAAACTAGAAACAACCAACCAGAGCCAGGAGGCGGGGCTTAGTGCTGTCAATCATGATCCTGTGCGCATCCATACAACCTTGAAGCCATTTGAAAATAAATGAACATTTAATTGAAAAATGGTTGTTAGCTTTTCACATCTATGGTGTTCATAAAGTTTCCAGGCTAAGCTAGGCTAGCAATAGCGCTAATGCTAAAGTGAGGCTGCTAAGATTTACTAGCCACATTATTAGACTAGATTTAAAATTTAGTCCAATAAATTTAGAGTAATGATTTCTCTATATATAACAAAAGAGTTTCTTAAAGAGACAGAGGCCCAATAAATCAGGAAGTGACATTTCTTTTAATGAATATCTGGTGCATTTATACAGCATTTCTTTAGTTGAAGGTGACATACAGTAGTTACTTGATTGTGTGACATCATACCTAGAGTTGGATAGTAACTAGTTACATTTACTCAGTTACATTTACTTGAGTAACTTTTTGAAAAAAATAATTTTACTTTGTTGTACTTTGAGTATTTTTTACTATTTCTGCTCTTACTTGAGTTAAACTTCTGGATTTTCTTCCCACTGAATTAAAAACAAACATGTTTTAACCAAAAATCCACCAGATTCAGAAACAGAAACTTTAATAAAACTGCAGGTTTTATTAAAGTTTCTTATTGAAAGAAACTGATTTGGAAAATGTTCTTTTGCTACTTATATGAATTATTTTCATTTTGATCCTTAAAATACCCAAATTTCCACTAAACTTTACATTTTGGTCCATCTGATGATGTAATTATTAATTATTTAATTATTTATAATTTGTCTGGTTACTCAGTGTTTGAGTAGAATTTTTACCAAATACTTTTTTACTCTTGAGTTATTTCTTTAACGGCTACTTTTACTTTTACATGAGTAAAAATATGTCGAAGTAGTTTTACTCTGACCTCAGTAATATTTTTAATACTCTGCTTTTCTCTATATCTGTCTAGAAAACATAATTCTGCCTCTAAATGTGAAACTGGTTTGTAATCTGTCACAGACTTTTGCTTCTTGAATCGTCCCAGTTTCTTCTCCCCAGTGTGAATCTAAAAATCTGAATCTGTGAGGCGTTAAAGCGACGGCCACGCCGGCATACGAGCGACCAGGGAAAGGTCAAAGTGGACCAGGTTCCGCCCGGCCGGCCTCGTAAGTCCGTCTTAAAAAAGCGGCTCGCACATCAAGGATGGAGAGGTGGTTGCCATGGAGACGTGTGAGCGACGCAAACGAGGAGCAATTACCTGATCAAAGGCCTGCTGAGACATGGAGGTGAGTGAGAGCAGCTGGCGCACAATAAGCAGGTGGACTTCCTCATTGTTTCCTCCAACAAACGATGTTTGTTTATACTTTATTCTTACAACCACAACCAAAATATCACACAATATTGATATTTTCCTCCAAATCCAGCAAGATATTCTTGATTTGATCTGAATTGTCAGAACCAAAGGAGGCTGCAGAGTGAGGCTGGTTTACTGAAACATGGCCGCCGCCTCAAGTTAGAACTTAATAAATATTCCTTTTCTTATTTTATAAATCTCTGAGCAGATTGAAAATGGAGACACATTTTTATCCAAATTTTATGTTTAAAAAAACAATAAAACCAGAAAAAAGAGTCATAAACTGTGATTTTGCTGTTATATGATGGGAAATGTAGTCCAGTTTTATGGCAAATATAAATTCTCTCGAATGCATTGCGGATTATTAACGCAAACAAAAGGAGCAAATTTCAGTCAAACATTTCGTAGAAAAAGACGTAACAATTTCTGAGCTCCTAAAGTAAAAAATGTTACATTTTGAGACTCAGGTCAGAAATTTTCTAGAAAAAACATGGATATTTCTGAGCTTCAAAAGTCGACAATTTTCAACTTTTCGCGAACAAAAAATTTCCACGTTTTTTATTTCTAGAAAATATTTAATATTAATATCAACATTTCTGAATTTTTCTCTCCCAAATCTCCCAAATTTTTGGAGCTCAAAAATTTCAACGTCTTTTCTTGAAAATCTCAACATTTATGATTTTTTTTGGTGTAACTATAGTAACAGAGGCCTTGATGATGTGTCTCTGTTATCAAACTACAAAAATGGCCGCCTGGTTTGTAGTGTAAGGCTCTTTCTTTCACTTTGAGCTGCTGTGATTATTTTTTATTTTCTAGCAACAGAAGAAATGTGTCTGAAAGATGAACGGGTTTCTGCCAGATTTGATGCGTTTCTTGACATTTTGCTGTTTCTGTCTCTGAATTATGATGTTTTCTGCTCGTTTTCTCTGGTTTCAGTCGTTACTGACAGATCTGTGATTTTCTCTGCATCTCGTCTTAAATCTCTTCAGTTTGGGCCTTTGTGCGTTGATCAGCGCTGCTGTTATTCCAAAGCTGCGTTTGTTTGAATCTTGAAACTTTTTAAACACACGATTAAAACAGTTGAAGCCTCAGATTCTCCTTTTTCTCCAGCAAAATCATTAGAAATCGACTTTCTGATGATTAAACTGATGATTATTTCAGTGCAGCAGGAAAACAAAACAACACAAGGCTTGTCTGGATGGTTCTGGGAGCTTCCTCAGAGGCTGCAGCTGAGTGCACTTGGCTGTAAATCAGCCTGCAGAGGAGACCTGGGATTAAATTTGGTCCGTATGCTCTTGAACTGTGGAGCCGTGTTTACCCTGCAGGGCTGCTGGTGGCGCTCTGCTGTCAGAGGAATTACAATCCGGCTCTCCGCAGCCAAAACATGGAGCAAAACCTTTTGGCTGCTGTTCATCGACCTGTTTTAGTCGTTATACAGAAATAAAAAGAAAATAAAACAGAATATTTAGTCCTGGAAGTATCAGAAATATCAACATAATTCATATTTATGTTTCTGTGCATCCGTCCAGACCCAATTCTCCAGGAAACAGAGACAGTCAGCAGGAAAATGGAGCTAAAAATGAGCCGGATGTTAATGTAAGTGATAAATAACTGATTGTAAATGTAAGAATCAGTTTCATTGTTTGTATTTGAGCTCTGCGGCGCGGCGGAGCGGAGAGGAGAGGAGCGCAGCGCCGTCTGGGAGTTAACTGAACATGGATCATGGATTCCTGGTCATGGACGAGTGTCTGTGTGAACGCATGGGGCCCCTCCACACGCTAATGAAGTCATTAATTCAGACCCTCGTTAACGAGAGACCAGACTTTAGTTTGTGTCCAACTGAAGCACAACTTTCAACTTGTGGAATTATGTAATTCAGGAAATCTTAGAAATTGTTTCAGGACTTAAGATTAATTTGGATGATACGACTGAAAACCGTGTTTCTTATCAGCCAATATGGATAATTATTGATGAGTTTTTTGTTTTAAATATCTGAAATAACAATAACAACCTTTGATGTTTTGTCTAGTTTTCACTTCACACTGTTATATTTTAGTAATGAGGCGCAGTGGGGAAACTTTAAACTGCTGCTGCGCAAGTTACTCAACAACTTGTTGCTAGGTAACCAAAAGGTCAGAGAATTAGTAAGTTACTTAGCAGCTTGTTGCTAGGTAACTCTCTCAAAAAGTGAGTTAGTAAGTTGCTAAATAGTTTGTTGCTAGGTAACCAAAGAGTGAGTGAGTTAGTATTTGCTTTGCTCTGTTAGAGGCTGAGTGGCTAAAGTCTTTCCTCTGCCTACATCTCCCAGAATGCATTGCGGTTCTGGATCAGACTTCAGTGAATATTCTACATGTTATATCACTGATCAGTTTGATCCCGATACACGTTATTGATTTATCGTCCAGCACTCTGTAGTTCACTTTGCAAGATGTGAGAAAGTTTAATTTAATGCACGAAAAGTGAGAAAATAATATGTAATTTATTTCCAGTGTTTCCTGCAGACTGTATCTCTGTGTTGGTGGGGCTGTTAGCATCCTGACCTTTGACCCTGCTGCAGGTGTCTTTGTTTGGGCTCAGTCACTTTAGGAGCGACATCAAACAGAGGATTGTTTTTGTTGTTTTGCTGTTTGATGCGATCTGCAGCTGTTCTTCGTTTCCTCCTGATCCGACGCTTTGTGTCTTTTTAACAACATTTCAGCCTCACATGAGTCACTCAACATTAAATTCTAATAATTTAATGTTTTAAGAGCTTCTGATTTTCAGGGATAAGTTTTCACAAAAAAAAGTGTCTTTCCTTTTCACTGAAAACATGATGCTCATGTTCTGATTGTTTTTACTAGGCTGGATACATTTTATTTTATATTTACCAAATTAGTATTATTTTCAACAAAAAGCTTCATTTTTAACAAGCTAAGATTTGAAATATTTCTTTCGCCAATGTAGTTTAATTAATGCAAACATCAAAATAAAACAAGACTAAGAACTAAAAACTAAATAACTGAAGTTGAAACATTCATATGAATTGTTATTTACTCTAAATAAACAACAATAGTTTGGGTTATTTATTGGTTTGTTTAGTAAAAGTCACATTTCTGATCACATATTTATTGCTGTCAGATGCTAAGTATTTAGCTTGCTAGCTAAATGTTTACAACCTACGTTGTAAACACCTTAATATTATTAAAACTAAAAGTTTATAAACATTTAACTTTCTAACTAAATGTTAACCAGCTAACTACTTAGCTTGCCAGCAACATTTTTACAAGCTGAATAAATATAGATAATTTAGTTTGGTGCTAAATGCTTAGCTTGCTAACTGTGTAAGCTACATACATTATTCTGTATTTCATCCATTACTTGAATAAATGTCAGTTTGTCACACAGCATCACTGTTGGCCCAGAAACTGATCCTTCTGATTTGGATGTTTGGTCAACAAGCCGACGCCTGATAGGTAAATGATTACATTTGAATTGAGTCGATACGTTTACACAGAATATTTCTTCTGTTCTTGTCACTTTACTCTAACTGCTCCTCCCACAGGTCTGGTAAAACCTGCAGTGATATGATCAGAATATTTGGGATGCAGTTTTTAAACACAATGGGTTTAAAGAAACACAGCTGATCTCGGATCTTTAGGCAGTTGGACGACTTTTAAATGTTTTTCTGAACTTCCTGTGTTAGAAAGAAAGATATGGATGTTTTTTGTAAACATTTAGATGTCTGACATAAATGTAAATTATTTAATTTGCATGGTCTTGGTAAAACACAGCAGGTGAGTCCACAGTTCAAACAAAGGACACAGAGATGGAGTTAATATCTGATTTGGGTTCAGCTTTTCGGCTGAAGTCTAGGAAGGAGCAATAATTGTGTGAAATCTTCTGGTTCATTCATAGTTTTGCAGCTTTTGGTAAGTATTGGTTATGGTTTTCAAATATCTGCAGCAGAGATGCCAAGGAGGAAACCATAAATTATTGAATGTACATTTATACATTATGCCAAAACAAAAACGACTACAAATTATAGAAATGGTTGCAAAACCGAAAATTTTCCGACTCGTGTGACCTGGGAGGAACATTTCCTACAGAGACGGATCAGTCCGTCACATTTTTCAGAGCAGATTCCGATTTTCTGAGGATTTTGCTGAATAATTCAACCAGCCTGTCTTATTGTTTATAACCTGAGACTTTTCTGACATGTTTTGACATTTATATCTGCTTTTTTTTATGACAAAATGCTCACAAAACGATTTTTCAATCATACCAAAGGACAGAAAAGGTTTTCAGCAGAAAAACAGGAGCAATCTGAGGCTGAATAATAGGAAATAATAATTCGTATTGACACCACAGTTTAAAGTGTTTAAGGTTTGTATTTCACAGCTAGAAAATAACCGATAAAAACAAAACTAAATGTTTCCATCAGATATAAAAAAGCATCAGGTGATTCAATTTGACTAAATGTCCTCTAACATTTATTTGTTGTGCCAACGTATTATTACGATGCCAAGAATAGATTGAATCGCTCTAAATTAGACTTTTGAACATTTCTGTTGTTTCTATGGTAACGGAAAGCTTTCAGTTTGACTAAAACGACATAATTTTCCCTCAATGCAAACCAAGAAACGTCACAATTATTCAAAGAATTGAAACGTTTTTATGTTCGAATTATGAAAATCAGGATTATTAACATTAAGAAAAATGTTTTTCTTTTTTATTAATGTGCAAATTAAACATTCTAATTAAATTGATTTGATGTCGTTTATTTAGAGCTTTTAATTTGAAGAATGAAAGATTTAATCCCAGCTTGGAGTTTGCAGGTTCTCTCTGTGAATGTTTGGCTTTTCTCCGGTTTCACCAGAACAAGATTTTTAATCCGAATTGGACTTTTAACTATTAATGTCAGCAGGTCTTTTTCTTATATTGTTAACAGAACCGTAAAACTTTAATTGGTTTCTGACTATTGATAGTCTTCAGGCACTCTGCCGATATTACAGCAGAGTGCTGATATTACAGCAGAGTGCCTGAAATATATATTATAATATTAGCTTAATAACATTAAGCTAATATTACACGAATATTATTATTGTTGTAATATTAGACTTCTTGTATGACTTTATTCTTGAAATATTAAGACATTTTTCCCTCAGTTTTATTTTTTTGACGCTCTGTTGTAAAATTGTTCTGTTTACAAACATGATATAAGTTACAGTCCAACAACAAAATTTATCATTTTATTGCAGAAACATTTTGCTTCTGTTAAAGTATTTCTAATAAACTTTTATCATTTCTAAATACTTTCTGATGTAACGCTGAACAATCTGCCTGAAGCTAAAGACGATGTTTTGGCTTTGAAAGGTTAATTTTGTGATGACCTTTGGTGACCTTTGATCCCCCCGTGGTGCTGAAGGATGAAACCGGAGCACCAAGCCAACGTTCAGAGGGCCGAGTGTTCGAACAGGATGACGGTGGATCTGCTGGACAGGCTGGACGGCCTGGAGGGCCGGAAGGCTCCGATCCGAGAGTAAACGTCCCCGTCCGAGCACGCGCCCCAGGACAGGTGGGGGCTGGGCGGCGTGGTGAGGATCAGAGGCAGCGACGGCGGCCGGAGCCCAGGCGGGGGCGCTGCAGGCGGGGTCGGCGGCAGGGGGAGGGAAGGCGGAGCGACGATGGAAGTTATGGTGGTGATGGTCTGGATGGGAGCCGGTTCTGCAGGGAGAGACCCGTTCTTGGTGGGGATCTCCTGACAGGCGGTGGGCTGCTGCAGCCTGTAGGTGGCGCTGTGGTAGAAGCTGTTGTACTCCAAGGTGTGTCGCGCCCGGGCCAGCCTGAGCCTGGAACCAGAACCCGACCAGAGACAGCGGGTCCATAACAATTTCTATCAATGTCAATAGATAAAACACTGAACTCTGAGCCAGAACCGCACGGCATTCTGGGAGATGTAGGCAGAGCAAAGACTCATGCTAAGCTACGTGGCTGTTATCAACTAACTAAATCACTTTTGGTAGCCTAGCAACAAGCTGATGAGTAACTTACTTACTCTCTCACTCTTCGGTTGCCTAGCAACAACTTGTTGGGTAACTTACTAACTTGCTCGTGCTTTGGTTGCTTAGCAACAGCCTACTAACTCACTCGTTCTTCGATTAGTGAGTGAATATTAACAAAATAAAGTCATAATATTACGAGAAAGTTGTGCAAGGATAAAGTTAAAATAATATGAGAATTGTCTTTCGGCTTTATTCTCGTATTTTGACTTTATTCTTGTAATTTTATGACTTTTACTGATTTTATTGTTTTATTTTCTCTGATTTTGGCCCTTATTCTCTGTGTAAACCCCTCAGTCTTTCACACAGAAGGTGAGTTCATTTCTGTCCGGCTCAGCCCAGGTGAGCTCCTACCTGTGCCTCAGCTGCAGCAGCCTGTAGAGCAGCAGCAGGATCACGGCTCCGGCCAGCGTCACCAGCAGCAGCGCCACCTTCAGGTCCGGACTCCAGCAGGTCCTCCCGGCCGAGCCGCAGCTCCTCGGGGGCTCCGGGGGCCGCTCCGTCCCTCTGACTGGGCCGGCGCCGACCCGGCTGGGCAGAGGAGGAACCTGGAGGGAGGAGCTGCTGGTGACCAGCTGGCTGAGGCGCATTGCTGCCAGGGGGGATCACAGACAGGAAGTGATGTCGTTTGGCTTGAACTCCATCGATTCTCACAGATCTGAAAATGGAAGAGTTTGGTTTAGTCTGAGGTCAAAAGGTCATGTGATGTTTATCACTAAAACGTCAAGAACTATCAGCAATAATTTGGTTTATTAGTCACTGATCCATGGAGCAGCTAATTCTGCTTTAAGCTAACGAGAGGAGAAAAGAAACGACGAGAAAAGAAACGACGAGAAAAGAAATGAAGATGTCTCCGTGACGTGAAATCTTTAACACCAGCAGCAGTTTTCACAAAACCCAGCTTTTATTTTGGTAGTCAAATTCCGTTTAACAGGAAGTGAATTTGCATATTGGCTAAATATTTAGTTCTGAGCTAAAGAGTTAAGTATTTAGTTCTGAGCTAAAGAGCTAAATATTTAGTTCTGAGCTAAAGAGCTAAGTATTTGCTGTGAATCTAAATATTTACTTTGAAGCTAAATATTTAGCTAGCTAACCAAATTTATGACTTTAGGCTACATACTTAGTTTGAAGCTAAAGAGCTAAGTATTTAATCTCAAGCTAAATAAATATTTAGTCTGATGCTACATACTTAGCTTGTTAACTAAATATTAGTTTATGTGTCAGGCTTTCCTCAGAGCAACACAGATCAATAGTCAAATTATTGGAAACATGCAAAAGAAAAAAGACAAATTTAGAAGGAGTTCAAAACTTTTAACTTTTTTCATTACTAAAAAGTAAATAAAAACAAAAATTGACCCTATAACTTCATGTTATACAAAAAATTTATATATATGTATAATTTTTCCACCCTGAAAAGGGAGAGCACAAAGAAAATGATTTAAAATTAATTTAAAAAATCACAAAAATTTTAAATGAGGCCTGACAGTTTTTCTGGTTTAAGTGTCTTAAAGTAAGTCTGGACCAGCGGAGCCCACAGTGGGTCCCTGAGGGCCGGCATCCTGCATGTTTCAGTCTCCCTGGTTTAACGCTCCTGGATCAACTGATGGATCATCAGAGGCTTAAGCAGAACATTGACATGTTGGTACCAGAGAGAGAACTAAACCGTGCAGGATGCCGGGCCTCCAGGACCCACTTTGGGCCCCCTGGTCTAGATCCTAAAAGAAACACAAAATAAGAAGCTAACCTCCGCGCATGCGGCCGCTCCTCAACGTTTGGTTTTATATTTCAGTAGAAACTCAGACTCACCTGGACCATATGTGGCGGTTTTGGGTAAATCCAGGAGGAAAACAAGCCGACCGTCTGAGCGGCTCTCCAGCGACGGAGAGGAAACCGGCGGGAACAGCAGGAAACGGGCCGCTTCCCGAACACACAATACCACAAACCTGACTGCAGAGCACTTCCTGTCGCCATGGTTACAGGAAACTGGTCAAGGAAAGCCTCCTGTCTTATGGACTCAACTGGAGTTTGAAGAAAACATGAAACTGAGCAGCACAATAAGGCAGGAAAGAGAAATACTTTGGCTTTTTCTTCTGATATTTGGATGTTTTTACACCGATATAAATTAGGAAAAAAATAATATTGTAGTAAGTTACATAAACTCAATTACATTTACTTGAGTAACTTTTTTGAAAATATTTACTTTTACTTGAGTAATTTTCTGGATTTTCTAACCACTGAATGAAAAACGAACCTGTTTTAACCAAAGATCCACCAGACACTTGAAACCTTTTTTAAGTTTCATAAGTTTTTTATCAAAAGAAACTATTTGGAAAAATGTTATTTTTTGTTATTTTATAAATTATTGTAATTTTTGTCCTTAAAATACCAACATTTCCACTTAACTTTATATTTTAGTCTGTCTGATGATGTAATTTTGAAATACAAAATAACTGATAATTTGATCAGTTACTCAATATTTGAGTAACTTTTTGCCAAATACTTTTTTCCTCTTCCTGGAGTAATTTTGCTTTTACTTGAGTAAAAATATGTTGAAGTACTTTTACTCTTACTTTTTGTGTACTTTGTCCAGCTCTGATGATAATACTTTTATTATTATGCTCCTGTTAAAAGACTTGGTTTTTTGGAGGCCTAAACATATACAAAATATGTTCATTTTATTTTTTAATTGCAACACAAATGTCTCAACAGCGCCACCTGGCAACATTAAAATGCCTCAGCGTTGACCTGACTTTACTGTAAAGGAAGGAAGTTCGTTGAAAGTTGTCCAACTTCCAAAGATCTACAGGAAACTCTCAGCAATCAACTCTACACCAAACAGGAAGTCGGCCATCTTGGACTGAAGTTTGAATTTTGACCAAATTTTGGCCGTTTACTGACAAAATCTTAAGTTTGGTATTTTGGTCTCAACTGGTCTTCATAATTCATTTTATTTGTTTTCTTTTGTTAATTTCCAACCATCCATCCATTTTCTGTTCACCCTTGTCCCTAATGGGGTCAGGAGGGTTGCTGGTGCCCATCTCCAGCTACGTTCCGGGCGAGAGGCGGGGTCACCCTGGACAGGTCGCCAGTCTGTCGCAGGGCACTTTTGTTAATTTATTTTGGATATTTAAAATGTCTTCCAGTTCCAGAGTTAAATGTTCACCAGAATTTAAATTTATTGATTTTTGACGATGGGTTTTTATTACCATTAAATGACTTGAAAATGGTCTCAAAACATTTTTATCATTTATCTCAATAATGTATCACATTTGATATTGTGACAGAGCTAATTATGATAAATTACAATTATTGATGAGGAATAAAAATATGAATAAACAGACAGTATGATTGTAAATGTTACTTTTGGTATTTTTTCCATCATTTGCTCCATAGAAGCATCGATAAATATTGAAAATATGATTAAATTCAGTTACTGTGTGCACCTTTGAAGACGCCTGTTGTAAAAGGGAATATTTTACAAAAACAAAACTTTGTTTTTGGTGCCATGAATGCAGAAGTTACCTCAGAAAGAAGTAATAAATACTTTTTTTAGCATAAAATATTACAATAAAATTCCACGTCCGTATCGCTCGGCTCCGTTAGAAACCCAGATATTCTGGTTCTGACCTGCAGGAAGACAGATCGTCTCCCAGGTTAGTAAATAAAAACATGTGGAGCAGCAGCAGCTGTTTATCAGGTGGATAACCGGAGAGATGGAGGAGGGCGTGAAAGGCTGGCCGCTATCTGATGGAGCCGCATTCAGAGGGAACCGAAAGAGGCTCGGCCCGACTCAAGTCCAGCTCCATTTATCTGTCTAATAAGCTGTGATGCCGGGCCAAGCCGGGGGGAAGGAGAACCTCTGGCTGGCAGCGCCACTCTGCCGCTCAGATTACAGAGAAATATTAAAGATCTGTTATCGGCTGCAGGATTGTAATTCAGCAACGATCCACGAAAAAAAGAAGAATTTAAAAACACAAAGACGATCAGAAGATCCTCTGATTTAATTACTTCATTAATATAATGTTAATAAGATAAGCAGAAATAATTTAGATTAATTCTGTCTGACAGTTAAAAAAAAAACAATAAAATATAAAATAAACTCTTATTTTATTCCATCAGCTTCTCTTTAACAGACTCATAAAACTGATTAAATTAAAGTCAATTAAACATGAATTATTAGCATCAAATGGCCTTGTTTTGTTTTTAATTATATATCATTTATTTATTTTTATTATTTAAATCTGATTCCAATTAGGAAAAACAAAGAGGAAAATAATTTTTCAAACTTTTTCAAAATAAATTGACTCAATTTTAATTAGACTGAGATTAATTAAATGGATGGATGGATGGATGGATGGATGGATGGATGGATGGAGGAAACGGACAACAGCAGGAATTCTGCTACAGAGCAGGGCATTCTGGGTAAATACAACCAAAACAAACGTGTTAGCCTAGCGCTAGCATTAGAAATGACTCGTGTTTTTTTTTAAGACATAACAGAAATCCTCCAAACGCTACAATCTGATGATAGTCCATGTTTGCAAACATTTAGTGAAGAAAGTTGCGCTCAGCGTCTCCTTAGGTTCACGTAAGAACCTTCAGTGGTTCTTGGTGCAGCGCCCCCACAGGAGAGGAGGGGAACTGTTTTTAAATGTTTATGTTTGTTTGGTTTAACTCAGTGAAACAAAACCTCAGCAGCTGAAATGTAACAAAGCTGGCTTTGTCCTGGCGCCATGCAGTGATGTTTTAATGTGCAGCAGTGAGGATGGGAGCCATGTTGATGCAGGTTGCCATGTTGGAGGGACGATAAAGCACTGCAGCTGATGATAATCACAGAGCTGGAGACGATGGTTATGATAATGACGCCTCAGGATGTTTCAATGAAATCCTGATGATGATATTAATGATGATATTATGGAGGGAAATCTGTATTTTTCTGCTGTTCTGCTGTTTTTTTCATCTCATTTTGTGACTAAGAAGAGCTAAAAGCTGCTGAGAGCTCTTTATCCGGCCGCTGTTAACCCACACGGTTAAATCCAGAGTGCCAATCAAACGCAGCACAAGACGGAGCGAGTGGGAGTTTGTCTTTTCACATAATCACATCAGGAGCTTAAACATGCGTCTAATTTCAGTTTTAGGGAGCAAATAATAAAGTTTGGAAACATATTTGAAGATCAGAGGTTTGTTTTTAAATGCTGATGCTTGAGAGGTAAAATATGACGTTAGGGCCAAACTCAGGTTTTTATTATGAGAATAAAGTTATATTACATTAAAAACTCACACTATTATGACTTTATGGACATATAATCTCAACTTTATTCATGAATTACAATATTTTCGTAATTTATGACATAAATCATAATGTTTTTTTATTTTAATCTAGGCTAATCTGTAGCATGTTAGGCTAGGGTTGGGAGGCTAATGCTAACGTAGCTTAGCCTCCATGTTTTCGTCTGTTTCGTGTTATAAAGGAAAAAAATCCAGTTAATATTTTCTGACGCTTCATATTGTGTCTCTAAATTTTGTTTTATTTTTATTTGTTTATTTATTTTAAATATTCAAAATGTTCCGGTGTTAAAAGTTCACGAGAATTTAAAGTTTATTGATCTTTGACAAAGTGTTTTTGCTTAGTCATACCTTTATATTAAATGATCTCAAAGCAACAATATAATCGTTTATCACAATAACTTACAATTTATCGTCCAGTTCAATGTGTTTTTGTAACAGCAGCCTGAATGTTTCATTTATTAGACAGTTTTGAGTCATTTTGCTTTGTAACTTCTTTGGTCAAATCTTGTTTTGTTTTGTAGGTGGCAGTAGACAGAATCTCTGCACATCAAAAAAATCTCTAATTGTTTAATTGTCCAGCAAAGTGTTGATATTATCGGTTCATCGCCTCCCGGTGGTCATTCTGCTGCTGGTTCCAGTCAGTGGGGGGTCGGTGGCGGTTCTGGTGGCTAACTGCGCTCAGACGTGTGTGTCTGTGGCCTCGGGCCCCGCGCTGTCAGATCAGCTTTCCACGGCAGACAGCACAAGGTCATCAGATGACGACCTTGAGCCGGGGCTGCCCTGCAGTCCTTCAGCTGTCCACATTCATTTCCAGTCAGCCGCCGCGGCGCCCAGATCGACTCTCAGCTCCGTATCTCTGTGCTTAAAGCACAACGCCGTGACGTTCGGGGAAATTAGACATCTGGCTGTGATGCTAAGATACTGACATCATCATGTTGGTGCTTCAGTGTTCAGCTTTCCAGGAGGAAAGTTGAATGTTTCTGACCAAAACCATTTTCATCCCAAGTGAAGCACTGATTGATTATTTCTGTCTTATCAATTTTTTTGTTAATTTATCCGATTCTTTAAGTCACTTTGGGTAAGAGAGTTTAAATAAATTAAAGCGAAACAACAATAAGTCACTTTGAACAGGTTTGGATAAGTTTATGGCCTATACAAAACCTGTTAGACAATGAGATTTATCTGTTTTATGGCGTTTTGTCACTTTAAATCTAAATAATCTGCGGCTGGCCACGCCCTCCAACTCAACGTTTATGCTTCCACGTAAAAATGGCTGCAGACAGATTCTCAATCATACTGCTGTACATCTTTGAAAAGCATAAGTGGAGCCTCCTGCCCAACCAACAAGAATGCAGCAAGTAGTTTCTGGATGGTAAGTCTACAACAAAACACTTATCTTTTCCAGCAGCCATTGTACAGCAGATACAGGGAGAAAACCAGCTCACCAAACATGCTGGAGCTCAGCTCTGGTTGCTAGATAACAGCGCAGTGGGACTTAACTATTAGGATGTTTTTGAAAAGACTAATTTTCCAAACACACACAAAAAACATAAATCTTTTGCCAAAAACAGCTAGAAACATAAATGCAACCATTTGGGTTGTTTGGATTAAAGGTTTAAAATGTCAGGTTTTAATAGTTTCCCCTTAAAGTTACATAATGCAATCAAACTTTCTTCAATTAATAAAATCAAACATTAAAATAATAATGTTCACATGATTTCCTGCTTTTATTTTATATGATAGAACAGAAAATAAACCTGATCAATGGATGAACATATAAATGTGAGCGGTGTAATAATTATCTCCACCTGGTTTTAAGATTAAAAAACTGTTCTGCTAAATTTTAAAATAACTGCAGAGGGAAGAAAAGGTTTTTCAAATTCAAAAGTTTGAAATATTATGCAGCCACAAGGCTAATGGCATTTACAGTGAACATTTTTATTGAATTATCATTTTGTTATTCAAATTTTTAAATCAAAATGTAAATACAATACAGTTATTAAAACTAAACTTTATGTAATTTTACCCAACATTAACAGTTTAACAGACCGGTGAACAGATGCATTATTTTAATATTTAGTTTCTTGCTAATAAATAAGATATTAATTTTCCCTGTGACTGAAGAGAGAAAAACAATGCTGCTTTCATTGAATGAAAAACAACAGTTTTAAAAAAGCAGGAGAAAAAGATGCATTGGATTTTTTTTTTTTTTTGTCAATCAACCAGTCAGCTGTTCCAGCGATTAAAGAGCTCAGTGAAAGAAAGAAAAATACAAATGTGCAGCTAAAAATCCATACATGCAACACCAGTTGTCCGTTTCCAAGGAGCATCAGTGAAGGAAAATACCCGTTGTTTTCCTGATGGGAGGTCTGGTTCCTTAAAGGCTCCCATTGTTCCCAAACACAGAATCCTTCTGACGCTCTGCAGATTTCTGAGAAAAAAAAAGAAACCCGCCTGGCCTCCGGATCCAGAGTGGACGTAAATGTCAGACTGGATTTGTCTTGGCCGGTAGGATGAGACGCAGGTCAAAAGGCTTTCATTAGCGTCTAAACACACGGCTAATAAATGCTTCACACTCATGAAGCAGCGCTCTCAGGCTGCATGAGCTCCATATTCATACGACACATCCAGGTCAGAGGTCAAAGGTTCATTTCTGCAAACTGGGCAGTAAAAAACTTTCTCTAATCCTTTTCCACACATATTAACTAATAAGTTAGCTTTACTAATGCTAATCATAAACAGTTCCGCTAATGCTAAAGCTGAAGCAGAACACCGAAATGGTATTCAGCAGAAACTAATGCAAAAAAACTTTATTCAACTGAAAGTTAAAAGATTATAGTTTTAGGATTTATACAGGAAAATGTACTTAGGGTAAGCTAAGAGCGCTAAACGTTTTCAAAGTTAGCAAAAATGCTAGAGAGCTGCTGTGAGAAACATTGTTTTTGTCTGTTATTGATATTAGCTTCATGATCTGAAACATTCAAATGAAAGAAAAGTTAAAAACAGAAGAAATCTGGAAATAGCAACTAAAACCTGTTTAAATCTATGATATAATAATAGTAAAATATGATTTTACAAACTGAATCTGTAGAGCTTTAAATCAGATGAGATTTCAGCCTGGAAACTGAGAAATGTTAATTTTTCAGTTTCGTTTTTAGCAGCAGTTAAATAACCGCCGCCGTATAATTTTACCAGCCAATTAACACGTCTTTCATCCAAAAGCTTTGAACCAAACGTGGCTCAGCCGGAGGGAGGCAGGACCTTCATAAAGCCGCAGGGTGCAGGTTCCTGTCGGCAAATCGGCCATTAAATTCACTTTCAGTCAGGCAGGTGACCAAACACCTGTCAGCGCCTTTGTTCACTGTAAAACCTACATGAACTCCCACTGATTAAATGTTAATTAACTTGATGTTAACTTTTTTAATGTAAAATGTTTGGTGAAGTTACCTGCAGAGACACTGTGGAGAAAGATCTTATTATTATAGAGATTATATATTATTATAAACATTTTAAACGGTTTGTTTAGAGTGCATTCGCTTAGTTTACATCTGTTACAAAATTGCTGCAGTCTCTCTTTTCTTTCTCAAACATTTGGTTTTTATTTTAACAACACAACTTGTGATAATAAGTGGAAACAATCAGGGAGTTGAGTTGGGCGGATCGATCCAAAATATTGATAATATTGATACAGAGTCGGAATCAGAATCAGATCAATACCATTGTGATAAGATTGATAGTTTAGTTTTAGATTCTCTCTTGAAATTTTATTTTTGAATTGCAGTTTTTCAACTCTGCCTCACAAAAGATTATATTTTAAATTGCTCTCAAATATTTTTTTGCAGTGTAGGAAAAATTTACTCAAATGCTTTTAAACTATTTTATAGACAACTATAATTTTGTCCAAGTTGTTTCTGGATGGTAAATCAACAATAAAATGAACAGCTGACCAAACCTGCTGGAACTTCCCTGGGGTTGCTAAGTAACGGGGCAGAATTCTTCTGGGGTTGCTAGGTAACGGGCTGGGCTTTGCCGGGTTACTGGTTGCTGTTTTTGTCTGTTCTATCTGAAACATAAAATCAGTAATTTGAGTCGCAACATCATCCTGTATTTTTAAAAAATGTAAGTAAATATAGATTCTAATCACATGGGAGCTAAAAAGTTATTTTATTCTCATTTAACTAGGAATGACATGGAGGAAAGACTGAATATTTAGACGCTGGAGGTGATGGAAACCATATTCCTGGTTTGAAACCACGTCACAACGGACCTGCAGGACAAACTGCATGTTTATTCTGATCTCAGCTCATTTCTGCTCCTTGTTGTTTCTGATGTTTTCCTGAAGGTGAAAATCCTCCAGAAGAGCCGGAGGCTTCAGGTCCAGATGCACATCGTCCAGGATTCAGTTCAGCCTCCAGAGAAACAGCTGATGAAAAAATAAATCTAACTCGGCTCCAACATCCAGGCCTCTGCATTCATCAAACTTCATTTTTATTTTCAGTAAAACGGTTTTATTATCTTCCTGTTTATTTACTTTACCTGCTTTCTGTCAAACACCTGATCACGTCCTCCTTCCGTTTTCTGAACATTTTGCAAAGTAAGTTTTGGATTTAAAAGTGACCTGTAATGCAAAAATTAACATTTTGCACATTTTTGTTTTTACATTTGGGTTTCTACTGATTCTATAAATCAAAGTCTTGGTGTCTGGAAAATGAGCCATTCAAAAACCTCCAGATTGTTAAGTCACATTCGACAGGCACTGCGCCGTTACCTAGCAACCCCAGTGGAGTTCCACCCGTTATCTAGCAACCTAAGCAGAACTTCAGCAAATTTGTTCAGCTGGTTTTTCTGTACAATGGCTGCTGGAAAAGACAAATGTTTTGTTGTTGACTTGACAAACAGAAACCACTTGCTGCATTCTTGTTGGTCGTGCAGGAGGCTCCACTTCTGCTTTTCAAACATGTACGGTTGTACAGTTGTGCATCTGTTCATGTGACGCAACTTACTTTTATTTATTTGGATTTAAAGTGAGAAAACACCCTAAAACAGCTCAAAATGCAGAAATGAATAAAATCTCATAATACAAGAATGATTTTGTGTAAAAAAATGCAATGAACATGTTTTGAATAGGCCATAGACATCTTCCTTTCCAGCAAAACCCAAAGCAAAAAGTCGCTGTGCATTGTTCTCTCTCTCTCTGTAAGCCTATTAAGTCACCATAGCAACAAGTTATTTAAGCGTCAGTGTCTGACAGGCACAACCAATTTTAAAAAATCTCAGTCTAACAAAATGAACAGATATGGATTTGCTGTAGACCAGGAGTGTCCACACTGCGGTTCGGACAACAGACAATATTTACTCGATTGTGGTCAGTTTGACCTTATCTGACACAGAAATCACCTGACAGTATCAAAACACCTTAAGGCAGTTTCATCTGTGTCTAAATGTGTTAATTGCAGCAGCATGCTTCACGGTCTGAACTTAATGAAACCGCTGATGAAGATCGTCTCCACGTGCGCTCCAAGCAGGAAGCCACTGAGCTCAGCAGGAGAGGCCGACCAATCACAGCCCGGCTGCTGAATTTACACCTGAACTACTGAAACTCTTCACCTTCTGCTTTTGTCCTCCACATTTTGGGAAAGTTGAACATTCCTGGTTCAGTTTCCACCGAAGTTCTTCTGATCGTCCTCAATTAGTCTCATATAATCAATTAGAAATTGATCAAAATTGTTTTAATAATTACTCCCCCAGTGAACAATCAAATCTGTAAATTTAAAGAAGCAGAAAGCGGTGAAGGATTATATTTTTAATTAACTTCATTCAGTTCCATCTTTTATCTGCTGTGTGATCGTAGCCTTAGCGCTAACATCGACGCTAACACTGACGCTAACATTGACGCTAACATTGACGCTAACATTGACGCTAACATTGACGCTGTTCCTATTCTCTGCTCTTGCAGGTTCAGCCAATCAGCATCAAGGAAAATGAATGAACCTCCTGGATTGGCTATTTTGCACACACCAGCCAATAGCGTGTCTAGCATTCCAGATTCCCAAACTGAGTTTTCATTGGATTATTTTACGTATTGTTGTGTATTTTATTTTATATATTTTTTTATGTTATTTAATTTTTTATGGGACTTTAACCCGACTTTTCCTTTTAATAACGCCAATCTCTATTCCCCAGGGTGAAAGGTTTATCAGATCCTTTACTATTTTAGATATAATAATTTATAATTTGTAAAATTAAGTTGTTAGCCTGAGTGAGTATCCCACCTGATAACGGTGGTTTTGAGTTCGTTGATCCCAGCGCTGGAGCCGTGGAGCCGACCAACAGAACTCGTCTCTCTTAAATCCTAATTGAGGTTGGAGGCTGGAGTTTAGTCCAGGTCGGCGCCTTAACGCTGTTCGTCGACGTCCTCGGATGTCCAGTCGAGGGATCCGGGTCACGGCACCAAATTGGTGTGGAAAAAAACTATTTCCAAGATCTGTCAGGTGAAATTACTCAGTCAGGTTTATTCATATATTGTGCACAATACAGAGAGCTTGTAGGACAATCAGTAATCAAGCAGGTCTGGATGAAAAGCTGCCAGGCAGAGAAACACATGAGTTTTATACCAAAACTAGGGGTGAGACAGTCTGGTTCTGATGCAGCTGTGGAAAACAATTCCCAGCCTTGTACATGTAGCCCAAATAGTTATATTTTGGTGGGGCTATACAGGCACTTATAATAAACAAATAGCAATACAACTAGCAAATGTGACCTTATTGTAATTTTCCACTTCAGTATCCTCTACGAAAAACTGAATACTGAATCAAAATTGTCAATCTGTTGCTTTTAGCTCAGATTTAAACTGAGAAAAATTTTGTCCCGCAATACATAAAAGAAGCTCTGAATGTGTGGAAAAGCTTAAGAACAAGTGATAACAAAACTATTCCTGCTGATCTTCCACTGACTCTGAGTCAGTGAAGCTCCTAAAAATAATGCTTACAGTGGAATCGTCCTTCAATTTCTACAAACGTATCGGCCCTAATCCTCTGTACTGCATGTCGGCTTTTATCTTCAGGAGGGAGATTTGGCTCATCCAGAGATGGATTCACAAGGTGAACAAATTAGGAATTAATCCTACTTTAAATCCGTATATCACATAGTATGTCTCAGGCAGGGGATTATTTCTTGGGCAGTTGGAGAGGCAGAGACGTTATTTACTGTAGATAAAATGTGCTAAAGAGACACGCCGCTAATTAAAGATGCTATAAACACAAATATAGTGAAACATTTCCTGTAATCCAGGTTAAGACCTTCCGTCATTGAGCTCACCTTGACTGACAAACGGCCCGTCTTTCAAAATAAAACCCAAAAGCAAATACAAATCTTCCTTTACACAATAAAACAGACATGATACTTAAACAAACTGCTCTTAATTTGTGTTCATTTAAATTGTTTACGAGATCAGAGACTATAAACACGTGCAAACAGATTTAGGAGTAAATATTCCTGATTACCATTAAACTAAGTCAAATTCTTTCCTCCTTAAGAAGAAAAGTTTTTGCTTTCAGACATCCGTCTAACAGGAGATGAAAACAAACTGATTTCTGAATTTGTGTTTTCTTTAACCTCCAGAAAAAAAAATCATTCAACTCTCGTCTTCAGGAAGCTGAAAGCATTTCAGATTTTCAACTTCTACTTGAGTGGTTTGGTTGAAGTGAACTTTGAACGCCACGTGAACCAGAGACGGCTCCAAAAGCAGGAAGTGGACTACAGCACAGGGCATTCTGGGTAAAACAAACATGCTAGCCTAGCGCTAGCAGGAGAAGCGTCTTGAGAAATCCTCCAACCGCTAAAATCTGACGCCACTCCATTTCTGTTTATGTTTCATTAAGAAAGAAGTTGCGCTCACTGTCTTCTTCGGGGGTTTTTGTGTAATTTCCCTCAGTAGTTCTTAATGCAGCGCCCCCACAGGCAGGGAGGGGAACAGCATTTTGAGTTAGTTTGTATCGTTTGACACTGCAGTGTGAAAAAGAACCGCAGCTGAAAATGTAAGAAATGTTCCAGACTATCAGGTGGAAAAATGCCTTAGCCTGAAAACATGCTACTAGTTCACATCCAAGGCTGCAATGTGTGACGCCATCTTGGATCATGAACTGTTTTCTTCCTGCAGGAACCAAGTTGAAGGCAGATGGACTTTAATTAGGCAGGTGAATATGAACATTTTAAATATTGTAAAGTGGAGGACATTTCTACGGCAACAACATTTTGTTTTTAGAATTTGCTTCTTATCCTCTACTGCACCAGCATTCACCCAATCTGGTAACAGATGTGAATAAAAACGATGAAAAATGGCTCCTGAGCAGCAACAATTAAGATATAAAGAAAATATAAAAATGCTCCATAATTGACTTCCCTGGCGCTTTGCAGTCTGACTCAGCTTGCTCTTTCATTTCGGCTTTATTTTGCAAGTACCCTTTAAAGCTACATCTTGAAAATATGCACTTTACCTAAGGAGATGTAATAAATGGACAGATACGTGTTCAATAATTACCCCCCAAAAATGTGACAAGCTTTTAGTGGCCATGGTTACAGCGGATCGTGTGAATCAGTTGACCAGAAGCGAGGAAAGAGACATTTAGAGCAAATTGGTGGTGTGGTAAGTTTCTGAGCAGCAAAGGAAATGTGATAAACGTCACATCACAGGTTAGCTGCATTTATTTCACAATGTTTAGCTTCCAGAAAGCTGAAAGCAAAGACTGAAAAAACCTGCAAAAAAGCTAAATTTACTGGTTTGTAAATATAAAAATCATTTATTTATTATTTTATGTCCAAATAATAAAAAAAACCTGCTCTGTTTTATGATTTTATTCTGATTTCAGATTGAAATAGTGATTTTTATTCAAAAAATCTGATTTGACCTAATTTGTTCACTCAGATTAAAACCAAAGCAGTTAATTAAAAATATAAACTGCTTCTAAAATGAACCAGCTCCAGTTCATCTAATAAGTTCTCATATTTCAGTTGAATATGTTGGTCTAAACATCTATTACTTTATTGATCTAAAACCTCATAATTACTTCAAAACATCTGGACATCTGGAAGTTTATCATAAACAAGATACTGCTAGCTATATTATCTGGGGCTAACATTGTTAGCAGCAGCTAAATTAGCGGGAGCTAACAAATGGCTGGACAATAAATCAATAACCATATACAGTATATCACAATAGACAAGTGATTAATATCAATAGTTGATACATCTGGTAGAAAATTCAATATGGAAAATGTTCATTGAACTCCGATTCAATGCACTGCATTGCATTCTGGGAGATGTAGGCAGAAAAAAGACTTTAGCTGCTCAACCTCTCAAGGCGAACTAAGCTAGGTTGGTGGAATCAACTAACTCACTCACTCTTTGGTTACCTAGCAACTCATTCACTCATTGTTACCTAGCAACAACCTGCTAAGTAACCTGCGCAGCAGCAGTTTAAGGTTTCTTCTCAAAACGGCTTAAAAATACTTATAATGTGAAAGGTTTGTTAGCCATGTAGCATGGCCCTAAGCTAACACCATTAGCTGTTTATAACACAATTAGCAGGAGCTAACACAATTAGCAAAACCTAATGCCATTCACTAGAGCTAACACCAGTAAAAGAAACTAGCATCATTAGCTAAAGTTAACACCTTTAGCAGAACTATTATCATTTGCTAGATCTAACACCATTAGCAGGAGCTAATCCCATTAGCAGGAGCTAACATCATTAGCAGAATCTAATGCCATTAGCTAGAGCTAACCTCGTTATCAGGAGGCAACACTATATGTCGGAGCTAGCGATAATCTTTAAGTTTTTAACATTAACAAACCATTAAGTCTTTGCAGCGCAAAAAACTGTTTTAATAACCGACATGCTCCTCTTCCTCCATTAAGTCGTCCTCATTTTTATTCTCCTCATCATTTCCTCATAGTCTTCCAGTTAAAACTGAAATTACTTACGGCGCAAAAATTACTGTTCTGCCTGGCCAGCGCTAGCGCTGTTAGCACTTAGCATAGATAACCTGCCTCGGTCCGTCACAATAACAAATTTGGTTAGACGATTATTTTAAACGATAATATTGTTGTTTTGACACCATTTTTAATAATGTATTGGCATAATTCTGAAAGATCAATAAACGTTAAATTTTAATGAACATTTAACACTGGAACTATAAGATATTTTAAATATTCAAAATAAATAAAACAACAGAAACATTTGCTTCGGTCCTAGTTGAGACCGAAGTATCAGAAAGACTTTTATCATCCAAAGAAAAACAATAAATCACGCAATTAGGAGTGATTGTGACGTCTGTGTGACAATATTTTGTCTAAATCTATAAAAACTGTATTTCTACTGTTTGGTTTTCACTTCTGAATAAAAAACGTTTCTCAGCTCATCATTCCAATCAACTCTCCGCCTTGACATCAGAGCATTTTAAGCCATAACTTGGCGATTTTCTCCGACACGTAGGGAGGACATAACCTTTTTAAACGTAAACATGAGAGCCGGAGTCGTTAGCGGGCGGAGAACGGTCGCCCACGCAGAAAGCGACGGCGGCAATCAGCAGAAGGAGGAAGAAGGGCCTGGAGAGCGGCGCTCGTCAGAACTGAAAAGCCTTTTGTGTCGCCTCTGATTGAGCTGCGATACTCAGAAGACGCTCGGTAATTGTGTTGCCGTCTCCGTTAGCGGCGTGTGGGTCCAGGAGAGCGCAGCCAAGTGATGGGAGTGTGTTTGTGCAAGTCAAGGGCCTGAAGACGTCGATACAATGAGGCTCATCAAGAAAGCTGATGTCCCATCAGAGGAAGCGGAGGAGAAAACGTGATGATGAGGGAATCTGAGGAGAAAAGATCCAGTTTGCTACAATAATCTGATTTTCCTCACGATTATAACAGAATGAAGAAATGATGCTGCGCCATGAAGACACAATTAAAGTATCATTAAAAACTTAAATTAGCTCAAAAACTGAAGATAATAAGTTAGTTTCTCAACATGGTTATTTTGTGGTATTATAATAAAATATATATATATTATGAATATTATAAAATAAGTAGAATTATTGTATATAATCCTTATATAATAAAATAAAAAATAGTAATAGTTGAAGTAGTAATTATGATATAATAATTCTAATACCCCTTAATATAATTAGAACATGGAGATTATTGTTATGAAATATTATAAAATATAACTAAATAACTACAAATTGTTAAATACTTAGTATTACAAAAATAATATTCCTTAATATGATTATATTAAAAATATTAAAGTATAATAATAAATTCAGAATTTTAAAATTAATGTTAACATTAGTAGAAGTCAAAATAATAAAATGTCTTATATACCTTAATGATTATAAATTGAAAACTTAATTATTACAAAATATAATCATTATGAAGTAATTTTAAAAATGTATTTAATTAGTTATAGTAAAATTAATATTGCTTAATCTTAATTAATATATTTTTAAATATAATCATTATGAAATAAGAATTATTATTATGATTATTATTCAGTCTGAGAAGCTGAATAATGATAAAATTAGATTACATGTAATAGAAATATATTTAATAATCTGTGAATCAATCTATTAATGGAAAGTTTAGTGGAAGGAAAAAATTTTGTTATGACAAAAGTTTACAGCAACATAGTTGATGAATATACATTTATGTATTTATCTTCATATAGAATATACTTTTATGAATTTTACTTGTATGTGTTTAAGTGATCTTAACTCGTCTGAAGGATCTTTAAAGGCTGTTTTGATGCTGATTTAATTATTATCACAGAAACTTTTTAATTTGTTAAACCTTTTAACTCTGACCAACCAGTCTCTGATAAACCAGATCAAATCAGCAGAAAGTAAAGAAGCACTGAGGGGATTTGAACAGACTGAGAGTTCAGTCCGACCTCCTTTCCTTTTGTGTTTCTGCTATTTTCTCTCAGTTTTAAGTCAGAACCCATCTGCCCATCACTGGGCCTCGCTTGTGGGCGGGAGAAGAAAAAACGCAGCCGGTAGCTGGTTTGGGTCTCGCTTTGGTCTCGATCGTAAAGCTGTGGGCGCAGCACAGTGAGCCGCTACTTGTCGCTGAGAGCTGACTCCATATGGAGGGAAGATTGGAAACTGGCAGCAAGGATCTTTAAAACCATAAAAATAAAAAGTCCTGCCAAGAGAGAGGACTTTAATTCAAACAAATACTTTAAATGTACTGAAAAGTATAAAATATCACAGTTTAAATGAGAAAAATCATGATGTTTAGCTAATGAACATGACTAGTTGCTGCATTCCTGTAAAAATATATTTGTTCTATGACATTTTTTTACAAATTTAGCCAAAGACAACCTGAGAAAATACAAAAAAACGATTTTAAATTCATGAATACATCAATAAAACAGTCAATAGTGACCAAAACCAACCTGATTCTAAGTGAAAAAGTAATTTCCCACTAGACATAATAAACTAAATCTCTCAATTTTTGGAGTAAAATCTACAGTTAACTCTTTCTGAATGAACATAAGTGTTTTACAACATGGAGGCATTAATATCAATATTAATATTATTAATTATAATAATTATTATAAACAACAATTAATGTTCTTAACTAACATTAATTGTTGGTTAATAACTGAAAAATTAACAATGAGCAACTGAAATATATTGAAACTGAAAAAATTAGTAATAAATAAAGAAAATACTAAAAAATAAACTAAAGAAAATCAGACATTTTCTTGCTTGGGGGGTTAAAGGTGCCCACCATGGCCCTCTGGTAAATTTGCTCTAGAACCGCCACTGCTTAGAGGTTATTTTTTTCAAAAATGTCACAAAAATGTGACTTGTTTCTAGGAGATGAAACTTTTAATTGTTGTGGTTTCTTTAACGTATGGCTGATCTATGGAGCTCCAATCAGACCTAAACTGCTAAAGTCTGTTGGGAGATTTTCATGTGTTTATTTCTGTGATTTAGAAGGAGAATTTAACCAAAATCTGAGAAGTAAACAGAATTTTTTCCAGCTTAAAAAGGTTGAAAAAGTCTAAAAACATTTAAACTGAGTGTAAATAAAAGCTGACCTATGGAAGATGCCAACATGCTCATTTGTGACATCTGGTCAGATCTGCAGTGGGAAACAGACGGCGACTCCCACCGCCGCCATCTGCCTGCGTGAAAATGGGCCGCCGCGGGTTGCCAGGTCGGCGCCACATCCAGCTGATGGCAGGACACTTTGTGACTTAGAAAGAAGCAAATAATCAGTGAAGGAACTGAAGAAAGTAAAACAAGTCATTAGAAATGTAACTAGAAAGTTTTCACTTCCTGTTTTCACCGTCATTTATCCTCAGACTTTGCAATGCTTTCTCAGAATTCTAACTTTTTTAAAATTATCACGATTTTTTCAGAATTTTGACTTTATTCTCAGTTATGTTTTTCAGTGGTTCTAATCCTTTTTACTGTATGTGATAAATACTAAGTTTAACCTTTCTAATTTAATGACTGGAATAAACTTACTTGTTAGTTGCTGCTGTTTCCATTACCACAAAATTGCTCAATTTATTATTTCAAAAATAAATTTCATGATTTTTTAAAATAAAATAAGTTTTTTGATACAAAGTTTAGCGTTTTTTTGGCCATATTGAAATTGGTTTATTTCATAAAGCTGCAATGGAAACATTTTGTTTTGCACAATGAATCATATGATCAACAACAGGATGTTACTACTGGCAAAAACTACAAAGAAGACGACAGGAAGTAGTTGGAGGATGATAACGCAGCATGATTTTTAATGACTTATGTGAAAAAATTTATTGCTGAATGATTTTAATTGAGTTTCTTATTTCATAGGAACACCGCAGCTGCGAAATTGTGTTGGTTTTCTTTTAAATTAGTGATATAATAGCTGAAATAGAATCAAGCAAGTTTAAATTAAGAAAATTTGCTCAATAGAAACAAACCAATGTTGAAAAAGTTCTCGTTTTTTCAATAAAACGTTTAGGTGCTAAGGTGTTTTTTTAAGTATTTCACAAAACTGAAATGGAAACATTTTCTTTGCATAACTAGTCACATGATCAACAACAAGATGTTACTACTGTCAGAAACTACAAAGAAGACGACAGGAAGTAGTTGGATGATGACAACACAGCATGATTTTTAATGACTTGTTGCATAAACAAGCTCCTCCACATGTGATTTTAATCACATTTTTTATTGCAAAATTGTGTTTTTTCCAGAAAGCTTTACATTTGTAATGGAAACACAGTAAGTGATCTCGTAATTTATTACATTTATTAAAGAGAAAGGCCTGAAAAAAGCTTTAATCTTGAACAGAGAGGATAATTATTGCATCACATTTTTCATGGCAGATTTCTGGAAACACAAACATTTGTAGAAATTTCCTCAACAGACCATTTAATTCTCTCTCTTGTAGTTGTATCTCTGCTCAGCAGCTGTTCGCTGATCGTCGGCCTCGACCCCAATCTACTCCGAGACCTCGGCGACGTCATCGGATCTGAAGCTAAAAATTTAAATACGGCCGAGTTCTGGAGACCCGTAACGTTCCTGATTGATCCGATATGTCAGCTTATCCGACGGTCCAGGCCGCAGCCACTGCACCAGGCTTCACTTTCACCCCGTCAATATAAATGCAAATCATACAATCTGTCGAGGGCCGTGTGGATTACGACTCGCAGTCGCCTGCCTGTGAAAAGACGGTGAAAGGTCAGCGGTTCGTCACGTTTGGCTGATTGCAACGCAATGAATTCAGAGCCAGAGGGAATGAGCCGTTTTACCTTAAAGTGCAAACATTTCATTGGATCTTTTTTTGACATTTTTACCCGTCTGAGACACGAGGATGTCAGTGGATTACTTAAACAGTTTGATTAATTTTTTACAAGGAACTGGGAGCAACAGTGTGAATTTGGACGGTCAGAATTGTACATGCAGCCTTTGGTTAAAGCAACTCTAACAGGTTGGACACAGTTTTGTTTTCACAACCATCTTCTGACATCTAGTGAAGCTTGAACAGAATCACTTTTTTATTCCAAGGCCTTTAAATTATGTTCCTTATGGTTGTTATTGCAAAGAAGCTACAAAAATCACCACCTGGTTTTTAGTTTCTCCTGCTATTTATGCCATGATGCATCATTTCCTCGTCAGATATTCATTCATGTCTGGAATTATTAAACTAAATAAATACCCTGAAGATTATTTTGAGCCCTGCGACAGACTGGCGACCTGTCCAGGGTGTACCCCGCCTCTCGCCCGGAACGTAGCTGGAGATGGGCACCAGCAACCCTCCCGACCCCATTAGGGACAAGGGTGAACAGAAAATGGATGGATGGATGGAAGATTATTTTGAAATTAAATATCTAGCTTGGAGCTACATTTACCATAGAGCTACATATTTAGCTTGCTAAATAAATATTTAGCATGGAGCTACATATGTAGCTTGCTAGCTAAATATTTAGTTTCAAGCTAAACGTTTAGCTGTGAGTTACATATTTAACTTGGTAACTATTTATTTTGAAGCTAAATGTTTAGCTTTCTAACTAAGTATTCAGTTTTTAATTTAAATACTAAATATTTGACTGTGATATTTATGACCTTATAAGATAGCAAAAATGTGATTTTGAAAAATAAACCTCGTTTTTCCTTTCTGAAATACTAAAATTACCCAAATGCTGTTAATTTTTTAATATGCAACTTCATACTTAGCAAAGTGAAGCTTAGAAACCTGCTAACTCTTTACCAGCATGGTGGAGAAAGCATCATGCTGTGGGCTTATTTCATTGCCAGTGTCTCTGCTGCAAAAGTGGTCAAGGTGAATCTTTTTAAGTGCAACTTAGAAACAATTACATCTGTTTGAAAACAGACCAGTTCAATTAGTTTTCATACCCATGACAAAGACTTTCTCATTCTCTGTTTCTCTTTCCAGCTACATGTGAACTGAATGTATTGTTTGCAGTAGAAAATTGACTCCAAAGTCTTTAAATTCGTGTCCAAATGGAGCCGTTTGGTTCAGACAAAACCCAGCGGAGGCTCGGCCTCAGCTTCAATCAAACAGTCTGTTTAAATTGCAGACCTTTCCCCACTTGTGAGATAATTACCCCCATTATTCTATTGATCAAGTGGTACCTGAAAATCCCTTTAATGTTTTACTCTCTTTGTGTTCAGAGCAACTACGAAGCTCTCGTGTTGTAAAAGGCGAAGGATTATTTTTAAAAACGGAGATTCACCTGCATGCAGGTTTTCCTGCTGATCCTCAGAAACAAAGTCTCACAACCTGCCAGGTTGTGGAACAAACGTCTCAAACCCTGCAAAGGTTTGCGATCGCCTCATTGGCTTTGTTAACGAATTCATTAATTAGGCAATCAGACAGAAATTAGAGGTCACTGCATGAGGGGTCAATTATTCTCATCTCCTCCTGGGGTGAAGATAAACTTCTTCCTGTGACCTGCAGCAGTAAAATCAACACTGACAGCCAACACACTACTGTAAATTCAAAGTCAACTTTGTACTTTTTACGTTTTTAAACTTTGTAAAAAAAACACTTTCAGTCATTTCTGCCTTCCGATTTCCGATTTAAGCAGAACATTTATGAATATCTTTGCTACAATCTGTGTCAACACTTTAGACTGACTTTTAACTGACAGTTTGAAGAATCAGAGTCCAGAAGATTCGGTTCGATTGCAACCAAAGTTGCAAGATTTGCTACATTTTCAGTGTCAAAATATTCAAATGCTTTGAACCCTGTTCCCCTCCTGGCCTGTGGGGGCGCTGCACCAAGAACCACTGAAGGAAACGACAAGAAAACCTCTGAAGATACCGAGCGCAACTTCATTCTTCACCAAATGGAAACAAAAATGGAGCGGGATCAAATTTTAGCGGTTGGAGGATATGTCTTTTGTCTGGTACAAAACCACGATCCATTTTTCCTGCTAGCGCTAGGCTAACACTTTTCTGACTGTCTTTACCCAGAATGCCTTGCACTTTAGAGAAATTTCACAACAGCTTTGTTTATTTGTTTAGTCGCTTTAATCAAACTGTAGTTCCGGTTCGGTTGGAGAAGCGTGGGCATGTAATTGAACAAAAAAAGCGATTTGACTAAGCTTTTAGACCGGAGACCGCTCCAAAAGCAGGAAGTGAACTACAGCGCAGGGCATTCTGGGTAAAAACAACCGAAACAAACACACTAGCCAAGTGCAAGCAGAAGAAATAAAAATCCTCCAACCCCTAAAATCTGACGCCACTCTGTTTACATTTTGTGAAAGAATTACGTTGCCCTCAGTGTCTTCTTTGGAGGTTTTTGTCATTTCCTTCAGTGGTTATTGGTGCAGCGCCCCCACAGGCGAGGAGGGGAACAGGTTTTTCAGAGTTTGGTTGGTTTGACTCAATTCAGAGTGAATGTGAAACGCAGCAGCTGATCAGAGCAGAAACAAATCCTTCAGTCCTACATAAACTCTTGACTCTCTTTAGTCGCAGTAAAGTCAATCTGAGTGGAAAAGGACGGGATCTGGTGACACCAGAACCAATTTTCTGTTGGTAAACTTCAATCCTCTGGAATCTTTGCGAGGATGATTTTATGGTTTAAAAAGAAAGGACTGAATTTGATAATTAATGGATTTGTTTTAAATTCTAGGCTTTCAAAATGAACACTGTCTGTTATTGTAATAAATCGGCAGTCAGGGCGTCTTTCATAGCAACATGCTGCCCCCTGCTGGACTGTTTTATACAGGGAGGCAAGAAGCTTCCAAAAAAGCCATAAAATAGAGAGGAAATAAAACGTTTAATAAATTAGTAAATAAACTAATATTAAAAACAAAGAGGAAATAAACTGATAATAAGTAACTGACAAAATAACATTGAAACTAAGTAAATAGGAAATAAAACTAAATATAAAAATGAGACAAATCAAAATAGAAAATGAATGAGAAAATAAAATGAAATAACTAGGAGATGAAACTGTAAATAATTAAGAAAAATAACTGAATAAATAAGAGCAAAGAAAACTGTAAACAAATGCGAAAATAAAATTTAAAATAAATAAATATACTATGGAATATATTAGGAAATATCCTTATTAATATTGAGGTTAGTACACCGTTTACTCAATAAATGGTGTACTTGTCCTTTAAAATTCACCTGCTGTTCTTCCTGAATGTATTTAAAGTTTGTGCTGCCCTCTGCTGCTGGATGCTTGTAATTACAACTCAGACGTTGCTGCTGGCTTAACATTAAATCACTGAACTCTATCGCCACCAACCTTAAAATGAAAAACAAAACTGAACATTTATACCAGAAATAAAAATAATTATAGAAATAAAAACAACTTATATTCTGTTTTACAATGTATCTCAGTTATTAAACTTTTAACCAGAACACGAAGCCTAAAAATAAACCAACCACAGGCTGTCACCTCTAACAGCTTCCTGAATGCGGACCGGGCCGCCCTCTGAGGTCTGACTCAGTCAGCGGTACCGCCCCCCTCTCTCATGTTCGGCTCATATATAACCAGAACCGGAACCGGCTCCAGGCAGGGAACCGCTCAGACGTCCAAAGGGAGCAAAGATCAGCGGCTCAGACGCTCAGGAAGATAAAAACAAGATGAGGGTCAGTCTGCAAACGCTGATAACATGTAAGTCATCCGCTCTATGATCAGTTCACTCAAATACCTGCATAATATTCAGATTAATTAGTTTGTTTAAATGTTTAAATGATGCTGAAGATGATCATACAACCTGATCTCCTCAGCTGTTTTCAAAGATTGTCTGAAGTTAAAGAAAGTTTAACTTAAAACCTGCATTTCCTCGAGGGAAGCTCCACAGTTCAAAGGTTTTCTCAATGATTGATTGATTAACAGTAATTACTTTAACTAAACCAGTGGAGGCTGAGGGAAAAGGTTGGTTTGTGACAGGAAGTGTTGTTAGACAGATTTAGAGGTGAGAAAAATGTTTTTATCAGTTTGAAAAACAAAATTGAGACCAAACTGCCTGAGAGAGAAACTCTCAGAAGCGTCAAACCGGATCTCAGTTTCCACTTCCTGCACACCAACACGGCCTGCGTCTAAGAAAAACATCAGCGTGGCTTTAGTTAGACACAGTGACGCAAAACATGAAGAAATTCCCTAAAAATACTTTTTTAAACTAAGAATGTATTGTTCTGTCATAAGAAATTTTACTGGACGATAAAATTGTTCCAGGAGTTATTGTGATAAACAATATTATTGTTATTTTGAGTTCATTTTCTATCTGCTGCACATCTTTGCAACCATTTTGCAAAGAAAACAAAACTGACAGTGGATTAAGGCCATAATAATACATTTCTTATAAACGTAAAAAAGTGATAATATTCCAAGAATAAAGTCAGTCATATTTTTAAAGACAGTTTCTCATCCATAAAAAATGTACAATCTGGAGTTCCACAGGGCAGCTGTTTTGGACCTTTTCTGTTTCCGTCATCAAACTGCATGATAAGTTGAACATTGACCAACATATAAGAAATTTAATGTCTGTTTTTTCACAACTATGGATGATGTTTTCATGATGTGAAGCACTTTGAGTTGCTGAAATGTGCTGTAGAGATTGGAGATTATGTAGAATTAACCAATGGGAATTGTGTTTTTCTTGACTGGTTTTGATTTTTAAACGGTTTTACGTCTCAGAATAAAGAATATCGTAGAGAAACTGCTGCACTGTAAAACATAAGAGGTGAGATTAAGAGTGGAAAAAGACTGAAGTGTCGTTTGTGTGGAATTACAGGGCTGTTGCTATCATTAGCATCAACATTGGCATCAGAGACACCAACTACAGCACCAACTACAGCAACTACAGCACCAACTACAGCACCAACAACACCAACTACAGCACCAACTACAGCACCAACAACAATGACAACAACAACAATGACACCAACTACAGCACCAACAACAATGACAACAACAACAATGACACCAACTACAGCACCAACAACAATGACAACAACAACAATGACACCAACTACAGCACCAACAACAATGACAACAACAACAATGACACCAACTACAGCACCAACAACAATGACAACAACAACAATGACACCAACTACAGCACCAACAACAATGACAACAACAACAATGACACCAACAACAGCACCAACAACAATGACAACAACTACAGCACCAACAACAATGACAACAACAACAATGACAACAACTACAGCACCAACAACAACTACAGCACCAACAATGACAACAACAACTACACCAACTACAGCACCAACAACAATGACAACAACAACAATGACACCAACTACAGCACCAACAACAATGACAACAACAACAATGACACCAACAACAGCACCAACAACAATGACAACAACTACAGCACCAACAACAATGACAACAACAACAATGACAACAACTACAGCACCAACAACAACTACAGCACCAACAATGACAACAACAACTACACCAACTACAGCACCAACAACAACACCACCAACGACACGAACAACATCGACACCATCAACAATAATGACGACATCTATACATTCGTCAACTGATTTCAGCTCATCAACCTCATCATCTCAAACCGAGAGCGGCACTACGGCCGTTTCTGCATCTTCATCACCACCATCATCATCCTCAGTGACCTCAGATGCTACGAATACGACCGTCACCCTCACAACCGTTCAAACAAATGACACCACCGTAACCACTACCACCACCGTAACCAACACCACCACCGTAACCAACACCACCACCGTAACCAACACCACCACCGTAACCAACACCACCACCAGCAGCTCTACCCCCACAACTGTTTCCACAACCAGTAAAATGGCCTCAGAACCACCGACCTCATCCGGCGCCCCAACCACCAGGCCTGATGCTGCCTCTTCCGGCAGACCCACGTCAACCACAGCCCCCACCAGCAGTCTGAAGCCGGACAAGGAGGGACAGAAGTCGGTGGCGCTTAGCCCAGGTAGGCAGGTCCACCATTTTACCATTTTACTTTTTATTCTTTTGGAATCAAAATCACTGATTTTGAGATATTTTTTCCTCATTAAGCTCCTTCCAAAATCTACATGGAGACGAAAAAAACTGTTAACTGACCTGAATTGTGCGCCTGCTTGTGCATAATCCAATTTTTCAGAGTTTTGATGTTGATATGGAGGCAGAAATCTGTGATTGAGATCAGGGAACGTTTCCCAAACTGAAGGGATCAGAAGTTTTTAAGACTCTGTAAACGAGGGGCAGCGTGTTGGAAACGGACAGCCAGATGTATGGAGTTCAGGTCAAAGGTGAAAGTCAGATGGGAATTTCCTTTTGAGATTATAATCTGTCAAAATGACAAAAAGCCTTCAGATTTTTCCATCACTGTTTTAAAAAGATCCAGTCAAATATTTCATTAATCCCCCTCAGTAGAAGTAGGAAATATTATGTTGGGTTTAAGTGAAATTATTATTGGAATAATTTTATTAGGACTCAAACATACATTTTTAAAAATTATAAATATGCTTCAAATACGTGTTAATAGGAAACAACTCATTTAATTTATTTAAAAAAGAATTCGTTTCATTTTAAGACATTCTGGTAAAATTGCGTCTTTATTCTGCTAATATTGTGACTATATTCTCCTCAATAAATAAAGATTCTCTTGAAATAAGGGCCACTTTTTTTTATAAATATCATTGTCATTTATTTAAATTTTAGAGACAAAAATGAAAAGAAATTGATTAAAAAGCTGTAAATGTTGAAACTCTTTGGCAGCGGCCCGATGTTTCAGTCGTTGCTCAACATTTTCATCCGTCCCACTTCTCTGCCTCATAATGTGGAAAAGTTCCTGCTGTGGTTAATATGTGAGCCGATTTCTTCTCTCACTTCCTTGTTTACCTTCCAGTCACTTCTTTATGAGATTTACAAACGAACTACTGAAAAAAAACAGGTTTTTGTTTTAGTGACTGCTCTTCCTCTCTGGTTGGTAAACGGTTACAGAAATAATAATACTTCCTCTGCAAACGTTTTGGTTCTGCTGCTTAAATGTCACCTGTTTGTCATGGAGCTGATAAGTCCAGGTGTTGGCCTCACCTGTAGCGTTTACTAGCTTCCCATCATGGCCGACTGGTGGAGGTGATAAATGTGACTCAGAACCTTTATGGTTTAAGGAGAAACCGAGTCAAGTTTGGGTTTCGTTTCAGAAATATTCAGGACAGAACAAAAGGTTTTCAACAGAATTAAACATGAAATTAAAAATGCTAAAGCTACATTTATGTTATAGTGTAATAATGAAGTTTAAAACCTGAGTCTTCTGGTATGTTTGAGTTAAACATTTATATTTTATTGTTTCCTCTTTAAAACAAAAGAAAATAATGAATACAGAATATTGAATATTTTATTTAAATGTTCTTAAAATTTAAGATATATTTTATCCTCACTTTAAAGAAAGAGAAAAAATAAGTAGATAGATAATATTCCAAGTTTTTTCATATTTAAAACATTTTAAAATAAAAAAAGTTTGGGTTTTTTTTATTTAAAAAAGAAAGAAAACTGCATAATTCCTTTTCTTAACTTTAAAAATGATCAATTAAAAAAAATATATAAAAAGAGAGTGGACAACATGTTTTATTTTTGTATTATTTCCCTTATTTTAAAAAAATAATAAAAAATAGGAAGAGACAGCGCTGTATATTTAATTTGTTCTTCTTTTCTAAAAAGAGAAGTTAAAAAAAATCATGTAGATTAATTCTTTTCCTATTTTAAAAATAATGACATGCAAAATAATTTAATTTCTATTATTTTATTTAATTAATATTTTTATTGTAAGCAATACATATAAATTAAAAAGAGAACATTGTGTTTATTTATGTTACATATGAACATTTCCTTTATCAGATGAAACCTTTGTTGTTGCTTCCTCTTATTGCTTTCCTATTCATTTAAAAGTTCAAAGGTCAATTTTGTCTGATCTGCTGGAAGAGGAAATCATCTGAAATTCATGGTTCACTGACAGCCTGAACAATGAGTTCATATTTTTATCATTTAACTGATTTTTTATGAAGAAACTCTGAATTTGTGTCTGAATCCAACATGGATCCTGTTTTTGACTGGCCCTCCTCTGATTGGGTCAATAACTAAACTCTTGTTTAAAACTCGTTCTGTCTGCAGGAACCATCGTTGTCATCGTGGCCATTTTCCTGCTGCTGGTTCTGCTGGTGCTGGGAGGATTATACCACCACAAGTTCAGGTGAGACTTAACAATAACACTAAAAGCACGAAATCACCTTTATTTCCATTAACCATCTCTGTGTTGTTGTTTGCAGACGGGCGTCGTACGGCCCCCTGCTGAACAGCCATGAACACGGCTCTTTAGGAAACTTCACCAATCCCATGTACGACCCCTGATGACCCCTGATGACCCCGGATGAATCCACAAATCCTGCACTCTGAGCCGTTTGACGATGGCAGTAAATTCAGATTATGAACGTCTCTGCTATACAAACACTGGTTAAATGGCATTTTTTGGTGTTTTTTGGAGTTAAGAACTTTTTTTTTTTAAGTTTTTGCACTGAACGTTGAAGTAGGAATTATAAGCTGCATAAAAAAGGCCAAAAAAGAACAAAAAGCATAAAAAAACAATACATTAATTATTTTTTAGCTGGGAATTTATCTTGTTTTTACATAAATATTGTCAATTGTTTTTGCAATCCTTGCAGCTACATGGGTTACCGTACTTTAAGCAAAACTGTGAGATAAAAAAGAAATGAACTAAAATAAGAATTAGTTAAATTTAGTTTTTAGTGAAAGTATTTATTTTCCAATAAATTGTAATGTTTAGTAATTGTGACTATTTTAAGATCAAACTAAGAATTTCTGTTTTATTTCTTATTTGCATTTATGATTTTAAAAATCAAATAAATAGATGCGTTACTTCATTCATGTTAAAGTTAATTCTAATTCTGTGTTTCTGTTTCTTTTTTTCCTGTTTTGAACATTTACAGCAGTTTGTTTTGTAATTTTAACTAATGTTGCTGATTTGTGTGAAATTAAAATGTTCAACTAAAAATAGTGATTAAAACAATAATGTGAAAAGTTTTTCTTTTTAAAATGGTTTCATAATCAGAACACATTCTATCTAATGAATAAGTTATTAAAAAATAAAGTGAAAGGTGGGGAGATTAATAACTAAACAGTTTTATTGTTTTCAGATATCAGATTAAAAATGAACTTCAAAATATTTCATACTCAGAGTACGAAGCTAACAACAAGCTAGCTAAATAGCCTATTAGCTAGCTAGTCATCTATTTGCCATCAAAATTAGCTTGTCGCTAAGTTAGCTACCTGCTAGCAATGCGGCTAGCTAACTGGACAGATTCAGTATTTTTCTCTAAAAGATAATCCTGTAGAAAACATTTCGGCCATCTTGACTTAAATATTGACGACACTCGGATGATAACGCACAAAATGATCACAAACACACCAGCATGTTTATCTTTCAATGGCTCCATAAAAAAGCAATAAAGTTTTATAGTGGTCTAGTAAAAGCCCGATCTAAGCCTGATTAAAATGCTTTGGTTTGACCTTAAATAGGCTGTTCATGATGGAAAATCCCCCAGTTTGGTTGAAGTGAAACAGTTCTGCAAAAATCACCCACAATTATGTGAAAACCTCTTTTATTGTCTGTTAACGCAACAAACACACGATGGCACCAAGGTTGGCCCAGTGAATTATATGCATCATTTATTCCCTTAATAAAGATATTTTATAATAGATTTTCATATTTACTCTGGTTATCTTTTAATTTTAAGCTGTTTGATGATCTGAAACATTTAGCTGTGAAAAAATAGCAAAAAGAGAAAATCTGTATATTTTTCACAAGACTGTGAAAATAGTATTTGTTTAGTCATTTTAAAATTCAACCACCAATATCGGTTATTTATAATATTTAAATAAAGAAGAAATCAGAGAAGATGTTGATAATAAGTTACCATCAAGAGAAAAACAACAACAAACAAGCTAGGTAGCAAATTAGTCAGCTAGTAAGATTGTAGCTAGCTCACTATCCAAAAGGCTAAATAAGCTAGCTATCTGTCCAGAATGCTAGTTAACTTACTTTCAGTTAAAGTAACTAATAAATATGTGTTTACTGCCAACCAGATAAAAAAGCAGCACAAATAACTGATTTTCTTCATGCTAACAATCAAGATAGCTTAACAGCTAAAGAGCAGCTTAGCTGTGATTTCAAGTAGCTAGTGTTTAGCTAGTTAGCCAGCATCTAAGGCAGTGGTGTCCAAACGTATGTTGTTAAATTGAAAGTATTCACATTTTTTATAGCATCTTTAAAACTTTTGGTTTGTTAAAAAAAGCTAAACTATTTTTTGTAGATAATGTTTCCCTTAAAATGTGTAAAATATGTTCAAAAGGATCCACTAAGCTTTCAGCTCAGATTTGCTCCGTTTTTTGGGCCAAAACCCTCCACAGGGTCTCAAAGGAAGGAGGTTGAAAGGAGTCGTTTTTATTCAACCCAGTCAATTTGTCGCCATCAGTGGGCAGCGGTAATTACAGAGGGAGCAGAATCTCATGCTACGCTGTCATTATCAGGCCCTGAATAGTCCAGTCAGTGTGTGTCCATATGGGTTCCTTTATAATTACACAGCAGGAAGGGCGGACCAATACGCACAGTAGTAACATCGGGACCAGCTAAATTCATACATAAGGATTTAAATAAGTGAATTAATACAGATTGAAAGATTTGTTCAGATGTTTTTGTTTCATTTTGAATCTATCCTCAGAAGCATATTGTTAGAAATATTGTCAATTATTTTTGTCCAAGTACTGATTGAGATTTAAAAATAATAATTTTAGTACCAAGCAGACTTTTATATTTACAATAATAACAGTCAACGGATTTCTTTCTGTGGCTGAACTGTGAGAAACTTACCAAATCCTGTCAACGCCGAGCAACTTTTGGTGGAGGCAGTATCATGGATGGGGCCACATCATCCTCACTGGAAAAAACAACATGGCGTCATCACTGGAGACAATCAGACATGCGCAGATATTCAGATCTACACGCTAAATATTTAGTTAGCAAGCTACAAATGTAGCCTCATATTTAGCTTCAAGCTAAGTACTTAGCTAGCAAGCTAAATAACAAAATATGTAGTTAGCTTGCTAATGAAATATTTAGGTGTTAATTTTTGACTGTAACTTTACAAGTGATACCTATTTACGGGGAACTCTTTAATTTAAGTACATTATTAGATCTCCGTTTATGCAAACAGCAGCAAACAAGACAGATTAAGACCATTTAAAACAAGACAGATTAAGACCATTTAAATGGTTTGGAAATAAGACGGTTTTCCAAACAACAGAGAAAATAAAGTCTCTTTGATTAGGAAGCTGCCAGCCTGTTAGCAGGTAAATGTTGATCCTGTTTGGTTTGCAAACAGAACGGAAACTGTTGTCTGAACCAAAGTTTCATTTCAAGACAAAAAACCTAAAAGGTTTCACTTTCTGTCCGTCTGAAACTCTGCGGCTGACTTCACTAAGTTTTATAAAACATTCGCATCAAGCAGGACTAGATAAGGCAGCATTACCCGTCCTGAGTTCGTCCATCAACGGGTCCAGTTCCGGGCCAGTTCGGCTGCTTTTGAAACATACAGCCGGTTAGTTTTCTTTATCACATAATAAACAATTATACCTGTAGAAAAAAAGCAAAAAGACGCTTTAAAAATACCAATTTAGATCAGTTCTGATCCAACTGAGTAATGTTTTGTAGTAATTTTTGTCACCACTAGATGTCAGTAAAAACCAACATTCCTGAGCCTGGAAACGTGATTTTAGACAAATTAAATTAAATTTAACTTTTACCTGAATGTGTTTACGGCAGTTAATACAAATAACGTTTGTTTTTATTTGTGTTAAATAAAAAAAGTTAACATAATTCCTCTTATTATTTTGCTTAGAGACATTTAACTCTGTGCAAGTTGTGTCACAATAAAAACACTATTGATTTAATAAAGAAAACAGACATTTAGCAGGCTAAACATTTAGCTCCAATCTGAATATTTATCTACAGACTATTTATTTAGCTACCAAACCAAACATTTAGCAATATATTTAGTGTGAAATTGGGATATTTATAAAGACATTAACATAGTGAAAGTACGTGATGTATTAAATATATATGCAGTAAGCTCACTTTATGATAATCCAGACCATTGCCCTGGGGAATTTAAGTATTTATAAAAGTGTTTTATTCAAATAGAAATGTTAATGTGATACTTTTACTGGGGTATGATTGTTAATTTGGCAGAAATGAGCAGGAAGAGAGAAGAACTTTGTTTATATCTCCTAAGGAGTTGGACTGGTTTCTGTGAGGATAACAAGTTCAGTCAGGCAGCTGAATGCAGCAGATCAATTAAAATATCCTGATATTTTCCTAAACTTTTAATCACTGTAACGCTGTTGGGATTAGATGAAAACGTTTCTGTTGCAGTTTGTGGTTTTAAGCTGCATGAATGTTCATGTTTTACTCAGTAAATCATCTGCAGTGGGTTTCTTTCTCATTCCAAAGCAGCTTCTTTTATCCCACAAAGATTTAATCTTTCACAGAAAATGGTTTCTGCCACAGACCTGCTGAAGGTGCTGATGTTTCTGAATCTTTAGACCTGAAACCTGCTCATGTTTGGAGAGACAGTTTATCATAGTTAAAGTAACTAAAGTAAAGACATCAGGCCCAAACAGACTAATTAAAATTAATGAAAACATTCCTCCATAAACCACACTGAATGATTTTTTTTTTTTTAAACCTGCGAGTCCCAACAGAAGAGTTCAGCAGGTACATTTGTTAAAAAAATAAAATATTTTCCTCCAGAAGAGAAACACTGCAAAACCACAAAATCTTACAAAGTAGTTTTGGTCTAGTTTGTAGCACAAAAATTTTAATACACTTAAAATAAGACAAAATTAATGTACAAATAACTTTTCAGGTAGAAATCTGAGGTTGTTTTAAGTCAGAAATGTCTTCATATTTATGAAAAAGTTCTAGTTCTATTGGCAGATTAGTTCACAAGATATTTTCCCATATTTTAAGTGAAATAATCTGCCAATGAAACTAGAACTTTTTCCTCCATATAAAGGAATTTACCCCCTGACAGTTTCGTTTCCCGTATTCATGTCCAAAACTTTACAAGGTTTGAACTTGGGATTTAATTTGATTTCAAGGAATTACCGTACAATGGTGCCATCCTGCTATGGAGTGAGTCAAAGAATAAACTTTTAGTACCAGGATGACTTCAAGCAGTTTGGACAATCCACTCAATGAGGTGAATTTACCCCATAACTGCAACTCAGTCATATGTACATCAGAAACCCAGAGTTGTACAATATTATGACACCAGAATTGAAAGTTGAGGTGGGAAGCATCCAGTGAAACAGTGAAACTCCTTTCCATGTCGTTGGTCTCCTACAGGTAAGGGCCTCCTGGAACCACATACTTTGCTCTTTGTGTCCCTTCAACCTGGAATCCAGTGACTGGAGCAAAGCAGCAGTCCTCAGAGGAATTTCATTTTCGAAAAACACTGCAAAACATAATTTTTATTTTAGCACCAGTTGCAACCTTTGGAAAACATTGATCACCCAGTGATTCATTCAGTCTTATGGTGCCCACGCTGCTTCTCATCATGACCGCCTTCATTCTGAGAGATTGGCAAACAGGACCTTGTAGAAAAAGCAGAAGTTTGTTGGCTACAGTCGAGACATTAATAGAAGTGATGTGGTTTCTATGACGTTCATAGAAATCACATCATTTAGATCCAGACCACTGAATCACCAATCATAACTCACCGATATATTGGCAAGTCAAATATTGTCACCATGAACTTGAAAAGAACCAACCTTGCAGCACAGAAGATCAGAATCCAAACTCCTCTCATGGTTTCTGCCACAACTGAAGGTGGAACCAACATAAAAGAACCGAAAAAAACTCAATTCCTGCCGATTAACATCCAGGCTTTTGATTTGGGTCAATGCAGTGCAGCTTTTTATTTATTGTCATATAAAATCCATCCATCCAGTTTCTGACACCCTTGTCCCTAATGGGGTCGGGAGGTTCTGGTGCCGATGTCCAGCTAACGTTCCGGGCGAGAGGCGGGGTCACCTGGACAGGTCGCCAGTCTGTCACAGGGCAACACAGAGACAGACAGGACACACAACCATACACACACACACACACACACACACACACACACACACCCACACACACACACACACACACACACCTAGGGAGAATTTAGAGAGACCAGTTAACCGGACAGTCATGTGTTTGGGCTGTTGGAGGAACCCGGAGAACCCGGAGAGAAACCAGCATGCACAGGGAGAACTCTATACAGAAAGACCCCGGGCCGGGAATCGAACCCAGAACCTTTATGCATCAGTGCTACCAACTGCTCCACTGTGCAGCCCATCATATAACATATTTTTCTCAAAAGTTCTGTTTAAAGAGCTTTATGATCAGTTCTCAACATGAATATTAAAGTAATGAGAAAGGAGTGGAACTTGAATTCTAAATGTCGAAACTGAAATTAAAACACACAAAACAGAAATCACACGATCCACAATCAGATGTTTTTACTGGTGGAAAAGACGAAGAAGATGAAAGAAATTGATAGAAAATAAGAATAAAAATTATTGGTAATTTAAAATGTTTCAAAATTAAAGAACACCTAAGCCTTTTATTGTAAATATGTATAATTAATGTAAAAACATCAAAGTTTTTCAGTATAAATTTCCTCCTGAGTAGCCAGATTATTTCTTATCTTATCTAAATTGGGCTTAATACTTCAGTCATGCACAAATGTTTAATTTTAGCCACATTCCAAGTCACTGTTTACTTGCCTAAATATAATTTGAGCGCTTCCTGAACATGACCACAGACACGGTGGTGATGTTCATCTCTGAACTGGGATTTTCCCACCAGTGGATTCTGAATAATGCGGCTGCAGCAGCTTCTCGTCGTTTGTTATTCTGACTCGGACGTGTTTATTCAGAGTCCCGCTGTGCGACCGAGGCCGGATTATCAGGAAGTCGGTTTACTATATGTCTCGTCCAAATCGTCTGCACGCAACGTTTTTACACTCACCACAAGGAGGAAGTTCTTTTTTATGTTATCAGTTGATTTATGCATCCATATACGCTTCTGTAGCTTCATCAAAAAAATGTAAAAATAGTTGAAATAGTGCTGCTGTCTCCGGATCATAAAGGAATGAGTTATTTGTGGGTTAACATTGTGATGATTATCTGGCTGACAAAAAGTCCAATTTAGGTGATTTTATTGGAGGCTAAATATTCGAAAACACATATTTATCCAACTAGCTAGCCGGTGAGTTTACATAATGCTAAAGAGACCCGCTGCTTTTTGAAGTAATGCTAGTTAGCTTAGCATAAATATCATTAGCTATTGTGTAAAAACACACGAAAAAGGGAAGAAAGAAGAAAAATACAGATACACACTAAAGTAAAAACATTCAAATTTCAGCAAGCTACAGGATTTTGTTTTAAGGAAATAATATCAATATCAACAATATTGATGATATATATGAAACAGTTTTATTTCAACAATATTATTTGTTGGTTTTGTTTTATTTTAGCCATATTACAGATATAAAGTTTGTCAAAATTGGTTTATATCGTCCTAAAACTAATTTTCTTTAATCAGTTATTTCTCCTGCGCGTGGCAGTTGGCGGTTACCATAGCAACCGGCAACTGCCAGCTCTGTTGCTCTGTTGCTGCTTGAAACTGTCGGATTATCGTTAGCAATGTGTTTCCTTATTACATTTTAGTGAAATTTAATTACATGCATGTTTTCATGTGAAATCTTTTCATGTTTTGTATCTTTGTTTTTTTTACTGTATCGTAATTAACACTGTCCAGTTTATCTGTATTTAATTTTACAACTGTTAACTTTATGTCAACTGTTCATTAGAAAGCGTTGCTCTGGGTTTTGTTGAGGTTATTAATTTTATTTAATGTATAGGCCACATATCTATATGTGTAGGAATCAGTGTTTGCGGAACATGTTCACACTGGCTGCTGTGTTTACTGTCGGTTTTATTAATGGTTCCTCGGTTCTGCATTCTTTGTGCTGGTTTGGGCCCTGAAATGAAACCGTCCTCCGACTCGTTCATGATTCACGATGAGGTCTGCGCAGGAATTTCTCAAGCAGCAGCAGAGAGGAAAAGAAGTGGGGAAAGATTCAAAATGGAGAAGTAACACGATGATGCCACACGTCGGATCAAAGTGTGGCTTCGCTCCGTCTCAAATGTTACATTCCACCGAAAAAAGTCCAGAAAACTGCTTGTGCTAGCAGCTGTAATGTCTCATCATTTCACTGTTATCATATAAAAATTCAGATAAGTTTGTCGATTAATTTTAACTTCATAAAAATAGTTCTTGTAGGTGTTTAAGTTTTAGCCCAAATAACATTTTATATGCAACCTTGAATTATGCTAAAATAGGTGTCTGAATATCTGTTATTTGGAGAATTTACAAAACAGAAAATCCACACAGTCTATCAATATCATGATTAGATATACATTTACATATTGATAAATGATATAAACTGAAGAAAACTTGTTTTTATTCAGCAGAAAGATCACAAGTGTAATAATATAACAGAAATAGTCTTTATTGTCCCATAGAGAGGAAGATCAGGTGTACATAAAAAGTGCCAAAAGTGTTAAAATAAGTACAGTAAAACCTTAAAGGTGAAATTCTTCCAGCATACAGATAGTTTCACCTTTAAAGATACTCTGTTGAGATATTTTGTTCTCTCATTTAAACGAGTCCATTTTTCACATTCCTGATTGGAATTAACATTTTGCACAAATTTATATTTAAATTTAGATTCTTATTGTTTCTAAAAACAACCCAGGTACGTAAAAACATACAGTTTTAAAATGCTTTTTTAAAAAAAACCTTCAAACATAACGTCACAAATCAGCACATTGCTCCTAACCTAGCAACCTCAGCAAACAACAGCCCGTTACCTAGCAACCCAAGCAGAGCTCCAGCACATTTGGTCAGCTGGTTTTACCGTTGTATGTGCTGTACAATGACTGCTGGAAGAGACAAGTGATTTATTATCGACTTACCACCCATAAACCACTTAGTGCATTCTTGTTGATTGTGCAGGAGGCTCCACTTCTGCTTTTCAAACATTTGGGGTGGTATGATTGTGCATCTGTTTGCAGCCATTTTGGATTTAAAGTGACAAGATGCCATAAAACAGCTAAAATCTCATTATCTAAGAATGATTTTGTGCAAAAAAAAAGGAGAATGTAATGAATGTGTTTTGTATAGGTCGTGGACTTATCCTAACATGTTCAAGGAAGCACAGTATGTCACCTTTAATTTGCTCAGAAAGTTTAAATATTCCATTTCCTACTTCATTCTTTGCTCTCGGTTAAGTTTGGTGAATGTCTGAAGAAGACAAAACTAAAATTTTATGTAAATATTAAAACAGTTGGATAAATTCAGCATGATTTAATGCTGTGTCTTCATTTAAAAGGTAGCGTGTTTAGCAGCATTTCCTGTAGATTTAATTTCACAGTAAAAGTCTCAACACAAAGAGTCTGCTGATTATTCTGGACCTTGTGGTAAACCGCCCACTCTGCTCCTCCTCTGCACCTCAGCCCAGGGAAAACCGATCTTACACAACCGCCGCCCGTCCATCACGGCCCGACCCGACCAGAACCCCCCACCCCCCGCTGGGCCCGGCCCAGATAAAGGAAGCAGCGCCAGCAGGAAGCTCAGAGGCATTTCTGCACTGAAACACTGAATCCGTCTGATTCAGGCTCAGGATTTAACACAACAGGTGAGAATCTGCCTGATTTTTGATAACAAAAATAAGGTTTTGTTTAAATTTGTGGCGTTTTGTCAAAGTTTAGAGAAAGTAATCAACTTTTTCTGCAAAATTTGAGCAAGTATTTTGGAGTTTTTAGCGTAAAATACACTTTAATGAAACAAAACTACTTAAGGAAAGCAGGACAGATTGTTTCACTTTCAACATGAAATCTTTTATGTTAAAAATGAAATAATCTGTTTTTACTTTTTATCAACATCTAGGAATTATTTACTTAAGCTCCGATACTTTGCAGAAAAGTTACTTGTAAGTTAGTTTTGTCTTATTTCAAATGTACTGATACATTATAAACTATAAACTGGACTAAAATACTTGGTAGGATTTTATGTTTTTGCAGTGTGTATTTTCTCATCTCTTCAGTTTAAATGTGATTTTTGTTTATTTTTAATGTTTCTTAGAGAGACGATAAACAATCAGAGATGGGGCTGCTGAACGTCGCTCTCCTCGTTGTCGTTCTCCTCGCGGCGACGATGGAAGCTAAACCAGTAAGAACAAAAACAGCAACTTCTATGATTTATTATTTTTTAATGTTATTTTTATTCATTGTTACTGAGAATCAGATTTAATCCACAATCTAAATCATTTTTCTTCATATTTTATCCACTCTACTGAGTTATGGGTGTGTTTTTTATTCTACCTCTATTTATTTATCTCTATTTAAACACTATAAGTTTCTCAGTGTTGTTACCTAATTAAACAAAGGAGCCAGAATGAAAAACATTAGTTTGGAAAAGCAGCATTTTATGTTATGTTGGAGGATTTTTGACCAATTCTTCTGTCTAATGTTGCTTTGCTCATTTTCCCCCCTCTGTAACATTTCATATGGGCTTTGACTAGACCAGGGGTGACCAAGGTTTTCCATGCCATGACTCCCCCAAACAGCATTAACTTAAAGATGGGGACTTCCTTTACAAACAAACAGATAATTCTATAAAATATGTAAAGAAAATGTTATTTTAGAATGTTTTTCTCACTTTTATTACATTTATTTAGCATAAATGATTTTAGAGGTTTGATTTTAGTCAGATTAATTTGATTAATTAGAAAGATGAGCGTGGCAAATAACATTTTAATAAGTTATTTTAACTCATATTTTCTAATAATGATTGAAATAAAGGTTATAATTTATGATTTAAAAAAATTAAAAAATCTGATAAAAATGTATCAGATGCAATTTCTTTTAGTTTTGCATTTTTTGTCTTACCTTCCCTCCAGGTTTCTGAGGCCCTTTTGGCGCCACCTGCTGGCCCCAGAAGGGTCCGCAGGCCCCACTTTTAGAAACACTTCAATTAAAATCGACTTTCTTTCCCTCTAAATGTCGCCTGGTTCGTTTAAGGAGCATAAAGTCAGAAATCTGAGGAATGAACCGTTGATTGTTGCTTCGTTTCGGATCTTCTTCGCAGATTCGCCACAGACACGACGCCGACATCCCCGACAAGAACCAGCCGCAGCGGTACCTGGCGGAGCTTTCCGAAGGGTCCGAGGAATCCTCCGAGGAGTCCTCCGAGGAAGAGACTGAGGAAGAGGAGGAAGAAGACGAAGAAGACGAAGTTGTGGACGTGACGGACGCCGTCACCATCCCGCCCTTGGTGGTCGTGACCACGGATTCGCAGACGTTCACCTCGGGAGACGGCAGCACGCTGGCGCCGGAGCCGGAACCGGACACGGCCAACACGGCCGGCCCGGTGATCATGGTCCGGGAGACGACGCCGGAGCCGGAGGCGACCGCCGTGACCGCTGCGGTCACCACCGCGGAAGTGGTTCTGACGTCACTAAGAGCTACGGACATGAGGGGAGATATCTGAAACTGCGTTATGATTAGGTCAGGGGGGTTCACAGTGTGGAGCGGGGGCCATTTGTGGCCCCTGCAATGAATGAGTGTGGCCCCTGATTTTATTTCAAGATTGATACAAGTTTCTATTGTATTTTTATTTAGGACAAAATAAAATATTCTGGCTACGACAGAGTGTTGGGACCACAATAATAATAATAATAATAATAATAATAATAATAATAATAATAATAATAATAAAGAAAATAAAGACATATTAAGCCGTACAAGATTAAAGTTGTAGTTTTAGGAGAATAAAGTCATAGTATTTTAAATTTATTTTTATTATTTTGACTTTATTTTTGAAATATTATGACTTCATTCTCGTAATTTTATAATTTTGTTCTCATAGTTAAATTTTAATTTTTTTTTCTTAGTATGGCTGTAAATCTCTGACTTATCTTGCAACATATTGGCTAAGACACAAATGTTTGTTTAAAGTTTTACATGTTTATTTTAGTAGGTAAAATGTGATTTCTCCCAATAAAATAATGCAAGTTATTGAAAATGAATAGCATTTTATGTCCCAACCTTTCCTGCCACTGAATATTTTCTTTATGTGGAATAAAAATATTTTTTTTACACACATATAATGTTTACATGCGTAACTGATCCTCTTTTTAATGTACTGTCCTTTAGACTTACGGTGTTTCTCCGTCAAGCAACATTTTTAAAATTGTTTTATTAATTACTTTTATGTAAAGCAACAAACAAATCTGTGTGTTTGCATGTCAGTCTTTGTCAGATTGCAATTTTTAACCCTGTTGGAAGTGAATAAAGGTTTCTGTTAAAGATTTGTTGAGTTATGATTATTGTATAAACATATAAATGTGACTAAAGCCCAAAGTTTTGTGGTAAACCGCAGCTGGGTGTTTATTACAGACGCTGTCGGGTGTGTCGTGGTTTGTAACACGTACAGTTCCTGCCGCAGTGTTGATTACGGGTTATAAATGTATGTTTTACACAGATTATACACAACATGGACGACCAAAACAATGCCAGCATTTTTATTTACTCAGAACTGATACTGGATCTTATATTCTACATATGAATTATGAATGTAAATAAACAAACTAACATCCACTCCCACTAAAGGTTTACTTAAATATAGACAAATACTGACTGTTGTAGTACAATCAAAACAAATATAACATCGAGGAAACGAGGAATTTCACATGACAAACTGGTGAACATCAGGATCCAGTTAGCCCACCAGTTCCAGTGACTGGTTTCCACTGGGTCAGATGCTCACCAGGATGTTTTCCGCTCCAGGAGGGAAACCCACACATTGCTCTGCTTAGCAACTCGCTTCAGCTTCTCATGAGGAATCCCAAACCTGAAACGGATACGCAGCGGTTTGTAACTTCTAACATGAATATTCTTTAATCCAAACCGTATCGATGTAGCTCTGCCTGCTGGACGGTGAACCTTCATCTTCAGGATTGTCAGCTACATTAATGTTTTCATGATCATCACCTTGTTTCAAAGTGTGGATGGTGTCTTCAGATACATTTTTAGGAAATTACATAGAAATAAGTGACTTTTTAAGGCAATTAGCAGAGATGAGCACCGCTAACTACAAAGTTAGCTCTGCTAGCCCTACAGCACTGATCATAAACATTGGTTACACTAATGCTAAAGTGCTACACCAACATGGTGTTTAGCCAAACTTAATGCTAAATTGCTTCACTGTCTTTAGTGCTACACTTCTGCTAAATCCCAGTAGAATTTTGTGGAAGCTAATGCTAATGTGGTACTTCAGCACGGTAGCTAGGGGAATCTAATGCTAACATCTGACTCCAACACAGTATTTAGTGGAAGCTAGCGCTACACCAACATGGCCTTTTGCAGAAGCTAATGCTAAAGCACTAACATCAATTCAAATCATAATTTCCCTAGAAAAACAACAACCATCAAACACCAATTTCATTTACTTTATAGTTTAAATGTTCTTTAGCATTATTAGACATAATATAGATAAATGTGAGGACAGGAAACAGGAACTGCTGCTTAAACAGTTTTCACCCCTTTCAAAATAAGAGCACGAACATAATCATCAAATTACTTGAGGAATTCTTAACAATTTAACAAAAATATCGAACTTTGTTCAACTAAACAATTACAAAATAGACAAATAAATTAGAGATTTGGAATTAATCCAAAATTTTTTAAAACAAAAGTTAGCAAAAGTGCTAAAGTGCTAACTGAAAAATAGTGCAAGAGCAGATAAGCTAATGCTCTATTAGCGGATTAGCAGAAGTGGGCCCACCACTGGCAAATAGTAGGTTTAATACTGGCTTAAAGTGGGATTTGAAAACTATTGATCATTTTCTTCCCACTTCACAGTTGGTACCACATAACATCCCAATAAAATAACCTGAGGTTTGTGGTTGTCACTTCACAAACTATGGTCTCCATTTTGGACCAAAGTCCAGAGTATTTGGCCATTGCATCTGCAGTGAAACTATGTTGTTACTCCATGTCTAGTTACGTAAAATTAGTTTTTATGGAGCTCATTACTCAGAAGGAGAACAGAGGAATCATGATGCTCAAGTCCCAGCATGAACATCCACTGATGGGTTCACTTAATAACACCAATCATATCTTTGAACAGAATATTCTGCAGAGACACTTTGGGTGATGATAATGTTGCATTGGCATGTAAACCTCTAACCAGCAGGCATTTGTTACACAGTAAAAACAAACAACAACTTGTCCTGTGGGGGTTTAATTGTCTCAATTATTTAGTTCAGAAGTGAAGTCTGGAAAATGTCTTCTCATTAAAAGGTTTTTGTTCTGTTGCATTAGAGGCCTAAAATCTGGGTTTATTGATGGATTCTCACCTGAACATTCAAAGTCACATAAAGACGGTTACAAAGTCGGCCTTCTGTCATGTTTCTCTAGATCTGGTCCCAATAAGATCCAGAGACTCAGAACCAGAACCTGTTTAGAGCTGCCTTCAGTTAAATATAAGTGAAACAATGATTGATGTAATGTTTATTACTCTTAATATTGATTCTAAAATGAGCTATTTGTGCTTAATTTGTGACTTTATATTAAAACTGAAGCAGCTGTTTATAATTTTTACTGGATTGGCTACATAATGCTAACTAGCTTTAGTTAGCCAAAAGCAACAAATGCAAAATAGTTTCATGAACTGCTAACTCTTCATTAGGATATTTACTTTTGTTGTCTAAAATAAACAAATGTAAATAAATTGTGGCAATTATGAAGTTTCTGACCGAAATAAAAATATTATAAAGAAACCTCTTTTTTAAACATTTAATTAAAAGTCCCATGTAAATTAAACCAAGATAACTCTTCTTCTCTGGTATTATTATATATTTGGTGATAAACTCCAGGTCTTTCAGATTGGAAGGCCTCATTGACATCACTCTAATTTTCATCTTTCTTCACATGTTTAGTTAAAAAATATCAGTATATGAGACCTAAACAGACATTTAATAATTTCACTGCTGGTTGTGAATTCAAGGCTCTTCTGAAGAATCTTTAGTGGTTTACTACCACCTAGCGGGGAAAAGAAGGTATTGCAGCCTGTTTCCTGGAAGAAAGCTTTTGATTCAACTGGGATATGAACAAAAATGACTTGGTATGTATTTGGGGAAAAAATGTAATAATCATAAATTCCAGTAAATTAACAAACATTTTTAAAAAATTATAAATAACCTTTTCCCTGTTTCTTTCCTTCTTTGATTGTCTTCAAACTGCACATCTTAACATTTTACACACGTATCAAAGAAAATTCAACTTGAAACCTTTTTGAATATTTAGTATTTGTACATTTTCCCAGACAGTGAAAATCATGTCTGTGTCTGTATTTGTTATATAACAGTATTTATTGTTGTGCCACAGGTTCAGTTAAGATTAATAAAATATTTTTTGTTTCATATGTTCACAGTTTTTACACGACCTCAAGAATTTAATGAATCACCAGTCAAACTTCCTGTCACTGACTCATGTATTTACGACTCAGTTATGTTTCTTCCATGTTCCTTTTTCTTCATAAACCAAAACAACTGGAATAAAATATGTTTTCTTTCTTGATTTCAGCTCACTCGTACATCTTCTGCTCTTAATCTTCCTGCTTCTGGAGACATTCTTGTCTGTCTCGTCTTTCCTCCTCAGGGGCTTCAGGCCGCAGTCTGAAGGCATCCAGAAAAATGAAGCCTGTAATCAGTTTGACGTTTTTATGTGTCTGCAATATGTTGAAGAGAAGAAAAGAACATAAAAAGACGAGGAGATAAAGTCAAGACAAAGGCCGGTGTTTCATTCTGTCCTGCAGCAGCATATTATAAGTTTTAAAATTACACGATTTTGACAAATTTATGACAATAATGGGGATTAAAATGATACAGTACTGGATTCTTTGCTGCCACACAAACATGTCTGAGCTGTCTGGGTTTTTTAGGTTTTCTTTTGGTTTCTCATACCCCAGTCTTTTTATATCTTTCTATAAATATTCCTAGTTAGAACTATCAATATTTTATAACTCATTGATTACATATTACATCACAGCAGAGTTTATAACAAGAAAATAGTTCAGAATAGACCAGAGAAAAATAATTTTGATGTTGAAAAATATGCAGACAGCTTTGACCTGCTTAATAAGAACAAAATAATGAACGACACGCGGATTTCTCTTAGTACCTCGTTTTCCTCCCACAGTCCAAAGAACATGACTACTTTTCATTTGAACTCTAAATTACTCTAAACTCTTATAGCCTAAGAATTAAAATTTTACGAGGAACACATTTTCGCATGAAATCCAATCATTTAGCATCATAAAATAAAAACAAATAAGCTAACACATCTGTAAAATAACAAAAAAGAACAAAATTGTGTAATTTTTTTAAAGTTTACAAACATATTTGAGTTTACTGTAACATGCTACTTTTAGCTAATCTCCGTTAGCTCGCTAAAACATAAACAACAAAACAAAAACATAAAACAAGAAAAAGAGGCAAAAATACTGCGATAATACAAGCTTTTCTATTCCCATTTTACATTTTATTTGTATAATTTTTGGATAGTTTTTGATCAGAAGTGTAACATAGTTGAAATGGTTCAGGTTAAATCCTGCTAAAATGCACCATCTGCTGGTAAAACGGGGTATTGCATTCACCCTAGAAAGAGCGGGGTATTATGGGTAATCCTCAGAGCCATGAGGATCACTGTCGAGGTAACGTGTCTCTGCGATGTGATAAAGAAATATTATTTATAAAATATGTTTATGGTTTTCGTTTTTGCATATTATTGAAATATGTTAATCCATGTTATGTTAGCTTTGCTATTATATTGTTTTTGTTGCGTTATAGAAATGTTTAGTTCGTGAGAAAGTGTGGCGGGAATCTCCCACACGTTAACATTCTGGCTCCTCCTTGCAGGAGTTTCTTTCATGCCAGAGACTGACTTTACCTCGGTGCCCATGTGTGAAATGCAGGTATGTTTTACTAAATCTCTGTAGCAGATGGCTAATATAAGGCCATTTTATATTAATAGTTTTATATAGATATGGTTAATGTTTTTGCATTGTTCCAAGATGCAGTTCGTATAAGCTAAAATATAAAAATGGCATCTAGTAAATTAAATGTCAGCATTTTATTTTATTTTTCAGAGCATTTTAATTAATTGTGTTACTTTCTTTAAAAAGGACACTCACTGGTTGTTCCGTTGATGCAAACCAAATCCACTATACGATCACTGTAATTTTCAATTATTTTATTTTGGTTACTGTATTATGGGTAATCCTCAGAGCCATGAGGATCACTGTCGAGGAGTTTCTTTCATGCCAGAGACTGACTTTACCTCGGTGCCCATGTGTGAAATGCAGGTGGAGAAATAAAGAAAACAACTGATGCCAGATTGAGCTCCTAGTCGTTCATTTCTGCACCAAGAAGCCACCAGATCCACGTAGGCCACAGAAGCATTCCTGTTAGCATATCGGGATACAGTGAGTAGCTAACATGTGCTAGCATGACCCGATCAACTAGCATAATTTGATTAAGAAAATGTTCGTTTCCATGGAGCTTTGTGTGTATTATAGCGACTAAAAAGGTCATGATATGTTCATATTTTATTTCCTCCTTAATTACAATAAAATCAGCAGCATTAGTAAGCTAATGTTAGCACGCTAATGAACGGCTAATTTTAGATTTTAACAGACTTGAGCTACTTTGAAAAGAATGGAGTTTTAATAAATTGTAGACGATAGAACCAAAATATTTTTTAAGTTTCTATGTGTTGTTTTTGGTTAATTTCTTTACACAAAATAAGAGTTGTGGTTAAATTAGTTTACTATGTTGAATCTCTGTGCAGCAGTTGATGCTGCTTAAAGAGCAACAAAAATGTATTTTGTTATCTATAATGAACACTTCAGATGAAATTACATGCCGTTATTTTAAAATAAATTACAATCTATTTTTGCTTAATTTGAACCGAAAACAAATAGTTTAAAAATAATACAGTCAAAGCTTTGTTAAATGTTTTTATTTTCTTTCCCCTCTCTTGCAAATGAAAACAAAATGTCAACATAAAGACAAAAACAAAAGTCGTGTTTATATGAAAAAGAATTTTATTATCACTTTAGAAATGGTACAATATGATACATTACAGTAAACAACACTGAAAACACATAAAGCAGGTAGGATCTGTGCAAATGAACAAGACTGTGTTGCATGTATGAATACTCTTTTTTTTTCCTGACTGAAGTCTGAACTACAATGCAATTTAATCCGTCTGCATCCTTTTGTGTACAATAGAAAATATCTGCACCAGTTAGCAATGAAGCATTAGCCACACTGGCTGCAAATTTCCAATTACACTCAAAATATTACAAGTAATTATTTAAAAGAAATCTTTTTCCTCTAATTCTAAAGCACAGAAATCAGTTTGCAAATAGCAGTTAATAAAGGTGGATTGCCTTGTTTGTTGGACAAGACAAGATGATTTAATTTAGCAGTTTTGACTTGCAGTTAGAGGGTGACTGGGGGCAGAAGACGTCCTGTAGCAGTCGTCATTGTGAACATCCTCTGTGTTCTCCCCTCAGGGACCAATTAACCTACACGCCACAGAAAGCAGGAGGTATTGCCTTGTTTAAATAAACCCACAGCAGGAACGTTTGTTTTCATCCAGACGTTCAGAAATAATCAGATAAATAATGCCGAAGAAGATTAGAGCTACTAGTAATGAAGCTGTGGTTTTCTCTGTTTGACCCTGCAGTTTTAGTGGCCTCAGGAGAGGAGAGGGGACGTCTGTTCTCCAGGATGCAGCTCGTTTTGTGACGATTACGCCACCGTCCACCCCGCTTCCTGGACGCCTTACTTGGCGGTGACGACTACTGGCATGTCAGTGGGGTTAGGCCCCGCCCCGTCCTCGTCCGAGTCGCTTTCCACGCTGTCGTCTTCGTCCGAGTCGCTGTCGGCGGCGCCGGGCGTGGCGGTGGCCTCCTCGCTGCTCTGGGTGTCCTCGGATTCGGCGCTGGCGCTGTCACTAGGGGAGCTGGCGCCTTCCTCTTCCTCCTCTTCCTCTGGAGTGCTGCTGCTTTCGCTGTCGTTGGCGGTGGATGCCCCGCTGCTGGCGCTGTCATCCTCAGCGGGAACGGCTGCCTGCCGGACTTTGACGTCCTGGTCCTGAGAGAGTCCGGAAGAGGCGTCCAGGCCCTGGGTCTCCACCTCTGGGGTGCTGGTGTCTTCTTCCACGATGTCAGAGTGGATTTGGAAAGCCTGAAAGTCAGAAATCATTCAATCAGAACCGGTCTGATAATGTAAGGGATGCTAAAAGGTCTCAAAAAACAACATATCAAATGAGAAACCATTGATATCAAGAAGCAAGAGAAGCACAGCTAAAGCGATGATCCACAACTGGAGAAGATATGGATCAGTGGTGAACCTTTCCATGAGTGGCCAACTAAACAGATTTACTCTAAGAGATCAATAGCTGTGTTTCCAGTGAACATATAATTGTGTAAATTAGAATTACAAAAATAAATTCATTTAGTGGAAACACAGCAAGTTGGAATAAGCAAAGATGGGATAGTTTTCTGGGCAGCGTCAACATTAATGTATTTCACAAAACTGCAATAGAAACAGTTTTTTCACATCATGTGATCAACAACCGAAGGCAGAAAAGAAAGACAGGAAGTGACAGGATGATGATGAGGCATGCTTTTCATTGCATTTCTTATTTAATGGACACATTTGTAATGGAAACGTAGATTGTGACTCATCCAAAGAGTCAGAAAAGAACTCAGAACCACAGAACAACGTCTAAGTCCAGTTCCTCAGGGCAAATACAACCAAAACAAACGTTAGCCTAGCGCTAGCTGGAGAAATGGCTCATAGTCATTTACCAAAGATTAAAGAGAAATCTGACGCTATTCTATTTTTGTTTACTTATTGTTAAAATGGAAGTAATGCTAGTCACTGGTCAGAAATAGAGAAGGTGCAAAAAAAGAGCCACTGTTGACCAAAAACATCATGAATCCCTACGACTTTTGGGCAGACGAGAAATAAGGCATGCTTCCTTTCAAGGATGTTCTTCTTGACCTCAACATTTCTACCACTTCCTCAAAGGAAGACTAACCTGTACCTTATAAACCTTTGGGTGCTTCTCCACCTCGTTGCCGTTAGTCATGTCGTAGGCCACCTTCTTGCCAACAATCTCATAGGATTTGTATGGGTTGGGACCCTTCTGGTAGGATTTCTTCTCCACAAAGATGGTGGTCTTGTAGTCATCAATTTGTCCTGTCAAACTGTCCCCGCGACCAGCGTCGGGGTCGGTGACGACGGTCGGGTTGATGGGTTCTTCAGTGGTCTCCGGCTCGACGACGCTGGGTGTTGGGGTGACGGTGACGGGCACGGGGGTGGACGACTCTCCAGACTCTGAGTCAGAGTCCTCATCATCTGTGTCCTGTGGTTGTAAATATGGAAATATTAAAATAACATCAGAGTCAGAGGATGATTTCAAAAGTCACCGGCAAGGATTAAGGAGAAGAAACAAATATAGTATTTTACTCACAGTCTCGTCTTTGTCGTCATCATGGTCATCATCGCTGTCGTCGCTGTCCTCACTGGTGACTGAACTGGTATCTGCATGTGGAAGTGCACCACCAGCTTTCACCTGTACTGGAAGCCCAGCCGCCGCCTCCTGTATGAACCGAAAACATGCAAAACTGAAAGATCTGATGGAAAGTTTGAGACTCACTTCGCTTCTGATCCTCAGATTCTCACCTCAGTTTCATCTGAAGCATCTTCACTCTCATCTGATGCAGACTTAGCTGGAGCTACAACATTCTGCGCAGACAGAGCAGAAAATTTTTATTAATTTAGTTCGTTTATCTCTAATAGTTTTGAAAAAAGAATATAGCTGGAGCCAAACACTGTTAAGCTGGACATGATGCTGAAATCAGGCAGATTACCAAACCCAAGCAGGATTTCAATGTGCAGAACAACAATAGAAAGGAAGGAAGTGAAGCAAATCTACACAAAATGGAATAACTAGCAACCCAGTTGACTATTAAGTGTCAACACATCACCGATTATACATTTAGTTAAGGACATCTTTTAATATTCAAAGGTTTTGGTGCATAAATAAACCAGTTCTCTCAAAGTAGTAAGAAAACTTTTGTTTAAGACAACTTTTAAAGAAATTTCAGCTGCTTGGACTTAAAAAAAGGCAAATATATGTTCCTTAACTGACAGAAATATTTTATATTACAGATTTTATCTTAATGCAATCCCTGGATTTAAAACAGATTTTACCTTAACTGGAGCCGATTGTGACTTAGGAAGAGCAAGTTGCTGTTTTCTGATGGGTGGTCGCGCTGGTCTTCTTACCTGTTCACATCACAGACATAATAATTATTTTATGCATAAATCACAAACTAATTTCTGCATAACTCTCTCTGGATACTCACCACCTCCTCAGAGCTGTCAGAGCTTTCAGAGAGTTTTCTCGCCTAGAAAAGAAAAATCAACTGAATATAATCACAAAAGTAATTCATGAATTTAATTCCTGTAAACTGAATAAAACTCACCGGTCGGCAGAGAACTGTGGCGAAGAGCAGGACAAAAACAATGGCCACCTTCATAGTGCCAGAACTGGGAACCAGAACAGGTTGAAGTCAGACAAAATAAAACTATAAAACATAACCATGTCACCAAAATACACGTCTGACGGCCATAACTTCACAGGAAACACAATGACATGTCAAACTTAACATCAGCTCACTGGAGCTAAAATGGAGGCTGCCGGGTCACATGACCGTTAACTAGTCCTGGTATGTCACAGGAAGTCATTAAAGTCTTAATTAGAGACCAAAAGGAGAAGTTATGAGTCCCTCAATTAAAACAGTTCAGCATTTTCTCTGTCATCAGGGCCAGAAAGTCACATCGCTCTGGAGCGTGGTTTCATAAACTATGAGACACGAAATTTTTTTGGGCTGACTCAGGTCCTAAAGATGGAGAAAATCAGATACAAGAATATCTGGAAATATTCCAGTTGTAAAGCAGACTACAGGGGTAAAAACACTGATTTAAACACTGTTTTTTTTTAACTCAATCTCTTAACAATAAACATGCAGCAGGTTTAAGGATGAAGAATAGAGAATAAATGCATTTTTAGCCAAAGGTCGTAGTTACATGTGGTGAATCTGTTGGACACCGGCTAAAGACTTTGACATTCAATCACTGCAACTAGTTTCCTTGTGGGAGGATCAGTCTGAATGCCTGCTTCTATGTTTTAATGATGGACTCCTCATGTAGTGTGTATTTACTGGGTTATAACTGGAAAGCCGCAGCGCAGCCGGAGCTCCATAGCCGCCCATAGGACTACATGCGTAGGTATTTTTAAATGCCTATCTTTGTCCCTGGTGCATGACCTTGAGGATGAGGACATTTGGAGTTGAATTGATTGAAAATGAAGTCTTGTTTTCAGAATGGATTTTCTGTGTGGCAGGAAGCTAGCTAGTTGTTGTTCTGAGGACAGAGTTCAAAGACATTTCTGGTCCATCTTTAACATTTTATTGACAAAATCAAGCTTATATTTTGTGTTAGATGAGAAAAAATGTGAAACAATGATGATTAAAAACAAAAATGGCCAAATTTGGAAGGTCTACTGCTAATCAGCTAGCTGATGTTAAAGCTAGCTGATTAGCATAGTTTAGCATAGCTGTGAATTAAATGGAAAAAATCAACACATTTTCTAAGTTAGATAGTTATGAGGCTAGTTGTGCTATAATACAACCTAGAAAATAAGAAAAAATGTAAATCCTGGAAGCTAGCAGGTAAAATACTTCCTAATGCTAACGCTAACGGCTATGAGTTTACTTTAAAGGGGAAGTTGAGTGAAACATACTTGATATTTTGTTAATGATTTCTAAGCTATCATATGTTTAGCTATGAAGATAATTGAGCTGTAATTAAACCTATGAGGTATGAAAACATTTCTGTCTTGGAAGTTAGCAATTGACAAAGATGTTTTTGATGCTAATTAGTTTTACTTTAAAGAATAAGTTGCAGAAAACATATTTAACGTTTAGTGGTGATTTCTAAGCTGTTCATTTCATTATGACATTAAAAAGTCCTGTAATTAAACCTCTGTTAGAAAACATTCTTATCTTGGAAGCTAACAGGTGCTAATGACTAGAAATAGCTTTACATTAAAAGGAGAAGTTGAGGGAAACATATTTTAGTTGTGATTTCTATCAAATGTTTAACTATGAAGATTATTGAGCTAAAATAAAACCTAAAATTAGAAAAGAGAACTATGCTACCTTTTAAGCTAGCAGCTGAACATGCCTGGTAAACACATGTTTACTTTAGAGAACCAGAGCAGTAAAAAATAAATATTTAAATGTTTTAGTCCTTTTTTCATCTTTTGTCTTATTATATAGTTAAGATAAAACCTCCAAAGAAAGATCGGAAAGATAAAACTTCAGAAGTATTTTTACTTTAAAGAATAAGTTCAACATAAATCTGTGGACAATTTAGAAAATATAATATAATAATAATTTAGAAAATATTTTCCCAAACTCTTGCTGCAAACAATCTTTTAATGATATCAAAGATGAGAACTTCTGTTCATCTTAACATGAATGTGATGTCAGATCCTAAAACTGTAAAAACAAAAAAAATCAATCAATCAAAACTAAAAACATTAAATAGCTCTTTTAATGTTGGTTCTAAACATCTGAAATGTTATTTGGAAATAAATCAATGATGATAATGTGCAAAACCAAATTTATATTAGATGCTATTGTTTTTTATTGCTTGATACTGTAAATCTGAGTTGCAATATACCTGGAAGTAATTATAAATTTTTTTGAGTATTGATTTATTCTAGATAAAGTTGCCTTCACACTCAGAGAAAGCTGATTGATTTTACTTGTTTTACATTTACTGGTTTGCAGTCCGTTAAAATGTTAAAGATATTTTTTAAGTTGGTTACAGGACCAAATCTTAAAGAGAAAATTTCAAGCCAAAAACAAAAACATTTCTGTTATGACAGCGTTTTGGTTTGAAGTTCTGTCAAACTTTTAAACTTGAAATCTGAAACTGTTTCCTATTCTAATATCAAAAAGAAGTAAAAGTAAAGCTGAGAATAGATTGAATTTCTACAGAGTTGTTCTCAATTCAACCCTGAAAGAAAACTACATTTTAATATCTGCAGTAAACATTTAGGTAAAACAAACCTCACATATCGACCAGTTCAGCTGTCTTAGTGTAAGTTTAGCTATTTTTCACACAATAAGTAAAAACATCTTTTAAGAACAATAATGATGAAAAATAATCATGCGTTCATTCTGACCTTGGTTGCAGTCAGCAGAAGAAAACCAGCAGGTGAGGTCAGCCTTTACTTTATCTCCTGGTCTTTTCCCGTGCTACTGATGAACCGAGGCTCCTGGTTGGCTTTTAAACCCTCCAACCTCGCAGGAGCAGCCAATCAGAGCAGAGGTAGTGATGTCATGAGGTTAACCGCTCCTCGGTCCACCTCTCTTCTCTTCTCCCACTCTTCCTGTGGTTGGTGGTGTGCTGGCAGACACACACATACATACATGCTCATGAAAAAACTCCAACATGTGAATTTGCTCCTGTTCTGCGCTCTCATGCTGATGGTGTGTGGAGTTAATTTAGGCTCATGTTCAGACAAGCGGAGGGGAAAACCAGTAGCGTATAGATGGAGGTGGCATGACGGTGATTCTGCTTCCTGACAGACAGACAGAAGAACAACATCTGTCTGAGGTCTTTCTACTAAATTAGGAATTTGTCTACAAAACCAGACTAATTTGTCTCAATTATAAACATTACTTTTCATTTTCAATTTTTTAGTGCTGTTATGATCTTTTCCAGTGTTAAGCCATCTCTCTGTTGCATAACTTAATAATTAATAAATAATCTCATAACGTTTTTATACATTATGAGACAGAAACTGTGGTCTAAATTTAGTGTCTATTTATTATCTGCAGGGGAGGCTGTCATTATGGGTTACCATGGTGATAAAGTCTAGAAAGAGGTGGACCAGCTTAGGTTTGTCCACACTAACATGGATATTTACAACAACCAGTAACAGAAAGTTAGCTATGCTAAAGCTAAAGCACTAATTCTAAATGTTAGTTCCACTAATGCTAATTTGTAAAACCAACATGGTATTTAGCATAAGCTAATGCTAAAGCACCAAAGCCAAAACACAGAGTTACATATTGCTGTGTTTAGCTTCCCACCAACTACTGAGTTGACCAATCACGTCTCGTCACATGACACGCAGTCAGCCAATAGCGACGCTTCGGTTTCCTGCCGCTGCGTCAACCAATCAGGTCTTCAACTCGAATTATTTATTTGTTTTCTGGTAAAGTTTAATCAACTGAAAGTTTACAAAACAGCCAGGTAAATTAGCACTTATAGCACTTATACAAAGAAATGAATTTAACAGAAGCTAAGTGTGCTAAATGATTTCAAAGCAGCTGATTCTCTCCACTGCGTTGGTTTTGGAAACATTTTTTTGGAGAGAAACATTTTTTATATTTTAAAAATATTTTTAAAGAGAAAATTAATTACTGGGAGAAAAGGCTAAATAGTGTCAGAAAAATATGAACGTCAGCCCAGCACTGCTTTACCCAGGCTCACAATCATCTTCCTTTGAATTTTGATGTTGTTAGTGCTGAAGGTGTCGCCACCTGCTGGCATGGCATAGATATGGGAGCATTTTTAATGGCAGTTTTACAGTGAAGACGCAGATATTTTTCAAAAATGGACAAAAATAAACATATGGAGTTGAGTAGCGAGGCACATAGTGATGCTGGAAACCAGAAGTTAACTTGATGAGGAAATTTCATAGTTTCATAGTGTTTGTTTCTATTTAAATATCAAAATTTGAGAATGATTTACACCATCGGTTTGCTTTTTATGTTGTTCACTGACAACCCGCAGAAAAATGCAGTCAAATAACATAATAATAATAATGATAACATAATAATAGTTACTAATGGGGCTGATATTTATGGCTTGGCTTCAGAAACAATGTGATTCTGAAGCTAAGCCTCATCTAGATGCAGAAGTTGTTAAAAAAATTTATATTTTTGTGTTTCTAAAAAAAGCAAAGGATCAAAGATGAAAAGAAAATCATATTCATTCCTGATTTTATTGTGTTTAAGTGATATAACCTTTGCAATAGAGCTGAGTTAGTCCAGATACTTTTACCTTCTTGTAGAAAAATAAACTCAATCTTTGTGTTTTCTTTCAATCTGTAAATAAAACACAAGCTGTAGAGAAAATCTTAGGAGATATTCAACCATGAGGTCCAGTGGAAACTGGAGACGTCGTTGTTTTATTTTATCTGTGGTGAAAACAGTCCACAAACTATCAGTGTTGCTTCTTCCCCGTCGGCCATACATATTTTATGTGCATTGAAATCGACGTTATGTAATCCTATATAATGTATAGATGCACCTGAACTGTCATGTCTGCCTTTAACTCTGCAGAGACTCAGACGTTTTATTGTAATAACAGGTTTGAAACGTTCAGAAATCGTATTTAATGATCCCGTCGCCTCACTGAACGTAAAATAGAAATTATGAGAGAATGCAAAGAATGCTCATCTGTCTGGACTCAACCATAACGTCTTCATATATCCTCAGTTTATTAGTGTATGATCTCAGGAATGTGAATGCATCTTAACTCTGTGCAGCAATAAAAAGATTTAAACAGGTTTTTGTGTTAAAATGTAACATTGAACTGTTACTTTTTGTAATTTCACAGTAAACATTTGGGACTGTTTGTCTCGTCGATGGACTGAAGACATGTCCTGGGAGTGTCCTGCTGCTCCTACTCGTGGGTTTTTATTTTGAAAAGCAGAGCTGTTGTGAGCAATCAGTATCTTACCTACAGCAGGCAAGTCAGAACAACAAAACTCCCGTCAGAGACTCGAGTCATTTTTAGTTTGGATGATTCAATCTGAGACAAACCCTAACAAAGTATTTTCATTTAACGTCATGCAAATAAGAAAAGCTAATAAATATATGAATCGTGTATATTTTCCAATATTTTTTAATGCTTTGGATTCTTTTTGGTGGTTTAGATTTGCCAGTTTAACATTGATTGATTAATAATCAGTTTTTGACCTTAAGAGAGCTTTACAGGAACACTACAGTGATTAATTTTACGATATATTAAAAGACATAATGCAGGAGTGTCCAAACCAGAATCAAAAGCTGAAAATATTCAGAGACAAACATTTTCTTTCTTTTTTTCCCCCAGTTAACAATGCAAACATATTATTGTGAATTCTTTCTAGTTTACCTACACAATATTAAAACAAAATTATATTTTACATTTACCTTAATGCTTACAGCTGTTTAACTTTTGGTACTTATTATTTTCCATATTATAAGCCTACAAAATGTTTTAATTTATTCCCAGCAATGGAAATAAGAATGGTTGTGTGTGTCAAAGCCTGTTTTTAAATAAAAACATGCTATATGCTTGTGGCACATATGAAAGAATAAAAATGAATAAATAAATAATAAATAATAAAAGACTAGCTGCAGAAAACCTCTTCATGTTGTACACTGTTAAAGAAACCTCTCTAATTTACAGGAAATACATCTATATATGGTAAAATCCATGTAAGAATGAAAAAATCCATATTTATATATAAATTAGAGACATTTTTCCACGTACAGTGTACTTCACATTTTCCATTTAAGTATTTGTAAACTGGGTACGGAAAATATCCTCCCAAAAAAATAGCTAAAAGTGTTGGAGAACTAAATTTGTGCCATTTAGGGGCCACACAAAATGAATCCAAGGGCCACAGATGGTCCCCGGGCCAGATTTTGGACACCCCTGACCCACACTAACCAGCTAGAAAAACCATCTCCATGTCCCAGATGAAGACATCGTGTCCTGGAACCCTGATGTTATTTTCCGTATGTTATGTTGTGGAGCTGCACGTTTTAAGAGAAACCTCTGGATATTTGCGTCTTCATAAAAGTCGCTGGATTTTAATAGAACGCTGGTTGATGAAGTTTGGTGATTGTAAAAGCGGGTCCGCGCTGCGCCGGGCCGCTGGGGACGTGGAGACGTGGGCTGGACGTCACAGAAACATGCGAGACTCGTGTGAAAACAGCGCAGAGCACACACTCTTTCCAGGCTATAAATGTGTTGGAACACCGACTGGCAGACAGTGGAATATGACATAAAATGGGTGAAGTGAGAAAACCACATTCATTAGGCCTTTTCCAGACTCGCATGTGTCTTTCTGTTGTGCATTAATGTATTTATGGATTTCCACAAAGGCAACTTTCCCCTCACGAGAACCGACACAAATAAAATCTTCCAAACCAAATGATTTTCTTACTGTTTCACACCACATGAATTACCCTCAGTAAATAATATTTTATGTCACTTAATTCAATTCTGTTTATTTACAAAGTGCCAATTACAAACAAAATACCTTCATTAGTTAATCCTAATAATCAAGCAATGATTCAATCAATGCTAATTATTCAAATTGGCATAAAAGGCTTTCCATGTAAGGAAACCCAGAAGATTTAAATGAGTACATATACATATAACGTATGTAGATATAAGTAATAAGTGAGAATATTATTCATCTGTTTTGGAAACTTAATCACTAAGTGAAACCCAGATATAGATTAATTTATGGGTTATTTTAACCAGGGCTGAGACTTTGAAGCATTAATTTTGATTAATTGATTATAAAAATCTGAATGTTTTTAACTCTTTCTAAACATACAAATATCACTATCAGGAACTTTTGTATTGGCTTTTGTACTGTATATTATGGTATGCTACATTATGCTACATTATGCTACATTATGCTATCCTACGCAATACAATGCTATGCTTTGTTATGCTAAGCTACACAAAGCTATACGGTGCCATACTATACAATACAATACAATTCTACTGTATACTATATTATGCTATGCCATGCTATATTATGTTACGCTATACCAGCCCAGGCTATGCTATACAATGCTATGCTATGATAGGCTATGCTATTCTATGTTGTAATATACAATGCTATGTTATTGCATACTATACTATGCTAAACTGCGCTATGTTATACAATACTATACTACAGTATGCTATGCTATAATAGAGCATACTGTATATTATATGCTATGCTATGCTATATGATGCTATGCTAAACATTCTGCTATGTTTGTAATTCCGGTCTGGACCACAAATGAACATTTAGTTTCAGATGCCTTATTTTTATTTCCTACCTAATAGTGACATGAAAAATACAATAAATAATTAATAACCAACCTGTCAGTTTTTAAGTCAGTTGTAGCCAAATGTGATTTCCAGCACAGCAAGTCGAGTCAGCACATTTCCTTCCCTCAGCTCATCAAAACAGTAGCAGCTGCTGTAAACGGTTTGTGTTATTGTTTTACCTGACAGGATGATGAAACTCACCACAGTTTGGAGCTTTTCTGGCTGAATTTTGCATCTTTAAATATTTGATAAACAGAGTTTGGATCATTTGCGGTCGTCGAGGCAGAGGAATGAAAACGTTGTGAAACAGTTTGAGCCTCACGTGGCCCGAGATCCGTCCAGAACAACAAGCCACTGGTTCTCACTGACAATAATACAGTTAATCAGCTGGACACCTAAATAACACCAGACTTTGACCTGAGGCTCCAAAACCGAGCCAAAGTCAGAGAAAAACAGCCAAAAAAGTCGTGAAGAAAACATACTTTTATTTCTGTTGGTGCAGATCAAAGGGCACTGTTTTCATGTTCCAAACCGGATATAAAGTGACCAATGAAACCAACAACAGGCAGCTTAAAGTCAAACATGTTTTTAAAAACAAAAAAATAAAACTGTTTATTACTTGGATTTTATCATTTCCTGATGGAACTTTTTCATGAAAGATGCGGGGCCACAAACAAGGCGTCACAACATGCTGGCTGTATTTATAGCCTCTGCTATGACAGGACAGACATGCGCTTCCTGAACTCGCGTTGGTGGAGGTGTGTCACTTCCTGGAAACATCAGCACGCTCACAGGGGATGGCATGACTGTCTTCATTGTATGTCAGAAGTTTAATCTTTTAAAAAATGAGCTTTTTGTGTTGAAGGTGACCTACTTTGCTTCATTTAACAGCTTAGGAAAACTGAAAAACATGAAAACATGTTTATTAGAAAATCATTCTTAGATGATGAGATTTTAGTGGCTCAATTCCTTTCACAATAAAATGTTTTAGGGCCTCTTGTCACTTTAAATCCAAATGAGCTCCAGTTGAGTTGCTAGGTGACAGGTGGAATTCTGCCGGGGTTGCTAGGTAACGGGGCGTGCCTGCCGGTTTGTGACGCTGCATTCCAGAGGTTTTTGAATCGGCTCATTTTCCAGACACCAATAAACATTGATTTATTAACAGAAACCAGCTGGGGTTTTTTTTTTAATCGTTTGGGCTTGTAAAATGGGAACATTGCATAAAATGTTCCCGTTAAATTTTTGAAGAAACCTTTTGAACTTTAGGGGAGAGAGAAGCTCAACACGACGACTCGTTGGGTTTGACGGATCTTAAATTATCAAGCAACAATATATTTACTTTGCTCAGTTGGGGAATTCCTGCATCAGATCCGCAGTGCCGGAAAAAACCCAGACAGTTAAAGGTCACACTGACTGCAAACGGCCAAATATCTTTCTTTAAAGTAAAAATTTGGCTCATTTTTCAGAAAACCTAACAACTAGAATAAAATTTTTGTATATTTTTTAAAGTGAATGTAAAGGGATTTTTGTTTTCTCCCAATTGACTCACAATGGATGTTGGGACAATGCGGGTTTGGACCTTTTGTTTAAAGACCTCAATGAATTATTTTCATTAAGTTCAACTCCCTTATTTACCTTATCCCAACCAAATTATTTAAAGAAACATTCCCTTTGAGCACTTCTTCTATTTTAAATATGATTCATCTAACTTAGGTAGATGTGATTAAACCTTATCTTATCTGAAATCCTTGAGAAAATGTTTTTTAATCAAGTGTGTGACATTTAAAGAGTAATAAACTGTTTCAGGTTTCAGAGCTCATCATTGGCCTGAAAGTCAGGAGTTACAGCTTCCTTAAAGAGGCAGAAATGACTAATAAAGCAAAACAAATATACCCTACTTATTACATAACAGTTAATTGCACAATTAAAAGTTTTTCTATGATGCAAACAGGACAGAAATGATCGTCCTCTCCCTGTTTCGCGGTTTCTTTTCTGCACAGCAGCATCTGGTCGACCTCAGATCTCAGTCAAACACTGAAAACACGCTGGAAATTCAGCCACAATGCGTTAGGAATCAGAAAAATGTCTGCAGTCCTCTATAATGACTGAACAACCTTTTTATGACTAAAATGTACTAAAAATAATAATAAATCTGGTTTGTTAATTGGTGAAACACGTCTGAAAACCAGCAGCCGCAGAAACCGCTCGCTGGTTTTATCGTCGCTAACAAGGAAAAATAAAGAGATTTGACAATGGAAAGAGTTTTTAGTGATAACAGAAAGAGGGAATAAAAACACTTTTGATGACTTGATAAGATTTAAACATTTCCACAACATTAAAAATACCACAGGGCTATTTTCTAACCTTCTTTAAAACATAACAAACAGTTATACGGAACATTTAGCGTCTGGTTCGGTTCCCCACTCTCCACCCAGACTGACCCCAGGTCCAAACAAAAAGCTTCCAGTTAGCTAAATGTAAAGGAATGGAGAGCTGGAAACCTGATTTATTAAATCTACAGTCAGGATGTGTTGGTGTACAGTCAGTGTTTACAACGTCTCCAGACATCTTCATCATCTTAAAGTGACTCCAGCTTCTGCTTTCCACATATTGAGGATTCACAATATCCTCTCTGGAGTTGTTGGGTTCGACTCTCAGTGATGTGGTTCTGCTTCATAAGCAGAACCAAACAGAGTTACACATTCTTGAGCTTTATGTGGGACTACTGCGCCGCTTCTAATTTAGTCTCCCAGCTGAGTCACTGACGACTTGAAGGTGTTCATCCGAGACCCAGCATGGAGAGGAAACTGACTCTGTGGAAAAGTGTCCAGAATGTGTGGGGTCTGCAGAGTTGTTAGAGGATTGTTTGTTGCAGTCTGGACCGGTCCGGTTTACTGGATGAGACAAACCGTACAGTGGTGCACAGACACAAGACAAACTGAAGTAGAAATAATAAATAATTTTTAAATTCACTAATTTATGCAGGTAATGGTGAATGAAAACATAAATGATTAAATGAATTAATCAAAATACACAATGAATGAATGCATGAAGGAATACAAAGATTAAAAAATGACTGAAAAAATGTATAAATGCAGAAACGAGTTAAGAGTGTGTTCACATCAGCCATGTTTAATCCACTTTAATCCGACTCCAGTCCATTTGTCTAGAAGGTCCGGTTTGTTTTTTGAGGCATGAATGCTAATCAAACTCTGGTCCGCCTAGAACTGGAACCAGAGTTCTAGGCGGACTCTTCAACCAAATTGAAGAGTTCTGGGTTCGGTTGGAGTGAACTCTGGTGCAGTTTGAATCCATATTTTAACAGGATCCGCTCCAAAAGCAGGAAGTGGACTACAACGCCAGGCATTCTGGGTAAATAAAACCAAAACAAACGCGTTAGCCTAGCACTAGCGGGAGAAATGGCTCTTGGTCTTTAGCGAAAGACAAAAAAAAATCCTCCACTAAAATCTGACGCCTCTCCATTCGTTTACAGTTTGTGTCATTTCCTGTAGCAGTTATTGGTGCAGCGCCCCCGCAGGAGAAGAGGGGAACAGGTTTTTTAATGGGTTTGATTTGTTAAGGCAGTAGCCATGTTTTTATTGACCATAAAACGGCGCAAATTGGAATTATAAAAATGAATTTGCTTAGTGGAATAGAGGGATGATGTGAGTTTTGAGCCATTGCAAAATTTGTGCAATGGAATCACACCATGATTTTTTTAACGACTTATCATGTGAACAAACTGATCCACGTGTGATTTGTATTTTATGGAAACAACACAATTGCAAAATTCTGTTTTTCTGACATTAGCTGAATATCGACAGTTTTGAGTACATTTGTAATGAAAATGTAACAACATGCAGAGTGAAGAAGAATCACAGCAGCTGAAAATGTAACTAATGTTCACCAATTGAACTGAGTCTATAAAAATAGAAATTATTTCTTTATGTAGGATATTAAAGGTTGGATTTCTGTGCAAGTTTCATTTAACACAAATACACCAGGAGGCTCCATTTAAGCATGAGTGAGGCGCATTGTTTATTTGCGATACAGTTTAGTGTCTATAGTTGAGATAACTCTTAAAATCAGTGCAGAATTCACCAGTTGCTGCACTAGAAGTTGCACAATACCATCCATCTGACTATGTGGGCAGTTAATGTCAACCCAAATCCAGTTCCACCCCAGTTGTACCCAAAAATACTAAAATTACACCCTCAGACTAAAACATCAACAAAAAACATAATTTCTTGTCTGAAATGCGAGCCAACCCAAGCAGAGCTCCGTTATGGGGTGCAGTGATTGCAGCCTGTAATGCGTCAGTCATTAGGTGAAACGTGGAGCTTCACATGTGGGTGATGTTTAACGTTTTTACCGTTAGCACCCGTCCGACAGACTCATGTTCTACTCCGGCTTAATTAGAAGAGGAATGTCTGAAAAGGTTTGTTAGGGAACCGCCCAGAGTGTTTGACAGACAGGAAGCTCCTCATGCAGCAGATTTCAGACCTGTAATTCTGACCGGGTCGTCTGAACCGGAGAGTTCTGCAGGAATGATGCAGATCTCTGCAGAAAGACAAAATACATGGAGTTCATGTGTGTTTTTTATTGTTCTATGCTATAAAAACACTGAAACTTTTGGGAAAAAAACGACTTGCAAGGAACAAGTCCTTAAAATTATTTCACATTTAATATATTAAAACCATAAACTTCAGTGTATTTTAGTAGAATTTGATCTCAAATTAAAGTAAAATTAATTGTGGTTTCTATTTATAATTTGGTCACATTGAAGACGTTTAAGAAAATGCTGGATGACTTTTCAGTGATAGTGACCACTAACTAAAAAGTTAGCTGTGGTATTTAGCAGAAGCTAGTGCTAATGCTACCTAGCAACATAATATATCACAGCCATTAAGATGAAATTTGTTGTTACACACCTACCTGTACATGTTCAGGAAGTGATTCTTCACTTGTGGTTTTAGATTTATAGCTATTGAATTTTGCTAATTGTGGCTAATTTAGCTTAATTAACCATAATTAGAGTTTGGTCAGAAAGCACAAAGGACATCAGTAGATTTAACCTGTTTACTGTCAAGTGATGCATTCAGGACACATAATAATCAGTTTATATTTGCTGCATAATGGCTGGAGAATGTAAACAGAGGAAGCAGAACTGCTGCGTAAATTCCAACTTCAAAATAAGAACAGGAATATAAATGTTTAACTACTTGAGAAATTCTTAACAGTCATAACCAAAATTTAGTTAACAAGTTAAATGTGACCAACTATATTTCCTATCAGGTTAGGATAGATCTATGGTCTATACAAAGCATGTTCATACAACTGAACATCTTAGGAAAGCAGAAGTGGAGCCTCCTGCACAAACAACAAGAATGCAGAAAGTGGTTTCTGGATATTAAATCAACAACAAACAACATTTGTCTTTTCCAACAGCCATTGTACAGAGCATCCAGTGGTAAAACCAGCTGATCAAATGTGCTGGAACTCTGCTGGGGTTGCTAGGTAACAAGTAGGTAACTTAGAACTATCTTCTCTCCTCAAGGAGACAGTAGATCTGTTTCCATCAACCAAGTAATTACACAAATTGGAGTTGCAAAAATAAATTTGCTCAATGGAAACGCGCTAATTTGGAAAAAAACCTTCAGTTTTTTAATAAAATGTTTTTGCGCTAGGGTTGGCTGGGGTTGCTAGGTAACAGCAGAGTGCCTGCTGATTTGTGACGTTACATTTTGGATGTTTTTGAAGCAGCTAATCTTCCAGACACTAAAAAGTAATTAACTTATGGACACAATAAATAAGTATTTGGGCTGTTTTTAGAAACAGTTGAGACCCAAATGGAAACACAAAAAATGTGAATTTTGCATAAAACGTTCCCTTTAAATGACTTTGTTCAGGTTAAACGACCCTCATGGGCTTTAACGGTTTGACCCTCTGGGTTTATTCAGGCTGTGTCTGCTGGCTGGCTGGGTGGTTTTGCAGTTGCTTGGTTTGAATTCAGCGCAGACCTCTGTGGTGGGCAGTTCAAAGCCATTTCCTTCATTTGTCCTCCTGCACAGTCAGGAGTTGATACATCATCACTTCATCAGGTCAGGACTCAGGTTACGTTTCCTACTTTACTTTGGTTTCTGCTCATCTATACAACCTTTTTCAAAACTGCTGTGAAGTGAAGAAATTTATCTTTTACAAGTAATTATGACAAACAAAATGTTGGAGAGATTCTTGACCAGTTTACCAGACTGTTTGGGTCATCCTACCTATTATTAGTTATTTATGTAGAACTGTGAGGTTCCGTTTAAAACTGTTGTTGAACATTCTGAGATCTAAACTTAAATCCTGAGGTGACAGATCATTTCCTGTAGTCTGAGTCAGACTCTGGATATTTTGAAATCACTCTTCAGAAATATATTTTTACTCATTGTTGTTTGTATTTAACTTGTGTTGCCAGATGAATAAATGTGACACTGACTGAAGCTGTGTTTTCATTGACCATATAAGTGCACAAATTGGAGTTATAAAAAATCTAATTTGCTTAATGGAAACAGCAATTTTAAAAACTGTTTTTGCGCTAGGATGAGGTGATTTTTCAACTGTATTAAAATTAGTGTATATCGCAAAACTCACACAAGTCTGTGATCAACAACTGGATGTTACTACTGGTGGAGACGACAAAGAAGACAACAGGAAGTGGTTGGATGATGATGGTTTGTTTTTTAACAGTTTATCATGTGTGTTTCTTATCTAATACAAAAAACCCACAAGTGCAAATTAGTGTCTTTTTGACATTATCAAAGCTTTGTGTACATTGGTGGAAATGAATCTCCTCATCCCCTAGAAGTCCTGCTCTATAAGACAAAGTCTCTACTGCTGCTGATTTTTCATCTGGTTTCCCAGAATGTTCTTCCTTTCTTTCTTTCTGTCTGTAGAGTCGCAGCAGATCGAGGAACCGACCTCGTCCTCCCTGCCTTCTTTCCTGTGGGTTCTCTAAACTATATTTGTCCCAGGGTGGAGCCATGTGGGCTATTTTTGTCTGTGCCTGTGGTCATGTTGTGGTCACACTCTGATCAGACCAGACAGTTTGTCGTCAGAGATGAGGTAGGAAGGTGTAAAGATGAGGAAGGAAATGAAAAGGCAATAACATGAACACTTTTACCTTAAATGGGCCTTCAAACTTCATCTAAACATGACGAATCAACTTTGTCCTCATGAAAACCTCTTTTTAAGAACTTCTTTGATCCTCTGAAGGTCCAACAAAACCAAACTCAGGCTTTACTTACAGTAAAACCATGTATGCAATATAAAACCTCACATGGTAAACATTATCTCAACAAGCCTCTCTGCTTCGGCTGCATGCAACGTCTCTGTGGCTTAAATTAACCTGGCAGAACAGACACAGTTTCACTGTGGTGAGCTATACAGTCTCATTGTGGGACATGCTACGTTAGCCTCGGGTTCCCATCCATTGTCCTCCGACCCGCAGCATAAACTGTATTCCCTACTGTCGGTAAAAACCCCTTTGTACAATCAGCAGGTTTGGAGGTTATGAACAGACTGTGGGGTGAAGACAATAGAGAGGCCGTGATTTGACTGGGCAATTGTCTGTGTGTATCTTGAGGTTGAGCTGATGCTCCAGATAGTTTCTGTCTGCGGTCAACGCAACCTGGCTCCATTTCAAGAAGTCGGCATCGTGTTTTATTACCGCTGTGTTAATGTTTCAGCGTGTGCAAGACGACCGGAGATCATCAGAGCTCAAGCTGCTTCTTTTCATTTTATCCGTTAGCATAAATCTCATTTTATTGCACATTAATTATTATAAGGAATTACTGATTAACGATGTCGATGACTTTCCAACAGAACTGGCTGCATGTTAGCATTTCTGGTAGCATTGTTGGTAGCATTGTTGGTAGCATTGCTGCGTTGCAGCAAAAAGGTTCCAGGTTTGTATGTGTTACGATACTTTGACCATTTAGTTTCATTTGTCGCTCTGTTTTCATTATTTCATCCTTAACTAAATATTTAGTTTAACTTTAAAACGGTTCACAATACCCAGCTTTTATTTTGGTAGTCCACTTCTCGTTGTCAGTGAGAGAAATTGCATGTTGGCTAAATGTTTAGCTCGGAGCTAGCTGGTTAACTAAGTATTTAGTTTGGACCTAAATATTTAGTAAACAATCAGTTTAAAAATGTGACAAATAACGTGGCGATAATATGACTGAAAACTGAAACCTGACAGGTTAATAATTATTGCTAATTTTGACTGTAACTTTACAAACGACGTCCCTTACATATAAAATTAATTCCTTACATTCATATTCATGATGAATGTATGTAAAAATCTGAACTGTAGCTTTAAATTTCCTGTCTTCAGTAAGTAATCCCCCTCCTCAGTGCTTCATAGCCTGCCTGTTTTTCTCAGTCTGTCAGCTCCTCATATTTCTGCCTCATTTTTCTGTTTGCTGTGACACATTTCTGAAAATATCCTACAGATTTTTCCAGATCCGCCGCCTCTGAACACAAAAACTCTCAGAGAAGAACCGGTTCCTCGTTCACACGTTTACACCCGAGGAACCGGAGACTGCGTTCAAACTTCTCATGGATCCAGCGTGTTATTATTCACACTTTCCAGATGAAATGAAAGCAGGTGAGCAGATTTTGTTTTCCAGCTTTCTGCTCAGTAAACATGTTTAGTTCATGTTTTGGGACAGAGTCAGGGATTTCCCACGCTCCGGGCAGAAATGATGGAAAACTTTTCCCTGACCCGCCGGGTTGGTGACACACTAAACCACAGAAAGATAAACAATTTTAGATTTTCCCCCGTCTTTTAAAACTTATTTATGAACTCTTGCATCATGAACTCACCCCTTGTAAAAACGTCTCACACATCTTTAACTTCTAGTCAGTTTTCCTCCTAAATTTATTTACAAGGGAATCCCCAACTCCTCTAATTCATTAATATCTCATAAAACGGGTTTATATGTAATATCTGCACTAAAAACTGGCCTCTGTGAGGTTTTAGTTGTGCTTTTTACTGGGGTGAATGCAGAGCAGGAGACTCCAATGGCTAAAGCAGCACAGCTAATATGGTGAGATCATAGATTCATTCTGCAGTGAAGCTGATTTCTTTACCTCGTCACTGATCTGAAGTCGGTTTTATCTCAAATTATGAATCTATTTAAGGAAATATAATTACTGCTGGACATGGACATCCATTTCTATTTCCATAAACAATGTGCTTTGTCTTCTGAGTAAACCGTTCACACGGAAGACTGATTACGGTTGGGTTTACTTAGCAGGATGGAAAAAAAAAAGTCAGATTTTAGTAACAAATAAAAATCAGAACTGAGCATCAAGTTCAGTTGATGCGTGTGAACGTAGCCTCCAGTATCGAGTTATGTTCTGATTTTCAAAATCTTTAACTCTACTTCATGTTGCCAGTCAGGTTCTGTTTACACCGTGTTCCAAATTATTATGCAAGTGATAACGCTTCAGTTTTGGTTAAATATCTAATGTTTTCATATCTTGTCATACGGCACTACAGTATCTGATGATTTTCGTCAGCAGAGATTCTTCCTCTTTCCCATATTGCTTGAAACCTGTGGCCTGCTTAATAATGTGGAACATCCTTCTTAAGTAGATTTTCTTTAATTGAGCTCAGCAGACAAACTGATCAGCCAGCTCTCTGAAATTAATAATAGTGATTCAAAGAGCCCTGACACACAATACATCTATAACTTTAATAGCACAACAAAAAATTTAATCTTTATGACACTTAAATCCAATTTGCAGTCTATTGGACTGGGAGTAATCAGGTCTAGATATAGTTAGTGAAACTTATTTCGTCTGTCCAAAAAGATGTTTATAGAGGACCTATTGTGCAAAATGTGAATTTGTTTCTACTTAGTTTTCTACTGCTTCTAAAAACAAAAAGTGTTTAAAAACACCCAGCTGGTTTATGGCACTAAGTTCAAATATGTAATGTCACAAATCAGCAGGCACTGCCCATCCCCTAGCAACCCCAGTGAAGCCCAGATCGTTACCTAGCAACCTAACCTGAGCTCCAGCATTTTTGGTCAGCTGGTTTTTAAATCAAGGCTAAAAACCGTGTGTTCAGAATTGATTTTAAGTCATAGTAAATGAAACATTACTTAATTTCCCTTTGGGATAAATAAAATAATATTAAACTTGAATTTGACCAACATATTTGATGTGAATGATTCTGGTGATGGCAGTGATAAAATATAATGTTTGTCCAGTTGTTGACTGTGTGGAGTCTTCTTTATAATTTTCTGTTTTTGGTATGTGAAGCTTTTGCTGCTGTAATGTGCTCTGCAAATAAACTTGATTGATTATCATCCAGAAACCACTTGCTGTCTTCTTTCTAGTTGTACAGTAGGCTCCACTTCTGCTTTTCAAAGCTGTATAGCTGTATAACTGCACACGTGATTGCAGCTGTTTTCATGAACGGGTGTAAACGTTGAGTTGGATTGAAAGTCACAGAAAACCTAAAACAGTTAAAATCTCATTACCTAAGAATGATTTTATGTAAATGAACATGTTTTGTATAGGCCATGGACGCATCCTCATCATCCTCATCATCCTCATCACCTCCCGCACCTGAACACAAAGCATTTCCTGAAGAAGCAGCCGCCATCTACGTAAACACGGCGGCGGCGGCGGCAGGTCGACCCACTCGCTCTGGGCTCTGAGGGCCGACCTGCAGCTGTTTCCACATTCTCCAGCTTTCTGTTTGGCGTCGTGTCAGAAGACTCAGCCGGCCTGTTTACGCCTGGAGAGAAACTCACCACATGGGGTGTCAGAGCATCTACTGCACCATCGGCTCTCTGTTTGTTTTCCAACCCACAACTTTACAGTTTGGGCTCAGTTTTAATTTTGAGCCTGTATATTTTTATGCAACAGCCCGTTAAAGAGCTTTAATAACATTGTTGTATAATAATAACAGACAAATTTGATTTGTTTTTCTTTTGGTTTCTCTATGAAGAGTTTATTTCTTGCTCTGATTCCTCTGGAACAGCTCATAGGATGGAAACAACAATTATCATGTTGTTGTGAAGATGCCTTTGTTTTTGCATGTTGCTCAGCTTTGTAATGACGCAGCGTTGCTTTTCCAGGTCTGGGACTGCAGCTGAGAAAAAATACTTCTGCTTTTTTGCTGCATTTAAATGTTTCAAATCATCAAAAAATTAAAAAAAAAAAGAAATATAGATAACCTGAGAGTGCATTATCTATTCCCTTTTGAGTTGTATGAAATGTTTGTAAATTAGATTAATAACCGTATTCCTATTTGTTGTTTTGTTTGACATATTTTCTAGTGTTACAGACAAATAAACTGTCGGTTTTGTTACATTTCTGTATAAAATCTGCAAGATTTTGACTTCTGGGAGGTTAAAATGTCAGAAAATAAAATCCACCATCAAGAAACTTGAACTTTTTGCCGATGTTCACAAAAACCAGATTGCTAATGAAAAATTAGCTGCCTGGGAGTCCATGACTGTTTTATGAAGATTTCTGCAGAGGGAGAAACTACATGACTGCATGTAACGTGTAAAAGTTACTAAATGGCAAAAAGTGCCATAAATGTTTCATCTGCAGCTCTACCAGTTGGCACAATTTCATCAGTAAGAAAACAAACAAAAACAAAATAACTTGTTGCATCTTGTCAGCTAACAGAGCATTTTATTGTGTTCAGTGTGAGCAGGATAAGAACATATGACTCAAGTTCAGATGTGAGTCATAAATTAAAGGGCTAGGCCACTCTTTTTTAATAAATCTGGACTATTGTGTGACATTTAAAGTATTTATATGAGTCAAACTTCAACTTGATTGAGCTACATTCACCGTATTGCGGATATAAATGACCAAAAATTTACTTTTTCTAAATGTTTTATGGAACTACAATCAACCATGATTGACTCAAATTAGAAACACTTTGTCCTATAATTGATTTATTATTATATGGACTAGTTATTTTTAAACTAACTACAGATTTTACACATCTAATCTGAAGGTTTTCAATGTTTTTCAGTCTAAAATCCCAAAACCAATGGAGAAATAACAGAGTATTACATAAAAACATGTCTTATTACTGTCTATTTAAAACAAATAATGCACAGATTTATTTTATTTTAAATATGTTTGTATAAAAGTGAAATGCAAAAGTGATGTCATGACCAAACTATATTATTTTGCAAAAAGAGAAGAACTTTTAACATAAATTACGTATTTTTGCTAAAAAGAAATATACCTTTTTGACTGAAATACATAATTTTATGTCTTCTTTCATCAGTGTTGGATTCATGTTGCTGTTTTTCAAGACATAACGTAATAAAAATGTCAAATTAGTCAGAAAAAATGTTGTAATTATAAATAAAGACAGTAAAACATGGCGGCAGAAGGATGGCGTCGTCGGGGGCGACGCTTATGCAACAACCATGGAAGATAAATGCAGAAAAGTTCACGAATGTTCAGCATATTAAAGCTCAAACTCTCACTCAGACGTGTTAAAAAGATCATCCAACTTGTTTTTAAACCTGTTTTTTCACCCTTTCTCCGCCTTCACACGTCAGGCCGTGTGACCGTCTGTTTGTGCTGCTGCCTTTACAAGCATGTCAACAGTTCAGAGCCAGTTTCAGACATTTATTGACCTCAACACCCAGATGCCCGACTAACTTCTGCTTTTTTCAGCTTTTGACACTGACCAACCGACTGCAAAACAAAGCGACTGGGGAGCTTTTCTACGGAGGACCAAAGCTGACATAATTAAAAATAAAATTTATATATTTTGTTTTTGTTTTCCTAACATTTTCATCAAGAAATGTGTATATTTTGTTTTGTTTTTTCCTTATTACAAGCATTTGTTCTCTTTGTGTTGCCTCACCTCCTTTTTTAACTTTTCTTACGTATTTCTGCCTGATTATGCAAATGAGGAGGGCGGAGTCTTTAGGCTTCTTCCAATTGGTTGGTTACTTGGAATCAACAAAGATGGTTGGCAGTTTATCACTGAGCTGAATCTGAGTATTATTATGCATTAAGATGTTTATGTAAGTTTATTAACATCTGTAGTGCATCAGTGGGTCAAAATATACCAGAAATATTCCAAAGGAAATTGAATATTTATAAAATAAAATATATAGTTACATTATGATAATTGATCTCTAACTTTTAAAATGTCATGAATAAAAAGAAAAAGTGAATTAGTCGTTTTTTCATCGTGTTTTTAACGAGGTTATACAAAACGTTTTGATTGGCCGTGAGCAACAGGAAGTAGAGGTTGCCAAAGACAACAGCAATGCAACTTCTGTTGCCGCATAAACACGCTGCATGTTGCAGTCTAAACTGAGCCTCTGGGGAAAGTCCAGTAGAACCACAGAGATGCCGAGTCAGCGCCAGGCCTGCTGGTTCTGGACCGACTCTGTCCGATAGGAACCAGTGGGAGGCTCCGCCCACTTCCTGGTGACATCATCAACCAGCTGCTGAAGACACGACCAATGAAAAAACATCAGTTTATCCATCCATCTATCCATCCATCCATCCATCCGTCCGTCCATCCGTCCGTCCGTCCGTCCGTCCATCCGTCCGTCCATCCGTCCGTCCATCCATCCGTCCATCCATCCGTCCGTCCATCCATCCATCCGTCCATCCATCCATCCGTCCGTCCATCCAGCGTTGGTCTGTTTAGTGAACATCTGTCCTGGACTGGAACCAGCAGTCTAAACATGGTCCTCTGGTCGCCGTGGTAACGTGTCATTACACTCTAAAATATGTGTGTTTTGCTCTAATTTGGACCATGTTTCTGTTCTGGACCAGCAGCAGAACTCCTTCAGGCCAGCTGCAGTAATTACAGAGAAGGCGACCCAAACCGATCCAGGACCGGCAGGAAGTGACCTTATATGGGCCCGACCCGTAGTAACCCCGCTGTGAGGCGGCTCCAGGTTCTAAATGTTCTGCCTGCGGGACAGAAAAACATGGCAGCTGACACAGGAGGATGAGGGCAGCGCTGCCAAGTCATCTGGAACTGAAGAAATGTTGTTAATGTGCCATGATGCGGCCCATCCGCCCTCTGATGCAGACCTGCAACAAGTTGCTGCAGCTCCTTTTATTGCTCCAAACCTTAAAACCAAGTTCAGTCTGTAAACTCAGCCTGTAGCTTCCAGTCCAGACTGAGGCATTATGTGATTCTTTAGAGGGAAAATGCAAAACATTCACTGGAATGTGCATTTTTATCCAAATTAGAGTAAAATTTTTACTCTAAACTTGTCAGGTTGATCAGTTTGTTCCTTTTCAAAAACTTTTTTAACTCTTGTTTTGTGAAACGTTGGCAACAATATTACTTATTGATCAAAAACAGACAATATTTTACCCCTTTATGTTGGTGCAACATGATGTCTTCATCCAGGAGTCACTCGAATGTGGAGCTAACTTTTAAAATGTCACAAACAAAAGAAAATAGTATTTCTGTGTACTTACTTCTGGTTATGTGCAAATCTTTATTTTCTTAATTTATGCACATTAGCTCTTTTTGCAGAAAAGCCAAAACTGCCTCCAGAAACATAAAAAACTTGAGAAACTTGAAAAGGTTATTTCAGATTTTTACATTTCCATCCATCTTTTCTAATGCTATACTTCCAAATGAGAAAAAAAAGATTTATTGAAACATGATTCACAAGTTATGTTTCCATCCAGTTGTCATTTCAATTTTCGGCAAACTTTAAAGATATCGAAAAAAGAAAAAGTGAATTAGGCCTGTTTCAGTCATTTGCAGTGAATCAGCCATATTATGTGAAGTGTGATTTAATTAGATGTTGATGCTACGAGTCGCTGTGGTAAACAGGAAGTAGAGGAGACTAACTGTATTATTCAGCAAATGTTTTTTTTCCATCTCCACTGTAGCACATTAATAAATAAACTTGCTGCTACTGACCAAAACTGGAACATTTGTTACATTTTCTCTCTGCTCTGAGTCAAACCAATCAAACCATTTGAGTAACCTGTTCGCCTCCTCGCCTGTGGGGGCGCTGCACCAAGTATTACTGTAGGAAACGACATGAAAACCTCAGAAGAAGACATTGAGCACAACTTCCTTTCTTCGCAAAATGTCAACAAAAATGGAGGTGTTAGATTTTAGTGGTTGTGGGATTTCTCTTTTGTCTTCTGTATAAAAAAAACAGAAAAACAAGAATAAAAGAGTAAATTTCAACCAATTTACTCCTTTTTTTTGTTGAAAAAACAGGAAGACATCTGATTTTGAAAAGTTGAAAATTTGCTTGATTAAATTCAGAAATATTGAGCTCAATCTCAGAAACATTTTTTAGAAAAAAACATTTGGACTTTTAAAACACAAAATAAATATTTTTTTCTAGAAATTTTCTGTAATTCATCAAAATATTTTTTAGTTTTTTCAAGCAAGTTTTTGACTTTCCAAGCTCAGAAATTTCGTTGTCATTTCTAGAAAATCTCAGAATACCTGAGTTGTTTTCGGCCCTAATAGGCCTCCGTACAATCCTCGGTAGACTTTATTTTGGCTGAATTTACCCAGAATACCTTGCGCTGTAGTCCACTAAACACAAGATGAACGTTTTTGTTACAAAAAACCGTGATAAATATGTATTGTGCTAAAAACATGAGTAGAGTTTCTCAAACATGAAAACTATTTTGTTGGAGCAAGAAGGTTTCTACATGATGACGTCACATTACTTTATTTCTTTCTCGGTAGTGGCAGCGTTAAGTACATGGCAGTGGTGAAACAAAACGAAACAAATTGAAGAATTGCTCGGCTCCGCTGCTTTCTGCTCGGCTCCGCTGCTTTCTGCTCGGTTCCGCTACTTTCTGCTCGGTTCCGCTACTTTCTGCTCGGTTCCGCTTCCTGAAACGTTTTGCAACAGTCATTAAAACCCGATAGCAGGAAAAAAAAGTGGAAAGAAAGCAGAAAGATTTAAAACACGAGGAGATTAACACCTAAACTGATGCTCTAACTTGATTTGTTTTATTATTTAACTCTCAGGAAAAAAAATAAATAAATTTGTGCCAAAAGTCTCAGATGATCTGATGTTCCTCAGATAATATTTCTGCAGTTTTTCAATAAAAGCTGAAGGAAATAATGATTGTTAGATGATAACAAAAGGATTTATATATGTAATGTCTCCCTTCACAGTTGATGCAGATGAAGCAAAATTATCAGACAATTTATAATCTTACAAAAGAAAAATGCAACTTCAGATCCATCCTGTGATTTTTACTCAATTAAACTTTTCTGGACCTCAAAATGATTTTGATTTATTTATTAAACTTTGATAAATATGGGAAAATTTTCTAAGACTAGAACTGAAACATTTTAGTCCTTTATTTCAGTCTTGTATTATGAAATCTTTCATATTCATATTTTTGGTTTTGTGCTTTTCTTGGGCTTAAGTTTATATATTCAAAACTTTTTGGTTTTGTTATTTAATTATGCAGAATCCTCAGTTTCTGTTAATTCAATGAGTTTTCTCTCTTAACAAGGATTAAATTTCTCATTTAATTTCTCTATATTAATCTAAAAAAACAGAATTTAAATGTCACATATAAGCAAATTTATAAACTGTAATTATCTGATTTGAAACATGATGAATGTTTTTTTGTTGTGTAAAAACATTTGAATGATTGATGAGGAAAAGCCAAAAAAAAGAAAAAAGAAAATTAAATTCAGTTTTTTTGTTACTCACAATTGGCCGAATCCTATTTTTATTTTTTATTTTTTCAGTTAAAACTGTTTCATTTTTTAAAATTAAGGTCCTGTGGATTCATAGTTCATAGTTAAGAAGGAAGAAACAATTTGTTTATAACTTGACTGTGTGACAAAAAGTTTTAGACCAAAACAGAGTCATGGATTGGAACGGGGGCTGCACAGTGGCGCAGTTGGTAGCACTGTTGCCTTGCAGCAAGAAGGTCCTGGGTTCGATTCCCGGCCGGGGTCTTTCTGCATGGAGTTTGCATGTTCTCCCTGTGCATGCGTGGGTTCTCTCCGGGTACTCCGGCTTCCTCCCACAGTCCAAAAACATGACTGTTAGGTTAATTGGTCTCTCTAAACAAAAGGTGTGTGTTTGTGTGTGAATGGTTGTTTGTCCTGTATGTCTTTGTGTTGCCCTGCGACAGACTGGCGACCTGTCCAGGGTGTACCCCGCCTCCCGCCTGGAACGTAGCTGGAGACCCCATTAGGGACAAGGGTGAACAGAAAATGGATGGATGGATGGATTGGAACGGCCTAGTCGAAGTCCAGACCTGACTCCCACTAAATCTGTTTCCAGACTTGAAAATAAATGTGTATAGATTATTTCCATTCAGTCTGAGTTTTAGATATTTTGTAGAGCTGCTGTACTTCCTCCTTAGAAAATCAACAAGAAACTGAATTTAATTTGATAATTTAAGAAACAAAACTTATTTTTAGAGGATTTACACAATAAGAGACTCGTATTTTTAGAATTTGTTATATTTATTAGGATGATTATTGGGTATAGTTAATGAAAATCACTAATTTATTTAACATTTTTATGGTACATAAAACTGAGACACAAGTTTGATTGAATTAATCTAAAGATGATTTATCTTAGGAATCAATAACAATTAAATGATAAGCAGCAACTTTCTTAAAAATAGTTTTCTCTTGTATAAAGAGAGCTAACCATCTTTTCATAAAATGAAGGGCTAAATATTTCATATGTTGAATTTAGAAAAAGAAACACATTAAATATGTACTTTCATTTTGTGTAAAAAGCATTAAATACAGATTGAATTAATATAAAACGTGTAGTTTTTTCACATTATTAAACGTCGGCAGCATTCAAACCAACTGTATTTATTTTTCTGTTATGCCTCCATTCTTCTGTCATCGTCACATCCTTGTTTTTTTTATCAGCCATTTTTGGTTCAGACGTTGTTGCTGCTCCATCAACCATCTTATTGAGTTTCTATATGTTGAAATTGAACCACAAAAAGTCTCTCATCCCAAACTGGACTCTGTTTTGACCAGAGACTTAATGAAGAGTAGAACCTGCATTAGCTGCTCAGGTGCAGCTTGAGATAAAATTAGATTCAGTTTTGTTATCAGATTTAAATGTAAAGTATAGCAGAGATGCAGCGATCAGACCTTTTCTGTCCAACACTGTTAGAGAGTTTTTGGTATTATCATTTTATTTTCTTACTCTAGTTCACATTAAGTCTATAGATCTTTGTGATTTTCTGTTTAAAGTGTTCTCTTCTTTAAATGACCTGGAGGTCACTACTGTCTGCTCAACTTTACGAGAAATAGATAACACTGAGTTTCTCAGACTTTAAACCCTTTTGCAAGAACACCTCTTAATTTAGTAACTACTTGTGAGCAGTCGTATTTTGTTTTCTTGACAGTATTGACCAAGATTTGAACCGGGCTCAGACCTTTGATCAGATATCACATCTGGACCTGGGTTGTTAGATGTTTGGGTTAGAAGCTTTACGACCTCTGTTGTTTTTCCTGACTGCCCCCTTGCCTGTCCTTCTTAGACAATAAAAACAGGAGCCGTTGTAAGGGAGCCCAGAATGCTCTGTGGATTCCTCGGAGAAAAGGTTCTCAGAGCCTTCTCCTTTTGCAAAAGCTCTACATGAAATTCATATACGTTGTCTGTGGTTCTTTCTTTTATTTAGGTTCGAAAGGAAAATACCTATCAAACACTGATCTCCAGTTTTCATTCTGCTCTGATCTTCCAGTTCCTGGGATTTTTTCTCCAAAGAGAAAAATGTTCTGCAGGTTCTGAGTTTCAAGTAGAAGTTCTGAATGAAACAGAAAATATTAAGATTTTATCAATTTTCTAATTCAAAGCATCATCATTAGACCTTCAACTGGTTTCAAGATGGGAATGTTTTACTGTAAATAAGGTATTAATGAAAGTCAGAGTTGAGATTTAAAAAATCTCTTATTGACATTTAAACAGGAAAAGAACAGAATGAACAGCAAATGCAGAAGAAAATGTGTTTATTGTTCACTAAAAAACATGAGGAATAACTGCAGCAAATATACAAAAGGATCATTTAACTTTTGACATCAAGGCGTATTTAAGAAAATAGAAGCTGAAAGACACAGAAAATGTCCAGTGATTGAGAAAAACTGCAGTAAATTAAAAGAATCTTTGACTGGAAACAGAAAAACAACATATGGATCCTGGAATAATCCTGGAATAATCCTGGAATAATCCCAGCTTCCATCTTTAAAGGACTGGAAGAAGAAGCAATTTCTAAGAAATCATGTGTTGGAGTTTCATCAAGAAACAGTTTGGATCCATGAAAACACATGTAGAGACTGAACTATCTGTTCAACAGTGAGAGAGTTTCTCTGACAGGAGGAAACTTTTTAGACTCTTTAGATTCAACTCAACACAGAAACACTGAGGAACCAGAACTGGTCCTCCAGAACCCAAATCCAGGAATCAGAGGTTCAGTGAATGTGGTGTTGAAGGTGTGGAGGAGGATCAGTGAGTCAGAGGAAACTCTGTAGAAGGACAGAATGCCAGCAGGACAGTCCACATACACTGCTACTCTGTTAGAGACAGAGGAGGAGAGATGAGTTTCTCTGTTGTTGTGCCTGACAGAGTAACCATAACTATCAGAGCAGCTCAGACTCCAGGAATGATCATTATATCCAAACAAACAGTCTCTACTGTCTCCTTTCCTCCTGATTCTTCTGTAACTCACTGATATATTAACATATCCACTCCACTCGACCTCCCAGTAACAGCGACCAGTCAGACCAGTTCTACACAGCAGCTGATCCCAGTTATCAAATCTGTCTGGATGATCAGGATATGACTGAAGCTCCTTCACATATGTCACCTTCCTGTTGTCTTCAGACGCTTTGAGTTTTTTGTTCACTGTGTTTGTGTCGATGGTGAGTTGACAGGAATCTGATGGAGAGAACAAACACAAACCAGCTGCAGTTATTGATCATTTATTGACACTTTGATGATGACTCCTGAATGAGTGATGTGACAGTTTGAAGATGGTTGAATGTGAGCTGCTTTGTTGTCATGAATCAGATGAAAAACACACTTACACTTCCTCAGACCTGGTGTCAAGAATGGGACTCCAGCAGGCTCCACCCTGAAAGGAGGAGGGGGGTCAGACCATCAGTCTCTTTCAGCAGCAAACATGGACATTACATGTCTCTCAGACACACATTGTCCTCCACTGAGACAGGAACAGTCCAACATTTGGATTGCAAACTGCAGTGGATGTAGGAAGGACAGTTGGTGCTGCTGCAGCACAACTCATTTCTCCAAACACAGGAAAAGCTCCAACAGAGAGGAGAAAGGAAATCCCTCAGTAACAACCTGAAGAAACTCACTGAAGCCTAAAAGGACATCAGGAAACTAAGGAAACATTTCTGGAAGCTCAACCTGATTTAATAATCAGCATTAAAATACAATCAATCTAAACTCTGACACAACACCTGGATACCTGTTCCATCCACACTCCCACACACAGATGAAGGAATGAAACACTAAACAGCCCTGCTGCTGAAAACCTGCTGTGGCCTCACTGTAATATCCAGAAATACAAACATTAAAAAGGAGAAGCTGCATCACATTCAACAAAGAGTTCAACAAGAATCAAAGATTTGATCTCTGAGCTCAGACTCACAAACCAGGGAGAGGCTTCCATCATCACACACCTCTGACAAACACCTCCAACCTTTCAGCACTTCCTCTACCAACCAACACCACCAGGTGGCGCTGCTGCACACATTTACAATGAGACCAAGAAGAAGAAGCAGCATCCTGAATCCAGCAGTAATGGGTTGTAAAGGTAATCCTCCCTCCACTGCAGAAGTTCTGGATGAGCTGATCTTGTCTTTTTTATCTTTCTCAGTAAATTTATCAGAACTTTGGATCTGAACAAGTTTCTGCTCTCATTTCTACTTTTTCCTCATCATTCACTGGATTTCTTCCCTCCTTCTGGAAAACAAGGGATTTACTTTCTTTCCTGATTCCATTTATATGTTTGATTATTTTCCAGATGTCGCCTCCTGGTGGAGGTTAAAATAGCAAATAGATAGAAATACTATAATATTAAATTTCCATTTTTTCCTTATTAATGTGTTTTTCTAGATGCTGCTTCATGTGTTTTATATTTTAACTCAACTTTATCAAATTTGTGAGTTTTGCTTAAAATCCAAAGTTAGTTATTTCTTTATCTCAGAACTTTTAAACATCCATCTGACCATCATGAAGCTCATTTTCTTCTCATCTTTGCTTCTTGCGGCTGATTGGTCAGGAGCTCCATCCAACATTGTTATAAAGTTCTTTCTATCCTCCGTAGATCATCATGGAAATCTAACTGCTGAAATCCTCCGACTCTCTGATGAGTGATGTGACAGTTTGAAAATTAATCTGAATATTTTCATTAATATATTCCGAGTTCCTATTTATCTCCATTAAAGACCCTCCACTCTTTAATTTTCCTTGTGAGCCGTTCTTAGTCAGGAGAATATTCCAGAAAACTGGGTAATGATCTCAGCCTCCAGATGAGGCGTCTAATAATCTCATTTCACAATCAGCTGAAATCTTCCTGGACACTAGAGTTAAATCAAGGACTGATCCATTTCCTGGATCAACATCTGATCTTGTCTCTTAAACCATCCAAACATCATCAGTTTTTACCCTCTAAATAATATTTTCCTGTTTGTTCACTAACATGTGTTCTGTTTTCATCCCATTATATTCCACATTCGGATTATCTAGACCTTTAATCTGGATTAACTGATTCTAATCTAACTTTCATAGTTGTTAATTTCACCTCATTTATTATTGTCTCTATTGCTACATATTCTAGATCAGTTCCTCTGATTGTTTCTCTGAACATAGATAATCTTTTCTAGATGTTGCTCATCTTTCTTTTCCTTTCTTCCTCTCACTGAAACATTTTGTCATGTCTCTTCAATACCAATAATATCTGCTTTATGATGTCATTTATCTGTATATTTTTAACTTCCTGTCCATCAGCCAATCAGCTTCTTGTATTTTCTCAGTAGATCCATCAGTGGAAGCCCCGCCCAGCCCATGATGCTCCTGGTTTGTGAAGACAGAGAGACAAACTGAACTCTGATAGGAAACAGTTTCAAACTGATTTTCTCTCTCCAACCTCTTGGTTCCACATGGAGCTATATTTGGCCCCCTGCTGCTCTGACTACCATGTTATTGTGGTACCAGTAGATGGGTCGGTTTCCCAGGTTTATTCAGTACCATGTGAAAGATTCCTACAGTTTAAATGGGCGGCTGTTTGCAAAGTTACACAACCAAAATTATCAGAGATAATTTGAGTTATTAAACTGACATAAGAGACAAAAGGGGTTCAAAATGTTTTCCATTCATTTACAAATAAAATGGTTGCAGACTATATATTTAATTATCAAACTAACTATTTAGCTTCAAACTAAATGTTTCCCAGCAGACTGACTAAAGACATTTCTCCCTCTTCCTCCTCTATCAGACCTTCTCTGCTCCTGCAGCAGGTTCCTCCATACCTGAGAGCTTCCAGTCTCCAGTGTGGATCCTTCAGTCCAGCCCACAGCAGCTTCACTCCTGAGTCTCCTGGATGATTGTAGCTCAGGTCCAACTCTTTCAGATGGGAGGGGTTGGAGGTCAGAGCTGAGGTCAGAGAAGCACAGCCTTCCTCTGAGACCAAACAGCCTGATAATCTGCAGACACACAATTCATCACATGATGAGAATATGAGAACATTGAGGTAGAACCCAAGGTCTGAACTGGTCATTTTCATGGGAGGAAAACACTCAAGAAATGATATTAATTATGATATTAATATCATAAAATGGTAATAAAACTTTACTTCATTCTGTAGGCAATAAAAATCAACATTTATCACTTGTAGAAGGGACGAGAAAGTCTAACAACTGGTTGGAGGAAAAATCTGCAATAATGCTTCTTTGTGTACCTAGGACTCAGTAATCTGTCAAGGATCCAGTGTTACACTAACAGTTAAAGCCTGATCCCCACCTTTCTACATTCCTCTCTTTTTTGTTCTTTCAGCCTGGGGTAAATTAAAACCAGCTGAGTTTATGTGTCAGGACTTAGCATGATTAGCCTCATCAAAGTCAGACATTTTTAATTTTAATCCTCTACTATTGAAATAACATTTACATCATCTATAGCAGCAGATAATGGACAGAAATCTGGTTTCACCAGGATGGAGAACATTTTACCTGAGAGTTTCCAGGTTGCAGTTTGGACTCTTCAGTCCAGCAGAGAGAAGCTTCACTCCTGAATCCTGCAGGTTGTTGTTACTCAGGTCCAGTTCTCTGAGACTGGAGGACTGGGAGCTGAGAACTGAGGACAGAGCTTCACAGCTTCTCTCTGAGAGGTTACAGACACTCAGTCTGAGAGAGAGAGGGGAAAATATTAAATAATTCTGCAAAATTTATGCTTTTTGTTCCAGTCAGTTATATTCTTTTTGCACAGATTGAAGAATTATAATATTTTCCACATCTTTATGATACATGTATTGTGAACTGGTTCATTCTATAGTTGGGCCTCCAGCCTTAAAAGACTGCAATACAGCAGCCAGGAAAGAGGCTGCAAGAGAAACAATTTCTATAATGAACTGCATTAATCCAGTGTCAGCTTCAATAGAAAAAAAATACTTCTGATGCTTGAACATGGAGCATTATGAATAGTCACCTATGATAGCTGCTCTCTTTTACTCATCATCTCCTAGTGGCCAACATTGAGGAGACAATGCACGAGTAAACAAACTGATAAAGTGTTAGGTAAATTGTATATATTGTTATCAAATATTTGTTGTTTCATGTGCCTTTATAATGTTCTTGTCTTATATGCCTTTATTTGTTTCATCTTAGCATACAGTTTCTGTGTTGTTGAATTACTTTGATTCCTTTCTCAGAAGGCCTCTCTGAGGAAGAGCAGAGAAACTGTTTTCAACAGGTTATCGCTCAGCAGAAACCTCTGCATCCTTGACCTGTTAGATATAAAACCATCGCTGTGAAGACGTACAACTTGCTCTGTGTTATCCTGTGTCTGGAACAGAATAATCTAGTGTGTAGATATCATGTGTTTTGTTAGTGACTAGCATTTGCGTTGCAATCATGTGACTGAAGTGTTTTCCCCGCCCCTTTGAGACGCTCTCTGTAACAGGGATCCTAACAGCAATAAAAAGGGAGAACGGACACATATGTTTTCAGAACGGAAAAGATGTGTGACTGAAAACATCTCTGGCTTTTCTCCTCGCGAGTACAAAAGAATCTAACTCTCTTGTCTTTCTTGTGTTTGTTAAATCTGTCTCAATAGGTGTTTAAACCTGACATAAAGCATGACTCAATATTTATTGCATCATTGACAGATTTTTATCAAAAATAAATGCATTAACAATCTGTGACCTTACAGAGCTTTGTTGGAGACTTTAACCACTGGCAGCAGCCTCAGAAGAACCTCCTCTGAAGCAGAGTATTTCTTCAGATCAAACACATCCAGATCTTTTCCTTGTGACACTAAGATGAAACCCAGAGCTGACCACTGAGCAGGAGACAATTTATCTGTGGAGAGACTTCCTGAACTCAGAGACAGTTGGATCTCCTCCACTAGAGAATGATCATTCAGTTCATTCAGACAGTGGAATAGATTGATGCTTTTCTCTGCAGACACATTTTCACTGATCATCTTCTTGATGTACTGAACTGTTTCCTGATTGGTCTGTGATCTACTTCCTGTCTGTGTCAACAGACCTTGTAGGAGTCTCTGATTGGTCTGCAGTGAAAGTCCCAGGAGGAAGCGGAGGAACAAGTCCAGGTGTCCATTTGGACTCTGTAAGGCCTGGTCAACAGCTCTCTGATGGACAGAAATTATTTTAGGTTCATTAAATAATAAAAACTTCTTAGATGTTTGTGTTTCTTTCATCAGGTTGACTCCAGAGTTGATGAAGCTCAGATGAACATGAAGAGCAGCCAGAAACTCCTGAACACTCAGATGGACGAAGCAGAACACCTTGTCCTGGTACAGCCCTCTCTCCTCTTTAAAGATCTGTGTGAACACTCCTGAGTACACTGAGGCTGCTCTGATATCGATGCCACACTCTGTCACGTCTGATTCATAGAAGATCAGGTTTCCTTTCTGCAGCTGATCAAAAGCCAGTTTTCCCAGAGACTCGATCATCTTCCTGCTCTCTGGACTCCAGTGTGGATCTGTTTCAGCTCCTCCTTCATACTTGACCTTCTTCACTTTGGTCTGAACCACCAGGAAGTGGATGTACATCTCAGTCAGGGTGCTGGGCAGCTCTCCTCCCTCTCTGGTCTCCAACACATCCTCCAGAACTGTAGCAGTGATCCAGCAGAAGACTGGGATGTGGCACATGATGTGGAGGCTTCGTGATGTCTTCATGTGGGAGATGATCCTGCTGGCCTGCTCCTCATCTCTGAATCTCTTCCTGAAGTACTCCTCCTTCTGTGGGTCATTGAACCCTCTGACCTCTGTCACCATGCCAACACACTGAGGAGGGATCTGATTGGCTGCTGCAGGTCGTGTGGTTATCCAGAGGAGAGCAGAGGGAAGCAGTTTCCCTCTGATGAGGTTTGTCAGCAGAACGTCCACTGAGGTGGACTCTGTAGCATCAGTCAGGATCTCCTTGTTGTGGAAGTCCAGTGGAAGTCGACTCTCATCCAGACCATCAAAGATGAACAGAACCTGGAAGTGTTCAAAGCTGCAGATTTCTTTGGTTTCACTAAAGAAATGATGAACAAGTTCCACCAATCTGAACTTTTTCTCCTTCAGCACATTCAGCTCTCTGAACGTGAATGGAAATATGAACTGGATGTTCTGGTGGGCTTTGTCTTCAGCCCAGTCCAGAGTGAACTTCTGTGTTAAGACTGTTTTCCCAATGCCAGCCACTCCCTTTGTCATCACTGTTCTGATTGGTTGATCTCTTCTGGGTGCGACTTTAAAGATGTCTTCTTGTCTGATTGTTGTTTCTGGTCTGTGTGGTTTCCTGGAAGCTGTTTCAATCTGTCTGACCTCATGTTCATCATTGACCTCTCCAGTCCCTCCCTCTGTGATGTAGAGCTCTGTGTAAATCTGGTTCAGAAGGGTTGGACTTCCTGCTTTAGCAATCCCCTCAAACACAGACTGGAACTTCTTCTTCAGACCAGATTTAAGTTGATGTTGACAAACTGCAGCAAGATGTTCTAAATAAACATAAAAAGTAAAATCAGGAACAAATAAAAATCATATTCTGAAGAGGTTTGAGTAAATGTGATTCCATCTCTTCAGACATCAGTAAATGTGTGATTTATCCATCAGGTTAAATCTTTGTAGAAATCCTCTTACTGCTCTGAAGACAGTCAGCCAGCTCCTCCTTCTTCAACCTCCTCAGGAAGTTCAGCGTGATCTTCATTAGTGCCTCTCTGCTGCTCCTCCTCTGTTCTTCTTCCTCACCTTCCAACACCTCGTCCTCTTTCTGACTCTCTGAGCATTCTGGGTAATTTGGACTCAGAACCTTCTTTATCTTCTTCAGTTCTTTCTTCACAAAAGTCACAATGTTGTCCTCCAGCAGCTGGAACAGAATAACAGATGAAGGAAACATCAGAGTGAAATCATGGAGCCAAACACCAGATGGATGTTGAACAGACTGACAGTCCTCTGGTCTACAAAGTGCAGCATCGAGATGACTTTTAACAGAACTCATGAAAAATTATTTATTTTTTCATTTACAGACCATCAATATGGAGTCCAGCTGTGTTTGATGCTGCTGGGCAGACGGACCACCGGGAACCTCTGAGCTCTGCTGGTCCACTCTGTGGAGGAACCAGGAACAATTAGGAAGTCAGGAAATATTCATTCAGCTGTATGAAATCACCAAGAGTTTCACACTAAAAATACTTGAAGCAGAAAATCAGAGAATCACATGAACACAATACAAAGGAGTTAGAACGAGGAAGCTGAATTACAGCAGGGGTGTCAAACTCCAGTCCTCAAGGGCCGGTATCCTGCAACTTTTAGATGTGCCTCTGCTGCACCACACCTTAACGGAAAAATTAGGTCATTAAGGCTCTGGAGAACTGATCTACACAAGGAGGTAATTAAGTCAATTCATTCCAGTGTTTTGTACCTCTCAAAATTGCAGAATACCAGCCCTTGAGGACTGGAGATTTCACACCTGTGAATTACAGTAACATCAGAATCACTCAGTAGATGTAAAAAAAGTTGATGTTGCACTTCAAACAGTGAACACTGTCAGCAGATCTGATGCTGGTGGAGACAGTGTCTCAGAGCTTGGGGACAGTGGAAGTGAAGACTCTGTCCACACAGGTCTTCAGGACAGTGTGGGACATCCATCATGTTTCTATGAATAAATCTGAGGTGATGTGGACATGAAGGAGGACTGAGCACATTGAGCTGTTTTTAATTTGAAGAGTGTTTTATAAAGAAAATTGATTGATTGATTGATTGAAATATGTGGGTGTGTGCCAATGTGCAGTCCTCTCCTGGGTGTTATGAGAGTTTTTAAAATGTATCCTGGAAATCCTATTGAGAATAAATAATTCTGTGTTTTCCTCTCTCTTTTAGGTATTTGCATACTTGTATAAATGCACACACAGAGTACACGCATGAAAATCTAAGGTTAAAGGAAATGACATACTAGGGAACGCCCTATCTGGGGGGTAATTTAGATAGATAGAGAGATAGATAGGTGGGTAGGTAGGTAGGTAGGTAGGTAGGTAGGTAGGTAGGGTGGGTATAACTGGGAACATCTGAGTTCATACTGGTTCAGTTTCCACACTTACAGCAATTAGAAACATCTCACCTCTCTGATGGTGGAGATCCAGGAGATTTAAAGACAATGCCTGCATCCTTTGACATGTCACTCTTCAAGGACACACAGCTGGGTTCTGGTTCTGGTTATGGTTTGAGTCTCTGATGGATCCTGACAGAAACATGATGATTAAAACTTAATCAGCAAAGAGGAGCAGCAGCAGCTTCATCACCACGTCTGTTCTGGCCTGATATAGTGAACGCTGTGTGAAAAGGGCTGTGGACAGTTAGAGATGGTGACCTCACCTCTGACCTTTGCTCTGGCTCTCATCTTCCCCACACAGAGTGGTTTTAGAGGGAGGGACTCCCTCCTCTCTGTCCTCACACTGATCCATGCTGCTGAATTCACATCAGCTCACACACACTTTCTACCTTCACCTGCAGAGGAAACACACATCATTCATCTGCACATCAACTCTGATCATCCTTTACATCATTAGAGCTGGAAAAAGATCAGCTGCTCCTCCTCTGATTGGCTCTTCTTCTCTGCTTCATATCAGTGTCAGGTGAATGCAGTCAGACAGCAGAGAGGCAGAGGAAGCTGCCATCAGCTGCTGCACTTCTACTATCAGTCCACTAGATGGAGACATGGAGCAACATTTACATTCACTGATTCAACCTGAACAACAGGAAGTATTTTAGTTAGTTAATTATTAATCTCTACAAGTGGATTATCAGCACCGTCAAAGATTAACTATTCAATAATATGACTGTACTGAACACATTTCTATATTAATATTTTATAATAATAATAATCATAATAATATATTATTTTTATTTTGAAAGTATGCAGCAGGAAGCTGTTCTGGCCAAAGTTTTATTCCTGGAAATAAAATCATGAAGCAGTTTGTTCAGAGAAAACATAGAAACATCAGCTGTTCATCATGTTGTTTGATTTCAGTTCATTTGTAATCTAATGATCCTGCAGATTAACTTTCAAACAGCAGAGATAAAAACTTTGAGCTGAAATCAAAAGTGAATCTGTTCTCCAAACATCAGAGATTACACAGAAATAGGAAAGTTCCTGAAGACAAAGTCCAAATAGAAAACATAAACTTACAGTTTGTTCAAATGATCTAAAGAGTTGATGAAGAAAATCTGAACAACAAATAGAAACACAACAACCGAACTGGAGTCGCACTTTAGCTAGTGACGTAAATGTGACGGATGTTGCGTACCTGATGACGTCACAGGTCACCTGGGTTGTAGTGTTTTATTTCAGAGCAACAGAACCAGGAAGTAGAAGCTCCGCGGTGAAATCAGAGGCAGGTTGATAAAGTTTTCATGAGGATGTTTTGAGGATATACTTAGTTTTGACCATGACTGTAGTAATTATTGTAAAAAAAATTAACTGGTCTTCTTAAAGAAGCCATTAAGTTGTGTATTTCTTTGTGTGACCGCTAGATGGAACTGTTTTTCAACTTCTAACTTTGAAATTAAATGTTTGACAAAGGCGCAATTCCCTCTAATTTCCACCAGGGGGCGACAGATCATTCCGGATCATTGGATTGGATCTGGGATTCCGGGATAAATAACCAAAAAAAACGGAGTAAATAAAGATCATAATTTAGAATCTATTTGATAAAAACATGAATTCTGTTTTCAAATAAGTCACTTTAAGAGTTTATATGTTTATAAAGTTCCTTTAAGAAGGAAAATTTCCCCTCTACAGTATTTTTAAACAAAGGTGGTTTCCTTTTGGGTTTCTTAGCCTGTTGAGTAATTTCTGTTTTTAGGTCATTACAGAACCACTGAGGTCATAAAACACCTGGAACTGAGTAACAACAACAATACCAACAACAACAAAGTGTTATTACAGGTTTAGTTATCAATCATATTATCATAAAATGATGAAATCCAGAATGAGAAATTAAAAATAGTTAGGATTTTTTTTCATGTTTTGCTTTCTTATTTATTTTTCTGATTTTATTTGGGAGGAATATAATGTTTTTTAGGTTTTAAGAAAAAAATGGTAAAATATTAGAAAATCAAAGTCAAATTTGTAGAAAATTTTGAAAAAAAACAATAGCAGATTTTGAAAAGATCTGGGAAAACCAGCTGCCAATGTTCAAAAGGTTCGATCTAATTTTAGTTTGACTGATATTTTTAATCAATCTTGTCATGTCTGCAGACTTCCTGTCTTTGCAGATGAATTCATTGAAACTAATCAAGTACTGTAAACATTTTCACAGTGATATTTTCTGTTACTTTCTGACTCCTATATATGCAGATGCTTTGACCTTTGAATGAACCACCAGGAAGTGAAGGAAAAACTGAGTCAGATGTAAAAATGGAAGCAGCTGCATTTAGAGTTGCATGGTTTAATAGCGACGGTTTAGTGTTTTTATTTGGTTCTGACGTCGTGTTTGAAGGTCAGCGCAGTGGGTGGGGGGAGGACAGGTTTATGTGAGGATGTGTTTGTGGTTCTGAGTGTTTCCATGTTCACAGGAGGACGAAACGCAGCAGAGGCAGCATCCTGCAGGTGCACTGAGAGAAAATCCCAGTGTTTGTTTGCAATAATCCTGCAAGTGGATGAAACGATTAATCTGATTAATCGCAATTAATCGATTCTTGAAATAACTGTCACCTGAAAAACAACACAATCAGAGCTGCAATTAAGCCAAAACTGTACAAAATAAAAATACATTTTGCATTTACCCAGTTCTAATTCTAGATGAACATTAAAAATTACATATTACACTGTAAAAACACAAAATCTTACCAATTATTTTAGTCCAGTTTCTTATTAGCACACCAACTAACTTTTCAGCAAGATATAGGAATTGGTTTTAGGTCAATGATTCTTTGAAATTGATAAAAAAAATTTTTTTTTACTTGACAGATTATTTTAAGTATAACATCAGAAAAATGTTGTTATACATAAAATAATTTGCCAATTGAACTAGAACATTTGAATGAATATTAACAAATTATTGACTTAAAATAATCTCCTACATCTTGCTAAAAAGTTACTTGTAAGTTAGTTTTGTCTTATTTTAAGAGCACTAAGAAGAAACTAAACTAAAAATAATTGCAGTGTAAATATCTTTTTCTTTTTATTGGTTTACTGTGTGATGTTGTCTTTTATGACTTTGTATTTTTATTACGTAAAGCACTTCTGATTGATACTTTATTGATTGGTCACAATATGTAATAAGCTCTATCATTTTCTGTGACCACAGATATGGCAAAGTGAGGTGTAAAGCTGCAGCAGCGCCTCCTGTGGTCACAGAATGTGGTGCAACAGGTGTTGGCGTTCAACAACAACAATTTATTACCAGCATCTCATCCTGAGATCTTCTTCTGGAGGAAAAAGCAGCTTTAAACACTCATATCTGCAGAAAAAGACAATTTCAGAGTAAACTGAACAGTCAGATGTTCCCGCCTGCAGGTTTCTCTTTGTGTTCGTGTGATAATTTATTAAAGGGGATGTTGCTGTTTCCCCTGTAGTGTCAGTGTGAGGCAGCTGGCCCACGTGTAGCTTCGCCCACGCTTCTCGCAGAGAGGAACACGCGGAGCTATTATTGTCTGTGACAGGAAGCGGCTGAACCGCAGCAGCAAACAGCCGATTGTCGCTGCGACTCTTCTTCTCTGACTCACGTCTTCCTCTCTCATGGTCGCCGCTTTTCCTCGCAGGAACTTCCAGTTTTCAGAAAAGACTTGTTTTCTCTCCTCAGTGCATTCCAGTTTTCACGCTTTAATTCGCGTCTCTTGCAGATCGTTTACTGTACTTTCCAGTTTTGGTTGCAGTTTCAGGATAAACTTTGCATCTTCGAGACGTTTTCGACTCTCATGGTTGCAGTTTGTCTAGTAACTGGTTACATTTACTGGAGTAACTTTTTGGAAAAAAAATGACTTTTAGGAGTTTTTTTTTTTTTGCTATACTTTTATTATGAAGTATCTATTCTTACTTGAGTAAAATTTCTGGATTCTCTCACCAGTCAGAGACACACCTGCAGTTTTTTTTTTTAAATTTCATGAGTTTGTTTTAATTGAAATAAATTGATTTGGAAATTTTTTCTTTTGCCTGACTGTTATTCTTTTTGTTTCTTTTTGTTGGTTCTTAAAATACCAAAATTTCCACTTAACTTTATATTTTGATCCATCTGATGATGTAATTTTTAATTATTAAATGATTGATAATTTCATCGGTTGCTCAGTACTTGAGCAGATTTATTACCAAATTTCTTTTTACTATTGAATAATTTCTTGGACAACTACATTTTACTTTTACTTGAGTAAAAATACATGGAAGTATTTCTACTTTTACTTGAATGTAATTGTTGGATAACTTTTCCTGCTCTGCATGTTTGTTCTAAGGAGCCGAAAGTTGAGAAAAGAAAATCCGAAGGTTCAACTTTCTTCTTTCTTTCACTCAACAACTGCAGATTTATCTGAAATTTATTTACATTTTTTTATGATAAACCAACAAAAAGTCGTGCATGTTGGTATCAAGGAAGGCAAATGGTACATGGTTTTAATTTTTATTAATAATAATAAATATCTGAAATGTGTGGGGGGAGCATTAACAAAATCCAGAGCTGGATTTGTGGAGGAACTGAAAAATGTTGCACATCTGCAAACCTTCTAAAATCTGTTTCCAACGGTGGGAAAACTTAGACAAATTGATTCTCAGCAACATTTAAAATGTCCATTTCTTTACCTCCATGAGCTCAGTGCTTAATTTAGATTTGCCGGTTAATGCATTACATTTATAGCTAGTTTATGTTTAGCAGTGAGGACGTGTAGGTGTTAGTGCACACATCATCGACTAAACATGCTAAACAATCTAAAAACTACATATGTGCATCTTTCTACATGCAAACATTTTAATGGAATTTTATAAACATTTTCCAAATGTAACCAGTTTAATGTAAAGTTTCATCCACTAAGAACATTAAAAGTGTAGTACAGACATTTAACAAAACTGAGATGGCCAGCATGCTAATGCTAACCTGACTCTGCTATTGCTTTCCTCTACTAGCTAGTGCTAACCTATGAAGCTAATTATTAGGATGTTCAGGCTCAATGAAATTGTCACGTTGTGGTATTTTCTCTGAGTTTAAGCATTTGAGATATTGATCAAATATTTTTAAAAGTTTTAAACACTTAACAGAAAATATCTCAAAGTCCAGAGTGTTTTGATAAACAACGTAAATCTTGTTTGGACCTTTTTGACTCTCCTTGCCAGTAAATAATCTTTTATTTGCTAAAAAAAAAAAAAAAAAAACTCCTCCTAAAAGACTAATTTAGGAGTTTAGCAGCTTTATTTTCACAAAGTGTAACCTGAATGTTTTCATGAAAAGAATTAACAGCTAATATCTGACTTAACATTCTTGTCAAAGACCATTGAACAAGCATAAAAAAATTAATGTACTCCTTATTTTCTGATGCTTTCCAGACAGATTTCTGATCATTTCATCAGAAACTTTGTCTTGGTTTTATGTCCAGCTCACATTAATACATCAGATTTTAAGACATGTAACCTGATGACACATGATCACCTTCCGTTGAGTCAGAACCAGTTTACGGCAAATAAAACAGAAATTATAGCTTTGTTTCCTGAAAATGCAAAGCTTTAGATCAGCTCTCATAAAAATACTGCATAATGTGCAATCAACGACTCAGAGATAAATCTGGACAATGACACAATGTGTTTCTAAATATCCTTAGCATCACTTTAAAATAAAACATTTCTCATGGAAACAGGAAACAGCTCAGAGTTTCACATCATAATGCACAGAAATTATGTTTCCTTTAAATCAAGTTTTCATGCAGTTCATTTGATATGTGACACAGACATATGGGTCCATTCACACCAGGCCTGTTTAGTCCACTTTAATCAAACTCCAGTTCATTTTTATAGAAAGTCCCGTTTGTTTGTTTGTTGAGGTGTGAACTCTAATCGACCTAAAAAGTGAACTCTGGTCCTACAAACCTCTGTTTGGGTTCGGTTGGAGTTAAATCTGGTACAAATGGAAGTGGATTGGAGATCGTTCCAAAGCAGGAGGTGGACTACAGCGCAAGGCATTCTGGGTAAATACAACCAAAAGCACTAGCCTAGCGCTAGCGGGAGATTTGGCTCATGATCTCCAGCCAAAGACAAAAGAGAAATCCTCCACTAAAATCTGACGCCACTCCATTTGTTTACATTTTGTGTGGCTGTTGGTGCAGCGCCCCCACAGGCAAGGAGGAGAACAGGTTTTTGAAGGGTTTGGTTCGTTAGACAGTAGCAGCGTTTAGCTAATCTAGAGCTAACGCAGAAATGGGTTGTGTGGATTTTAGCCAAAGACAAAAGAGAAAAACTCCAACCGCTAAAATGTGACGCCGCTCCGTTTTTGTTTTTATTCGGTGAGGAAGGAAGTTGTCTTCTTCAGAGGTTTTTGTGTCGGTTCCTTCAGTGGTTCCTGGTGCAGCGCCCCCACAGGCGAAGAGGGGAACAGGTTGCTCAAAGGGTTTGGATTGTTTGACTCAGAGCAGAGAGAAAGAGAACCAGCTGAAAATGGACCAAATGTTGCAGGTTTGAATTTCATCCAGTTTGTTCATTCTGGAAACCTGAGAAATCAGGGCTGAAAACATTACAGTTTCCTGCAGCTTGTCCAGGTTTTTAATCACTTTAAGTCTACATTATATCATTCTTTCAAATTATATTTCAACATCAGATTGAAATATTATATATTTTTCAAACTTTAATTTAGTTTTTTAATCTAAATTTCTCTTAATTTTTACTTAGAGAACTTTGAATTATCTTATGAATGGATGAATAGAGGATGAAAACCTGCTGCTTTAGTTTTAAACATGTTGGAGAAAAGATTTATTAGAGGAGTAAAAATAACTCTATTTTATGCAGTGTTTCATGGTGTAGTTATTTATTGTTTGTACATCCCCTCTGATGTAATTTGGTAACAAACAGTAACCAGGCGTCAGTGACATTCTGCCAGTTCGGTTCGGTTTGCTGCAGATGAAGCATCATGGGTACAGTTCACACCACTTCCTTCCTGCTTCTGCATTCAGGACTTCTCACTTTTTGTTGTTTGAAGTTATTTAGTTAAAAATCCCTGTGTGGGAGTGACCCGGCATGAATAAAAAGCACAAATTTGCATGTTGCAGTTTTCTTCAGAAGTAGGGGAAAAGTGGAAGAGGTGTGTAGGTGTGTGTGCAAAACACGAAGTGGGCAGGAAGGGAGGCGGGAGAGACGCCGAAGGCAGACGGGGACTGAAACTATCACACTTTTTTTAGCTAGTTTTCGAAAAATGGTGGGTGGACGGATATTTTAAGGATCAAATTAAAATGTGCGTCTTGAGATTTCTTTCTATTTATGTTTATTTACTCATGGAACATTTTGGCGTACGTGCGCTCAACACGTACAAAGGGTTTGACTTTCACTCATACCAACTGAAAACTTCCTCCACTTTGAGGATTTCTAAATAAAACAAATAGCTGAAAATGTCAGAGTGATCAGAAGATTTGGAGATCCAAAAATACCTGCAAATTCAACATAAACAGGTTTTATTTATCCCAAAGGGAAATGAAATGTTAACTCAAGTATCTTCAAAGTGATGCTGTGGGTAGTAAAGATCTCCAGTAGCAGTCACTGTTGCAGTGAATCTGAGGAGGAATCTGACTGAAGATTGTTGCTGTATGACTGTCTGATGACTGGAATGAAAACCAGCTCAATTTCCAGGCAGCAGAAACGATATTCTGTGCCAGCATGTCTTGGATGACATCATCAGTTGCAGCAATGCTGATTCACCTCATTTGCTTTTGCTGCTTTTTTAAAATCTCCGTCTGGCCGCTTGGTTAGAAAAGCAGACAGAGAAATGTTAGAGTTTTGTGAATTATTTCAGAAGCTGTCTTCTCTTTGGCCCAAATGAACGCCAAAATAAATATTTATAAAAAGGGTCCAACTAATAACTACTGCAGTAATCAATCAGTCTGTTGATTATTCTGATGAATTATCAATTTATCGGATTGTTTTGATGTAACTTCGTCTCTCAGCTGTAATAAAAGGTAGAAATAACTTCCAGTAGTGTCTTTGTTTTCACCGTCTCGTCTTTGCTTTCATTTTTTAATAAAAGGATCCACGATTAGTTGAACATGTTTTAATTTTCCTATTAAATAAACAAGTTGCTGTTTGTGATGCATCAAAACTCATAATTACTTCTGAAAATTTACATCTTTTAAAGAAAAACAAGAATATGAGAATTAAGAACGATAATAAAAAAGGTTTTAAGTAAATCTAGAAAAAGAAAATATGAAGGAAAACTGGAAAAAGGAAAATAAAGAAGAAAAAATAAACAAAAACAAGAAATTTGATGAAAAAGAAAAATGAAAATAAAGAAAAAGAACAGTTAACAAATATGGAGGAAAAGAAAAAACTAAAAGAAAGGGAAAAAATAAGAAATAAAATAATAAAGGAACATAAAGAAAAAACTGGAGTAAAATAAAAAACAGAAGAAAAAAAATAGGGAAAAAATAAAAACAAAGGCAAAAGAGCAAAGCAGCAAATATGGCAATAAATAATAATAAATAAATTAGTGGGAAAAGAGAAAAAATGAAACAAATTAAATAAAAAACACAAAAAGTTGAAAGAAAAACCAGGAAAGAAAATAGAGGGAAAAATAAAGCAAAACAAAAGGAAAAGAACAAAACAGGAAATGAAAGAAATGCAGAATAAAAAGGAAATGTGCAGAAAACATAGGAAGAAAGAAACAGAGAAAAGTTAAATACAGAAAACAGAAAAAGTAGAAAGAAAAAAACCAGAAACAATAAACCAAAGGAGGAAAAGTTTCTGAAGACTAAATAACGGTTGAGCTGCAGGCCTGAGTTACACATTAACACGTCTGGCCAGAGGGAGGAGTGGCTCCGGCTGCATGAAGGGGAAGTCTGACCAGAACCGAGCCGCGGCTCTGCAGCAGCAGCAGCAGCTCTTACAGCCTCAGCCTGAAATAAACTTCAGAGTCTGAATGAAACCTGCAGCCGTTTCCTCTCCGCTCTGAGCCGCTGCTGTGAAACAAGCAGAGCAGGAAGTGAGGAGACGATCTGCGGGACTCAGACCGCCGATGCCCCGCAGAGACGCGCCTCGCAGCTGACGCAACAATCCATGGGTACGTCAGATCCACCGACTCCGCTGTTATTTAGCTCCGTTTTACTTTAAAACTGCAGCTTTTCTGTGTTTGCGTGAGCGCAGGCTGCACCGCAGATCTGCAAGTCATCCAGCGGAGCCGTTTCTGGTTTATGAGCTTCCTTCTGATTCACTTCTCAGCTCCACTGTTTAAAACAAACAGAAAACATGCATGAACCAAACGGCGCAGGTTTTATTAACCTTTTAATAACATTTAGAAACTTTCGCATTAGTTAAAGTGTGGCGATTAACCGAATCTTAACCGGCTGTCGATCTTCTTCATTTTGTTCATGTCGGTATTCTCAGTGCTTTTTATTATCATTATTATTTTCAATGAAAATTCAAGTTATTTCTCAGGGTGAAAACTGGAGTTGATGTTGGCTGTTAGCCCCGTATCGCCCAGACCCAGTTAGAGTAACTTCAAATTTCAGTTTCCAAATGAATTTTCTTATTTATTTAGAGAAAAAACAAACAAACAAACCAGATTGCATGTTAAAAAAAACTAAGTGCCTCCTAATACTAATACTTATCACCTTGCTGCCATCAAGCTTCTTTAAAGTCACTCAAGGCATTTCGCTTCACTTGCTGTTGCACAATTGATGAAAATCCCCATGAAAAGCATCGTTATGTCCAGGTTTTGACTAGGCCGCTCCTAAATCTGCATTTTTTGTGTGTGTTTTTTTGAGGCATCATACTTCCACCACCGTGCTTGACTCTGTTTCTGTTGTTAGTTTTGCACCATACATATATTTTCCCAAACGTTTGTGGATGGTAAAGATGTTTTCAGTAAACGTTGGCGGGTCTTTGGGCTGTTTCGGGTCAGCTCTGGTTCTGGTCTTGGATCTCTTTCATGGAGGCCATTTTTTAAAATCCACATGCATAAATAAAAAAAGTTTAAACTTTTGTATCAACTAAACAACTTTAGAAACTTAAAGTCATTCAAATATTAAGACTTTGAGAAAATCATAACATTTGAAGGAACTTTTCCTTGTTGGATGCAAAACTCAAAACTTTATCTCTGCCTCATTTATCTTTGCAATGTCGATGAAATTCAGCATGAAAAGCATCTAAAGAAACGTATGTCCTGGTTTTGACTGGTTTTATGAGGCATCATGCTGCCACCGCCGTGCTTTACTGATTGTTCCTGCTGTGAGTTTTACACCAGATGTATGTTTCCCCAAAGTTTTGATGTTTTTAGTAAATGTTGGTGGGTTTTTTTGTTCTTTTGGGTCTGAACTTAATGTTAATTTTGGTTTATCAGTTTCTCCTGTGAAGGTTTTCCATTGTTTCGTGTTTTCTCAATGGTTTTCTGGAGTCTAAAAACCATAAAAATGTCTCTGGAGTTTTGACTAGATGAATTGATGCCAATCAGTTTGCTTCAAGCTGATCTGTTGTTGAATTATTTTGAAATTAGAGCCTGATGTGTTGCTTTTTAAGCTCTTTTGGCCTACTTCATGCTGCCAGGAAGGTCCTATTCAAGTCATTTAATATGCTTTAAAACCAAATTTTAGTAAGAAGGTTTTGGCTTCTTACTAAAACTGGGAAATTACTGTTTCTCACAGGTTGGTTTAGTTTTCTTACCTTAACAGATTGAAATATAATTGTGTAAAAATGCCTCTTTTGTTTGATTTTTAAATTGCTATGTAATTGTGACAACAAAAGCAAACCAGAACAGATTATTTCTCTGAGATGAAAAAGTGAAAACGTTCCTGATCTCTGGTATTTCTCATCTATAAAGAGTTTAAAAATAAAACATCAGCAGGAAGTCATAAAAATGAAAATCTCAACTTGCTGAAGATAAGAAACATTCATGCAAACTTTATTTAGTGTCCAATTTTGTTGAAAAAACATAGAAAACCTGATATTTGCATCAAATCCAAGAAACTGAAACAACTTTTAAAGATCGATAAGAATAAAAACACATCAGAGTTAAAATCTTAACTCTTCTTATGAAACATTGACGGAAATAAAAGTTGCTCAAGCTTAAATTTGCTTCTTCACAACATAACTGAAGACATTTCTGATTCTGTTTTGATAAAATCTGAAAATTTGAATGAACGTTTGGACGTTTCCTGGTTAGATGCAAAATTGAAAACCTGTTTCCATTCCGCCACAAACGTTTCTTTGTGAATCTGTGATGTTCATTTAAATTTAAATCCATCAGCACTTAGCAACAACAATCCACATCAGGTTGTGTAAATATAAATGTATCTTTTTATAGCAGCTCCAATATGACACTAAAATAATTCAAATGCAGAAATAACATCTCAGGTGTAAAACTAACCTGCTTTTTCAAATATTGTTTGTATTTTTTAACGTTTTCATTTATTTATTTGACAGTGTGCTGATAAAGTAACCCTGATGGAGCTGCAACACTTTTCTACCTTTCCACCAGCGTTGATCATTGTTGTGTCTCTTCGCCTGGGATTTTTTTTATAGTCAAAGTAAAATCACTCAAGTGAGAAAAGAAGCATTTTGTCATTTCTAGGAACTTCTAATTAGGAACTTCCTGTTTCCCTGGGGTATAAATATTGTGTTACTCTTCAAGACAGCGGAGGTCACACACTCACTGCCAAGTCCTTGTTAGACTCCAGAATGACAAGAATAGAATAAGATTTTAAATCAAACTTAATTTGTTCCTGCTGAAAATAGAAATGCGACGTATTTTGTTTCTGTTTCTGTGTCCAGATGTAAATCTAAGAGAAACCTGTGGGCGGTTTATTTTAAAACTCTTTATACTAAACTCTAAGTTTTAGATCACAAAATAAGGACATATTTTGAATTTATTCATAGATTTTGTGCAGAGATGGAACATGCACGGTTACTAATGTGGTTTGTTCTCATCACTCCTCAAAATGGGAAAGACAGGCGCTCTTCTAAACTTTCCCAGATCTACAATCGAATTGGAAAAGATTAAAACAACTAGAAACAATTAGAGCTGATTAGTGATGCTGTGGGCCAACTTCTCTTTCTAAATCAAATTAATCCAAAACATGATGAATAAATTCATAATGCTGGCTTTATTTGTTACAGGATAAACATAAATATTTATAAACAGAAAGAAAATAATGCAAACTAAATGGTTTCTGTCTCTGAAAATGATTGTGTTGAAAATCAGGAGTTTTTCTTATTTATCTGATGTTCCTTATTTTCGGTTTCATATCCTTCAGTAGATTTATTTCTTTTATTTTATTCCACCCAAAACGTAAAAATCACACAATAGTAACTGTTTGCGTTTTATTCTGGTAAAATTCTGGTTATTTTTAGCTAAAAAACATGGATTTGTTTTCTCTTTTCCTGACTCGGTTTTAAGGCTTCGCTCAATGAACCAAAATATTTGACGGCTCTTTTATGTTTTCATGGATATGCTTGTGGTGAAGAGAATAAAAACTTTATAGATTTTCTTTAGAAACAGCGTTTTGAACTCCTGCTTCATGTGGAGCAACGAGACGTAATAAAAGCTGCAGCCGACCAGAGGATTTTATAGCTGCATGTTTTTCTGATGCTGGTTATTTAAATCGACTACAACAGTTGAGGACAGATTCAGATTACGATTTCTCACTTCACATTAAACCACCAGGACAAACAAATCACTCAGTTTTCAGAGTTAATCTTCTTTTACTAAATAAGCTGCACTTTTTGCTTGTTTATTTCAAGTTTTGCCAGTTTAACAGCTGATTGGTGGTTTGAGTTTGTACAAAATGACTCCTGATGTTTTATTTATCAGCTTTTATTGCACTTTAGAAGCATCACTTACTGTTTATAATGTTTAAAGCTGCTGTATCATTTTGTTTTTGACTAATATAACAAACAAATTAAGCTCCAATCTGGTTTTTTATGTCAAAATTGCAAATAGTGAAAATGTTGCCAACTTCTTAGCCAATTAATTAAGGGATTAAAAGTTTTTAAAAAGTGTTAAATTGTTACTGACCAGATTAAAATTCATGCTATTATTTGAAACTATTTTAGTTGGTAAATATTAGCTTCTTATTTCTAGATGACACAGTTGGTCTTAAAATAAATTTTCCTTAATGCTAACAGTTTCAGTTTAGCGGAGTTATGTATCCACTGTAAACACCAATTGTTAAGAAATTTGGGGGTTTTAAATAAAAAGTAAAATGTCATCAGCATAATTCAAAACTTCACGTTGAGGATGGCTTTTCCAGGGATTTTGATGTATTCTTTATTTAGGATTAAAATTTCCACCATGAGAAAAGAAGTAAAAGCCAAACAGGAAGTTACTGTTTGGAATTTAAATGTCATAATTATGATATTTGGTTGTGCTGTTCCTCTAAGCAGCATGGTTTTGCTTCAGTATGTCAAAATGACCACTTTCTGTTTGGCTTTTATTTTTTCTTTCATGGCAAAACTGGCTAGCTGCTATACAGAGATTCAAAAATAAACACCCTCTACTGAAAACTGGTGGTAATTTGGCTGCAGGAGAGGAACATGAGAAACTGTGACCACAATCCATTTTTTAAATATTTTAGTGCAAATTGAAAAGACCATTTTCAACGTAAAGATTTGAGTTACGCTGATGACGTATTACTGTTTATTCAAAATCCCCAAATTTCATTACAATCGGCGTTTCTTTCAAAAGAAGAGACACAAACCCAGAAGCAGCAAGATCAAATAAATTCACTACAGTTACATTCACACAGCAGATAAATGTGACCCAAATCTGATTTTTTTTTTTTTTGACCATATGTGACCAATATCCGACTTTTTCAAAAGTCTGACTGACCCAATTCTGATAGTTTCACCCAGTAACAAAATCTAAGTTGTACCACTTTCACATGTGGAACTAAATCTGATGCGTATCTGATAGTTTCAGACTGTCATGGTGAATTTTATTCGACTCCAGAGGGTCGATAGCATCCAACTTGTTGCTCCTGCTCTGGATAAACGGCGTTATTTGAACTTTAGTGATGTTGATCAGCTGCTCTTGTTGCTATGGTTATGCATCATAATCAACTAAAATCCTTTTAGCTGCACAGCATCCAAAACTAGAGGGAATAGACAAATTATTGTTTTTAAAAACATAAAGTTGGAAGGAAAGTAACAAAGATACTCCATCATGTGTTAGCTTAGCGTCTCTCCTTTTCGCTCGCCCGTCTCTTTGCAGTTTTGGTCATCCTGCAGCATCATTTTGTCTGTTTCAGGAACAAAATGTTGCTGCCATCCAAAACTCTCTCATCTTTCTGTCATCTTTATTCTTGCTAGCTTATTTAAAAAATGCAGCACAACAATAAATTCAAAGACTTACCCAAATTTCAACATAACAGGCATTTTTTATCTACTTTTTTCACTGCTTTCATATGAAAAGCTAAGGTTTAGTTTTGTCATATCACTCCAGCTTGTGCTCTTTCATTCACTCCTATTATATTTTTAGCCCACAGTTTCTCTTTAATCTGCTACTTGCAGATGCATGGACAGTAATATGTGCAGCCACCACTTATGGTTTCATTTTTGTTTTGACAGCATCTGTTGTTTGCCTGAGTGATTGAGGCTTTGATTCTTGCTTGCATGGCTCCCCCTGTAGGCAGGAATCAGTGTCTTAGCATTTCTTGAGTGGATGAAGGCCTACTTTCATAAATTAATCATTTGGCTGCAGATTGTCACGCTGCTATGGCCTAACTACACGTGTTTCATGCACTGACCGAAGCTGAAACTCTTAGTGTAAATGTGAAACCGCCGCGGACACCTGTGATAAAACTGCTGTGGTTTCAGATGAGACGACAGAACAAGTGAAGTGAAGCCTCTGACATGGCAGTCGGGTTGAACCGCCTGCAGATCTGGGTTACCTGTCTTTGATCAGATGAGACGCGAGCCGCAGCGTTCTGCTTCCTGGGTCATTTAGCCCAAAGGAGGCTTTTGCTTTGAGTCACTCTGGACGCGCTGCGTGCGTTTAGACACTCGGTGGTTTAAATGGTGAGACCTGCTGCTCAGGAACTAGCAATCCTCGCTCTTATGAACACGAAATGTCACAGTGTCTCTGTTATCTCTAATTCTGTTTGCATTTCTGACACTTTTCAGTGAGTTGGAGTAAAACTCTGGATGCCAACACTGTTCCTCTCTCTTAAAGTGGCAGATCCCTGCAAATATAATTAGCTTCAAATGTCCTCTCAAAGCGAATTTTTCTATTATTGTTTGAGTTGATTGTATTATTCACCTCAAACTGATTCTTTAGAGGTTGGAGATAAAAAAGTTATAAGAATACATCAGGTTTAGAATGTAACTGATGAGTTTTATTTAGCAAAATTCTAAATCCCTTGCAAACTTGCAAACACCAAATATACAGAAAAATGTCTTCCTCCAATAAATTAGCATTTTACTTAGTAATATTTAATTATGTTTATGTTGCAGCTCCATGTGCAGCATTCTTAATTAACTACATCTTTGAGATTGAACTGATTACATAACTAAACATTTTCCATTGGGAGGAAATATATTTACATAAAATATTATGTGGATTTCAAATTCTAGGTGTTATTTTCTTGTTCTCATATTTTCTTTTACATATGACTTGTAAGAGACTGATTTGCTAAAAAAAAAGTGACAGTATTTTTATTTTTAAATTAGATTACCAGTAGAAAGATACGGCCTATTAAGTTCAAGTCATTGTTTATAACTGAACACAGAATAAACATTTGGCCTTTGTTTTGTTGTATTGAACCCAACATGACCCTAAAACCCAACTACATAGGAAACCATAGAGAATAAATACTATCACACCTCAATATATGCTGAAGGTTTTAAATATGAGAGGGGTAAATTAACTTTGGTGTTCCTCAGGGATGTGTTTCTAGTCCCTTGTTATTTTGCTGTACATATGTAACAGCAGCTTTAAAAAACTTCTTTTATTTCCTGATGACACATTAATTGTTTCACATGAAAATGACACAATCTGAACAATAAAATGAATTCTATTAATTTCTACATTTCAGGAAACTCTATGATAATAACCGTTTTTCAAAACAAATCTAAAGCTAAATTTAGCCCGTTTTAACAAAGGGCGTTGCAGAAATTGAGCTCAGTTTTCATTTATTGGATGCATTTTTGAAGCGAAAGGAAACCGATCTGAAAGCAAAGCTCCGCCCACTTTGGTAGAAGCCCACCAAAGTGGGCGGAGTTAAGAAATGCGGGGGGCGTGGTCAAGTGTGGGTTGAGTGGAGAGTATGAAGCAGGGATGAAACTTAGCGACGTTCGCTATATTTATCAACTTTCAAAATCCTGTAGTGACTTATTTTTTAAAGAAGTGACATGTCTGGTGACTATTGTTCTGTATTATTGGAGACTTTTATCAATTCCACTTTGAGTCCACGTTACAAATGGATTTCATTTGCTAATGTGAGATACTCTATCGATCAACACTTGTTATTCCATCTCCTGACTCGCCACTAGGGGGGGTGTGTCTGAGTGGAATGCTGAGCTGTTTAGCTGTAATCAATGCTGTACCACTGCAGTACCACCATTCAATCCAAAGAGGGCAGCACTGAAATGGTTTCAGCCAAAATACCACAGATTTAAACACATTGACACGAAAATGTCCCAATTTGCACAGAAACATAAAGATGGCATCTTTAGGGCCAGTTTATATCAGCAGATAAAGGATGTTGTGGGTTTAGTTACACTTTAAAAAGTGTTTTTATTTATAATTTTATCAGTACACACAACCTGGTTTGTTGTAAATAACTTGCCAGCTTTGAGCTTCTTTCATTTTACTGTTGAAAATGTTCACATACTATTACATCATTTCTGTTCTGTTATTTATCAGACCCATGTGTTTACCACGCAGCCTGTTAGCAGATAAGCCTTACTTCAGTCAAACAAAAAAACATTTGATTATTTTTCTCCCGATGTTCTTGTGCATTTTGTTACATTTTGTAAATAAGTGGCCTGTTCTTTGTTCCAGTCTGAGGGGATGGAAATTCCCCCGGTGTCTTTTTTCAGGTCCTGCTTGTCCGAGTGTGTAAAAAGGAAGTGTGTGTGTGTGAGTGTGAGAGATCGGCTGTATGGGTGGCGTCCGGCAGCCAATCGCATGCTTCCTCAGAGGAAGCAGGAAGTAACGCAGACGTCCAATCAGAGGCCTCGACACCTTCAGGAAACCTCAGCTGGAGTGTCAACGCGGTTCAGATTAACTGCAGACTTCCTAACAGACGCATCTCGTCTTTTTTTAACCTCCAATAATTTACTCACCTTCCACCTGAATCGGCTCGTCTGCTCTGGAACCGGAGACTCTACTCCTCCGTTAGGCCGTCCTCCCGTCGTTCCGCTGGGCTTTTTTTCAGAAGTATGGTTGCTCATCTTCCCGTGAGGCTCCTGTCATGTCCGCCGCCGTGTCCGCGCCTTCGCTGAGGAAGAAGAAGTCGTTTGCTCGGAGCTCCAAGCCGAGCACAAGGATGTGCGTTCGGGAAGAAAGGGAATTCCTGTGAGTTTGAGCTCTTCGTGTGTTTTCCTTCCGCACAACTTTACTTCGTTTGTCACTCAGTGATGCTTTGGTACATTGTCGGATATCTGGATTGAAAGTCAGAAATGAAAGGAAATCCTTTTTCTAACGTTTCTATTGTAGCAACTTTAAGGTTTTGGTTACAGGTCAGAAATAGCAGCAGCTTCACTTCAGTGGAAGAACAAAAAACACCAGAATTTGATTTACTCAACCAACCTGGTTCAGAGGCCGAGCCTGATGCAAGCCAGTTGCAAAAGAAGCACAAGTAGAGCTTTTCGTGCTCTGGGCTGTTTACTTTTATATCTTTATATCTTAGTGTTTGGTGGCTTCAATCAGAATGGAAATCTTAAAGGGAAAGTTCATATTTTTACATGTTCTGTTTGCATGGAGGTAAATGGAGCAGAGACGCATTTTAGACTCTCTGCATCTTCAATTTGATGCTAGAAAATAACTTCTCCCACCAGGAATGAAACAATTAATCGGATTAATCGGATTCTTGAAATAATTGTTAGCTAATTTAGTAATTGATTAATTGATAACTGGAGTGTGCAGGCTCTAAAAAAGGCAATTTTGCTGAAGGAACGACGCATTCAGAGCAGTAATTGAGCCAAAACTGTAAAAAATATCAATACATTTTGATTTTATGATTAAAAAATGTAAATCTGTTCAACCCAGAACTCCTCAAGTGACAGTTTTATCTTCACCTGGTTCAAATTATGCAAATAAAATCTTCCATTAAGCATCTTTAGTGATGAAATAGTTAATAAATAAATGAAAAACAGATCAGTTCTACACTGTATTTAAAAAGCTGAGCTTTTCACATGTTAATATTAAAGGATGTTTTAGCTGCAGATGCAAACTAGCTAGAAATGAGGCATTCACTGAAGGAATGATCTGTTGGTGCGTTTTATGCAACAAAATGTTTATTTTCTTATTTTAAAAAGGAATTAAGTACTTTTTTGCATCTGTTTTTGCAACACTGCATGAAAAAGGCTCTTTTAGTTATGTGAAAATTTGCAGAATGTGCAAATTAATCGTCAGAATAATCAGTTACTATTAACATATTTATAGTTAATTTTTAATGGTTAACAATGACAATAGCATGAGATAATTTAAGTTTTTGTTTTTATAACATTTTAGAAGATGAACACAATTCACATCTTTCCAATTCTTTCCAACTAATTCAGTCCCAATTAAAATTCAGTTCAATCAAATCTAAAAGTTTAAATATATTCCCTGTTTATCAGTGACTTAGTGCTGCTTTGCATTTCTCCAGACAGGAAAATGAAGCATTTTAAATGTCAAAAACGGCATTTAAATGAACTCCTGCAAAACTTTTATCTCTGCTGAAATGAAAAGATGGTTATCTACCAAGAGGTAAGATAGTTACAGCTACTAAACGCCGCACAGAACCCCGTTCAAGAAAATAATCTGCTTTTAAACAAAGATTTTAGAGCTTAAAGATGACATTTATGTTTATTTTAGTCCCATTTCACCACATAATGCAGCAAATTTACAACAGGCTCATCTGACTGGTTTGTTCTGTCAGAGATTTGTTATATTTCACAATAATCAGCTTAAAATTGGATGTTTTTATTGCTTTAAGTTGAACAGTTTTAATGTTTTATGTTTCAGTAAACAGGTAAAACTTGATTGAAAGGTTTAGAAATTTAAATATTTAAGATAAAACAAGTTAGATTTGAGCCAAACGTCAACATTTGGTCGGTTTTTGGTGACATAAGCACTTAAATAAAAAACTTTTTTTGATTCTTGGAGGTCATTTTCTCCAAGACGCTTTTGCTATTTATTCCAGTGGAGACAAAAGTTTATAATAGCATCCCATAGTCCTCCATTTATTGGTAATTTCTATGGTAATTCCTCTGTGAGGTTCGATGGCGAGAACACGAGACCTTCACAGGAAGTGTGTTCTCATTTTCGACACCGACTGAAGTGCGGTGAGAGTGGGAGGAAAGAGGGTCGAATCTGGAAGATTTTCGTCTTCAAAGTCTCCGTGCAACTTTCTGAACGTCTTGAAGCTCAGCGTGAAAAAATATCAATGTTTTTAACAAAGAGAATTAACCGATTAATTCTGGGAAAGGTTTCATGCAGAGTCTGACATTGTTGATGTGTTTCCTGTTGAGCTGGACCTCCATATTAGGACACAGGAAGAGATGATGTACATGAGGACACAGGTACACAAAGAGGAGCTGCTGTTGCTGCAGTGAGAAAGTTCACTTTCTCTTTCTGTTCTGCTTTCAGCTAGTTCTTTATTTGCAACAAAACGAGGAATTATTCACGTCGGTTGTCATCGATGCGTTTCGTTAACCTAGAGAATCTGCTGGTTCCACAGAATCGTTGCTAAATTAAACCCGTATCCATCAAAAATGCTCAATTGTCTCATCCTAAATCAATTTCCTCAAATACAAAACTATTTTTGACTGAGCAGCCAGCTAACTACAAACATAAATAATAAAAACAAAGCCAGAATAAAGTATCTCGGTTTTTAAAAATGATTATTTAAAGCTAAATTTAATAAAATAAATCCTCCTTGTTGTAAAAATTGAATAAACAGTCAGAATAACATGTGAAATTTGTTCATGTTTGTGCATTCAGTCCAGCTGCAATGTTTAAGGTTCACAAACATTTTTAAATATCAAACAAAATCAGTATTTTTTTTTATTAATCTTATTTAATGCACAGCCAATTTTAGAATTAAGATGAAAAAACTACCCAGACTAGCCTGGAAAACCATGAATTAACTATGGTTACCCACATTGTTTAAGTTCAGTGTCAGTCTGGTAGACCTGGAGAAAAAAATATTCCTTAAACAGCATCTGTCTAACAACGTAACGTAAACTAAAACAACTGAGCAAAAGGGAAATTTTTAGTCCATGTGACAAATCATTCCTGCAAGAGCAGAGGCGTCTTAATATCTTTTGTGATTGAAATCTTTTCTCATAATTACACATTTGAGTCATTTAAGAAGACGTATTTACATTTTGAGATTTTGGCACTGACAGCTTTCCATAGAACCTTGTTAGACATCTCTAAGAGCTGAATGCTGCACTGCATTAATTACTTTCTTCTTAGATTCAAGACCAATTGCATATATTCATTCCTCAGTGTTTATTCCCAATTTAGATTATACATTTGGGCATTTTTTGTGATTTTGTAACTAATAGACTTCCATAGAAACCCTGCTACATGTCTCTGTCATTGTTAGGAGCAACATGCAGCATGAAATAAAACTTTTCCTAATAATAACATGCTTATCTCCCTTTAGAAGCGGTATTTGAGATTTTGGTACTAACAACTACACATGCTAAATGCTGAGCTGCTTTAATCATTTTCTTCTGAGATAAATTAACGTAAATCTCTCAGTATTTATATCCCACTTGGATTATAAATCTAAGCACTTCTGTGATTTTGGCACTGAAGGGCTTCCATAAAACCCTGCAACAGATATCTGTCATTTTTAGGAGTATGAAATAAAACTTTCTGGTGAACACACGTTTAGGTCATTTACGTTTTTTGTTTTTTTCGGGCACTAACAGTTTTCCATAGAAACCGAATCTGTGAGCGTTTCATTAATCACTTTCTTCTTATATTCATCTAGATAAGCCCACCTGCTTCTACTCACATGTTTCCACCTGACACCAGAAAAAGTGAAGCTTTGATAACTGTTGTGGTCTCAGGATGGGGAACAGGAAATGTGCTGCGGCTTCGAAGGCGTCGCTCGCCGGCTGCGTCTACTTCCTGGGCCGGTCGGCCCCGTCGCAGCTGGGGCGGTGGTTTACCTCTGACCTTTGAGGCAGTCTGACAGGGGGGGGTCTTCGTGACTGCGCTGGGGCTTGCAGCATGCTTTTAGTCACAGCTTCAGGTTAACCGCAATCCATTTTCAGTAAAAGACACCTGGCATCTGCTGGAAATCTTTGCAGCGCAACTGCTGCAGGTTTGTCTTGTAGCATGTAGGCGTGGAAATGTAAACAGATTTATCTTTATTGCTTTGGTTTGGAAAACCGCTACAAGTTCTATTAAAAAAAGAGACGAACCAGGTTTAGCAGATTTCCGAATCTTTGAGCAATAATCAATCAATCAATCAAATTTTATTTGTATAGCACATTTCAGCAGCAAGGCGTTTCAAAGTGCTTTACATCATTACAAACACAGAATCACAAAGCAACATAGAATCAATCATTAAGTCAAGTTCCATCAATAAATTTGTAATTGATTACATTTCAAATACAATTCTAAACAGGTGGGTTTTTAGTTGAGATTTAAAAGAAGTCAGTGTTTCAGCTGTTTTACAGTTTTCTGGAAGTTTGTTCCAAATTTGTGGTGCATAGATGCTGAAAGCTGCTTCTACTCGTTTGGTTCTGGTTCTGGGGATGCAGAGCAGAACCAGAACCAGAACCTGAGAGGTCTGGAAGGTTCATACAATAACAGCAGATCTTTAATGTGTTGTGATGCTAAGCCGTTCAGTGATTTATAAACTAAATTTTATATCTATTTTAAATTTTAAAGTCTATTCTTTGAGCTACAGGGAGCCAGTGGAGGGACTTTAAAACTGGTGTTATAATGTGCTAATTAGCATAAAACGTGGATAAGAACCACACAAACTCACTAATAATCCATCATAAAGTAAATTTTATTCCTTCTTCCACCGTAGAAACTCAGTTTTCTGCTTCACAATTTGTTTATGGAAATTGAAAACTAATTACGTTTTCAACTGGAGGTTAGTCTAAAAGCAGCACAGGGCCGGATTTAAAAGGACGTGGGCCCTGGGCGGGAGATGATTTGCATTCATAACAATTTCAATAGGTTAGAACATGCTTTTATTTTGAAACTAAACGTTCTGGAGCCCTTTAAGGTTAAAATAGGTCGTTATAGGGAATAAAGAGACTTTGTGTTTGGAAACGTAACAGAAACAAAATGTCCAGAATGAGGAAATAATCTGTCGCCTCTTTGATTGGATGTTTTTCACATCCGTAAAATTTTTATGGCAGAAAAACTTCATGTCAAGTGAACATTTCTTACTGGACAGAATTTATTCCAACTGGTTATTGAGTGGGAACCATTAAAACCTCATCAGCTACCTGGACTGTTTAAATTATTCTTTTAAAATTTTTTAATGTGTATTTTTCCAAAAACAAACAATTTTATCCCTAATATAGTTTCATATTAAATTAGAAAAATCTGTTTTTATGAGTGAAATTCACAACAAAATTGAAAAAATTAGTTTTTTTTTTTCAAAGGTGGAAAATATAACCACAGAATATTCTTGCAGAAAAACTTTTTGTATTAAATATAACAATTCAAAACGTAAACCTGAAAAACCCAGATATTTTTTTTACTACAAGTGTTGCATAGATTAATAATATTTTAGTTTATTTGTAAGAGGAAAACTTAAAAATTGGACTTGGCAGAAACAAAATAATTTTTCAGGTTAATCATGTGAAGAAGCTTCAGAAAACGATCAGTTTCAAACTGTGACGCTTTTGCATTTAAGCATTTGTTTGTTTTTCAGTTAAATTGAGCAGAAGACACATTATTTTATTTATTTAATAAAATAAAATAATTATGCATAGTTATGCATTTCCTTTTTAAGATATATATATTTGTCTGTAAACCCATGACTGACTTGTCTTAGCAGTTCCAGATTATTTTTATAAGTGTTTCTAAAATCTAAATAAACATTTTAATGTGTAGTTCAGCAGAAAGAGGTCAGAGTTTAATGGTTAATTCAACAGTAGGAATATAATATGTCACAGAAATGTTTCATTTTCGTTGGATTTGATGAAATTTGTTCCATTGTGTCTGACCGGAGCGTAATTTCAGGTTTTTAGATGTTAGTAATGAGGTAATTTAGCAGGAATCCTGTCCTGAGATGGATCTGTCAGGGGTTTTCCATCCACAACTACAACGGTTTCAGTTTCCTCTTTACAGAACGACGACTCCTTTAGCCGAACGCTGGTGGAAAAACTAAACCATCGAGTAGAAGACATGACCAAACCTTTACACACGAGGATGAGTTATTATTTTATTAAATTGACAAACACCTTTTAAATTTAATTTATCTGTGTTTAATTCTCTTCAACAATAAACTAAACAGTTTTAATGGAGCAAACCTAAATAATTTGATCAAAACATAAATGTGGTCTTTGGGTTTGTTTGGTTAAATATAATTAAACAACATCCTAACTGTGTTACTGTGTTTGTCTAAATACTTTGCATGTGTGTTACTTCTGCAACAGGAACAGGAAATGGCTCCTTTCTGCTATATTTAGCCAAACGTTAATAGATAGATCTGCTTTTCAGTTTAAATCAGGCTTGTAGTTTCAAAATCCTTTCAAATAAATTAAAACATAACTGATGTGTTTGTTTAACATTACAAGCCATTGTAGGGCTTTTGTAAACGATTAATCAATTAATCAGATAAAATAATTGCTTATTGTGCAGATTTTAAATTTAATCATCTTTTTTACATTTTTAGAAATGCATTAGAAAATTACATTTATGTTAGAGAAGGAAATAAACATTTTGGTGCATTATAGGACGTAATAGAGAAGACAAACAAACTAACAAAGGTTTGTGCGTTTTTCTTGTAAAGTTTAAACCTCCATGCAGCTTCTTATCTAAAAGTAATTAAATGCAGTTCTCAGATTCTCCATGTTTTCTACTTCCTCTCATCATGACATCTTCTTCCTGTATTTACATCTGGTTCTTCTGCTCTGGACTCGTCTGACCCCTAAAGAGACCAAATGTTCTCACCTGGTTTGCAGTGACACGCTCTGGTTGACTTACAGTTTCCGTTGTGTGTAAAGAAACCAAACCGCTGGAAAAAGTTACAAGTTTATCAACCGATTCAGAACTGCAGGTGTGAAAATCACTATATATATTATTAACACATTAGATGTGTTAATGTCCCTCTCATTAGTTAAAAATGACACCTTAACGTTTTTTTCTTAACGCGTATCTGATTCAACCGCCTCATTTGTGCCACATTCGGCCATTTGAAAACATTCTGGGGGCCACAAATGGCCCCCGCACCATGCCTTGAACACCTCAGTTCTACAGGAAATCAGTGATATACCATATCCAGCCACGTTCCGGGCGAGAGGCGGGGTACACCCTGGACAGGTCGCCAGTCTGTCGCAGGGCAACACAGAGACATACAGGACAAACAACCATGCACACACACACTCACACCTAGGGAGAATTCAGAGAAACCAATTGACCTGACAGTCATGTTTTTGGACTGTGGGAGGAAGCCGGAGTACCCGGAGAGAACCCACGCATGCACAGGGAGAACATGCAAACTCCATGCAGAAAGACCCCGGCCGGGAATCGAACCCAGGACCTTCTTGCTGCAAGGCAACAGTGCTACCAACTGCGCCACTGTGCAGCCCCTGTCATTTAGGTCAAACTTTTATATTTGTGAGTAATTTTTTTTATTTTAAAAGGGTTACAAAAGTCTGTTTTTGCTCATCTTGTTGACTATAAACCCCTGAAACATGACTTTCTTCTAGAAACAAGCAGTTTACCTGATATTAAATGATGTATTATTACTTTAGGAGAGATAAATAACTAATCTAAAATGATTCAACTGGCCAAATTATTTTCTAACTCCTGAATTTGTCGCCTTGATCTCGTTTTATTGTGATAAATCCACTGCATACCTGCAGCTGCTGCCTTCTCTTCCCGCCTCCTCAGGTGAAAAGCAGATTGGAATCAGACGTGTGAATGAGTCCAGACATATTGTGTTTATTCTCAGAGGAAACATGTTCCAAGGAGTCTGGTATGCAAGCTGCTTCCTTTCCTGCGAAACAGCAGCTTTCTGATCGTTATCTCCGACCAGAAAAACAAATAAAAAGGAAAAAAGTCGAGTTGAACGAGTTCTCAGAAGAAACAAATAAGTAATTTAAACCTGTCAGTGCCGCCAGCGATATGTAAAATGTAACAAATCTTAAATCACAGATGCAAATATTTCTCCTTTTAAGGCAATAACTGGATAGAATATCATTTAATAAGACAACTAACATCCCTACTATCACAAAATACTTAGAAATGTTTCCAATAACTACTTCAACTAGGTAAATCCAGTAATCCAGAGAGACTATATTTTCATTTGTGACACATATTCACTTCTATTATTAAATCACATGATATAAATTAATTAATTATCAATCATATATTGAGTTTTAATTTAAGCAATTTAACATGGCACCATTTTTCTTCATGATAGCACTGAAAAACACACAAACTTACCAAATATTTTTGGTTTATTCCTTAGTGTAAATGTCATAGCACACTTGAAATAAGACAAAGTTAACTTACACGCAACTTTTCAGCAAATAGAGGAGCTTGTTTTATGTCAATATTTCACTTAAAAGACATTTTTCCAGTGTAAAAAGTGAAATAATTTGCCAATGGATCTAGTACTTCATTCAATATTAAGGAATTGTTGACTTAAAGCTTCTATATCTCACTAAAAAGTTTAAGTTAGTTTTGTCTTCATTTCAAGTGTAAAATATTTGCACTAAAAACAACCAAAATAGATTTTGTGTTTTTGCAGTAAGAAAAATGCTTAAATTAATTTGATGTCACTGTTCCAGACACAAGTGTTGGTTTGTAATCAGTAATAAATACAAGACTATTCTTCTATCCTTGGATATTTTTGAATTGAGAATAAATTCTCAGTTGGATGATGAAATAACCAAAACCAAGCTCAAATCTCCGCTGCTTTTTCAGCCGACTTCCCTTTAAAAACAGAGAAATGCTGAGTTCAGAGTCGCGAGGCCGGCGTGTTTTTTCAGTGTTTCTGTGTTGCTCTGAGCAGGACTTCAGGATTTCCTCCTGGGGGTGATAAGCAGCCGTTCTGACCCGGTTCTGACCCACATTAGACTTAGTGACAGAGTTATGTGTTAGCAGTCAGATGATAGCATCTGGATTCCCTCTTCATATCCAAATGAAAGCTCAGCAGAGCTGCCAGAGGTCAGAGGTCAGACACAGTGTAAGGCTCCTCCCTGGTGATTTACTGTCAGAGTTTGCTTTCCTGTTTCATCACTGTTATGTTTTCAGAAAAATGTCTTATGTCATCACTTATCACTGTTTCTACAAAAATCATTCCTATGGAGTGAAATAATTCCATTTTTGAAGTTAATACCTGTTTACTTAGCAAAGATTAGCAAGCGATTACATTGAAATATAGATGGTTTATTTAATTTTCTTCATGATTAACAAAATTTAACCTCTAAATATTACCTTGAAAACAACATAAACTAGTAGGAAAAGTAATAAGATGTCATGCAGTTGCTTTAAATCTTTACATTTTCAATGTTTTTGGACTGAGTTAGCAGCTAGCACTCAACCAACATTTAACCCTAACAAGATGAAATACTTACATTTTAGCTGAAATTAAAGAAAGCTTTGTTATTTAAAGTAGTTAAAGTGGAGTAATGTGGTTTCTAATCTTAATGTAGTTGAGAGAGACAGAATAAAACCAGGAAGGAAACAACTAATTTAGCAAAAAGGTACAATTAGCTAATGGTTACAGGTTCCCAGGTTGACTGGAAATAGTCAACTTGGGAAAATTAAAAAGGCTGAGTAAGAGTAAGAACACCAAATCAATAAAATAATAAACAAAAACTCAACATGAAAAAAAGATCACCAGCAAAAACAGCTTCTTGCTAGCTCAGTGAATAGTTCCTGAGTTAAAGGAGTAGCCATTTGTAAAAGTGTTTTTATTATTATGTTAAGGCAGGTTTTAAAATACAGTAAACTCAACAAATGAAATGATCAATATGAAAGAAAACCTAGAAGGAAACAGATAATTTAGCTAAAAGAAACCCTGCTAATAAACAACAAACTCATCAAAAGATGAGCATTAGCTAACAGCTTCATGCTAGCTACATAAGTTGTCTCTAAACTGACTACTGGATTACCTTAAAACAAATATAAAGTTGTTTTTTTTAATGGGAGAATGGTAAAATTCCCAAACTGAACTACAAAAGCATTATAATAAGAGGAAAACCAGAGAGGAAACATAGAAGCGTTTCCAGAGACCTAAATGGGTTTTTCAATGAGTTATTGGAGTATCTAATGAAAGATTTTGTAATAGTTTTTTTTTAAGCAGGTAGAAACACTAAACTGAACCACTGAAAACGTTAGTAGGACAGGAAAACCAGAAAGGTAGCAACTAATTTGACAAAAAATGGTAAACGGCTGGCCAGACAGGAACTAGTGAGCAGTTTCTAACTAGACTGAACTTTGTTACGACCCAGATGTAGATTTCTAAAAGTCAACTTGGTAAAGACACTCAAAATCAATCAATAAAAATGAAAAAATTAGTTTTATAAAAACCTCATTTTTGGTTTTTTCTCCTGAAATTCTTTCAGTTCTTTTGGTTTTGCACTTCAGACACTCATTACCACACCCTCCTTCCGTCTCAGCTCTTGATTTTGTTGATATACTGGAAATGACACATAAACACATTTGAAGATTAAAAACTTCATTAAGGGTGTTTACTTTATACTCTCCAAACACACACACACACACACACACACACACACACACTCAGATTTTTCCCTCTAAGCCTTGAACTGCAGTGAAAGGACTCGGGTTGCCGTATCTGAATCCATCTGTGTTCATGCAGAAATCCGTGCCTGCCTCCACGGAACGCTATCTCAGTTTGACTGTGATTATATAAGACGGAGAATGTAAGAGATAAAGCACCAGACAGAGAGAGAGCAGATGGGAGGGAACAAAGGGATAGTTTGATTAGAGAAAGCAGGAGTTCAGATGGACGATTCGACCCGGATCGGATCAGACGCAGAGGGAAACCCGGACAGAAAAGAGTCCAACCAGAATGCTGTTTCTGTCATGGACCTTCTGCTGACTTTAGCCTCCACGGTTTTCACCTCCACAGTCAACATGCTGCGGGAAAATACTGCTTTCCAGAGCATTAGCAAAAGACTCAGCAGGAGGTAGAGGAGAACTTGGGTGTTACGTTTAATTTTCAGTTTGTTTGGACTTTCTAAGTGAAGAAGGAATTACTTCGTTGGACTAAAAGAGGAAAACGACGAATTGATTTTCATACTTTTATGCTTTTTTTCCCCTCCCTGCCTGCAGAACCATGTCGTTTCCAGAGATGTACTGGCCGGTGCCGATGCGAGCCATCGGGGCTCAGAACCTCCTCACAATGCCGGGAGGAGTTTCCACCTCAGGATACCTCCACAAGAAGGGAGGCAGTCAGTTCAGTCTCATGAAATGTGAGTCAAACAATTAAAAAGATCATTTCTGCCTTGTTTATTAGACAGATAAAAACATTCCTGACATACGTTGTTGTCTTCAGGGCCTTTGAGGTACATAATCATCCACAAGGGTTGCGTGTACTACTTCAAAAGCAGCACCTCTCCTTCACCACAGGGGGCGTTCTCTCTCAATGGCTACAACAGGTTGGTTAAAATTAATCAGCAAGTTTTATGGCTTGTTTAGCAGATTTTGCTTGATTTAAAAACAAATTAGTTTAAGCATTTGGACTAAAGCTAGCACTTTTGGCTAATATTAGCCCAAATGCCTGGTACTCTCAAAACAAGCGTAATGAGACCACTTTAAATGAGCTTTTGGTTCTTTTTTAAGGTACATCATTCAAACCAGCCATGTTTAGTCCGCTTCAGTCCGACTCTAGTTAATTTGTCTAGAAAGTCCAGTTTGTTTGAGGCAGTCCCAAAGGTCTGGTCCACCTACAAATCTATGTCTCAGTTTGGCTTAAGTGAACTATGGTTCGGTTTGAATTCATATGTGAACGCTAAGTGGACTACTTCCCAGTTTTCATCCAATAATTATTAACAGATAAATCTCCGATCATAACTCCTACATTTGTTGGATTCAACAGAGTGATGAGGGCAGCAGAGGAGACGACGTCCAGCAACGTTTTTCCCTTTAAAATCGTTCACTTCAGTAAGAAACACAGAACGTGGTACTTTTCTGCAGCGAGCGAGGACGAGCGAAGGGTGAGAACATCACTGAACTGTGAAAGTCTTAGGTTTCTACTCTCTGCAGGAAGAAGCTGACATCTGGTTATTTTACTTTCTGTCTTACAGAAATGGATGCGATATCTGCGAAGGGAAATCGATCACTACAACGACAGAAAAGAGGCTCAAATTTCAAGGTAACCTCAAAACAACCTGGTCAAACCTACTACTTTTAAAATACAAAAGCATAAATTACCAGTCTGGTATGTATGATACTGAATAAGGTACAAGACATGAACAAGACACAAGCAACCTATCACACACATCAAAGGGCAATTTTTAATCTCCAGATAATCTAGTCTGCATGTTTTTGCTCTGCTGAAAGAAACCCGCATACTTGAAATAAACTCTCACACTTACAAATAAGACAGATGAACTTTTAACATTTGTATTTATGGTATGTTTGAACCTTCTGACTACATTTAGCCTCACAGGCTGTGCTTTATTTCAGACTATAACTGCAAACTCATATGTTAACCCTGATAGATTCAGACAAGTTCAAGAGTAGCAAACGTTGGCTAAAGCTATCAAGCTAGATAGCTTTGATTTTTAAAATGTCAATGGCTCTTCCTTATAATGGCTACTTGTTTTGTACACCATGTTTATGGTTGTGTCAATGTGGGGTGTTGATGGTTTTAAGCTAACTGTTAGCCTAGAAGCTACATAGCTAGCTGGATAGCTAAAGCAAAAACATCCTTTTTCTGGAAAATCCACAAAAAATAGTCAGTTTATAAACCACATATGACAGAATGATTGGCATTTTGATGTAAATGTAAATTTTCTAAGGAGCTTTGAGCAATTTTATTTTGTAATTCATAAACTTTTCCTTGTTGCCACAGTGACTCTGACTCAGACGCAGACTTCTATGGCACCATAGAGAGACCCATGGAAATTAAACACGCTGTTGACACAGCAAAGGATGGTAAGACCATGCTGACACCTACAGCAATGCTCCACCGTTTAATTATCTATTAAACTTTAGTATTTGCTCTCTTTATGTAAAGATTATGTTGATGAGGACGATGATGAAGAAGATGAAGAAGACTATCTGAAGCCAGACGGTGATGGTTCACCAACATCAACAGGTAAAACCATCTGAAAAAACATCTAAAAAATAAATACAAGCATTATATATATCAGTCAATATTAATAGTTATTGAAAATGTTTTGTTTTAAACATCTGAAATACAGCTAACCTGATGACATGTCTCGCTTTATCCACAATTGTCACTTCTTGCCATTGTTGTTTATTTTTAAGCAGTTATGAGACAAAACCTTAAACTGCTGCTGTGCAAGTTACTCAACAGCCTGTTGCTAGGCAACCAAAGATTGAGTGAGTTAGTTGATACCGGCAGTGGCTCAAGCCTTTCCTCTGCCTACATCCGCCAGCCCAGTCATATTGATCAGATGTATTATCTATTAATATTGATCAAGTGTCTATCGTGATATATATTGTTGATGTTTGTCCAGCCCTACTTCTGTTCTGTTCACATTTTCTAGAACAAGGTAGAAGTTATTCCATGTATCTTGCTGAAGGTCTTTCAGTGTCTAAGTTGGTGATTTCCCCCCCTGCAGGTCAACCCACCGGGCCGCCTCCTGCCTACCCTCCTCCACCGGTGCCGGCTACTCCGCTCCGTCGGGATTCCAGTCCAAATGTCCAGAAAGCCTTGCCTCCACCTGTTACTGGACAGCACAGAAACCCAACGAGCCCACTCCCCAAAAAGCCCTCCATTCCTCACCAGTCCCTCCAGAAAGAACAAAGCAAAGGTCTGCCCCCTCCTCTGCCCTTTGCCCCTCACCTGCAGAAGTCGCCGTCTCCGACTCCTCCTGCTCTTCCTCCCAGCTCCTTGAAAACTGCTCAGAACAGGACGATCTCTTTGGGGAATACTGCCAACGATAGGAGAGACCTGAGGTCCCACCCTACCGTTCAGGTCCACTTGCCGGCCACTCTGCCCATCTGTGACCAGCTGCACAACAGGATGGCCCTGAACGGCCCGGTCAACAGCTCCCCAATCACAGGCAGTACCCAGTCTCTGGGAAACCACTGCCTTCGGACCAAGCCCTCCGTACCACTGCCCCACACCGAAGTTAACCTGCTATCCACTAGTGCCCCATCGCTGCCTGCCAAACCTCCAACGTCTCCGCTGCTCAAACCTGGACTTCACAACAAGCCGACGATACCGAAACCGCCTCCACCGATGGCCAAACCGCCGCAGCCTCTGGAAAAGCCAAAGTCTCCGTTTCAGTAAGTTACATTCAAGGAATAACCAGAACATTTAAACCACCATTAGCCACAGTTTGGGGTGAACATTTTTCCAGATGTTTGGCCATAATTCTTGACAGTTTGGCTACGTTCAGGTGAATGCCACACATATCTGACTTTTTCAATTCAAACCTTTTCAGCCACCAAAAATATGTGCCTCTTCCATATGTGGAACTAATCTGGACACATATTCGATTGTTTTCAAATCATTTAGGTTCTGAATTCTCATGTAACTTTTAACTGACTTGAGAAATGCGTCATAATTCTGCAACAGAAAGAGCTAAACCAAATAACGGCTGAAAACAAAAGAAAATCAACATTCACACCATTTCTGGTTCCAACTGCACCTCCAAACAGATTTCTCTGCAAAAGTTGCCGTCAATGTTCCACTATCGTGTGACGATACTTCTCCTATTGCTGAATAACTTCAAAATAAATCCATAGACGACTGCGTCCATTATAACTTTCGCTTTTCTTCTGTGCATGCGTGTCGCTTTAGGGTCATAAACCTTTCAAACAGAAGTCTGATTGCGGTTGTTTTTAATTAGTAGCATGAAAAGAAGATCAGATTTCCAAAATGGCGAAACTGAGCATCAAGACCTGCTGTGTGAACACAAACATAGTCAGAAATTAGGAACAAGACACAAACAAATTGATTTAATCCAAACAGAAAGAAAATGTGTTGCTCTCAGAAACTCCAAAGTATGTTTTTTGAAACTTAGGGACCTGAAGTCAGCATCTCTGATTTCACACATGTTCATGGTTTGTTTCACATCAAATGCAGTTGGACTGTTTTCTCATCCAACCAAAGCTCACAGCAGAGTTCAGTAAACCTTGATTTTACAGAAGAGGGATTTCCCTGCCATACCAGTTGGTATTCAGGTAGTGTCTAAAGCAGAAGTCTCCTGCTCTGGTCCTTCCAAAGCTGCTTCTTCTTTGTCAAGTCTCGCTCTCATTGGTTAATGTTTGGTTTGGTTCAAGCCAATCCGGGTGTGTCTTTGTTACAGTCTGTTCTTTGCTGCTGTGGGTGTGATTATTGGGAATGTCCTCCTATGATTTTATTTGCAGTGACATTTTGCAATGGAGAACCTCAAGGTTGTGGTTTTGATGGACTTAAATATACCCAGATATTTCATTTTGTCGTAAAAGCAACCAGCCGGAAGTGTCAAGTAAAATTAAATCTCTGCGTCATCTACGAATCTCACGATTGTCCACTGCGGTGTTTGAGATTTTGTTGTTTTAGAGAGTTTGTTAGGTTTGGCTTTTGCTTATGCAAAAGTAAATCACAGGCCAATAAACGGATACACCGCTTGGTGCAACTTATACCACCTCTGGAAGCGGTTATGGAAAACATGGAGGAACCAAAGAACCAGTTAAAGTCAAAGAACAAAGTTAAAGTCAGAGAACCAGTTAAAGATGCCTCCTCGGTATCTAATGAGTCAGTCATTCGATTCAGGTGTGTTGGACACATCTACAAGTTTCAGGACTGAATTTGGGGACCATTTGGTCTAAAAGCTGAGACTAAGTGACCCCAAGATGCCAATGTCTTTAGCAGTGACCCAGCACAGAACTAGAGATGTTTTTACCTCCCTTTACATCCTCCTGTCTGTCTGGCGTCCAGATTCCTCGTCCAGTTTGGTTGTAATAGTTCCAGTTAAACCAGTTGTGTCCACAATGCAAGTTTATATCTTCTTAAACAGAAAATGTCAAGTAAAAGACAACAAATTGTTTTTTTTAGTAAGTCATGCCCCAAACATCCAGTGACCGTTTACCCAGAAACACACCTGGTCACACCCGTCTATTTGGCTAAATGTCCTTTTTATTATAATATAACTTGTTTAATTTATTGTAGTGCCGGTAAAGAATGAAGAATTCACCATAATGTTTTTAATTGGGCTAATTTTGGAAACTAAGGAGTTTCACCTTTGGGATTTTGGCCTTTGCAAAAAGTTTGACACTATTCAGTTAAACTGTTTGATTCTTGCCACTACCTCCTTTATTATAGCAATTTCTCATAATTTTTTGACTTTAGTTTTGTTTTATTTGTCTAATATTTCATTGTATAGATTTCCCATGTTTCTGACTGTTACGGTAGATAAATATGTGAGTTCAGACAGGAAATCTGCCTGAACTAGATGAATCTGCTTCTCTAACTAACGAGTGTTTTCTTGTCAGAAGAGCATCTCCAGACGGGCAGAGTTTCCGTTTGCTGGGAGAGGAGATCCCCGCTGATTTCAAGAAGAAACCAAAGTCATCCAAACACAGACGCGACTCCGATGACGACTACGAAAATGTAAGCAATCTACAAATAACACTAAGCAGCTTTTTGGCCTTTAGTCTCAGTTTTGTGACATTTTTAATATATTTTTCTGTATCTTTTGTTAAAGTTAAAGCTGAGTTGTTTCTGTGTGCAGGTGCAGCTGCCAGAGTCAGTTTTCATCGATTCAACTGAAACCACCTTTGTGGAAAAGTACGAGACTTTTTAATGCTTTACAGATTAGAAACGCTTTTAAACCAAAACCAATTCTTCTTTTCTGGACTTTTACTGCCCCCTAGTGGCAAAACCCAACACCTATTTCTTCAATTATTTTATTTTTCTCAGCTTTTAACACTCGACAATCTTGTAGACATTTTCATATTTTATGAATTTAGTCTTTTAGTAATAATAAAAACCATGTGTTGATGTTTTTCTCTTCAGGCTTTTTAAAGAGTGCTGTGCTAATCCACCGGATGGACTCTACGGCATCAGAAAGTCAGGAACCAAAACTGCAAAGGTAGAAAAAATAATTATGGGTTAAAGTTCTTCAGAGGATGGTATTCTCTTGTAAAATTTTTAGAAAGTTAATATTTTTTAAATAATTCTCAGTGAAAACTTGTTTTTTAAAATCATTTTAATAAAATATTTACTTTGCGGTGTTTTTGAGGGGAGAACATCTTTTCTGAATGTGCTGAAGTTGTTTTTAAAGACTTAATTTGATAGTTTTGTGACTTAACTTATAACAGAAAGTGAAGAGTTAAGGTTAAAGTAGCCAGAAGTGAAATAAAATCAGAAAATGTGTGATTAAAGGATATTTTTGTGTTTTTCAGGTGCTGGTGGTTTGGGACGTCGCTATAAACAAGGCCAGAAACTACAGACTGTTTGAAGAGGTAAGAAACCCACCAGCGCCCCCTGCTGTATTATAATGACTCTATGTTTGTAATAACTCATTAACGTCTCCTTTTTGTCTGCTGACAGGATGACAGCGTATTTCTGGAGAGCGACCTGACCTTCCCCAACCTGGCAGCGCTGGTTGAACACTACTACAGCCAACCTCTTCCTCACCACGGCTCGCTGTGCCTGCAGAAGCCTTACGCCAAAGTCCTGAGCTGAAGCCAAACATGCAGCTGGAGACGCATCTTCAAACGGATTCAATACAAACTGAACTGAAAATCACCCAGAGGAGGATGGAAAACCGGCGGGAAATCAGAGCAGTTTGATGGTTGTGACACATTTTGTCCACCAGGAGGCGACAAATGACAACATAAAGCAACAGATTCTGGATTTGCAGCCTACATACATAAACATATCACTCAATATAGCTATAAGTATTTATTTCTGTATCATTTCTCTAAGTAATTTCAGATGTTGAAGCCTATGATGAGTATTTCTGTGTAAATCTGGCTGCGTCACATGACACATAATGACTTTAAACAAGCCAAACGGACAAAATTAAAGGCTAAAAGTCGCATTCTGAACCTTCCTTGACACGAGAGAACAGAAACTTACGACTTACATTTCAGTTGGAAATAAAGGCAAAACATTAACAGAAGTGGGAAATCTTGTTTTCAAATTAATAGTGCAGCCAAACTGGGACTGATTATCTGTTTTTGTCAACATTGAAACAGGCTGTTTAACATTTGTACATTCCTGAGTTTTATACTGTGCAGCTTTTGTCCATATTTATATGTAAATATGTAAAAGAATGACTGTAAATATGTAAATGTGATGTTTTTTTACAAAAATATATACTGAGAATGTATAAATGATTGCATAAAAAATGGGTTTTATCTTTATTTTGTGCATTTGTATATAGAAACTTCAGAGTCTGGTAATTTTGGATGATAAAGTTGAGCAACATAACGAGACAACACAATAAAAATAAGTTAGTTAGTTAATAATAAGTCAGTAAATGTTTCAAATATCTAAAAAGATTTATTCACCTCTGGTTTTATGTCCAAACATCAAATTAATTTCTAGACTAATTAGAAATTTCAGTAAAATTTTGTGTTTTTGCAGTGTTTAATATTAAATAAGCAAAATATGAATAAAAGAGAAATAGATGCTTTTGAAAAAACAAATATAAGAAAATCAAAGACTTTGTAGGCATAGTAAGTCTGATTTATGCAATTACTTTTGAACTTAATCTGTTTTTTTGCATTCATTTGTTGAATGTTAATGCCTACCAAAAAACAAACAAAAGCAGTCAATAAACCAAAAAATAAAATACATTAAATATGTGAATCTTTCCATTCTGTGTAAACATTAGTTTTCCCTCCTATGCAGATCCAACCAGAGGAAGAGAAGTCTGCTTTTTAAATTAGAGGCGTGTGAAAACGCTTCCTGGAACCAGATTATTAGTCGGTTTATGAGGTTTGTGTGTTTTTGAGAGAAGTAAAAAGAGGGAATCTGGGACGGAGCGAGCCTCGGGGTGCATCAGCAGCCGTCAGGCCTCAGTGAAGATGAGGTTTAATCCTCTGATAAGAAGCGTGAGAGTGTGTGGAGGCTGGCAGCCCTGTGGAAACACTGCAGGCTGATCAAACCGCAGGGAAACAGCTTCAGACGGACAGCAGAGAGAAAAAGCAACAGTCGGGTTCGGTTCAAAGATTCTGTCACTCCGCTTGAGAAATCCGATAAAATGACTGCCAGTGAAAATATGAGAAAAATACACAATATTACAATATTTTCTTCATTTTTTCCTCATTTAAAATGATAAAATAATCCAGCTGTACCTTTTCTTACTGATATAAGTGCCAAACATAATTTTAAATATTAATCAACTTACAGTGGATAAAAATGCAATAGCTAAAGAGAATAAATGTAGAAGAGAATAGAGTTATAATTGAAAGTAATTATCAGGTAATTTTAGTTAGTGGCCACAGAGGGCGCTGTTCAGCAAGATAAATAATAATTAGCTTCAAACTAAAAATTTAGAAGCGAATATTTAGTTAGCTGAAAGATTGTTTTTAAGCATCACTAATATTTAGTTAGCAGGCTAAATATTTAGTTTGAAGCTAAAGCTTCATCTAACTTAGTACTACATTTAGTTAACATTTAGATAATATTTAGCTCCAAAATAAATATTTAGTTTTGCAAGCTATATATTTAGTTTGAAGCTAAATAAGCATTAGTTTTAAATATTTATATTTAGCTAAATATTTAGCTAAATGTTAAGCTTAAATCTAAATATTTAGCTCAGAGCTTTGAATATTTAGCTGAATGTTTCCATCTATTAGCTTAAAGCTAAATATTTAGATTGGAGCTAAAGAGTTAGCTTGCACACAAAATACTTAGGTTGGAGCTAAATAATTACTTTATAAATTAAATATTTATAAATATCTGCTAACAAAGCATAGCTTTAGACTAAATATTTAGCTTGCTAATTAAATATTTAGTGTGACAAATGAGTAACATATTGAAAATATTACATTAAAAAATGAATCCTCATTTTATCCTCATGTTAAATAACTCAGATTATTACTGTTAAATTTTGACAGTGTTACAAACGGTACTCCATATGAATGTTAATTGGTGTAAATCAACCATTTTTCTTTTTAAGCTCATTGTTTACTTGTTATATATTACTATATAAAAGGTGTTGTTCTTTTAAATGTTCTGTTTGACATTAAAGATTCAGATTTTATAAATTGGATCAAGCTAGCTGTGATTTCTGCGGTATTAATTAATTAATTTGTGCGGGTAGTGAAGGGTTAACTACCTGCAGCAGACGCACTGAAGGAGGAGAAACCCCCTCCACGGCTGTGTGCAGCACTGATAATCACCCGGTACCGGTTCGGTACCGCTAACCGCTTTAAAAAAATGGATTTTAAACGGACTGGACGGAACTGGAATCACCCCGGAACGATATAAAAGGGCGCGTGGGCTCTACGGTTGTTGTGTTTTTCTCCATTCGTCTTCTCCCGGTGCGCACGCAGTCCTCCTCAGCGGCGCGTGCCACCTCCGGACTATAAAAGCTACCCTCTCCGCTCGCGCCTGTTTGGATGTGTGCTTCCTGCTAGCGCGTAGACCGACCGGCAGAACCATAAGAAAAAGCAGGAGCAGGCCAGCGCGAGCCAGGAGAAGGCAGGCAGGGAGCTCGCGGGCGCCCAGCACAGCTAGCAGCAGCGGCCGAACCGTGACTCCTCCGAACCAGAGATGGTCACGTCCGCACCTCGGATCCTCCTCCTCCTGCTGCTAATGTGGCTCCATCACTGCGGTACCGTCCACGGTAAGAGACCGCTGCGGTTCCCCCGGTTTGTCCGGTTAAACGCTCCGGTGTTCGGGGCGGTTAAGCTAACATTCACCGAGCCGCACACCTGTCTCCCGGCTGCACCTTCATGCACTTGTTAGCCGTCTAATTAGCAAACAAACCACATTCTTCGAGCATTTTGGTCAGTATTTGTAAGTTTAATTAATTTTGAATGAATTCCTACTCTCGTTTAAAGAATTTAACCACTAAAGCAAAGATTTAAACCCTTAATTTGGTTGCTCAGCACCTAAACCTCTTCGCTTTTGCGTCAATGTCTTGTGATTTCTCCTCAGCCATCATCACCAACCCCCTCCGCCTCTGTGACGTTCCCAATTTATTTTATTCTTTAAGTGAAAGCCGACATGTTGGCCGACAAACTGCGGATTAACATCTTGGAAATAGGAATTAAATCTGGGAGTAGCTTGGAGCTCCGGAGGGGAGGGGGCGGTGATTTAGGCCAATCACCGGCCGCAGGGGATCAATGAAGGCTAATTACCTGCTGAGTGACCGGGTTCAGCTTGGACATATAGTGGCAAAACTTCTCATTTAAACCTGAAAATCCAGGATAAAATATCAAAATAGTCTCAGTAACCAACAGTAGTGTTCATATAGCTGTTAAATATTACATTATGGTAAATTTAATTATCCACAGCTGTAGTCAGAAAACTGGAGATGTAATGGCTTTTTTAAAATTCAAAATGTTTGTATTTTGTCTCTTTAAATGGGGAGTTGGTTTCATTTTTTAAAAAAGATTTTCATTAATGTAAAGATTTTTTCATATACAAATATTTCTGTAATTTTATGTTGGAGCTATATTCAAATTGTTTTATTTGGCAGATTTTCTATTTAAATTTTTAACAAAATTCATTATTAAGATTTGTACTTGGATTTTGACTGGTATTAAAAAAATTTTATTATTAAGAAGGTTTTGTACATTTTGTCTCTACTCTCCAAGTTTTTTTTATATTTGATTATCAGGCAGGTTTTGTGTATTTCTACTATCAAATTTTCTTATTAATGTTTAATTTATTACGCAGGTTATGTATATATGTTTTGTACATTTTTGTTTCCACTGAGATTCTCTTTTTACATTTTTTTATTATGCTGGCTTTTGCATTTGTCTTGAGATTTTTTTTGTGTGTGTGGGTGCATATTTAGAAAATATTTACATATTTTCTAAATTTTAGGAATACTTTCCTTCAATTATATAATCCATTTAAGCCTGTGTATACAAAGCTGATTGTTAGCTGGTATAATTTGAACCACATTGTTTTATTTTTGTGTAGAGTCTTTAATGCCATCATAATTGATTTGATATCTGCAGGAAATGTTTTTCCTCTGATTTGCACCGATCCCCAGGTTTCCCACCTACAGCATCGGCTCCACGGTGCCTGATAAGAGCCTCGTTCTCCAAAACGAGCCGCTGCTGCTGCCTCTGTTTGAGATTCAGACGAATTATTTGACCAAAATGTCATGCAGATTAGTGAGAGGAGAGCAGAAGCAGGCTGGCCTGATTAAAATGGATGTTTTATGTTTTTTCTTCTCTCCCCCTCCATGGTTACTATGATGCTGAGTGAGACCCAGATCCTCGGCTGTGGGAAGCCGGGCGGGGGGTGTCAGTGTGTGGGGGTTCTTAAAGTGGGCGGAGTGGTGGAGAGCAGCATGCTGCAGCCGTTTGTTACTGGGGAAAACTGCATCACCATGACCTCCAGTGCGACAGCATTTATATAGAGCACAATAATTTTCTATTTTTAATGGAGATGATTTGATGCGGCTCAACGCCTGTCAGCTTCAAACGGTACATGAAGATGACGGGTGTCATTTTAAATTTACTATCAATGTCTCTGTAATGATGCAAGATGTTTCCTCTTTAGAGAATGTTGAATTAAGAGTCAAAAATGCTTAAAAATAAAGTGCAAATACTTGCTAAAGTGTTTAATAGGTTGCTGAAATGAACCTTAAAGGCAGAAAATGTCTAATTTTAGTGTTTGCTGGTAACATTCCCCCAGTCTCTTGTTTGTAGATCCTTTAGGTGTCAGTTTTTTAAAATCAGGAGTGACACTGCAGAGAAAGCAGCGTTGCTTCATGCAGGTATGTCTAACTGCTGATCAGAGGGTGACGTGTACAGCGTTCTGGCAGCTAGTCGATGGGCTGGCGTAGCAGCAGCTCTGTGGGGAGCCATCCTGAAGGAACAAAAGCAGCAGAATCTACAGTTCATCGACTCTGCTTCTTATTTTTACTGCTGTAGCACTGACATGGACTTTATTATATACATTTTAACTGTTGTCTTTTTGCAGGCTTGTAAGCTAGTAAACATGCAATGAAGTGAAATGTTCTGCTAAATTTAAGTTTCCTATGATTTGATTTTGGTATTTCAGGTCTGAACATGTTTATGGATGGAAGGATTTAAGGAGTTTATGTTGAATATTTGCCCAAAATAGGAAACCTGTTTTTGGTTTTTATTATTGAAAAGAGCTGACTACAGGAAAGTGTCAACATTTCTTGGTAATTTCTGCTAAAGTCACAAATTTGTAAAAGTGGAAGTTTGTAATATGAGTCTGTTTTGAGGCTTGACTTGCAGGATCTCTTTGCTTTGTCAGCATTTAGACTGTGGTGAGTCACAACCTTTCCTTCAGGCGGTGTGGCCAGCCTTGCTGGGCTGTAACTTTCAGGTAAATAAGTTTCAGAACCAGCAGGTGTCGGCTGGGTGGGTTCATGACTGTAGATGTTTTAAAGCTACAGGAACAGAAAGACAGACATACGGGGGAATTGTAGAGAGGAGTTGAAGTTTGTTCATGATTGGGTTAAAGATGGAACAGGATTCTCTAGAAACCAGAAACGATTCACTGACACTTTGAAAGAAATGGACTATAGTTTTCTGGTTGTGTTCTGTTGGACAGTGTTTGTAAAGAGAAATTTCTGTTCAGTAACTGGCTGAATTTCTTCTGTTTTGTGGATTTCCTGAGTTTTTCAAGAAGAGCTATAGTTAAATCCCAGTATTGACTGGAGTTAGGAACCACAGCCACCAGTGCCCAACTATTTTACCAGCTAAAACACTAAATATACCTTAATATGGGTTAATGCACCCAGTGGAAACTCTTAACACGACTGCAGAAACAACATTTACAGTCTGAGCTCCAATCTTTGGGATACAACCAATCACCTTCAAGGAAAATAAATGGAACTCCAGGATTGGCTGTTTGCAAACACCAGCCAATGGCTCCTCAGCACCAATTGGGGTCTTCTGGCCAATCAACAGTCTTTAAAAAGCCTGACCTAGCATTGTTTTAAAACTTAGGATGCCATAAGTTGCTACAGGACTGAACTGAGTGATATGGCTGAAAAATGTACCTGATATACAAGCCTTTCATTAAAGTCTGTTGATGAATATTGATTAGTTTTTAAATATTTGAAATGCTATCAAATTGATGGCGTGATGTTTTCACTCAGTTTTATTTTTAATCATTTGAGTGAGCCTTTTGCAATAATTAATCACATGATGAGCTCTAATTATATTTTGAAGGGAATTTCTTTTATTTATTTCCTTGGTTGTGTGGCTTTCTGTTTTTGGATGTTTAATTTTTAGATATTGTTTTTAAACCCAGTTGTATCTTCTAGCAGCTAAATATTTGTCTATCTGGGGCGCGGTCCGCTCCACGCTGAGGCCCAAAGCTGTTCCGGTTCCGAGCCGATCCGGGTTCTTCTGACGCACTTTCAGTTTTTCGTCATGGCTGCATTTCTCCGTCTGCTTCTTCTGAGGTGAATATTTCATTTAAACCTCTAAGAACAGCCAGGAGCGCTCCATTTCCCCACCTGGACGGCTGCAGCGTGGCACCAGCCTCAAGGTCGGGGTTATTTTAGGAACATGTTCCGATGTCAGCTGCAGCAAACCGGGCCACAGTGCCGACCTTCAGTCTGGAAACATTGGTTTCGGTCCTGTTGGAGCAGGAAGTGACAAAGTGCTTCTGTTTAAATTTTTGAACCTGCAGCTAGAGCAAACGACACAAACTCTTAACCTCAGGATTAATCTTTCCTTCGGGTCAATTCAGGATGGCTCAAGTTGGGTCTGATTTCAAAATAAAATGCACTAAACTATAAAAGTTGAATTTTTCTTTTTCCTTCACTGTTTGGTTAATAATTATTGAATATTTTGTCACATGAGGCTTGATTTTAATAAGATCAGAACCTACTAAAGTTAAGAATGATAAAACTTCTGTTAACCCTGTAGAAAGATCAAGTTTCAGGAAGTTCTCTCATCACCTTGTTTGTGTCTCTGCAGGTACGAAGACTGAATGTGAAGCCAACCAGTTCCAGTGTGGAAACGGCCGCTGCATCCCGGCCGTGTGGCAATGTGACGGCGACGAGGACTGCACGGACGGCAGCGACGAGAACTCCTGTGGTGAGGAGGAACGACCCGCTTTACCAGAACACGAACGCTGATGTAGCAACTTCTGGATCAGTGGAGTTTTAGTTTAGCACATTTCAGTAACGAGGCAGTTCAACATAAAAGTAAAGTTATAAAACCATAGTAAACATACAGAACAGGCTTCACTTCACAAGATGTTTTCCTTCCACTCAACTTTCCACTTGGCTGCAGCTCTCTGATCAGCTAATTTCACCTTTTTTGACTTGTTTAACGTACTAATGAAACCAAAGTTTATTCTCTTGTGCAGATAAACATCTCTAACATGTTTCATCTTTTTACATGTATAAATTTGCTTTGACTAGGCCTGTAATTCTGCCTCAACCTGCTCTGTGGTTTTTCTGTAACGTTTCTGTGCAGAATTCAGTTTGAAGCGGATTAAAAAAAAAACGTGTGAAAGATGCATGAAGTTCTGAAAGCTGCTGCATATTAATGTCAAAGCGCCTCAATAAATCAGAGCTAATCTATTTACCGTTCAGATTCTGAGCTGTTCTGTCGCCTTAGAACCAGGAAGGTGACGGTTTGAGAGTCGAACCTGATGGGAAGGAAAAGCACAGCGGAGCTAAATCTGGATCCAATATGTTCAACTATCTGGGTCATTCAATAAAACACAGCAAGGAAAGAATAAGAGGAGGGGGATGGGATGTTTAAATCCTTTATGAACAGGAAACGAAACATCATGTGATTTGAACTTAGTTTATGTCAAATGTTTTTCAACAAAAATCAAACAAGCTTTCACAAAAAACATTGAATATGCAGGGAAAAAGGATGAGAGGGAGACGTGCTAATTGCACGTAGCAACATTTAGCTGGGAACACGTTGGACTTTAATGATTTTCAAATTTTCTACCCCACATCCTGCAGTGCAGGAAGTGGGATACAAAGCAACCAAAATGTTGCAAAAATAACCAGAATCCACTGAGATTTTAATGTTCTTCCCACGACTTTCTGTCATCTCAGCCTCAGTTAAACACCAGATGATCCAAACTAAAGATGCAGGACTAGTTTCTGATGCTGGCTGTGTAATAAAACCCATACTAAACTGGATCCCAGTATTTTATTTTAAATTATTCTGGTTCTGTTTTAGTTCAGAAGACGTGTGCGGATGTGGACTTTGTGTGCCGCAGCGGTCAGTGCATCCCAAAGCGCTGGCACTGCGACGGCGAGCCGGACTGTGAGGACGGATCCGACGAGAGCGTAGAAATCTGCCGTAAGTTCTCCCACAATGCAACTTGTTTAGACGTGTTTGACAGGCTTCAATCAACAAAGATGTTAAACTGTGAAGCTGTGGGGAAAAAGTTAATCCTGCTAATGAATACATGCCAAGTAACTTTTTTCTGGCTTCATTTTAATCAGAAATAAAAGATAATTTCTTGCTTTCTGAGTTTGGATCAGTTTCCTGCTGATGCCTGAGCCAGTCCTGCTCTGTCATGTTTAGTGCAGCAGCTGTTTATGTTCCTGTTGGTTCTGTAGATCATCTGAAGGTCATGATCGGGTCGTTTTCAGGTCCAGTCATGTTCTGATATCAGAGCTGCTGCTGCGTCACGCTGATGTCTGACCAGCTGCCGGCTTCAGCTCAGCAGCTGCTGGCTTTAATTTTAACCCGCTGACTCCTCCTCCACATTCCTGGTGGTGATTTCTCTCTTCCTGCAACAGTTAAACTTTCTAATTTCAAAGAAGTTGCTTTTTTTTTTCTTAGTGTTTTGCTCTGCAACTTTAAAAGTTTATAAACTCGTGCATCAAATTTAAAGCAAGCTGAACTTTTTCAAAAATGATTCTTACAACATTTCTAGAATGTGAGTTTACTGAGAAACTTTTTTATTTATAATTTCACCTGTTTATGTTCTGATCTCCTGCGTCTGGATTCTTCTGGTGCAGAATTGATTCGTGTCTCGCATAAATTATGTAAAAGTTGAATAAAATGCAACATTTGACTTATTTTATAATTGTATTATGATTGTGTATAGCACGTTGGTTCTGTCGGTGGATAAAGTGCTTCATAAATAAAGTTGGTATAGTATTAAGCTTTAAAAACTATTGGATATGATTTAATATCCAATAGTTTGGATATTAAATCCAAACTATAGGATTTAAGCCCGTAGTCGCCTGTGATTTTAATTAGTTCCTGTAAAGAAATATTGTAAAACCTTTGTTTTGACCCTGCTTGGTTCTGTTATTTTTATCTAATTGACTCCAACAGTACTTCTGTTTTTGTTTTTGAATGCACTAATTAGTGTATAAAAAAAGTAAAGCTATGCATATTCCCCAAAACATATTTTCATTCTTGGTGCGGCACAATATCAAGAAAGTAGATACAATGTCTAATTCAAACTGGTATATTTTCTTTTTCTGTAGGACTGAGCTTCATGTAACTTCAGACCAAATATTTAATTGACTCTTACAGTTTGACATGTTCCTAGAACGTCTTGCTTTGGTGCTGAGCTCTTTGCGGTTTGGATTTGATCGCTGACCTCGCCGTGTTCCCTCTGTCTGCAGACATGCGGACATGCCGTCTTAACGAGTTCAGCTGCGGCCCAGGAACCACGCTTTGCATCCCCATCTTCTGGAAATGTGACGGCGAGAAAGACTGCGACAAAGGAGAGGACGAAGTCAACTGTGGTGGGTGGAAGCTGCTTTTCTCCCCTCAACGCCTCAGTAATTATTTGACCTTTTGAATCCGTCGTTTCCCTGTTAAGTTGAATGTCTAGCCACTGCAATCAGCAGCAACGTGTTCACCTTTAGATAATTTATGGTCCAAGTACTGCTGGAAAACCTGAAGATGAGGCATTCATAGCAGTTCAACGTTTTCTCCTGGGATTTTGATAAACAAAATGTCTGAAGTGCTTTACATTACTGCTCATTCTTTTTAACTCCAGCTGTATTTTACCAAGAACCATGAAAATGCTAGTCATAATGTGAAAGTTAGGAGTTTGAATTGTTCTAGAAGGTTCTCTCTGTCACAACATGGTGAGAAACGTCTTGTGCTCTCAGTGATTTGGGTTTTTACTACAGTTTAGCTGTGCCTCTTGTTGTCGTATTGATGAAGCGCTTGAGGAAAACTCCAGATATCTCAGCGGATGCTCATGGATTCCCTGAAGCGAGATCAGCTGGTATTGATTATGGGATGCTGAGCTGCAGAAACCTGCTTGGCTCAGCTCACAACTGCAGCTTCTGCCTCAGTGGATGTAGAGCAGCAGAGTGGATCAGACCTCGTTCAGTTAAAATCAGAGCCTGAAGTAAACACTGTTACTCCTCCCAGGTAACGTCACCTGCGCTCTGAACGAGTTCACCTGCGCCAGCGGCCGCTGCATCTCCAAGAACTTTGTGTGCAACGGCGAGGACGACTGCGGCGACGGTTCGGACGAGGTGGGCTGCGCGCCGTCGTCCTGCGCTCCCAGTGAGTTCCAGTGTGGGAACGCGTCCTGCATCCCGGCCAGCTGGGTGTGTGACGACGACGTCGACTGTCAGGTGAGAGGAAACAGAAACGAAGAGGTGAACCTTCAGGTCTGAGGACTGAAGGGCCATTTTCTACTGCCGATACTTTTTAGAGATTCACAGGTCAAGTTCAGGTCAGAATTCGATTTAAAACTACTTTAATTCTCTGAGGAATTTAGTTTGATAGGAAATGAGACAGTTGTCTCAAAATATGATTTAAAATGAATGATTCTGTGACGGAATTCTGCTTTTTTTTAAATTAAAATTGCATGTGGAAAATTTCTATTTGTGAATAATCACACATGACACCAATCAAACCCTTCAAATAAACAGATCAAACTAGTGTGAGAAGCTGTAGAGTGTCTTTATCGCTTAAAATTGAAACAATTGTTTTACACCAGATTTAATTTCCAATTTTAATAATTTTTCCATTACCAAATTAAATGACAAATGTATAAAATAAAACAAAAATTGCTTATTTCAATAATTGCTTCTGTGAGTTGAGATGAAAAGAAGCTGGAAAACAAGTTGGTATTTCTTAGACTAACGTCACTCTGGAAACCTGAAGTGCATTGGTGTGAAAAAATCCAGATTTGTCTAATCTGAATGTAAACAGTTTTAAAAAGCTGCAAACTTGCTACATTTTTACAGTGCAGGAATCATAGCATTTAATGTTGTAGAAAAACAAAATTCAATCTAGAAAACTGCAAAGTATGACTGACTGAAGTGTCAAACTGCAACTTTCATTAATGCACATCGATACATTTAATCATAATTAGGATTCCTGTGACATTCCAGACCTCTAGCAAAACCAAAAGGTTTGGTGATTTTAGCTGAAATATTGGCATTTAAGTAAAATATTCTAATTTTAAAGCGTTTGCTGTGTTTCTGTAGGACCAGTCAGATGAAGCTCCGACTCGTTGCGGCCGCCACCCGACGCCGCCCGCCAAGTGTTTGCCCAGCGAGATGCAGTGCGGCTCTGGAGAATGCATCCATAAGAAGTGGAGATGTGACGGAGACCCCGACTGCAAGGACGGCAGCGACGAGGCTAACTGTCGTACGTTACGCCGTCCAGACAACTTCCAGCTTCTGTTTCACTGATTATTTTTCTTCAGAACAAATTAAAGTTGGAGTTTTTGTTTGCAGCTGTGAGGAGTTGTGGGCCGGATCAGTTCAAATGTGACGATGGAAGCTGCATCCTGGGAAGCAGACAGTGTAACGGCATCAGAGACTGCGCCGACGGATCAGACGAAATCAACTGCAAGAACTGTAAGACTTTACTCTGGTTTTAAAACTTAACGTCCTCATGCAAGATTTTAGCATTGAAACTAATTTCTTCATATTGGATCAGTGATCATCTGAATTAATTTCCTGTTTTTCAGTGACTCAGTGTAACGGGCCAGAGAAGTTCAAGTGTCGCAGCGGAGAATGCATCGAAATGAGCAAAGTGTGCAACAAGATCAGAGACTGTCCAGACTGGAGCGACGAGCCCATCAAAGAGTGCAGTGAGTTTGATTTAAATAGGACAAAATTATGCTAACTCTATGAATGAGCATCTGTGGTACTTAAGGTTTTTTTTTTTTTAATGATCATGAAAGGATGAGATGAATTTTAAAATCAGTCGGTATTTCTTTACTAACCTGCACAACAGTGTTTGATCCTCCTTTAAATGTCAACTTTGTTACATTTTGTAGCATAATCCAGTAACTGTTGCCTTCAATTGTTACTGAAATGCAAATGCTATATTCATCAAACGAGACTTAAAAGAAACTTTACTTAACGCCTTGAACTTCGGCCTGTCTCTTTAAAAATTCCTGCTTTCTGAAACTGACTTCAGGATGTCTTCACAACATGGCTCCTCTATTAACCCTTTAATGTTTTTACCAGCGTTTCACTGAGAAGTAGCTCCTGAGCTCAGCAGTTCCACCAGATGTTTGCCAAATGCTGCTAGCTAGTCTGAAGGAGTTGTCAGCTTGTCAACTTCTAAAAGCAAATCTGTGTGGAGAACTGATGATTTGTTTTTGTTTGTAAAAGACTCCTGTTTTTTATTTTGTTGCTCCTACTGTAAACTGGCATTTCTTGTTCCAGATGTGAACGAGTGTCTCCTGAACAACGGCGGTTGCTCCCACATCTGCAAAGACACGGTGATCGGCTTTGAATGCGACTGCACACCTGGACTGCAGCTCATCGACCACAAGACCTGTGGAGGTACGATCCACTGTAATCACCAGACAAGTTCAAGAAGGGAACTTTAAATTAGATTTTTTTCTTTTTTTGTGCTGCAAAGAAGAAATGAGGCTGAAAAAAGCTAATTGACTAATTTTCATTTAACATTTTACTCATTTAATTTCAACTAAAATCTTGATCCAGGATTTTGCTCCATGTTCTGATTGTCCATCAGCTTTAAAGCAGAAATCCTGCAGGTTGTTTTCTGACGGTCTGTCTCTCCTGGCATAAACTCCATCAGTTGCGCAGAACCGTTTAATTTCCTCCCAAATGTACAACCAGCAGAAACTGAATGCTGGAATATTTAACAGCTGGCCAGAAAGATGACTGAAATGATAGATTTCAATGTCTCGTTTGCTAATTTTATAATTAAACTTAAAATTTTAAGATGGTTATGCAGCTTTCCATTTCTAAACGATTCCTCTTTATCTCTTGATGCAGACATCAATGAGTGCATGAATCCTGGTATTTGCAGTCAGATCTGTGTCAACCTGAAGGGAGGCTATAAGTGTGAATGCCACAACGGCTACCAGATGGATCCGGCTACTGGTGTCTGCAAGGCTGTTGGTGAGCATCAGGAACTTTTAGTTTTAGATGTTTTCACCTTTCCTGGTTTTTACAAGCTAATTTTTCTCCATGTTCAGGTAAGGAGCCATGCCTGATCTTCACCAATCGACGTGATATTCGCCGTCTGGGTCTGGAGAGGAAGGAGTACACACAGATTGTGGAGCAGCAGAGAAATGCAGCAGCTCTGGATGCAGACTTCAACCAGCAGACCATCTTCTGGGCCGACCTGGGACAGAGAACCATATACAGGTAGACTCAGGGTTTCCAAACATCAACTTTATCTCAACATAATAATCTTTAAATATGTGAACCTTTTATTTTCATAAAAGTTGCATACTGCAGCTTTAATGCTCAATTTTTGCCATGAAAAGATCAGATGCAGGTCGAATAAGGGTAAAAAAATATCTGATTTGTTTCACTTCAGGTTGTAGTGTGAACGTAGAGTTATTTCTTGGACATGTGCAGGAAAATGAAAACCTTCAGCTCATTTGCCAACTGACTTTTGGAGTATTTGCTGTAATTTTGTGTCTAGAAAATCACTTTGTCAGTTTTAACTAATAAATATCTGAACTTTAAATCATTTAAACGTGACAAAGGGAGAATTTTGTTTCCTCAAACTTCCGTGTTTTTGCTCTTCAGCACCGTCCTGGACAAGCGAGGAGACGTTGGTGTCCATAAGAAGGTGATCGACAACGTCCAGACTCCTCTGGGGATCGCCGTCGACTGGATCTATAAGAACCTGTACTGGTCCGATCTGGGAACCAAAACCATTTCTGTGGCAAACTTCAACGGAACCAAACGGAAAGTTCTGTTCAACACGGGCCTGAAAGAACCCGCCTCCATCGCTGTGGATCCGTTATCTGGGTGGGTGGAAACATTTTGGGTTTTTCCTCTGGCAGAGCACTGGTCTGATCAGCTGACTGGACATTTTCTATACTGGCTTCAGGTTTCTGTACTGGTCTGACTGGGGAGAGCCGGCTAAGATCGAGAAGTCTGGTATGAACGGAGCGGACCGGCAGGTTCTGGTGGCGACTGACATCCAGTGGCCAAACGGGATCACACTGGGTAGGGATGGAGGCAAAAACATCTCCAAAATAAAAACCTGTAGCTGAAATTATAAAAATCTATTAATTGGTGAAACATTTAGATCTGACCCTGCAGAAATGAAACTATTTTTGATCTTTTTGTCTCTTCAGATCTGATCAAAGGCCGGCTGTACTGGGTCGACTCTAAGCTGCACATGCTCAGTAGCGTCGACCTGAACGGAGACAACAGGAACAAGGTGCTGCAGTCTGCAGACTACCTGGCTCATCCGTTCGCTCTCACTGTGTTCGAGGTTCGTTTTGCCTTCAGATTTTTCATTAAATTCATCGACATTAATAAAGAATTTAAGTTTCAGCTAAAAAATGCAACCTGTTTAACTTTCACTTTAATAGTACAAGTATACAAGTTTGACTGAAATGATTGTCATTAATTACCAATTTAGTAATCAATCTTTCACTGGAATATATAAACTCAAAGGCAAATTCCTGAAAGAACATTCGGACCAGTAATTTTAAGCTAAGACTTTATGAAATATAGATACATTATTAAAAACACCCTTTGTCAATTTTTCACCAAAAACTCTAGAGGCATTTTTAGCTTCTCCTAAAACAAAGCTAAAGAAATTAAACATTTCTAGTCATTTAGATTTGCTAAAGAAATGCTGCTGCATTTTAATCAAGTTTATTTGAACTGCCTTGTTACTGAAATGTTCTATACAAAGTACTTTACATCATAAAAATAAATTTTTGGCTATAAAATATTTTATTTAAAATATTATTTGGACAATTTCTAAAATTGTATACAAGGCTTAGGTGGTCAAATGGAAAAATCTGTAAAATATGACAAACTTTCCATTAATATCAGAATAATGAATTACTGAAATGATAATCAGCTCTGTATAAAAGTCGGCCATGTTTGGTTCTGTTTTCAGGATCGGGTCTTCTGGACAGACGGTGAAAACAAAGCCATCTACGGCGCCAACAAGTTCTCTGGTTCTGATGTCATCACGCTCGCCAGCAACCTGAACGACCCTCAGGACGTCATCGTCTACCATGAACTGATCCAGCTGGCTGGTAAGAGGTCAAAGGTCACCCAGTTTAACCCAGGACTGGTGCTGAACAAGTTCTCAGCTTGATTTGGGCTTCAATTACACTCAATGATCCTTTTTTTTTCTGCAGGTACCAACTGGTGCACAGAGAAAAGTGAAAATGGCGGCTGCAGCTTCATGTGTCTTCCTGCTCCACAGATCAACAAACATTCCCCCAAGTACAGCTGTGTGTGTCCTGCAGGCCAGGAGCTGGCAGCCGACGGCCATCGCTGCAGACCTGGTGAGTTCTGCACTGAAATGCACAAAGTTATTCCTGCAGCTTTTCTGATGTTTTCACATCAACTCTAAACATCATCCTTTTTGTTTTACTGCTGAATTCTTTGTTTCATCCTCATGTTTTCAATATAGTAAATACCACTCGCCTGTTTTTAAGGCTTCTAGAGGAGAAAAGGGAACCGGCGTCTTGAATTTTAAGTTGTGGGTAAATGTCTGCAGTGGTCCAGTTTGAAGCAGCTCCAGGATTGTTTGCAACAATTAGCGGTTCCAGGAGTGAAGGCAGAGCGGCGGCTCTGGCCTTTCCCTCCTGCTGGACGACCGGTTGCTTAGAGACTCGCTTTGTTTTTCGCTGCAGCTTCGCTCCAGCTCCTTTCACAGATTAGCCTTTTCAAACCAAACAGAAACCTGACAGCTGAATCCGCAGCACTAATTGGACTCTGGGTCCAGCTGAGACTCGCAGATCACTGGACCGTCTTCATGACAGCGCTCCCAACAAACTTAAGTTTTCCCAGATTTTTTCTTTATTTTACAGCAAACGCTGAGAATCTGTGGAGGATTGGAAGTTTTAACTGACAGTAGAGTATAAAGAGGTTGTTTTAAAAAAAATTAATTTAGTCATTTTGACTTGATTTAAATGAGATGAGACCTTCTACTGAAAAACCAACAGAACAGGGAATCCAGATTTTTCAAAAATTGGATCCCAGCTCTACTGCATCCTTTACTTTCTTCTTCACCTTTGAGTTTGCTTCCTATTTTCCCTTTAGTTTCTAGTTATTCCACATTTTGTTAAAGCATTTACCCTAAACTTGGTCAATTTTAGTTCCTTGTATTGGAAAGTTTATTTAAATCACACTTGGAGATTTAGCATAGACTGAAGAACTATGCTAAACCTCATAGTTCTGTTGGTTACATGCCTGCAAAAATTGGCGCCTGTCCCTTTAAGGCTGCAGACTAATTGGGCCGTTTCTGCCCGTCCAGCCCATTTTCCAGTTGCCTCAGCTGGGCCGACTGGGAACTGTAGAGCTTTGTGAGGCTGCTGCTCCGGCCGACTCTAATCTTGTTAGAAACACAAAGTGAACAGAAGCTCAACTCGCAGCTACAAACGACTGTTTTTATTGTTTACGGGCCGCCTTTACAGATAAGTGGAGTTTTTCCCTTCCGTGTGAGCTGAAATGCTAGAAGTTTAGGTTTTGCAGTGTTTACAATGAGAAACAAACTTGAAATCCCATAATGCTCTGCTGGGTGGGCAGGTTTGTTTACGTTTCATGAAGAAAGCCTCTTATTTTTATATGCTCTACGCTGTAGTCTACTTCCTGCTTTAGAAGCGATCTGTGGTCCATTCATATAGGCATTCAAACCGCACCAGTGTCCAAATGAAGGCCAATGTTTGTAGGTGGACCAGAGTTCACTTCCACATTCACACCTCCCCAAATGAACTGGACTTTCTAGGCAAAAGGACCAGACTTCCCAGTTGGAGTCATTTAATACAGGATGTTGAAACCACTAATGCAGATTGCAGCGACTGTTTTGATTTCTGCTTTCATGCATCCGATAAACCATTTTACTCTCCAGAGATCTGGTCTACATTCAAAGAAAACTCAAAAATGGGACGACCTTGAATGCTTAAGGTTTGTTGTTCCTCTTCTAGTGACAGACTCTTCCTCAGAGGACGGTAGTGAAGCTCTAACGCAGCCCAAAGGTAAAACCTAATGCCGTCATCTCAAAGCATGCTGGGCTCTCCTCAAATCAAGTAGCATTTAGTTTTACTCCTCCTGTCAAAGATTTTTCTAAATTAACCTTCTCTTCTGCTTTAACTGAAACTTCTGCTGCTTTTATCTTAATCTAAGAGCTGAAATTAACCTGCAATTCCTCAAATCTTATCCTGCTGAGATAAATGAATCATCCCTCAGATGTTTCTTTAGTTGGATCATTTCAACCTGGAAACAACTGAAATTCCCTGTATCTTTTTTTTGTTTTTTTGAGTACTTTAGATTATAATCAGAAACATGAGGAATCCTTGTGACCTGTTGCTAAAGGCAGAACAATCCATGCAATATTCGGTAATCACCTCTCTGCTGTTGGAATAGTTTACTGTCATGATTAACGAATTAAATCTGCCTCTGAACTAATGTAGAACAGGAGCACCATCTAGAGGTAGACATTATGAAGTGCACATGCAGTTTTTGGCTCAAAACAAGTTAAACATGCATTCATGTGATCCTGTGAAAATGGAGCTGGACTGTCACTGTAGTTTACAAATCTCAATCTGCTGGAAGTTTTTATTTTTGCTATTTGAAGAATTTATTTTTTCCACAATTCTGCATATGTAAAGATTAATGTAGGAATTAACTGCAGCTTGTTTTGATTGTGAGCGTTGGATTTACACCAGGGTCTGTCTTTTAAGGCTCTGAATACCTGGAGATTTTCATAATTTTTTTTTATTGCAATAAAATGCCACCAAATATTTAGATTTGAAGAGTTTCTAGAAGTCTTATAATAAATCCTGGGTCTTCAGTATTCCCAGATGTTAAAGTAGATCTTCACTGCCTCAATTTTCCTTTCCTTTGTGGAACAAACTGTCCAAATCAAAAACAACCCAAGCACTTAAACACCTAGCTTATTTTTAGCTTCAGAAAAATGAGTCTCTACAAAAACCTGCCAAATGTAACATCCCAGCCTGTTGCCTAGCAACCCAAACTGAGCCCCAGCACATTTGGTCAGCAAGTTTTACTGCTGTATGCACTGTACAATGGCTGGTGGAAAAGACAACCGTAATCCAGAAACCACTTGCTGCATTCTTGTTTGTGTAGGAGGCTCACTTATGCTTTTCAAAGCTATACAATTGTGAATCTGTTTGGATTTTATTTGGTTATTGGTGACAAGAAGCCCTAAAACGACTCATTCTGAACTGAACAGACTTGAACCTTTTCTAAAAATGAGTTTTGCAAAATGTGTAAAGAGCAGGTTTTGTGTAGACCATAAACCTATCGTAACCTGTTCAAGGTCACCTTCAAGGTGTATGGAAGTTGTTTGTATAGATTTTGTCATTGTCTCTTCCAGAAGCCAATGTGAGCACATCTATCCAGGTGGACTCCACAGCCAGAGGCTCTGCTGCTGCCTGGGCCATCCTGCCTGTCTGTAAGTACAGCTGCCGCCTCCAAGGTCAAACATGAAGGTCAAATCTGTTTCTCACCTGCCTGTGTCTCTGCTGCAGTGCTGCTGGCCATGGCCGGAGCAGGCGCCTACCTGATGTGGAGGAACTGGCAGCTGAAGAACCAGAAGAGCATGAACTTTGACAACCCAGTCTACCTGAAAACCACAGAAGAAGACCTCAACATCGACATCACCCGCCACGGCGCCAACGTGGGCCACACCTACCCAGCGGTGAGTCGACCCAAACCTGAAAACTCCTGTAATTAGAGTAGTTCCTTATTTCCTCCTGCAGGTATGTTTTACTTAATTAAATTAATGGAAAACTTTTCTTGCCTGATGCAACAAATTATATTTTATGTTAGTAAGACTATAATTATATAAATCTCTGAAATCAGAAATTTTAAAGTCAATATTTTGAGGTGCATGAAAATGCTGCCATTTCCTCTTGCAAAGTGTTAAATAAAATCTCATCTCTTTTTTCCACAGATTTCAATAGTGAGCACAGACGATGATTTATCCTGATCGTTCTCAGGATTTTGGTTTTTTATTTGTTCTTTGCGGAAACCTCCTCCGTGTTACGATGCCAACGGTTCGCCGTAACGGCGGCCCTTACAGTTCAACCACATGCCTTCAGAAGTGCATTAAGTCCTGATCTGTGGTGAAGAGGAAATGTTATTTATTATGTGAATACTTCCATGAGTTTTCCATGTTTACTCCAAAGTGTTAAGGAATTTTTCTTTTTGTTTTTCCAACATTGTCTTTGCCCGTCCGTTCAGAGAACAGTTTTCTCTTTGAGGGTCTTTCCGTGTTCTGCCTGGACTGAACATCTGAAGAACTGGGTGTCTTCATCAAACTGTTCCCTGGTTCTGATTTAAACCGGGTCAAAGTTCTCAGGTCTTAATGGGGAAGAAGTCTGGAGACTAAAAGACGAGTATTTAATTATGAAACAGGATGTTAATATTTCTGATCATGCTTTGCTGACTAATGTTAGGGTTTCTTCTGTTAATTGCATTATTATTGCTGCTGCTGAGATCACCATGGTTACAGCGTTTGTAAACAGTGTAAATATATTTCCTCCCTCAGAGATGTGACTGTAAATCAGGACTCTCTTCAATGCACTTTGATCAAAGTTCTCTGTAAATAAGATTGTATACACTGACTTGAATCTTTTTTTGCTATGGCTGGGTTCCTCACCAGAGTTCAGATGTATTTAAGGAGAGCAGAGGAGGAAAAACACAAATGAATTTGGTAAAAATTACTATTTTGTATGTTTGTGCTGTTGCTGTGAACTTTTTATAGCCTTGTACAGTGAAGGAGAATGAAATGATCTGTATCTGAAGGAACTGATTCGTAAAGAAATTTTGAATTAAAACATCAGTGTTCAAAAATCCCTTTGAATCTTTTGTTTATTTCTGAGTGAAATGGGTCAAATATTCAAGTATCCATCACAAGAAAAGCATAAGAACTTTCTGGTTTACTTCCTACCAAATCTACTTATGGTTCTTAAAATATTAAAAATATGTAGAACTTAGATTTCCAGGTCTAGAGTAGTGGCAGAAAACTGCTTGAAATCAAATTTAATATTTTCTCGGTTCCATGTTTTGAAGGAAAATTCCTCTCATACAGCCTCCAGTTGGAGTTGATGTCTAATCTGCAAAGCAATTTTTACTGTTTGTAATGGTACAAATTTAATTTTTTTTTTTTTTCTGCATTTATTCTCTTGGCCACTTGCACCATCCTGTCAATGAAATCTATATGTTTAAGGTTACCACATAATTGAGGTTTCTTACTGTGGACAGCTAGATTAAATTAAATGTCACTTTGCAGTTCTAAAATATTTACAATTTAATGGCAGATCTGTGTGGACTAAATGATGCCAAGCAGGCTGGGATGGGTGATATCTGTCAGCAATGCTTCAGATGTGGACAAAAAGCCACATTTCTTGTGGCTGCAGGGAGATTTAGTTGCAGGAAAATGGGAAGGAGTTGCTGGGGCAGCAGTAACCCAGTTACCTCCCACACCCAGCAGCTCCCACTTTAACATTGCATCGGTGCAGACCAACCCAGAATGCTCATATGAACCAACACACAATTTTTCCCACAGTCTATTACCTTCTATCACTGCTAAAACAAGCTAAACTGACTGAACTGTTCAGTCCCATCTTGATGTGCCAGTGGAAGCTTTATGGGACTCAGGCAAGTTTAATAAATGACTGGATAAAGAAACGGCTCTTCACAGTAACCTCAGGATTGTCAGATTTATTTATTTTTCTCAAAGTCCTGCCAATAACGTTCACTGAGAGATGTCACTCTTTGGAGAGCAATAGAAGCAGCTAATATTTAGCATGATTATTATTCTAGCCTCAGTGTTCTGTTCTTCATGTGACTCCACTGAATCCAACTCTGATGTCGTCCACTTCAGAAGTGATGAAGATCCATTTTTCTTTCTCTTCCTGCTCATTTCTTTCCAAAGCTCCCATTTTTTCCAGGAGGATCTTCAATGTTCTCCAGCTCTCTTTAGATGATGAAGGAACTCAGACTGACTCCACCCGGCTGGTGCTCCAGGTGAGCAGAAACAAACACTAAAGTCATTCATGTCCTGATGAATGAAACCTTACAACTAGTTATGTTTCTGATCACATTTTACTGTCGTGGTCATACAGCTCTGAAAAATAATTAAGACACCACTGAGAACCCCATTTAAAACCTAGTTATTCCACCAGATAGTGATTTCTGAACTTCTCCTGAGTTTAAATATCAGTAATGTTGTTTCTAAATGAACTTGTTTTTTTCCATTATTTGTGGTCTAAAAACACTGCGACTTTTTCATTATTTTCACTTTCTCATTTTCTGCAAATACTCAATTTTTGCTTGGAATTTCAGAGCCATGTCAGTAGTTCATAGAAAAGAACAATGTTCATTTTACTCAAATATATGTCTATAAAAAAATAAAGTCACAGAAACTGATCATTTTAAGTGGTCTCTTAATTTTTCCCAGAGCTGTATTTGGATCATTTAAAAGGCACTTAATCTATTTTTAATAACCAGACATTATGTAGGTAAGAGTTTCACCACAAGAGGGCGACAATGAAGATAATTAGCAGTGATTCAAAGAACTAATGAAGAGTTCAGTTGGTTCCAGGTTAAAAAAGGTTCTGGTTCAGTTGGTGTTGAACAGAACCTGGATCAACAAAACAACAGCGGATCCAGATTTATGAGAAGTGTTCCTGTCTTCAGACGTCAGCAGAACATTTTTTTCTGACTCCCAGTCAGTCTAACCAGTCAGACCAGTCTGTGCTCATTTCTCATAACACTTTTAGTTTAAACTCACCTGTGTGGCACCAGTCTGGATCTAGCGTGGTTCTGTTGGGTCTCAGTTTGTTGTTCAGATATTCTTCATCAACTCTTTGGATACTTTGAACAAACTGTAAGTTTGCTTTGTTTCCAACTTGAACTTTGTCATGAGAAACTTTCCTGCTTGTTTCTGCTCTCTGATGTTTGGAGAAATTGTTCACTTCTGATTTCAGCTCAAAAATTAATATCTCTGCTGTTTGAAGAATTGTAAGATTGTTGATGAGTAGCTGCTTTTCTTTATTTTCTTCTCTGAACAAACTGCTTCTTGGTTTTATTTCCTGGAATCAAACTCTGGTCTCCACCATTAAAGTCAGAAAAAACAATTTCTTGTTCCTTTTGAAAGGAACAAGAAATTGAAAGGTTGGATCAGCGTGTAGTGTTATTTCACTTTAGTTTTGTGTGTGGCTCCAAATCCAGGCCTCCATTGGTTAATAAATTGGATTTCCATTGATGATTTTGTTGTCAGCACATTCAACTTTGTACAGAACAAAGTATTCAAAGAGAATATTTCTTTCATTCAGATCTAGGATGTGTTATTTGAGTGTTCCCTTTATTTTTTTGAGCAGTGTAAATAAACAGAAGATCCAGGCGCGTTTGTCAGGTCTAGAGCGAGATGGTTGGAGGAAGTGGAGCAGTGTTCTTCCTACTTTTTTGGTTTAGAAAAATCTAAACTTCATAATACTTTAGACACATTTAAAGTTAATGACAAGATTGTATCAGATCATAAAACTCTTGGTTCATTGTGTTCCAATTTTTATAACAACCTCTATTCTTCTAAATACTCAGATGAAAAAGCTTCTTTACTGATTGACTCCATGAAACATTGTAAAGTTTTATCTGAGGCTGATAACAAAATGTGTGATGCTAACCTCACTGTACAGGAAGTAGAAGAGGCTATTTTAAGTCTTCAAAACAACAAATCACCAGGTAGTGATGGGCTGTCAAGTGAGCTTTATAAGAAATGTGTCAAAGATCTTAGTCCCTTTATTCTCAGCTCTCTTTCAGAAATTATTGGTCGTGGAGAATTGCCTCCTACTTTAACACAAGGCCTTATTACTCTGATCCCAACAGCTGGCAAAGACAAATTACTCATTGACAACTGGAGACCTATTTGCTTACTGAACAATGACTATAAAGTTTTTGCTGTTATTTTGGCCAGAAGAATTAAACAAACCTTCAGTTCTATTATTGATGAATCTCAATCAGGCTTCATGTCCCACAGACACAAACAACTTAAGGCTTGTGCTGGATCTACTAGACTATTCACAACTAATAAATGATAACAGCTTTATTTGGTTTTTAGACTTTTATAAGTCTTCTGACTCTAGATCATGGCTTTAAGTATCGGGCCTTAGATAATTTTGGTTTGGGGCAATATTCAATAAAATCTATTCAGACTCTTTACCAGAAAGGTAACTGCTGTATTAAACTGAAGCATGGCTCCTGTCCCAGATTTCCAGTATCCAGAGGAGTGAGACAGGTTTGCCCCGTTTCCTCTTATTTATTCCTGATTGCAGCTCAACTTCTTGCAACATTTATTCTGGAAAACAATATCTGTGGTATCTCAGCTGCTGATAGAGAAATTTGTATTAGTCAATTTGCTGATGACGCAACACTGTTTCTGAGAGATGCTGACCAAATTCCTGTTGTTATTAAGCTCATCCAAACTTTCTCTGATGCTTCAGGCCTCAAACGTCATTTAAACAAATGTGAATTTCTTCCCATATCATCTTGTAGCGAATCCCATTATGCTGCCCTCACGATGTTTTGCTCTTACAAAGCTAGACAGCTAGCTAACACTTGAGTTGAAAATATTTTTATTTTGCAACTATTTGCTGGTTTGTTTTTCTTTTCTTTTCCTTTATTTTTCTTTATTTTGTAAAAAGATAAATAGTGTCCAAGGAACAAACGTGTCTGAAGGACAGTCGTAGACACCAACCGTACAGCTGGACGAGTTCTGCTTGACTGCCCAAATTAAACATGTAAACAATGTCCAGTAGGTGTCAGTAAGGTTCCATAGTTTTACTTACAATTTACCCACGAAATCCTTAACAAAACATAATGATGGAGTCAACACACCCATCTTTACAACATCCCTGTTAAAACACAAGTTTCATATCTTGGGATAATTATCACAAAAGATGCCAAAGAAAGATTTAATAATAATATTACTTTTGTCAAACAATTACTTAATAACAAACCTGGTGATGTTTGCTTCAAACTTCTCCAGCGGTGCTACCCTGCAAAACAAAACCTGCACAAGGATACAGAACGTTGCTGCTCTTTCTGTACCTTGGTTTCTGGTCCAAACCAAGCTCGTCATTTTATTTTAACAAGGAAAGATGCAGCGATGGATAGCAGCCGTCAATCATAATGACTGGCAGCTCTCGGTGTGACCACGGATTTACAGCCAACACTTTATACAAGGTCAGAAGATTAATGTTCATATACTGTATTAGTAAGTATGATTAGAAAGATATCAAATGTCACATTATGGAGAAGGTAGCGTCTAACCATCAGTAACCATGGAAACAATGCCACGCCATCATGTAGCCTAGCATGTATTGAAAAAAATGGTTAGCATCTTGTCTTCTGTACGTTTTTAAGGCTGCTCCGGTTTAAGGGGAAACGATGTTTATGACACAGTGACATAAATCATGTGGTTCGAATTCAGGCAAACTTGGTAATTTGATCAACACGTCAGGAGGGAGGAGGTTTGGGTCGGTTTGTAAGCTAGCTGTTTCAGGCTTCTGTAAATACCCCAACCAGGTGTGTTACGTTCACAGACAGATTTGCTCGACTCCAACAAGTAGAAACCAGAAATAAACTGACAAAAACAACTTGGGAAAACAACTTCATCCGTTTAGTTCAATACTCCAGATTCTCACTTCCGATCTACATCATGGCGCTTCGAATGGTTAAGTGACGTAGTTGCAAAGGGTCAATACTTGGGTTTCCCCTTTGCCATAAATGCTGTTTTAACCTAAACAATGTTATATTATCTGGAAGTAATCTGGCTAATGGCTCAAGGCTTCATGCTGATGTCTAAGCATCAAATAAACACAAATCAGTCTGATTAAAATAACAATACTAATGCCTGTGTGTTGATAACTATAAATAGATCCTTCATAGCTTCCTGAGTAAAATGCTTAGCTCCCCCTTAGCACCTGCAGAAAATCATTCTGTAGCCGCCACTTTGCTTCTTAACAAAAATAGACTAATATTGTTGTTATCTATGTTCAAAAATGGATTGTATTGGTTACATGTACTTGAGTAACTTTTTTTGGGAAAAAGGTACTTATAAGATTAGTTTTACTGAACTGTTTTTATTTTTCTTGTACTTGAGTAATATTATTTCATTTCTCTTATTTGAGTAGATTGATTTTGCATTCAAAGAAATAGACTCAAGAAATTGGAAACCTTAGATTTCAGTAACATATGAGATGTTTATGCAAATTTCAGGTTAATTATTCAACATTAAACATGTCACTGTTTATATCCTTATTTTTGTGTTATTAAACATAGTTGTTTTATTTGAAATGTTCCATAAATAGCTATACTTATACTATTTGTTTATGTTTTTATATTAAAGTAATAGCTAGTTTAGTCTGCCCTCTTACCTGCACCTCCAAAACAAGCCAATGCCCCTGTGTGGGATTTACCCCCCCTCAACAGGTCATGTGTTGCCATGGAGGCGCGCCCATGAGCAGTGATGCCTAGGACCTGGTGTTTCCAATTTACCTTACTGGGAAGGTTCATTGTTTGAGAAGGAAGAGAGATGTTTGTTTTATTTTTTGTTTGGTACCAGCTTAATTTTGTTTTTGTTAAATTGTTAGTTGTAATTCTGTGAATATTTGTTTAGGAATATTGTTAAGCACAAATGTTTGTTCTTTTGTTTACCTGGAAATGTAATTGTTGAGTTTGCTCCTTTGTTTCATTTTTCAGATTATTTTCTTAGTTAATAACTTTAATAGATTCTTGTTTTTTATTTTTGTTTTGATGTTTCTATATGATTTTATAATCACCTTAATCCCATCTTTACAACATTCCTGTTAAAACACAAGTTTCATATCTTGGGGTAATTATCACAAAAGATGCCAAAGAAAGATGCAAGCTTAACTTTGACCCTACAATTGATAAAACCAAAAAGAAATTAAACCACTGGCTTCAAAGAGATTTATCTTTAAGAGGAAGAATATTGTTATCTAAAGCTGAAGGAATATCCAGACTAACTTATTCTGCATTAGCATTAAATGTTGATACTGCTACCTGTAAAACTATTGATAAAATGCTCTACAATTTTATCTGGAGAAATAAAACACATTACATCAAAGACTCTGTGTTCCTAAACCCTGTAGACTCAGGTGGTCTAAACTTTTAAGATTTCTCATCTTTAAATCACACATTTAAAATCATTTGGATCAGAAATGTTTTATTGAACTCTGACTCTTTGTGGAATTTTATCACTAATTATATTTTCTCTAAACTTGGTAGCCTTTCATTTTTACTTAAGTCTAACTATAATATAGTTAACTAACCTATATTACTATTTAGTCTAACTAAAACTAGCCACTTATCACAAACAGATGCTCCTTGCTTGGTCTCTAATTTATAAACTTTCTTTCTCCAATCACACATTTCTCATCTGGAATAACTGGAATATTCTTTACAAAAACCGATCTCTGTTTTTCCCTAACTGGTTTAATAATAATATTACTTGCTGCTGCACTTCTACTATCAGTCCACTGGATGGAGACATGGAGCAACATTTACATTCACTGATTCAACCTGAACAGGAAGTATTTTAGTTAGTTAATTATTAATCTCTAAAGGTGGATTATCTGCTCCATCAAATGTTAACTATTTAATAATGTGACTGAATCAAAGACATTTTAAGAAAAATATTTCACTTTGAAACGAAGCAGCAAGAAACTGTTGGGTTTGATGGAAAACAGATCAGGGAGGAACAGCCTTTTCTCCAGGCTGCCTTTCCTCACTCTAGCGCCACCTACTGGCTGTTCACTGGACATGACAGATGAGGAGAAAAGAAGAAACAAGGAAATAAAAGCTAAAATACCAACCGGTTCATCCAGTCTGAATGGTTAAGTTATGACACAGGGACATTTTGTTCCAGTCTATGGGGGAATTTTTCAGCCATAATTTTCAGTTTGTCTTTCCTCTAAAAACTTGTAATGCTTGTACTCAAAACTTCTGCTCTCTTTCAAATATTCTATGTTTTTTCTCAAACCTTTTTTCTTACTCTCAAAACTTTTCTCTCCTTGGATCAAATCTCCTCTAGCAAAACTCTCTGCCTGCTGGCGAATCATTTTCTGCTCGAGCTTGAAACAGAACATTTGCAATGGGTTTAGATTTCAGAGGTTAGTTAAACTTTAAAGAGTCACATTATTCTATCAAAAGAATGGATGTTTATTTTTATCAGCTTTATGGTTTTTCTAACATCTGTCTATCTAGATTGTTCCTACATTGTTAGAATAGACAGACATCTCTCTATCTAGACAGATACAGAACCACACAGACACCCACTAGAAGGAAACAATGAGTTTCCTTCTAACCATCTATAACATTTATATAATCCAAGTGTTATAGAATCCAATATAATACTTGGATTCTATTGGTTGAGAGGTTGCTAGGCAACGGTACTTTTCTGTGTGGTTTCAGCAGCAGCAGTGTGGTGATATTAAGGACTACAGTTGAGTTTGTTCCTTTGTTTCATTTTTCCGATTATTTTCTTAGTTAATAATTTTAATAGATTCTTGTTTTTTATTTTTGTTTTGGTGTTTTATATGATGTCATAATTGCATTAAACCATGAACTTTTTGTTATTTATTGTCAAAGGGATAAAAATAGTTAAAGTAAAAATTTCCATCTGACCAGCAGCTCCTTGACGCTGATGACCTTTGACCTGCTGTGGAAGCAGAAATGATGGACTTAATTTTTCTCTCAATGCTTCAGCACTTTGGTTCTGATTCATTTCAATAAATCATGATTCAAAGTAATGTTTACTGCTGTTGCATTGAGCTCATTTCAAGAGCTGCTGAGGAACAGATGATGTTTTATTCACATCCTGATGATTGAAATATTAGAACTGGTTCTGGTTCTGATCACTTTATATCAACACTGACATATTTGGATCATTTAAAAATGTAATAATCAGACATCATGCAGGTTATATTTTCACCAGCTGGGAAGATAAATTCCCCACCATTGAAGAGTCCAATTGGTTCCAAATTAAAACAGGTTCTGGTTCCATTAGAGCTGAACAGAACCTGGATCAGCAAAATTACAGCAACAGAGTCTTTGTGTTCAAACTGGGAGTCATGAGAAGAATTCATTTCTTCAGAAGTCAGCAGGTAAACATTCCTCTGACTTCCAGTCAGTACCAGTTACACCAGTTTGGCTTCATTTCTCCTCTAAAAACTTTCAGTTTAAACTCACCTGTTCAGTTCTGGCACAGTCTGGTTCTACTGTGGTTCTGTTGGGTCTCCATTTGTTGTTCAGATATTCTTCTTCAGCTGTTTGGATCATTTGAACAAACTGTAAGTTTTCTTTGTTTTCTACTTGAAATTTGTCTTCAGGAACTTTCCTGTTAGTTTCTTATTTTTTATCTGATGTTTAGAGAACAGAAATCTACTGACTTGAACTCAAAGTTTCATCTCTGCTGCTTGAAAGTTAATCTAAGGGATTATTAGATTACTGATGAACTGGAATCCAGCACCTCTTGATGAAGAGTTGATGTTCTTCATGAACAAACTTTTTTATGTTTTTATTTCCTGGAGTCAAATTCTAGTTTTCACCATTAAAGTTAAACACAACAGTTTCAAAGTAAAATAATATTAAAATGTGTTTAATTCAGTCAGATTATTAAATAGTTAATCTTTGATGGAGCTGGTAGTTCAATAAATGTGAACTAAAATACTTCCTGTTGTTCAGGTTGAATCAGTGAATGTAAATGTTGCTCCATGTCTCCATCTAGTGGACTGATAGTAGAAGTGCAGCAGCTGATGGCAGCTTCCTCTGCTTCTCTGCTGTCTGACTGCATTCACCTGACACTGATATGAAGCAGAGAAGAAGAGCCAATCAGAGGAGGAGCAGCTGATCTTTTTCCATCTCTAATGATGTAAAGGATGATCATAGTTTACATCATCAGTATAAACTTTCTACCTTTATTTGCAGTGGAATCTGCAGACCTGATCAGATCCAAACATCCCATTTTCAGGAGTCACTGGTTTCATCTGTGTCATTGTTCCAGCTGCTGAGGTCAGAATCCAGAAACCTGTAAAACCTGGAGGTTGAATGTTCAGGTTTTCTCCTCCAAACATCCAACAAGCTGCCAACCCTCGTTCTCATTTCTTAGTTTTTATTTTTGTTTGCCATGATTCCATGAACCTGAACAATAATGGCTGTTTAGTGCTAAAGAGAAAAAGTGGTTAGACATTTTTATAAGACCAGCAGATGCTGACCTTTGACCTGCTGTGAAGGACTTAGTTTTTGACTCACTGTTTTTTCAAGGCTTCTGAGGAACAAATGATCTTTTATTTGTGCTGTTCAATGAACAGTAGAACTGGTTCTGGTTCTGATAACTTTTTACCATCACTGACATATTTGGATAATGTCAGGTTTGACACCTATTAAAATCAGATTAAACAGACACAGGAAAGACAAGAGAGTAAGATTCCTTTCCAACTTGTGAGGAGAACAGACAAAGATGTGTTTTCAGTTACATATCTCCTACCGTTCTGAAAACACATTTGACTGCTCCTCTCTTGTTCCATTTAGGATCCCTGTTACAAAAGACGCTGCAACTCTAAAGGGGCGGGGGAAACACTTTATCATTTAGTTGCAGCGTCAAAGACAAATACATGTTATCTTTAACTCATACTGATGCAGTACTAATGAGAAACACATGGTATCTTGCACTAGGTTATTCTGTTCAAGACATGTCTTCACACATGGTTAAACAAAACAAGTTGTACATCTTCACGGCGGCTGCTTTGCAGCTATCTAGCAGGTCAAGGTGCAGACGGTTTCTGCTGAGCGATAAAATCTGTCAAAACCGGTTTCCACTGCTCTCTTCAGTGAGGCCTTCTGAGAAACAGAATCAAAGCAATTCAACAACACAGAAACATCATTTATGTTAAGATAAGGAAAACAATAAAAGCATATAAAACAAGAAAACTATAAAAGTATAAGGAACAGGAAATATTTGATAATGATATGTACAATTTACCTAACAGATCATTTAAAAACACTTAATCTATTTAATAATCAAACATCATTCAGGTTGTAGTTTTACCACCAGAGGGAGACAAATCTCCACCAATGAAGATTCCAGTTGGTTCCAAGTTAAAACAGGTTCTGGTTCCAAGATAGATGAACAGAACCTGGATCAGCAGAATAACAGCAGCAGAATGTTTGTGTTGAAACTGGGAGTCATGAGTAGATTTTCTGTCTTCAGACGTCAACAGATAATCTTTCCTCTGATTGTTCTCAGTCAAACCAGTCAAACCAGTTTGGCCTCATTTCTACTCAGATTACTTTCTGATTAAACTCACCTGTTTAGGTGTGCCGCCAGTCTGTTTCTGTTGGGTCTCAGTTTGTTGATCACATATTCCAACTCTTTGGATTTTCTGAACAAACTGTAAGTTTTCTTTGTTTTCTATATAAACTTTGTCTTCAGAAACTTTTCTGTCTGTTTCTTATTTTTCTCTCTGATGTTTGGAGAAAATATTCACCTCTAATTTCAGATCAAACTTTAATCTCTTTTGTTTTAAGGTTAATCCATGGGATAATTGATGAACTAGAATCAAGCAAGATGAACATCTGAAGTTTTTTTTCTTGTCTGAACAAACTGATTCATGATTTTTTCCCATTATATCAAACTCTGGTCTCCACCATTAGAGTCAGTAGACAGAACAAATTTGTCCTACTTCCTTCCAAAATTAAATGCTGCTATAGTAAAATGTGTTCAGTTCAGTCAAATTACTTAATACTTAATCTTAATCGCATTTAATCCACTTGTAGCAATTAATAATTAACTAAAATACTTCCTGTTCAGGTTGAATCAGTGAATGTAAATGTTGCTCCATGTCTCCATCTAGTGGACTGATAGTAGAAGTGCAGCAGCTGATGGCAGCTTCCTCTGCCTCTCTGCTGTCTGACTGCATTCACCTGACACTGATATGAAGCAGAGAAGAAGAGCCAATCAGAGGAGGAGCAGCTGATCTTTTTCCAGCTCTAATGATGTAAAGGATGATCAGAGTTGATGTGCAGATGAATGATGTGTGTTTCCTCTGCAGGTGAAGGTAGAAAGTGTGTGTGAGCTGATGTGAATTCAGCAGCATGGATCAGTGTGAGGACAGAGAGGAGGGAGTCCCTCCCTCTAAAACCACTCTGTGTGGGGAAGATGAGAGCCAGAGCAAAGGTCAGAGGTGAGGTCACCATCTCTAACTGTCCACAGCCCTTTTCACACAGCGTTCACTATATCAGGCCAGAACAGACGTGGTGATGAAGCTGCTGCTGCTCCTCTTTGGTGCTTCATCCAGACTGAACAGATTAAGTTTTAATCATCATGTTTCTGTCAGGATCCATCAGAGACTCAAACCAGAACCAGAACCAGAACCCAGCTGTGTGTCCTTTAAGAGCGACAGGTCAAAGGATGATTTCATTGACTTTAAATCTCCTGGATCTCCACCATCAGAGAGGTGAGATGTTTCTAACTGCTGTAACTGTTCTGTTTATATCTGTTATTGTGGCCATGTGATGATAACAAGTTCTGTTGGATCTTGAGATCATGAGACTGATAAAATCAGTCTATTGGGCAGGGTATTTTCAATTGATACTTCAATTTCATTAATGTTTCAATGGTAATATGCTTCATTAAGCAACGTTATAATGCAGACAATGAAGTCCAACAGTCGCAAATATAATGAAAGATCATCAGTGAATAAAACAGGTCAGCTTAGATCCACAGTCTTTACCAAGAGCTTCTCCATGTCCATCTACTTAACAGACGTCTCAAAATCTGATCTGATGTTTTCCTGAGATCAATTTAAGAATCATATGTAATGATTCTGCCCCCTACTGGCCAGTTAGTGAACATAAGTAGAAAATCACTGCTGAACAGGAAACCAAATATTTTACCAGAATCAACTCACCTTTCTGTTACTGTAGATACTGATAGTGCAAAAAAGGGTAAAATTCTGGTGAATACAGCTGCTAGTTATTTGCTATAAAATTAGATGTGCAATGCTGTAATAAAATTTAAAAGTAATTTGCTGTTACAATAACAATAGTGAAACTGAATAAAAAATGAAATACTGGCATCTGTAGCTGCCAGTATTTTACTGTAGGTTTAGTTTTGCCACTTGATGCACTTTTAAGCTCTGGGGAAAAAAGTTAATATTGCACAGTCTTAGTTTTACTGTAGAATAGTAATAATAAAAGTGCTAAAATTGGTGCAGTTTTAAAATGCATAACCATTAAATCACATAATAAGGATGAGATATCACTCTGTAGGACATATTTTTATTTAAAGGCACTGTTATGTACAAACCATATACATTTATATGAAAAATAATACAAGCACTTTTACAGGCCTCAGGGAATTGGTTACAAATTCACATACATTGGCCTTCAATGTAAAGAATTAGTCATAATTGTGAAAACGTTAGAAAGAATTTAAAAATACAGTTTCTAGTGTCTTAAATGGAGTTTAATTGATCAACTTTAACAATCTTAAGGATTCAAAAATAATGTCATGGAAAATGATCACATGGCCAGGTCTCTTGGTATTTTTAAAGATAAAAAAATAATGAATTAATTAAAATAAACATGGTTGCAGTAACACTTGAAAACCAATGATAGTTTATGTTATAAAACCCTGTTTAGGACAACCCAACATGGGATTCTGCATTTATTATTTGACATTTATTATTTGTAAAGTGGTGCTTAATTTTTAAGATGCAGGAGAGGTTACCATGGAGCTTGGAAAAGCATAAGAAAATATCAATTAGACTTTAAATGATTTGGAAACAGAATTATTTCAAAGAAACAAAGGACAACTAGTAACCTGGAATGGCACTAGAGGTGCATCAGGGTTTTGATCAGGGTAGAAACATGTGCATCACTGTCTGCAGTTTCTTTTGGTTTATCTTGCTCACTTGTCTGGACACCACCTTTCCATGGATGGTCTTTGTGCCTTTCTGGGTTAACCTCAATGAAGTGACTAAACAACACAATACAAAATAAGAAAAGCTTTTGGAAAACTGGCAATTTGAAGCCAGCAGGTCAATCTAATGTAAAAAGAATTGTTAATCTCATATATATCATTCTGTTTTTAAATATATTAAAATAACACATCACAAAATTGGTCAATGGTTAACTATAACTTGCTTTAAAGCTCCTAAAAATGTTCTCATTGTATTTTACTCATTGTAAAGTGTTTTCAAAATAAAATCATGGGAGTAGTTTTAGCATTGAATAAGTTCCAAAGTCTTTGCTGCCTCATCTTGATGTTTTAGGTTGAATGTGTAGAAAGTAGCTGCTGCAAGTCTTGTCTCAAATGTTGGCTGGACTGCCTCAATGCTGACCATCCGACTAGCTACTAGCTACTCATTGCTCTATGATGGTCGAAGTTCTGTTGTATTTTTCCTCAACCATTTTATAGACGATGCTGATAGGTATTTCTCAAACCTACATAGAAAGAAAACCACAAACAAAGTTTATGAGTTTTCAACCCAGCTTCTGCAGAAGGAGAAAACATAGCAAACCACTTCGTCTAGGTTTTTACCATGTGTTCTGACTCCCTCCCTGCAGCAGAGCCTGTCTTTTTATTAAGCAGGAGAAAAGAAGGGAGTCGAGAGTGACATGTGGGAGAGTGATGAATCAAAAGAAGGGGCTATTCTGAAACAAGGAAGAACTACATTCTACACACAAGCAGTTTAAGGAGTATCCCAAGATAAGAAGCAGCTGCAGCTTCAAGGTTTAGGGAAAAAGCAAGTTTTATCTTTCACACATTTTAACAAATTCCTCCTCTCTGGGGTGTGAATACTAAACCTATGAATGAAAAGCAAACTGGTAACTACTTATGTAAGAATGATAACAAAACATAATTATTCTAACAGATGCTTTGACACATGCATTGTCGTGCTGCAGCTCCAGTCAACTACAACACACACCCGGGTAAAACTTGTATCCCTGCTGCTTGATGAAGGTCTGACTAGTTAACCGCTAAGTCAGGATGTCAACGACCTTGCTTTCTTTGGTCCAATACTGATAGTAGCACAATATTTACTGCTTGCGAATTTTACATGCAACAGTCATATTACATTTACATTTAAATTACATTTAGATCACTGAAAGGTCTCTCCCCACGAGCAAAAGTCATAGGCAACTTGCAAAATATACAAGCAATTCAGACTTCTCAAAAAATGCTATGTAGTTTCATTTTACTCAAGCTGCAGTATAGAACTAAATATATGTTTTCTCCATATTTGTTAAAGTTGTCACCCTGTTGCGACAGTTTGCTATGAGACAGATAATCTGTAAAAAAAATCAATCTCCTCCATCTCGTCCCATACTACTACTGTGCTAGCTAAATTAATGCACCGTTCCAGCCAAAAACCAGAACCAGTAGGAGGGTCTTAGCGCTGCCAATCAACCTCATTCACTCACTGCTAAATGTGTAAATGGTGGAGAAACAACTTATCATTAAAGGAAAAGAGTTTTTATCTGCCATCATTGGCAGTTTTGCTGACTAAACTGAGCATTAACAACAGGCTATGCTAGACGCAGCATAGCACAGAGCGAGAGGAGGGAGGATGAGCAGCACCACCTGAGATTGTGATTGACAGCGATAAAACTCTCTTGCCACTGATTGGTTGTTTCTAGGTAGCACTGGGAGAAGGCAGAGGGAATTAATTTTTCACAGATTATCTCTAATGCCAAACTGTCACAACAAAATAAAAGTTTTAACAAATATGTAAAAAAAAAATTTTTTTAATATAAGATACATTCTGCAGCTTTAATTTCACTTAGGAGAGGATGGGTCAGGAGGGATGTGGGTTAGAGCTGCTGCTGACTGACTCATCTGTTAAGTGTGGTTAAAGGTGCAGGGACAAGTTAAATATGTGAATATGTTAGTAATTTTTTTCTTTTGTTCATTAAATGCTAGTGAAATGGAGGAAAACAGTAGTCCTTAGCTAAGCTAACTATGCTAAATTGTTGATAACCTCACACAGTCTACCCACCTCTCTTGGAGGAAAAAACTGTTACACATTGACACTTGTCTTTTTTCTCTCTATTTCTCCATGTTTTTTGAAAACACGATATTATAATTTTTCTTAGCAGCATAGTAGCTGTCACAGTTGTTCTTGTCTTCTACTGACCTTTGCTGAACACAGTCACCGTCAAGTGCGCCAAGCAGGAACAAACCATTTCATGCAGATCCAGGAGTGTGTTCAGTGAAAATATAGATGTGTGCTCTTTGGTCTGGGAGTGGTAACATTTAATTTTTACTGCTTAAAACAATTTTTGAAAACACAGTATGACTGATTTTGTAATTTTGTGGGGGCCCTGTCGGTCAGGGGCCATTGTCCTAACTTTTCCCCTCTATATGGCTCCCCTGAATATACCCGTCAGTTTGTGCTAAGCGAATGATGACCTGACAGCGTATGCTGATCTGACAGAACACCAGGAATTATGCATTAGAGTATTATATTTGAAAATGAAAAATTTTCTTATATTAATTCCTGGTAGAAATGTGCAGTACATGTTCGAACATTTTAGAATCAAACTATCAGATTTCCTTTTGACTATGGAACAGCCTTTTCTGTAAAAGGTGAAGAATAATACAGAAATCAGGAATAATACATGACTAAAAAGCAAACTTCTGCTTCGTTGTTTTTTTCCTTCTCTGCTCTTTGCTTCAAACTGTCACTGTTGCTAGGCAACATGAGTTACACTGAGGTGAGGGTGGGGACAGTTGGAGAACGCTAGACCTGTCCAAATTCACAGCCTTTCTCTTCTGGTCTTAGTTTATTCACGGCCTTGGATACATATCCTTACAAGAATGCAGACCTTGAATTCAGATGCAGCTTTAACGTGTAATATAACAAAAACAATTTGACGCTCTTCACCGCCATTGCCCCTCTGCCTCAACGGGCCATTTTTCACTTTTACTCACATCGAACTTTAACAAACTCTTCTTAGGGACTTCGACCTATCGGCTTCATTCATGGTCAGAATGCAGTAAAGGCATAGGGCTTTAAAAGTTATCAAAAAATTGACTTTGCGTATATGTTCAGGGGCGTGGCAGAGCGGTAAAGTTGACGTACTTGCCAAAACAAACAAAACTCTATAACGTTCACACAGAAAGGTCAATTGGCACCAAACTTGGCATGAGTGATCCTGGTTAGATGCCTGATGATCCTGTGTCATCATTGTCTGATGTCATTTAAGCCCCGTCCCCTCAGAACAGGAAGTGACTTTTTTACTTGGAAAGCTCCATCTCTGGCTCTCTTGAGATGGAGACATCACAAGATAATCTTGTGTTAGATGACAGATAACAAGTTGGTCTCAGTAACTTAAAGTGCTAAGACATTGTAGAGGAGGTCGTGGCTGTGGCAGTGCAGCAACGTGACAGGTCAGGTTTGGCTCTAGATTCCACATGTTTCAACCGACCAGCATAAAACTCACTGAGATCAATCCTTGTCCAACCCCAGACAGGAATGCAGTCCAATATTTGATGGGCATGGCCAAATTCCTTCACAGTGCCCCCTAGAATAATTTTAAAAATCTGCTCCAAGCCATGCTTTAACCCAGAATTATGCAACTTGGTACACGTGTGTATCTTCTTGGGACCTACAAAAAAGTCTCTTGGAGCCATGGTCCAAACCCAACAGGAAGTCGGCCATTTTGGATCAAAGTTTCCATTTTGTCTATTTTATTGACATCGTATCTGAGCGAACGTGCCCTAGAGCTTTCAAGATCCAGGCTTCAAACTCAGTCAGCACAGTCTTGAGGCATTGAAGGTCAGAGGTTCTACTGGTTCTTAATGGGATCAGTAGGAACATTAAATCTTTACAACTACTTAGATCACCTGGTTCACTGCTCACATCCAGATATTACTTCATAGACTTTTACCTTCTGATCGTCTCTGTGTGGAGAAATACAATGTGAGCTCACTGGCTTCCAAGGATCTACAGGATCCATTTAAAAATTCTCACAATAACATCCAGGAGAGGACCCCACATGGACACACACACACATATATCAGACCTCCTCCATGTCCACATCACCTCAGATCTAGTCATCAATACCTGATGGATGTCCCACACTGTCCTAAAGACCTGTGTGGACAGAGCCTTCATTTCCACTGTCCCCAAGCTCTGAGAAATTGTCTCCACCAGCATCACATCTGCTGACAGTGTGGAAGTCCAACATCAAAATCAACTTTTTAAAATGGCTACTGGATTATTCTGGTGTTATTGGTATTAATCTGTGTAAATCATCTTCCTCTTTATAAATTTGAATTGTGTTCATGTGATGCTCTGTTTTTCTATATTAAGAAATGTTAATGTGAAACTCTTGGTGATTTCATACAGCTGGATGAATATTTCCTGACTTCCTAATTGTTCCTGGTTCCTCCACAGAGTGGACCAGCAGAGCTCAGAGGTTCCCAGGGGTCCATCTGCCCAGCAGCATCAAACACAGCTGGACTCCATATTTATGGTCTGTGTATGAACAACAACTACTATTCCATGAGTTCTGTTCAAAGTCATCTTCATGCTGCACTTTGTAGACCAGAGGACTATCAGTCTGTCCAACATCCATCTGGTGTTTGGCTCCATGATTTCACTCTGACGTTTCATTCATCTATTATTCTACCCAGCTGCTAGAGGACAACATTGTTACTTTTGTGAAGAAAGAACTGAAGAAGATCCAGAAAGGTCTGAGTCCAGATTACCCAGAACGTTCAGAGAGTCAGAGGGATGATGAGGTGTTGGAAGGTGATGATGAAGAGCAGAGGGGGAGCAGCAGAGAGGCTGTTATGAAGATCACACTGAACTTCCTGAGGAAGATGAAGCAGGAGGAGCTGGCTGACCGTTTGCAGAGCAGTAAGAGCATTTCTTCAGGGATTTGAAATAATAGATAAATCACACATTTGCTGGTGTCTCAAGTGATGTAATCAGTTTAAAAAGATGATTTTCTTTCATTTCTGATTTTTGTTATTGTGTTAATTTAGGACATTTTGCTGCAGTTTGTCAATATCAACTTAAATCTGGTCTGAAGAAGAAGTTCCAGTCTGTGTTTGAGGGGATTCCTAAAGCAGGAAGTCCAACCATTCTGAACCAGATCTACACAGAGCTCTACATCACAGAGGGAGGGACTGGAGAGGTCAATGATGAACATGAGGTCAGTCAGATTGAAACAGCATCCAGGAAACCAGACAGACCAGAAACAACAATCAGACAAGAAGACATCTTTAAAGTCCCACCTGGAAGAGATCAACCAATCAGAACAATGATGACAAAGGGAGTGGCTGGCATTGGGAAAACAGTCTTAACACAAAAGTTCATTCTGGACTGGGCTGAAGAGAAAGCCCACCAGAACATCCAGTTTATATTTCCATTCACATTCAGAGAGCTGAATATGCTGAAAGAGAAAAAGTTCAGTTTGGTGGAACTTGTTCATCATTTCTTTACTGAAACCAAAGAAATCTGCAGCTTTGAACAATTCCAGGTTCTGTTCATCTTTGATGGTCTGGATGAGAGTCGACTTCCTCTGGACTTCCACAACAAGGAGATCCTGACTGATGCTACAGAGTCCACCTCAGTGGATGTTCTGCTGACGAACCTCATTAGGGGGAAACTGCTTCCCTCTGCTCTCCTCTGGATAACCACACGACCTGCAGCAGCCAATCAGATCCCTCCTCAGTGTGTTGAAATGGTAACAGAGGTCAGAGGGTTCAATGACCCACAGAAGGAGGAGTACTTCAGGAGGAGATTCAGAGATGAGGAGCAGGCCAGCAGGATCATCTCCCACATAGAGACATCACAGATCCTCCACACCATGTGCCACATCCCAGTCTTCTGCTGGATCACTGCTACAGTTCTGGAGGATGTGTTGGAGACCAGAGAGGGAGAAGAGCTGCCCAGAACCCTGACGGAGATGTACATCAACTTCCTGGTGGTTCAAACCAAAGTGAAGAAGGTCAAGTATGAAGGAGGATCTGAAACAGATCCACACTGGAGTCCAGAGAGCAGGAAGATGATCGAGTCTCTGGGAAATCTGGCTTTTGATCAGCTGCAGAAAGGAAAACTGATCTTCTATAAATCAGACCTGAAAGAGTGTGGCATCGATATCAGAGCAGCCTCAGTGTACTCAGGAGTGTTCACACAGATCTTTAAAGAGGAGAGAGGTCTGTACCAGGACAAGGTGTTCTGCTTTGTCCATCTGAGTGTTCAGGAGTTTCTGGCTGCTCTTCATGTTCATCTGACCTTCATCAACTCTGGTGTCAACCTGATGAACAAAAATAGACCATCATTTTTCTCTACATTTTTTAACAGATCAAATATAAATTATCTCCATCAGAGAGCTGTTAACCAGGCCTTACAGAGTCCAAATGGACACCTGGACTTGTTCCTCCGCTTCCTCCTTGGACTTTCACTGCAGACCAATCACAGACTCCTACAAGGTCTGCTGACAGAGACAGGAAGTAGCTCACAGACCAATCAGAAAACAGTTCAGTACATCAAGAAAAAAATCAGTGAAAATAAGTCTGCAGAGAAAAGCATCAATCTGTTCCAATGTCTGAATGAACTGAATGATCGTTCTCTAGTGAAGGAGATCCAACAGTCTCTGAGTTCAGGAAGTCTCTCCACAGATGAACTGTCTCCTGCTCAGTGGTCAGTTTTGGTTTTCATCCTACTGTCATCAGGAAAAGATCTGGATGTGTTTGACCTGAAGAAATACTCTGCTTCAGACGAGGTTCTTCTGAGGCTGCTGCCAGTGGTTAAAGCCTCCAAGAAAGCTCTGTAAGGACACAGATTGTTACTGCATTTATTTTTGATAGATAGAAATCTGCTAATTGTGAGGTAAACATTCATGTTTCAATTTATGTATTGTTGCATTGACTCTTCAAAGTGTCGCATTGGGAGGATGTGCAAAATAGAAACAGACTTCGTTCATCAGCTGAACATAATGTTACATATTCAAGCAGCAAAACTCCTCCACTTTATGTTTAAATTGAAATTGGATTAATATAGTTAATTGTGGAATTGTATAATTCTCTTTCCAACCTCCTTGTTACCTGTAGTTCTTTTAAGGCTGGAGGCCCAACTGTAGAATGAACCAGTTCACAACAAATACAAAGGTTGTGTAAAATAAGATAGTTTCTTCTCTGTCCAATAAAAACATTGTTGATTTGAAAGAATATAATTTTGAGGAATTGTTTAACAGATTTTTCTCTGTCTCCTCAGACTGAGTGGCTGTAACCTCTCAGAGAAAAGCTGTGAAGCTCTGTCCTCAGTTCTCAGCTCCCAGTCCTCCAGTCTCAGAGAACTGGACCTGAGTAACAACAACCTGCGGGATTCAGGAGTGAAGCTTCTCTCTGCTGGACTGAAGAGTCCAAACTGCAACCTGGAAACTCGCAGGTAAAATGTTCTCAATCCTAGTGATTTCTATTTACCAGCTGCTAACAGAGATTGCCAAAAGTATCTGACCACCCATCCAAATGATCAGAATCAGGTGTTCCAATAACTTCCATGGCCACAGCTTTATAAAAGTCAGCACCTAGTTTTTACAAGCATTTGTGAAAGAATGGGTTGTTCTCAGGTACTCAGTGAATTCCAGAGTGGAACTGTGATAGGATGTGCAACAAATGGGTTTTTTCATGTTCTGGACAACTGAGAACCTATAAATATGCAGAAATTTAATATTTGGGAAGTATCATAACTTGAACTTAAGGCTGAGCACCAGAGTTTTCTAGAAAAATATTCAGATTTTATTTTGTGGTTTTAAAGGCTCTACATTGAAGGTAAGAAATAAAAACATACTTTATTTTGTATTACTATCAGCTTCAATAGACCCTCTGCTTTCAGCTTGCATTCATTGTTGGCTAGTGGTAACACTCAGCCCCTCCTGTTTCAAACTCTTCTTATTAAAGTAAGACTTGGAGAACAAAATATAATTTAAATATTGACCACATTCAATAGAAAAAGGAGCTAAGTCTATGAAAGCAATATAGCCAGTTTTGATTTAAGGCATAACAATGCAGTTTATCAAGATTCAGCCGACGTAATGAACAAACTGATTATGCTGTTTTTAGTAAATGTCCAGCATTATTATTCCTGTATTGTAAATATGTTCTTACTCTACAGTCTCCTATTATTTTTTATTTTTACCTTTTCTTGAATATCTGATTCTTCCATTTACCTTAAACTAGTTGCTGGTAAACCTGAACTCCCTGCTGTGGAAAAATGAAGGATGTTTCTATTCTGATCCGTTCCATAAGAGACAAATGTTGATTTTTATTACTCATGTAACGGAATTAGAGTGTTATTACTATTTCATCTTATTGACAGGTTCATTTATTTACTTTTTTCCTCTTGTGAAAATGACCATTTCAGACTTTGGGTTCTACCTCAATGTTCTCATCATGTGATGAATTGTGTGTCTGCAGATTATCAGGCTGTTTGGTCTCAGAGGAAGGCTGTGCTTCTCTGGCCTCAGCTCTGACCTCCAACCCCTCCCATCTGAAAGAGTTGGACCTGAGCTACAATCATCCAGGAGACTCAGGAGTGAAGCTGCTGTCGGCTGGACTGAAGGATCCACACTGGAGACTGGAAGCTCTCAGGTATGGAGGAACTTGCTGCAGGAGCAGAGAAGGTCTGATAGAGGAGGAAGAGGGAGAAATGTCTTTAGTCAGTCTGCTGGGAAACATTAGTTTGAAGCTAAATTTGTAGTTTGATAATTAAATATTTAGTTTGGAACAATTGGATTTAATAATGAATGAATAATATGGTGAAAATATAACTTGATATTCTGAACATCATTTGTCTCTTATGACAGTTGAATAACTGAAATTATTTTTGTTAATTTTGACTGTGTAGCTTTGCAAAGAACAGCCTATTACAATATAGCACCATTTTTCACATGGTACTGTATGAACCTGGGAAACCGACGCATCTACTGGAACCACAATGACATGGTAGTCAGAGCAGCAGGGGGCCAAATATAGCTCCATGTGGAACCAAGAGGTTGGAGAGAGAAAATCAGTTTGAAACTGTTTCCTATCAGAGTTTTTATACAAACCTTTTATTGAGCCATTTGATTCTTGTTCAAAAAATAGATTTTGTCAGTTGCTGCTCAGTTTCCATCTCTGTATCCAACAGTTATAAAATGGAAAGATGAAATTCCAGATTTGCTCTGCTTTGATTCAAGCTGGTGTTTTCCCTCAAACCAGCTCTGATGCTGATCCTCAAACTAAGCCTGATGCTGTTCTTCAGCCCAGCCTTGATTCTCAGGCTTCATTGGACTCTTTTTGTTAAAACTGACATGGGATTAATTTAGTTCATAGATGAATTTAATATTTCTCTTGCCAGCCTCCTTGTTGCCTTTAATTCAGTCCTTCATGGCTGGAGGCCCATCTATAGACTGAACCAGGTCACAACAAAAGGCAACATAATTATATATAAAACAGTTTCTTAAATCAGTAAAAGAGGAAAATTGTTGACTGGACAAAAGACATATTTTGAAGAATTGTTTAATTACCAATTTTTCTCCCTGTTTCCTCAGACTGAGTGGCTGTAACCTCTCAGAGAGAAGCTGTAAAGCTCTGTCCTCAGTTCTCAGCTCCCAGTCCTCCAGTCTCAGAGAACTGGACCTGAGTAACAACAACCTGCAGGATTCAGGAGTGAAGCTTCTCTCTGCTGGACTGAAGAATCCAAACTGCAACCTGGAAACTCTCAGGTAACTCTGGGCACTTGACAAATTGCTGCAACTTAGGAGCAAAAAGAAGCATAATTACAGATCCAAGCAGTTGCTTGGCTTTCCTATTTATTTGACATGTTATAAATCCATCCCTCCATCCATTCATCTACCCATCCATCTATCCAGCCAGCGTGCGACGAGCAGTTCAGACCTTGGGTTCTACCTCAATGTTCTCATATTCTCATCATGTGATGAATTGTGTGTCTGCAGCTTATCAGGCTGTTTGGTCTCAGAGGAAGGCTGTGCTTCTCTGACCTCAGCTCTGACCTCCAACCCCTCCCATCTGAAAGAGTTGGACCTGAGCTACAATCATCCAGGAGACTCAGGAGTGAAGCTGCTGTCGGCTGGACTGAAGGATCCACACTGGAGACTGGAAGCTCTCAGGTATGGAGGAACCTGCTGCAGGAGCAGAGAAGGTCTGATAGAGGAGGAAGAGGGAGAAATGTCTTTAGTCAGTCTGCTGGGAAACATTTAGTTTGAAGCTAAATATTTAGTTTAATAATTAAATATCTAGTTTACAACCATGGCATTTATAAATTAATGGATAACATTTAACCTAATTTAGTCTCTTATGACAAGCTAACTAACTCAAGTTTTTTCTGTTAATTTTGACTGGGTAACTTTGCAAACAGCCGCCCATTTAAACTGTATTAATTTTCCACATGGTGCTGAATGAACCCATGAAACCGACCCATCTACTGGAACCACAATGACATGGTAGTCAGAGCAGCAGGGGGCCAAATATAGCTCCATGTGGAACCAAGAGGTTGGAGAGAGAAAATCAGTTTGAAACTGTTTCCTATCAGAGTTCAGTTTGTCTCTCTGTCTTCACAAACCAGGAGCATCATGGGCTGGGCGGGGCTTCCACTGATGGATCTACTGTGAAAATACAAGATGCTGATTGGCTGATGGACAGGAAGTTAAATATATTAACTTCCTGTCAGTTAGATAAATGACATCATAAAGCAGATATTATTGGTATTCAAGAGACATTACAAAATGTTTCAGTGAAGGGAAGAAAGGAACAGAAAGATGAGAAACATCTAGAAAAGATGATCTATGTTCAGAGAAACAAGTAGAGGAACTGATCTAGAATATGTAGCAATAGAGACAATAATAAATGAGATGAAATTAACTAGAGATAACACTTATTAAAGTTAAATTAGAATTAGTTGGTCCAGATTAAAGGTGTAGATAATCAGTAATATGTGGTGACTATAATGCACATGGAATATTATGGGATGGAAACGAAACAGTAAATGGAGAAACAGCAGAAGAATATTTAGAGGGTAAAAACTGATGATGTTTGGATGGTTTAAGAAACAAGAACAGATGTTGATCCAGGAAATGGATCAGTCCTTGATTTAACTCTAGTGTCCAGGAAGATTTCAGCTGATTGTGAAATGAGATTATTAGATTTATTCATCTGGAGGCTGAGATCATTACCCAGTTTTCTGGAATATTCTCCTGACTAAGAAGGAAAATTAAAGAGTGGGATGGGTTTAATAGAGTATAATAGGGACTTTGACTAAATTAATAAAAGAGACGTTCAGTTAGATTTCCATGATGATCTACTAATGGCAGAAAGGACTATAAAACAATATTTGATGGAGCTCCAGACCAATCAGCACCATGAAGCAAAGATGAGAAGAAAAGTAACTTCATGTTGGTCAGATGGATCAGAAATCTAAACTGTCACAGAGAGTAAACACAATAAAAACATGATTTATCTGCAGCATTAAATGGCTCATTACTGATGTATTGCAGTTAAATATGATCGGTAAACTTAATGATATTGTATTAGACATTAGGTAATACATTCAGCAAGTACTTTTACTTTTAATATTTTAAGTATTTTTAAATATTCAAGTAAAATGTTAATGTGGTTCTTTTACTAGAGAATATTTTTGTCTGTTTATTTGTACTTTTACTTCAGTACATTGTTTGAGTTCTTTCTCCACCTCTGGTGAACAGCCAGTAGGTGGCGCTAGAGTCAGGAGGAGGCAGCCTGGAGAAAAGGCTGTTCCTCCCTGATCTGTTTCCAAGCAGTCAGAGTGTAGAAGTTGAGAGCTGGAGAAGTTTCCTCCTGTTGCTGCAGCAGCAGAGATGTTCTGCTTCATGGACTAAATCAGGTTGGAAAGAGGAGAGATCTTTACTGAGCTGCTGGATAAAAGCTTCTGAAACATTTCAACTCTTTCTGGAAACTAATGAGACATAAAAACAATGGATGTTTTTACCATCCAGACCTTTAGAACCAGTTCAGGTCAATAATTATATTCTTCTTCTTATAAGCTTCTTCTTGGCCTCTGATTGCAACAGCAGGACAATCCAACATTTTAGTCTGACTTCATCTGGAAATATTTCTTTGACCCTGAATCAGTTTGAAGGCAGGCCAGCTCCTCATCAGAGCTGAGATCTTCTCTGTCCTCCATGCTGGAAATGTACAAGTCCAGCAGCTCCTGATCAGTGACATCAGAGCGTGACATCATCAGTAGAATGATGATGTCATTTCCCTCTCAGAGCAGCTTGGAAATCTGAGAGGAAAGATGCAAACAAAGACTCTCTGGACTGTTGGATCTGCTGGTTCTGGTTCCAGATGCTCCTTCGACACTTTCACAAGCCATTACTGCAGCTGCTGGATTCAGGATGCTGCTTCTTCTTCTTGGTCTCATTGTAAATGTGTGCAGCAGCGCCACCTGGTGGTGTTGGTTGGTAGAGGAAGTGCTGAAAGGTTGGAGGTGTTTGTCAGAGGTGTGTGATGATGGAAGCCTCTCCCTGGTTTGTGAGTCTGAGCTCAGAGATCAAATCTTTGATTCTTGTTGAACTCTTTGTTGAATGTGATGCAGCTTCTCCTTTTTAATGTTTGTATTTCTGGATATTACAGTGAGGCCACAGCAGGTTTTCAGCAGCAGGGCTGTTTAGTGTTTCATTCCTTCATCTGTGTGTGGGAGTGTGGATGGAACAGGTATCCAGGTGTTGTGTCAGAGTTTAGATTGATTGTATTTTAATGCTGATTATTAAATCAGGTTGAGCTTCCAGAAATGTTTCCTTAGTTTCCTGATGTCCTTTTAGGCTTCAGTGAGTTTCTTCAGGTTGTTACTGAGGGATTTCCTTTCTCCTCTCTGTTGGAGCTTTTCCTGTGTTTGGAGAAATGAGTTGTGCTGCAGCAGCACCAACTGTCCTTCCTACATCCACTGCAGTTTGCAATCCAAATGTTGGACTGTTCCTGTCTCAGTGGAGGACAATGTGTGTCTGAGAGACATGTAATGTCCATGTTTGCTGCTGAAAGAGACTGATGGTCTGACCCCCCTCCTCCTTTCAGGGTGGAGCCTGCTGGAGTCCCATTCTTGACACCAGGTCTGAGGAAGTGTAAGTGTGTTTTTCATCTGATTCATGACAACAAAGCAGCTCACATTCAATCATCTTCAAACTGTCACATCACTCATTCAGGAGTCATCATCAAAGTGTCAATAAATGATCAATAACTGCAGCTGGATTGTGTTTGTTCTCTCCATCAGATTCCTGTCAACTCACCATCGACACAAACACAGTGAGCAGATTCCTCAAACTGTCTGAAGACAACAGGAAGGTGACATGTGTGAAGGAGCTTCAGTCATATCCTGATCATCCAGACAGATTTGATAACTGGAATCAGCTGCTGTGTAGAACTGGTCTGACTGGTCGCTGTTACTGGGAGGTCGAGTGGAGAGGAGAAGTTGAGATATCAGTGAGTTACAGAAGAATCAGGAGGAAAGGAATCAGTAGAGACTGTGTGTTTGGATTGAATGATCATTCCTGGAGTCTGAGATGCTCTGATGATGGTTACTCTGTCTGGCACAATAACAGAGAAACTCGTCTCTCCTCCTCCTCTGTCTCTAACAGAGTAGCAGTGTATGTGGACTGTCCTGCTGGCATTCTGTCCTTCTACAGAGTTTCCTCTGACTCACTGATCCTCCTCCACACCTTCAACACCACATTCACTGAACCTCTGATTCCTGGATTCTGGTTCTGTTTTCATGGTTCCTCAGTGTTTCTGTGCTGAGTTGAGTCTAAAGAGTCTAAAGATTTTCCTCCTGTCAGAGAAACTCTCTCACTGTTGAACAGATAGTTCAGTCTCTACAATCTATTTCTTGGTGAAACAATTCTGATTGAATCCTTGGAAACTTTTTCTTATCTCAGTCTTTTAAATAAGTAATCTGGAATTATTCCAGGATCTTCAGGTTTTTCTGTTTGTTTCCAGTCAAAGCTTCACACTGAATATCAAGATGTTGTTTCTCTTATTTTTTTTCCTTTCATTCATCAGATTTCATTGAAATGTTGATCAGTTTTTCTCAATAACTTAACATTTTCTCTTTCTATCGGCTCCTATTTTTCTAAACACGTCAGATTTAAATATTAAATATAAATTAAATATTCTCTTTCTATATTTGCTGCAATTTTTCTTCATGTGTTTTAAATAAAAATATTTTTCATCTGCATTTGGTTCATTTGCTGCTCATTCTGTTCTTTTCCTGGTCAAATTTAAATATCTGCATTAAAAATACTTTTTCATCAACTCTGCCTTTCAGAAAGTCCTAATTTAAAGTAAAACATTCCCATCCCATGAAGGTCAGAGGTCAATGCTTTGAAGCATAAAGTAAGAAAATCTTAATATTTTCTATTTTATTCAGAACAGCAAAGAAGTTAGAAAGTTTAAAAATAGATGGAAAAACTTTGTAAATATATTCTAATAAGTGATTTAATCATCTATTTTTGTATCTTTTAATGTATAAAACTGTATAAAAAAGGTTTAAATGGTTAAAAATCTTCAGAATGAGCCAATTTTTAACCTGATTAATCATCACAATAATTCTTTGTTGGACCATCGCTACGCGGTACTGAGGAGGAAACTTTAAAAAAGTTTTAATGTAACTTTCTCTATGTCCTAACATGAGATAATCTGAGAGAACAAATGGAGTTCCTCTGCCTCCTCCCTGTGTTCTGCTGAATTACTCTACTGGGTCAGAAACAAGCCATCAGAACCAGAACAATTAGCCGTGAGCCTGCAAGTATTGGACATGTTTTTGTCTAAATGAGGTGATTTTATGGCTCCATTTTGCCAGATCACATAGTAGCATTTCTACCTAAAGCCAAACATTAACAGCCAATCCATGTGATCGGTATCTGTGATCGGCAGTGATCGGACCTCATGGTGATCAGAACCGGCAGGAAAAACCCTGATGGGAGCGTCTCTACCCAGGAGTAATATGATGGTTTAGAAGTTCATTGAAATCTTTTCCGTTTTGAAAGAAGCTCACATTTGGGGAACTTGTGAATGATTACATTATTTATCATACTTGGTTCTGCTTAAAATAATTCAATTCAACTGAATTATTCTATTGTCATTATTGTTCTTACATTTGGGAGATTGAACATTTCTGTTTTTATTAAGTTTTTAAAATAAAACTTTAAAAAGTTCAGAAAATAAAATCAATCTACTGAACTTTCTGATTTTATGAGGATCTGTTTGAAATGTTTGTTACAAAGTTGATTAATTTTTATGTGAATTAAATTGGTGTTTAATTTGTGTTTTTTGTAATGTACTGTTACTGGATGTAATACTATTTTTATTTTTTAAAGGATTTTGACCCGTTTACTGGCCGACTTTTATTCTATAAATTATTTGGTGACCAATTAAAAAGTAAATTTATTGAACTAAAAATGGAATATCTAATTTCTGGAGCAGAAATATTAATCACTAATACAGTTTCCTCAAGTGACTGGAGTTTATTTATTTTTAACACAGTTTGATGAAATGGTGAAGAAAAATATAAGACAATTATAAATGGAACTGGTTCATTTTTGGGAAAAACTGTCATAATTCTTAGAAAAATACAAAAAAATTAAAAACTTTGCTTCATATTGATAAAAAAACTCTGAAAATGTCTTGTTTAAATTTTTATTATAATTTCTGTGTGCACAACATTTCAAATGTTCTAATAATTGCAATGGATAAACATATTTTTAAATGTTTAATTTCCCCTGATGGAAATCCTGATACGTCAACGACCCTGAAACAGACGTTCCTCCAAAATCTCAGTGATTTCCTTTTCTTTCAGTCTTGCATCCACATCAGCAGAAAGAGGTTTTGAAAGCACTGAAATATCATCAGTAGCAATAATTTCAGCATTTAAAAGCTCAAATCTGACTTCATCTAGTTGAGTATCAAGTCCTTGAATGGGAGGTTTTAGACTCCTGGGTAGTTTGAGCAGTGAATGTAACAAACAGCCATTGATAGAAAAAGCTGCTGTTCCTGTAAATGAAGTCAACATGACAGTTTGATTTGATATGTCAGCCTCCTCTCCATCAGTAGAAGAGGCTACTGATGGATCTGATGATCCAGAGCAGTGCTTGCTTCAGAGTCAATACATTTAATCAGGTGGGATTTTCCACTTCCTGCTCCACCGTTGACATAGAAGTAAAATGGATGAGGGTTCAAAGCACAGAAACACTGAATACACCAGTCTCTTACTGCATAGAACACACAGGCCTGGTTCTGGTTCTGGTTCAGGTTCTGATCAATTGTGCGTAACACAGCTGGATCAATTGAAGGCTGTTCCCTGATGACTCTGACTTCTGTTCCAGCATCAGACTGATGACTGTAGTCGGGGGCAATATCCTGTTCTTTGTCCTCATCAGAATATCTCTCAGATTCTCATCACACTGTAATTTTACAGCTTCAGGTTCAGGAGCAAGAATCCAACATTCATCAATCACATTGTCTCTGTTTTGTTCTCCTTCTTCCACTGCTCTCTGAATCTCCTCACAAAAGTTTCTCATATTTGTCTGTCTGTCTTAATGCTTTTCACAGACTCAATGTCCTCAGAACAAGGAAGTTGTATGCAGCCAGAATAGTAGAAGAACTGATAGGTTTGGGACCATCATAATGTTGAAATAATAATAGTGCTGACTGAATACCAAACTGAATTAGCGGCATTTTAATGCTGGCTGAAAAAAAGAGCCAAACAGGCAAGAAGGTGAAATCAGTGACAAACAGGTTCTCCACAGCAGAGAGATGGATTACGGCACTCTTCCTCTCCTCCTCCTCCTCCTCCTCCTCCTCCTCGCCGCGCCCCATCCTCATCCTCCACCACCTCAACTGAGTTCTGATGGGTCGGTTCAGATGGTCTCTGAAGATCAGACACCAGAACAGAGGCGGATCAGAACCAAACCCAGCAGCTCTGCTGAAGCTCAGGAGAACTCTGAGTCCAGATGTGGACCCTGGTCTCCTCCAGAACCTCCTCTGTTCTGCTGTGGAGGAACTGTGTGGCTTCAGTTCTGCAGCAGGACCTTCTCAGCTGCAGCAGAAGAAGAAAGGACTTCCTGTGTTCAGGTTGGATAGAAACCTGGATATTTTTCTAGCTTGTGGCTCTGCTTCCAGCGTAGATGTTCTCCAGGTTCTGATCTGGATCTAGTGGACTGTAGAGCTCATCAGGTTTCCTCTCATCCACTTTGAGATCTTCAGCCTCCTTTAGATTCAACCTGAAGCTTCTTCTGACGGAGCTGCAGCTAATATTTAGCATGATGTTTATTATTCTAGCCTCAGTGTTCTGTTCTTCATGTGACTCCACTGAATCCAACTCTGATGTCGTCCACTTCAGAAGTGATGAAGATCCATTTTTCTTTCATCTTCCTGCTCATTTCTTTCCAAAGCTCCATTTTTTCCAAGAGGATCTTCAATGTTCTCCAGCTCTCTTTAGATGATGAAGGAACTCAGACTGACTCCACCCGGCTGGTGCTCCAGGTGAGCAGAAACTAACAAACCCTAAATGTATTCATGTCCTCATAAATGAAACCTTAGAACTGGTTCTGGTTCTGATCACTTTTTAACATCTCTGACATTCAGCTCTGAAGAAATGAAGAGACCACTGGACTGAACCTCATTGTATTGTATTTAAAAAGCACTTTATATGTTTTTAATAACCAGACAACATGCAGATAAGAGTTTCACCACCAGAGGGAGACAAGCCCCCCACCAATGAAGAGTTCAGTTGGTTCCAAGTTAAAAAGGTTCTGGTTCAGTTGGTGTTGAACAGAACCTGGATCAGTAGAATAACAGTTGATCCAGATTTATGAGAAGTGTTCCTGTCTTCAAACATCAACAGAATCACTTTCCTCTGACTCCCAGTCAGTCTGACCAGTCAGACCAGTCTGGGCTCATTTCTTCTCGTAACACTTTCAGTTAAAACTAACCTGCTTTTTTGTGGCACCAGTTTGGATCTGCCGCAGTTCTGTTGGGTCTTAGTTTGTTGTTCAGATATTCTTCATCAACTCTTTGGATTATTTGAACAAACTGTAAGTTTGCTTTGTTTCCTACTTGAACTTTGTCATCAGGATATTCCTGCTTGTTTCGGCTCTCTGATGTTTGGAGAAAATGTTCAATTCTGATTTCAGCTAAAAAACTAAAATCTTTGCTGTTTGAAGTTCTCTGCTGAACAGCTGGTTTTATTTATTTTCTTCTCTGAACAAAATGCTTCTTGGTTTTATTTCCTGGAATCAAACTCTGGTCTCCACCATTAAAGTCAGAAAGTCCTGTTGCTTCGTTTCAAAATGAAATATTATCCTTAAAATGTCTTTGATTCAGTCAGATTATTAAATAGTTAACATTTGAAGGAGCAGATAATCCACCTGTAGAGATTAATAATTAACGAACTAAAATACTTCCTTTTCATGTTGAATCAGTGAATGTAAATGTTGCTCCATGTCTCCATCTAGTGGACTGATAGTAGAAGTGCAGCAGCAGATGGCAGCTTCCTCTGCCTCTCTGCTGTCTGACTGCAGTTCACCTGACACTGATATGAAGCAGAGAAGAAGAGCCAATCAGAGGAGGAGCAGCTGATCTTTTTCCAGCTCTAATGATGTAAAGGATGATCAGAGTTGATGTGCAGATGAATGATGTGTGTTTCCTCTGCAGGTGAAGGTAGAAAGTGTGTGTGAGCTGATGTGAATTCAGCAGCATGGATCAGTGTGAGGACAGAGAGGAGGGAGTCCCTCCCTCTAAAACCACTCTGTGTGGGGAAGATGAGAGCCCAGAGCAAAGGTCAGAGGTGAGGTCACCATCTCTAACTGTCCACAGCCCTTTTCACACAGCGTTCACTATATCAGGCCAGAACAGACGTGGTGATGAAGCTGCTGCTGCTCCTCTTTGCTGATAAGTTTTAATCATCATGTTTCTGTCAGGATCCATCAGAGACTCAAACCAGAACCAGAACCAGAACCCAGCTGTGTGTCCTTTAAGAGTGACAGGTCAAAGGATGATATCATTGACTTTAAATCTCCTGGATCTCCACCATCAGAGAGGTGAGCTGTTTCTAACTGCTGTAACTGTTCATGTTTATACCTGTCATTATGACCATCCAATATTAATTTAACACACAAACACAAAAGGCAGAAGTGAGTTTAATTTCTAGATTGATATTTGGATTGTTCTCTAAATATAAATTTAATTATTTTCCAGAGTAATGCTGAAAGAAAACGGCTTTTATGAATTAATTTTATCATTCCAGTTTCATCTCTGTGGTTCAAACATCATCCAACATAGTGAATTATTAACCATTTCCACAGTTAAACTAAAAAAATATCTCATGTGGATATCTTTCAGAACCAGACGGTCTCTAACTGACACCATACATAAGCTATTCTCTGTCATTCTCTGAATTCAGTGCATTTTGTGTCTCACAGGTTTATCTCAAATATTTTCATATAATTCAACCCACATTTTTAAAGAAAAATCAAGTAATGGAAATATCCATGTGTCTTGGTAAGATAACATGCAAATATATTTTAAAAATTATGTTTTGAAAGATTTGATGGGTTGTTGAAGCGTAGAGATCAGCCAAATGAGCATGTTCCCACTGACCAATGTTAATTTTTCACTGAATATAAAATAAATAAAAATAGCCAGTAACTGCAACGTTATTTGTACCATTTTAAACATTTTAGGATATACTTTAATCTAAATAAAAGAAATATGAGAAAAATACATTAATTATTTATAAAATAGCACTTTTTAATCATGTCCCTCCAGTTTTGTTTAACCCTTAACAGCAGACCAATCCCTCCTTTTTATAAATAATGGCTTCAGTCCAATTTCCTCAGCACCCTGGAAGTGACATCACTTAAGTTTTTTCCCGTTCACACTGTAAAGAGATTTAAGTGTTAATATAGTTTCTTACCGATATTTGATTATTTTTTATCCAAACATCGTCATTGTTAAGCTCAACCTTTCAACACCTTTAGGCATGTAAATGATAATTATTGTTGTTTGGGAAAAAGTAAAGAATGGTCTTTGAAACATATTAATTCTTGTTTTCATCATATCATATGTTGCTCCATAACCCAGCTAATGTGGACTTATGGCAACTTTTAGTGAAAATCTTCAACCCCGTTACAGTCTGGTCAACTGTTACAATGGGTTCAACTGTTACTTGATACATTATTATGATTTCTTTTAGAATAACAACAAATATTAGACTAATATTTGTTGGACTGTATGCAAAGTTTAAAGAATGATTCAAAAACATAGAATAATGTGATTTAACATTTATTTTAAAGTATATTTTTATGATTTTTGAAAGACGCTTTTACATCAAGTTGCCATATTCTACTTATGACGACTTGAATTATTAACTATTATGATTCAGAATCAAATAAAATATATTTACAGTTAGTTATTTTAATCAAGGGACAGGCCATCTAAAAGAAACTGGAATAATTAGTTTAATTATGTCATAGAGTTACAGTCATAGGGGAACGAAATCGTCCCGTTACGGGGTTGAACTTAAAGCAACAAAGAAATTCATAATACTGTTTGGGATTTTATTAATAAGGTGGGGAGACATATTTTCTTGGAGTTTCAATGATTCCTTCAATAGAAGTATTGTTCAAAAACACCATTTTTTGAGGTATATTTTAAGTAACCTGAGACTAGGGTTGAAATGATTCCTCGAATGATTCGAATACTTCGATTATTAAAATTCCTTGAGGAAAATTTACCTGCCTTGAAGCTTCATTAATTTATGTTTTTTTTATCTCACCATGTTCCGGATGGAACATTATTTGTGTTAAGTGTAGCTCTGACCTCCGTCTCTGAGTTGTTGACGAATGCAAATATTAGCGGCATAACATTCAGTCTTCAAGTTCGGCCCATGGGGATTTTATTGATTTATGATAATGCCCAGGTTTTCATCATTTTGGGGGGACCAATAAGCATCCTTAAAATGACTGGCGTAATGCCTGGAGTACGGCAGCTTTTCTCCTCTGGGAGCTGCTGGTTGAGAGCGAACGACGGGAAGAGTGCTGCAGCAGTATTTATACAGGTGAGCAGATAGACTGAACACGGCGGGCGGCTGAGTAGTTGATGGTTACACTATAAGTGCAGCTTTATGGATTGACCGCACAATAAATTTCATATAATCCCGGTCTCAACAAACGGGTGGTGGAAAGCATTGTGGCGGTACATGGTTGGTAGATGAGTTTCTTAGTGTGACGAGCAAATGTGCCGTAAACATCCCGTATTGCTCCCCCCTTACTTTCGTCCCCTGGTCTACTGGTCCCCAGACTTTCGTTCGCCTGCCCCCGTACCACCCCAAGCTCCCCACTCCAGGCGACATTTCCCGTATTCTCAAACCTAAAGCTTAACCGGTATGGGGCAAGGTAAGAGTTCATTTGTTAAACTGACTGAAGATGAATACATAAACAAAAAGCTGGAGCACAGACATTTTTTCAAAGTGTATTTGTGATCCTGCCTCTTTATTATTAAATTGAATAGATTTCAGATCTTTGTATAACTTTTTTTCAAGTTAACTTGGAAAGTGAGCTATTATTGTTACAGGTTAGTTTTCTAAACTCCATAAATGTAACTGTTAGAGATGCTCAAAAATGAAAAACTGGACTAATATGATATCCGATAGTAATACCGGTGTATGCCAAATTTATCACTTTTATTTTATAATTTTTAAAATCCGAGTACTTGATTAATCGTAAGAATAATCGGTAGATTATTCGATTATTAAAATATTCATTTACAACAGCCCTACCTGAGACCCCAAAATGTACCAAATTCAGAGAATCACCCAATTACTGCTGATGAATAACAGGGTTAAAAATTATCCATAATGAACTCACTTTTCAATCAAGACACATAAACTATCATGTTGACATGACCTTTGAGCCACAAACATTTAACTGCATTTTCTTCTGTTTTGCACTGACTTAATTTTTCCAAATGAAACAGACTCATTTATTTGATTAAATATTAATATTAACACAGAAACACAAAGGAAGAAATAAATTTAATTTGTATGTTTATATTTGGATTAGTCTCTAAATCCGATTAAACACAGATAATACTGAAAGAAAAAGTTTCTATGAATTAAATTTATGATTGTAGTTGCATCTCTGAGATTTAAACATTATCCAACATGGTGTATTATCTTCCATTTCTGGAGTAAAACTAAATATTGTCTCGTGGATATCTTTCAGAACCAGATGGTCTCTAGCTGACCATCTGGTTCTGAATGAAGCTCCATGAGATCCTCCTTGGATGATCAGAGTGGAAATGATTCCTGGTTCTTCTCCATGTCAGAACTCAACACTAAGATCACCAAACTTTTTCTCTCAGTCATTTCAAACCAGCATGTTTGTAGGAGTCATGTATACATTTTTGGAACTTAATACAAAATGTTATTTTGTGTTTACGTGAGTTTATTTTTTTCTCTTCTATTTGAAAAAGATAAGCATCTGTAATTGTATTGTGCTTAAGCTTATTACGTGGTGCCCTTTGATTGGTTATTGACTAATTAGTTTATAAAAGATTAAAGCACTTGCTCATTGTGGAAGTCTGGCACCTTGTGAGTAACACAGTCTTTTGACCATCACTTTCTATTTGTTTTGAATCTATTTTTTATTTTTATTTCCTTTTAAATTTGGTAAAGACTTAAAGATGACCATCAGATTCAAGTTCTCATTTATTTTTAGAAGAAATGTGTTGCGTACGAAAGAGCTTTAAGGGGCTAGACTAGTGAGAGCTTGCTGCACTTACATCAAGTCAAGACTTTCTCATGGGAGGACTCTTTCAAGACGAAAGGAGGAACGGAGATTCAATTCAGCTGAGGTAAACGACTGAGTTGAAGTAATAAAATCCATAAGTACAACGTTGTTCACTTGTGTTTTGTCACAGTTGACAAAAGAGAAGGATAACATTGAAAGATTGAAACAAAATGAATGCAATGCTGATTTCATAAATAATCTTTTCCAATGTTTGTCAAATGCCTGAGAGAGTATGAATGCATTAATTCCAAACTATGTGAACTGATAAGTGAAGATGATGTAGACCAAGATGTGTTCAAGGGTAGACATTCTGAGTTTAAACTTTTCTTACAATGCTTTAAAGAATGGATAAAAGATGCTAAATGCTCTCCTGAAGAAGATGTACATCCACACGACAGTGTTTCAAAGGCTACCTCGGTTAAAAGCAGTACATTGCAAGGATCAAGTACAAGTACAATGCGGCTGAAAAGTAAAGCAGAACGTGAAGCGCTTTTAGCAAGAGCAGCAGCGATGAAAAATAAAAAAGTAATTGAATTAGAAGAAGCCCGTCTTAAGTTTAGAAAATAGAAACTAGAAATTGAAGCGAAGCTTGCCATTTCAAATGCAAAATTAAAGGTGTATGAAGAAAATTAAGATGCTCAGAAGTCTGAGATTAATTTCTAACAAGCTATTTCAAGACTCAGAATTGAATCTGTTCATTCTGTGAGCAAATCAGAAAGGCAAAACATGTCCTCAGATGATGAACAAAACGCAAATGTTGATCCTCCAGTATCAACAAAGTCTCACTTAAAAGGCATTTCAACAAATGCTCAATGTTCTGATTCTTTTTCAGATAATCTGTACCAGGTTCTGCAGCAACAAAATCACCATACTGAAATGCTCATAAAACAACATAGTATATCTCGACTTCCTTACAGAGAAATTCCAGTATTTACAGATGACCCCCTTTCATATAGATCGTTCATAAGAGCTTTTGAACATGCTACTGAGAACCAAACTGACAGTCAACAAGATCAGCTATATTACCTAGAACAGTTCACAGGTGGCGAACCATTAGCTCTTGTACGCAGCTGTGAGCACATGAAGCCAGACAGCTTACAGAGAAGCAAGGGCTTTTCTTGATCAACACTATGGAGGTGAGTTGACCATTGCCACAGCATATATTAAAAAGGCTATGGAATGGCTTCAGATAAAACCAGATGACAGAATAGGACTGAATGCATTTGCCCTATTTCTGATTGAACGTTCTAACAGAGTGAATGATGTAGACTACATGAGTGAAATGAACAATCCAACAAACATGAAATGCATCTTGTACAAACTACCACATAAACTGAAAGAAAACTGGAGAAGCCATGCTTACAGCATTCAAGAAAGAAAAGGAACACGAGCCAAATTTCCTGATCTTGTAGAGTTCATCTATCAACAAGCAAAGGTTGCTAATGATCCGCTATTTGGAGATATTCTTGATGTCACACCAGCTAATCAGAGCAGCTCGAAGAAAAAATGTGACCAACTAAAAGGGCTTTCAAAGAAAAGCAGTTTTGCTGTGAATATATCTTGCACCGAAAGGATACCACCAAGAGTCAACGTGATATAATAACTTCTTCAGTCAAGACGATCAGTGCTTTTCAAAGTCCATGTCTTTATTATAAGAAAAGCCATACTGTGAGTGTTTGTAACAAAATTAAAGAAAAGCCTTCGAAAGACAGAATACAGTTTCTGAAGTCATATGGTCTTTATTTTGGATGTCTAATGTCAGGTCATTTATATAAAGCTTGTAGAAAAAAGGCCTCATGTTCCGACTGTTCTCTTCAGCACCAAACTATTCTACATGTGGTGAAGCAGAATGTTGTGTCAGAAGAAAACGTGGTTGACAACCCACAAAACACAAACAAAGTTACAAGTGCTCTTGTGTCCACTGGATGTAAAAAAGGTGAAGTCACTGGGGCCGGGGAAAATGAATGCATACTTCCCATTGTGCCTGTGCAGATAAGACACAAGAAAAACAGAAACATCATCAACAAATATGCATTCCTGGATCAAGGTAGCACAGCAACCTTTTGCACCAAGGATCTGGCCAGAAAGTTGAATGTACGAGGAAATAAGAAAGAAATCCTTCTTTGAACCATGACACAGGAACAGAAGGTCTGTAGTTATGTCCTTACAGATTTAGAGGTTTGTGGACTTGACGAACAAGACTTCATCATGCTGCCAGATGTATACACTCATCCAGACATTCCTGCAACAAAAGGTAATATAACAAAAGAGCAAGATTTGGAGAGATGGCCTTACCTGAAACAAGTTCGTCTTCCAAGATTAGAGTCAGATATTGGACTTCTCATTGGTGCTAATACACACAAGGCTATGGAGCCATGGAAGATTGTCAACAGCCAGAATGATGGACCATACACCGTGAAAACAGCCCTAGGTTGGGTGGTAAATGGACCAGTCAGCAGATGTCAAGATAGTGAATCACATGTCACTGAAAAACAATATTTTCTTGTCAATCGTATATCTGTATTGAACATTGAAGACATGTTGGAGAAGCAATATAATGCAGATTTCCCAGAGTGACAGTATGAGGACAAACAAGAACTGTCTCAGCAGGATAAGCAGTTCACGCATGCTGTAACTACATCGGCACAATTCATCAATGGTCATTATTGCATCAAGTTGCCTCTGAAAAATGACGATGTGATAATGCTACGCAATTGTGGTATTGCTGAACAAAGCCTTAACTCTTCGAAGAGGAAGCTAAGTAGGACTTCAGACATTTGTCAAGACTACAAAGCTTTCATGGACAACGTATTGAAAAAAGGTTATGCTACAAGAGTCCCTGAAGAACAGCTGAGTCACAGTGATGGTCGAGTATGGTTCATTCCACACCATGGAGTGTACCACCCAAAAAAGAAAAAACTCCGAGTTGTGTTTGACTGTACTGGATCTTATCAGGGAGTCATTGAACGATCAATTACTGCAAGGACCTGATCACATGAACACTCTTATTGGAGTTTTGCTCAGATTTAGACAGGAGCCTGTTGCCATGATGGCAGATATTGAATCTATGTTCTATCAAGTCAGAGTCCCAGACAAAGATGCAGCCTTGCTGCATTTTCTTTGGTGGCCAGATGGTGACGAAACTAAAGAAGCGGCAGAATGCAGAATGTGCGTGCACCTGTTTGGAGACATGTCATCACCCAGTTGTGCTTCATATGCACTGAGAAGAACTGCTGAAGATGGAGCCACAAATACATCAGCAGAAGCAACACAGACAGTTCTGAAGAACTTTTACATGGATGACTGCCTAAAGTCTGTGTCAACAGAAGAAGTAGCAGTTAAACTAGCAAAAGAACTGATGACATTTTGTGAAAGTGGTGGGTTCCATTTGACTAAATGAATGAGCAATAAAGCTCTGTTGTACTCCATTCCTGGCAGTGAAAGAGCACCTGTTGTTAAAGATTTGGATTTGCAACACAATGAGCTTCCAGTAGAACAAGCTTTGGGTGTGCAGTGGTACAGACTTTCTGACAGCTTCAAGTTCAAAGTACAGCTGCCAAACAAGCCATGCACAAGAAGAGGCATTTTATCAGTTGCCAGCTCTGTGTATGATTCTTAAGGATTTTTGGCACCACTTCATTTACCTGTTAAACTTATTCTGAGAGAACTTTACAAAGAGAAGCGAGGATGGGATGAAGAAATCTCAGAACAGTCACGCCAGACATGGCTAGAGTGGTTGTCAGATCTCGACAAGCTTTCTGAAAGCAGTGTGAGCAGATGTGTTAAGCCTGCTTCATTCAGACCCACAAAGTTTGCACAAATTCATCTCTTTTCCGATGCTATCCAGGATGGATATGGAGTTGTGTCATATCTTTTGTTGACTAATGAACGAGGTGAAACACAAGTGTCATTCGTAATAGGAAAATCCAGGGTAGCACCTCTTAAACAAATGACAATTCCCAGAATGGAATTAACAGCAGCAGTGGTTGCAGTCAAAGTGGATCGGATGCTGAGAGAACTTCAAATACCACTGAAGAAATCAGTCTTCTGGACCAGTCAGTACCACAGCACCGAGCTACATTGAAAATGACAGAATTTGCTTCAAAACGTTTGTGGCAAACTGAATCTCTTTGATCAGGGAACTGACATACCGATCTCAGTGGAAACATATGAGCAGTTCACAAAATTCAGCGGATCTGGCATCAAGAGGTTTAAAAATTGACATATTCATCAAAAGTGAAAGTTGGTTTCAAGGACCAAGTTTCCTGTCAAATGAAGAGCATTGGCCAAAACCACCTAAACATTCTAGGTTAATGGAACAGAATGAAGTAAGAACAACAGTTGCAACGACTGTGTGCAATACCATGGAAAAACGATGAGTCAATGAGTCAACTAAACGAGCATTACTCCAGCTGGCATAGGCTCAAAAAGGCCATTGCCTGGATTCTGCGCCTGAAAGAGACTCTGAGTCACCTGAGTAAAAAGAGAAAAAAAACTGTACTAAATGTGCAGCAATCTGAAAATGAACCAGAGAAAGTTGAGAGTTTAGTTGAACCACAGATTATCACATTTAAAAGAAAGTTGGAAAAGAAAATACTCACTGTTGAAGATTTGTCCAAAGCTGAAAGAGAGTTGGTCAAGTTCAGTCAGAGACAAACTTATGCAGCTGAAATCTAAACTTTGCAGCACAAAAGCATACAGGTGGGCAGAACCAGTGCAGCTGTTAGAAAGGTAATCTCAGAGTGCAACCTCTGTAGAAGACCGCATGCGAGACCAGGGCAACAAAAAATGGCAGATCTGCCACATGACCGTCTGCTTCCTGATAAGCCACCTTTTTCCAACACAGGTGTGGATTATTTTGGTCCTTTTGAGGACCTTTTCTCCTGGAGTGAAAAACATGGCTTGTCCTAAAAATAAATTTCAAGGTCGGATATGTTGTCCTAGTTCAGGGGTGGCCAACCAGACAAAGACCAAGAGCCACATTTTTTTACCAAGTTACTGCAAAGAGCCACATCATATGCATGGGCACACATGAACATCAACCCATCCCTTCCTCATACTCATACTTTTGCTCAGCCAGATTTATTGTAAATTTCACACACTATTTTAACACTACAAAGACCACAGGCCAGACATTTTCAACAATGAACACTGTGCACTCTCATGCAAACAAACTCTGTTTAACCAAATAAACAAACAATAATAGAACAATTTACAATACATTTTTCCTTTTATTATGTGCATTACATGTGTTATTTAATGGGACTTCTGGCATTCCTTGTCTTGAACAATCCTGTTCAGATCTGGCTTGTACTCCGTTGTTGTCACTCGAAGCAATTCTTTGACATGGATGTCGGTCAGAACAGACCGATGCTTCGATTTCACATGTTTCAGGATAGAAAACACAGACTCGCAGACATATGTTGACCCAAACATTGACAGTATCTTAAGTGCAGCTCGTTTGACATTGGGATATTTTTCCATTGGCACATGTTTCCAGAACTCAATGGTCCCTTCCTTTAAAGCAGGTTTCAGTTGGTCCTCCTCACGAAGATCAATCATCTCCAACTCAGCCGCACACTCATCTATGACTAGCGGGGCTTTCAAACAGTCTGTCTCAGCATTAAATGGGTTGACAAAGAATGTAATCTGTGGCCTTTTCAGTTGTAGGTCACGGAACCGGGCCACAAAGCTTTCGTGCAGGTTTTCAACCAGTGTTGCATATCTGGCTCTTTGCTTGTTCAGGGTGGCGCTGGTGACCTGCCCGCTGGCTTTTAGTAGAGTGGGAAAATGTGTTAATTTCCCTTTTGAATGTGTGCCTTGAACAAATTCAGTTTGTTGACAAATGCAAACACACTTTGCACCAGGTCAGGCAGCCCGTGCGATGTTCCAAGCCAGCTGATATGAAGCAAGCGTTACAGTCTCTGAGTGCTTTGTAAATTTTTGGAAAAACTTTGCCTGCTTTTCTGTCTGACTTTTCAAGGTAACCAACTTGTGCTTGCGAAGTTCAGTCCCTTTTGGAAATTCCTGGTCGATGTTAGCATGGAGTGAGCTGAAGTGGCGCTGAAGATTTGAAGCCTTAAAATGCGACAAGGACACCTGACATATAAGGCAGAATGGCTTTCCACTACGTTCAACAAAAAAATATAAATTCTCCCACTCTGTCAAAAACGTCCTGTGTTCATCTTCATATTTTTGTTTTCCTGTGCATTTTTTCCCTGCCATTTTGAGCGCGAAAGGTTTACTCAAATGATTTTACTCTTACTGAAAAAACTGCGCACATGCGCATTTGACGAAAATACTGTATTGCACTCAAGCGAAGCGAAACTTGGATATTATAGCTACCCTACAGTATGTGCTAAATGTTACTGGATGTTACGCTGTTTAGAGATTAAAATTAGAGTGTATGATTTCCCATTGTCCGTGAATGCATCAGGATGGATGAGAGAGCGAGGGGGCGGGGGAGTGAGAGTGAGGGGTGAGCGGAGGTTTGTGTGAGAGCAGATGGCGAACGACTGGAAAGAGTAAGGCTGCAAGAGAAACAAAGACTGTTTTTTGTTTGTGTTTTTGCGTGGTTACGGCCAACAGTAATGGCGTGCTGCTGTTGTCAATAATTGACAGTTCACTTTTCGTCATTATTGCACGTCTGGCAGAATGCGACTATATGAACGTGAGAGCCGCATGGAACCGGTCAAGGAGCCGCATGCGGCTCTCGAGCCGCGGGTTGGCCATCCCTGTCCTAGTTGCTGATTCATCCTCTCTGAGAAATTCTTGGATGTTGGGTAAAATCGTCAAAGTCATGCCAGACTCCAAAGGGATAATCCGGAATGCAGAAGTCAAGATGAAGACAAGCATTATCCAAAGGCCGATTACAAAGTTGTGTTTATTACAAGGAGAATGAAACAAGAGGTTTTATTGGAAGACTGTTTTTGTAACCAAGTTAAAAATAGTTTTTGTTAAGTTATTTGAATATTTAAGGCTCCAATTTAAGTTGAGTTAGTAATTGATATGTTAATACATAATCAATTAGGGGCTGGAAAATGTAGGACCCATATATACATTTTTGGAACTTATTACAAAATCTTATTTTGTGTTTATGTGAGTTTAATTTTTTACTCTTCCATTTGAAAAGGATAAGCATCTGTAATTGTATTGTGCTTAAGCTTATTACATGGTGCCTTTTGATTGGTTATTGACTAACTAGTTTATAAAAGATGAAAGCACTTGGTCATTGTAGAAGTCTGGCACCTTGAGAGTAACACGGTCCTTTGACTGTCACTTTCTATTTGTTTTGAATCTGTTTTTAATTTTTATTTCAGTTTAAGTTCAGTAAAGACTTAAAGATGACTGTCGGATTCAAGACCTCATTTTTTTTAGAAGAAATGTGTTGCGTACAAAAGAGCTTTAAGGGGCTAGACTAGTGAGAGCTTGCCGCACTTACAATGTTTGTCTGAGAAACAAATCTTTCTGCTCTTTAAACAAGGCTGGACATTATTCAGGAGGATCAATGATCAGGAAAATGTTGGAGGATTGGACCAGTTCTGATGGGAATCCTTTACAACATCAAGTCAATGAGCTGTCTGGTTCTGTTGTGTCTCACAGCTCTTTGTTTTACAATGAACCACATTAAAAATATCTTCAAAAAAAAACTCCAAGGAAAGATTTAAATGAATTTTTTTTAGCAGAATCCATCAGAGTTTCACAGAAGAAGAAGAATCAGAGCCCAGCTGTGTGTTGTTTAAGAGCGACGGTTCCATGGCTCATCCCATTCTATTTAAATCTCCTGAAGCTCCATCATCAGAGAGGTGAGCTGTTTCTAATTGATGTAACTGTGGAAACTGAACCAGTAAGAACTCAGATGTTTCCAGTTATATTTACATAGAAGTTTGATCCACTATCTACAGAAATCAGCTGCTCTGTTCTAATGAAAACGCCTTCATATCTTTATCTATGGGTGTTGACGATGTTCTTCTGCTTCCTGGCTTCATGTCAGCCTAAGAGTGGAACACATTTCCACAACCCACTGGGATATATCTGGTAAAGCCAGTCTGGTCCAACAGGACTTGGTTCCTGTGTGCATCGTGAGAGTAGTTCAGCAGGGAAGGAAAGCTTTATGATGTGGTTGGTGAGATCTACTGGAACTCAACCAAACTGAGCTGATGTGGATCATACAGGTTCTTTGTGGTATCAGCTGGAACATTAAATTTTTACAACTACTTGCATCATTTGGTTCACTGCTCACATCCAGATATCACTTCATGGACCTTTACCTTCTGATTGTCTATGTGTGGACAGATAAAATGTGAGTTCACTGGCTTCCAGGGATCTACAGGATCCATTTAAATATCTTCTCTATGACATCCAGAAGAAGACCCCATATGGAAACACACCCACTTATCTCAGACATCCTCTATGTCCACATCACCTCAGATCTAGTCATCAGAACATGATTTATGTCCCACACTGTCCTGAAGACCTGTGTGGACAGAGCCTTCACTTCCACTGTCCCCAAGCTCTGGGAAACTGTCTCCACAAGCATAAGATTTGCTCCAAGTTCAGCATCAGCCTTTCAAAATTTCTACTGGGTGATTTTGGTGTTACTGGACTTCATCCTTGTAGTTAATCTTCCTCTTTTTAACTTCATTCCATTTTGTTCATATGATGCTCTGTTTTTCTGCTTTAAGAACATTTAATGTGAAACTCTTGGTGATTTAATTTCTAAATACTGCTGGATGAATATTTCATTTCTTCCTAATTGTTCCTGCTTCCTCCACAGAGTGGACCAGCAAAGTTCGGAGGTCCCCAGTGGTCCATCTGCCCTGCAGCATCAAACACAGCTGGACTCCATATTTATGGTCTGTACATGAACAACAACAACTTTGTCTGGGTTCTGTTCACAGTCATCTTCATGATGCACTTTGTAAACCAGAGGACTGTCAGTCTGTCCAACATCCATCTGCTGTTTGGCTCCATGATTTCAGTCTGATGTTTCCTTCAATTATTATTCTATTCCAGATGCTTGAGGACAAGATTGTCACTTTTTTGAAGAATGAGTTGAAGAAAATCCATAAGATTCTGAGTACAGATGACCCAGGATGCTCAGAGAGTCAAAGAGAGGATGATGAGGTATTGGAAGGTGAAGATGAAGAGCAAAGGAGGAGCAGCAGAGAGGCAGTGATGAAGATCACACTGAACTTCCTGCGCAGGATGAAGCAGGAAGAGCTGGCTGACCGTCTGAAGAGCAGTAAGAGGATTTCTACAAAGGTTTAACCTGATGGATGAACCACACATTTACTGAAGTTTGAAGAGATGGAATCACACTTATGCAAAACATCTTCAGAATATGATTTTATTCAGTTCTTGTTTGTACTTTTTGTCTTATTTTAGAACGTCTTGCTGCAGTTTGTCAACATCAACTAAAATCTGGTCTGAAGAAAAAGTTCCAGTCTGTATTTGAGGGGATTGCTAAAGCAGGAAGTCCAACCCTTCTAAACCAGATGTACACAGAGCTCTACATCACAGAGGGAGGGACTGGAGGGGTCAATGATGAACATGAGGTCAGACAGATTGAAACAGCATCCAGGAAACCAAACAGACCAGAAACAACAATCAGACAAGAACACATCTTTAAAGTCCCACCTGGAAGAGATAAACCAATCAGAACAGTGATGACAAGGGGAGTGGCTGGCATTGGGAAAACAGTCTTAACACAGAAGTTCACTCTGGATTGGGCTGAAAACAAAGCCCACCAGAACATCCACTTTATATTTCCATTCACTTTCAGAGAGCTGAATGTGCTGAAAGAGAAAAAGTTCAGCTTGGTGGAACTTGTTCATTATTTCTTTAGTGAAACCAAAGAAATCTGCAGCTTTGAACACTTCCATGTTCTGTTCATTTTTGATGGTTTGGATGAGAGTCGACTTCCACTGGACTTCCACAACAAGGGGATCCTGACTGATGCTACAGAGTCCACCTCAGTGGATGTTCTGGCTGACAAACCTCATCAGGGGGAAACTGCTTCCCTCTGCTCTCCTCTGGATAACCACACGACCTTCAGCAGCCAATCAGATCCCTCCTCAGTGTGTTGACATAGTGACAGAGGTGAGAGGGTTCAATGACCCTCAGAAGGAGGAGTACTTCAGGAAGAGATTCAGTAGATGAGCAGCAGGCCGGCAGGATCATCTCCCACATAAAGACTATCACGAAGCCTCCAGATCAGTGTGCCACATCCCAGTCTTCTGCTGGATCACTGCTACAGTTCTGGAGGATGTGTTGGAGACCAGAGATGGAGGAGAGCTGCCCAGCACCCTGACTGAGATGTATATCCACTTCCTGGTGGTTCAGACCAAAGTGATGAAGGTCAAGTATGATGGAGGAGCTGAAACAGATCCACCCTGGAGTCCACAGAGCAGGAAGATGATTGAGTCTCTGGCAAAACTGGCTTTTGATCAGCTGCAGAAAGGAAACCTGATCTTTTATGAATCAGACCTGACAGAATGTGGCATTGATATCAGAGCAGCCTCAGTGTACTCAGGAGTGTTCACACAGATCTTTAAAGAGGAGAGAGGGGTGTACCAGGACAAGGTGTTCTGCTTTGTCCATCTGAGTGTTCAGGAGCTTTTGGCTGCTCTTCATGTTCATCTGACCTTTATCAACTCTGGTTTTGATGTGATGAAAGAAATGCAAAGATCTAAGAAGTCTTCATTACTTAATAAATCTGACCTAAAATCTCTCCATCAGAGAGCTGTTGACCAGGCCTTACAGAGTCCAAATGGACACCTGGACTTGTTCCTCCGCTTCCTCCTGGGACTTTCACTGCAGACCAATCAGAGACTCCTACAAGGTCTGCTGACACAGACAGGAAGTAGATCACAGACCAGTCACAAAATAGTTAAGTACATCAAGAAGAAGATCAGTGAAAATGTGTCTGCAGAGAAAATCATCAATCTGTTCCACTGTCTGAATGAACTGAATGATCGTTCTCTAGTGGAGGAGATCCAACAGTCTCTGAGTTCAGGAAGTCTCTCCACAGATGAACTGTCTTCTGCTCATTGGTCAGCTCTGGGTTTTATCGTAGTGTCTTCAGGAAAAGATCTGGATGTTTTTGACCTGAAGAAATACTCTGCTTCAGAGGAGGTTCTTTTGAGGCTGCTGTCTGTGGTTAAAGCCTCCAACAAAGCACTGTAAGGACACAAAATGTTAATGCAGTTATTTTTGATAGATGAAAATCTGCTAATTATGAGGTAAATATTCATGTTTCAGTTTGTATATTGGTGCATTGTCTTTTCAAAGTGTCCGACTGGGGGGGATGCGCAAAAAAGAAACAGACTTCCTCCAGCAGCTGAACATGATAACTCCTCCACTTAATGTTACTTGTGGAATTTTACAATTCTCTTTCCAACCTCCTTGTCACCTGTAGTTCTGTTCTTTAAGGCTGGGGGTCCAACTATAGAATGATCCAGTTTACAACTACAAAGTTGGTGTAAAATAAGATCTCTGTCTATTAAAAACATTGTTGATCTGAAAGAACAGAAATTTTGAGGAATTGTTTAGTACTGAAACAGTTCAAAACAAAAGGCATCATAATTATATATAAAATAGTCCCTTAAATCAGTAAAGAGGAACATTGTTGACTGGAAAAATAGACATACATTTTGAAGAATTGTTTAATAGATTTTCCTCTCTGTCTCCTCAGACTGAGTGGCTGTAACCTCTCAGAGAGAAGCTGTGATGCTCTGTCCTCAGTTCTCAGCTCCCAGTCCTCCAGTCTCAGGGAACTGGACCTGAGTAACAACAACCTGCAGGATTCAGGAGTGAAGCTTCTCTCTGCTGGACTGGAGAGTCCAACCTGCAGCCTGGAAACTCTCAGGTGAAATATTCTCAATACCTGTGATTTCTGTCCACTAGGTGCTAGCAGAGCTTGCCAATAGTATTTGACCACCCATTCAAATAATCAGAATCAGGGTTTCCAATATCTTCCATCGCCACAGGTGTATGAACATGAACACCTAGACATGTAGACTGTTTTTACAAACATTTGTGAAAGAATGGGTTCCTCTCAGGGACTCAGTGAATTCCAGAGTGGAACTGTGATAGGATGTGCAACAAGTGGGGTTTTTTTATGTTCTGGGCAACTGAGAACCTATAGATATGTAGAAAATGAATGTTTGGGAAGTATCACAACTTAAACTCAAGGTTCAGCACCAGAGTTTTGTAGAAAAATATTCAGATTTTATTTTGTGGTTTTAAAGGCTCTACATTGAAGGTGATAAGAAGTAAAGGCATACTTTATTTTCTATTACTATTAGCTTCAATAACCCCTCTGCACTCAGCTCACATACGGAGCTGACTGCTAGTGGTAACACTCAGCCTCTCCAGTTTCAAACTCTTCTTATTAAAGTAAAAGTTAGAAAGCTAAATATAATTGATATATTGGCTATCTTCGATAGAAAAAGGAGCCAAGTCTATGAAAGCAATGTAGCCAGTTTTGCTCGTTTTGATTTAATGAAATGAACAAACTGCAGTCTGATTTTGTTAGTGTGTTTCTTCCTATTGAGCAGTGAAAGTAAATAAAAAGTGTTACATGTCTTTTGCTTTAAGTATGTACTTACTGAAGGGTTTTTGTTTGTGTTGCAGAACCACGGCTGCATCTTCTTCTTTTTCTTCTTTTCTATTAAGGCAGATCAAGGTGCATACTGCCACCTCCTGTATATGAGTGTGTACCAACATTACCTTACAACTATCAAATTCTATTTTTTAATTTTGTATTCTGGAGATAAATAATGCTTTCCTTAACCTGCAAATATCCATAACGTTTCCTTCATTTTGCCAATATTCCTTTTATACTCCATTATTGACTTGTCCTTCTAACCATTCTTCTCAATTTTTCCCTTTCAGGTTCATATGTATCAATACGTATTCGACATTTTCTTTCTCCCCACATCCTTCACATTCATCATTGTTTTTCCTCCCTATTAAATATAAAATGACATTTAAATATTTACGACCTACTCTTAATCTGATCATTAATATTTCTTCCCTTCTGTTTCTCTCATTAATATTTCTAATTAATACTGACGTTTGTACTTTATATAGTCTTCTTCCTTTCTTATCTTCATTCCACCTTTTTTGCCATTTTTCCATTTCTTTACTCTTAAGTGATTTCCCATCCCCTTTCACAAAAGGAATTGTAATCATTATTGCCCCCTCTAAAGCCCTTTTTGCTAATTTATCTGCCTTTTCATTGCCTTTTAGACCTTCATGTGCTGGTACCAAACAGAACCATATATCAGTGCCACCCTTGTATAATCTAAATAGACTGTGCTGAATTTCTAATACTAAATTTTTCCTATTATTTCCTTCTCCCTGAATACTTTCTAAAACTGCTTTGGAATCTGTACATCCTACCACTGGTCCACTCTCCTGGTTTTAAATGCATCAACTATAAACCTATCTATAGGAAAAAATCTGCTCCACCAGGCCAGTGAAATGCTCAGAGCAACAAAGACACTTGCAATCCAGCTTTGAGAACATTATTGCAGATCCTTCCTCCCAGAAGTTGTTAGACTTCCTAACCAGAACTGCTCCCAAAAAGCTCATTAATTATGTATATCCTGGCTGTTACATGCAGTCTTTTTAAGTGTCTTTTAAATAGTTTATTTCTGTTTCAATGTACAAATATACACATCTTACATATGATTATAAATTGCCCTAATCAGCTGCACCTTATTTCAAACTGATTATGCTGTTTTTAGTAAATGTACAGCATTATTATTCCTATGTGGTAAATGTGTCCTTACTCTACAGTCTCCTATTATTTATTGTCTTTATTATTTCTTGAATATCTGATTCTTCTATTTAACTTAAACTTGTTGCTGGTAAACCTGAACTCCCTGCTGTGGAAAAATGAAGGATGTTTCTGTTCTGATCTGTTCTATAAGTGACAAATGTTGATTTTTATTACTCATGTACAGGAATTAGAGTGTTATTACTATTTCATATTATTGACAGGTTTATTTATTTACTTTTTTCCTCTTGTGAAAATGACCAGTTCAGACTTTGGGTTCTATCTCAACCTTCTCATATTCTCATCATGTGATGAATTGTGTGTCTGCAGCTTATCAGGCTGTTTGGTCTCAGAGGAAGGCTGTGCTTCTCTGGCCTCAGCTCTGACCTCCAACCCCTCCCATCTGAAAGAGTTGGACCTGAGCTACAATCATCCAGGAGACTCAGGAGTGAAGCTGCTGTCGGCTGGACTGAAGGATCCACACTGGAGACTGGAAGCTCTCAGGTATGGAGGAACTTGCTGCAGGAGCAGAGAAGGTCTGATAGAGGAGGAAGAGGGAGAAATGTCTTTAGTCAGTCTGTTGGGAAACATTTAGTTTGAAGCTGAATATTTAGTTTGATAATTAAGTATCTAATTTACAACCATGGCATTTATATATATATACTGCATATATTATATAGATTGGATAAAATTTTAACCTCATTTTGTCTCTTATGACAAGCTAAATAACTAAAATTATTTCTGTTAATTTTGACTGTGTAACTTTGCAAACAGCTGCCCAATTAAACTGTAGGAATCTTTCACATGGTGCTGAATGAACCCGGGAAACTGACCCATCTACTGGAACCACAATGACATGGTAGTCAGAGCAGCAGGGGGCCAAATATAGCTCCATGTGGAACCAAGAGGTTGGAGAGAGAAAATCAGTTTGAAACTGTTTCCTATCAGAGTTCAGTTTGTTTCTCTGTCTTCACAAACCAGGAGCATCATGGGCTGGGCGGGGCTTCCACTGATGGATCTACGGAGAAAATACAAGAAGTTGATTGGCTGTTAGACTGTTCAGATAAATTACATTAACAGATATTATTGGCATTGAAGAGATATGGCTGAGAGCAATTGTGGATTCTAGAAAAAGTGGAAATGTTTCAGTAACAGGAAGAGAATGAACAACATGTTTAAATAATCATCTATATTCAGAGAAACAAGTAGAGGAATTTATCTAGAATATATATAATATAAAGTCAGAACCTTCTTGAAATTCACTGTTATACAAACCACAAGAGATATTTTAAGCTAAACAGTGTTGTTGCGCAACACCCCCCCCTCCTTTCTCTACTCTCTCACTCTCGTACTTCCTCTTCTGAGAGGGGAGATGTGCTACCAGCTCACCTTCTAACGGGTTAATTGAGTTTCCTAAATCTGCTGGGATTTACCCTGTCCAGAACTGAAGTAAACTCTGTTTAAGCTGGTTTCGAGAAACGATTCGCCTGGTTTCTGACGGCCAACATCCAGGTGTCCCAACCTTCTTCCCCCTGTGAATTAGCCAGACTGATCAGCCTGCAGCCAACTAGTTACACAGAACACACCTGTTAACGGTCGCTCGTTCTCTATTTTACAACTTGCATTTGTTATTGAACCAGGTAGGTTTTAGTGACTCAGGCGAGTCCCAAGGATGATGTTGTACATATGGGCTACCAGCAACCTAAAAACATTTTCCACTTTTTCCTCTCCAGAATCAAACATCATAGCTATTTTACAACCATCAAAGAACTTTAAGGTGACTCATTAACTGAATGTCCACAACATCTTTTAGATTTTCTTTATGTTAAATATTTTATTAGTAAGGCATTTTTGCAAGGGTCAGTACAGCTTAATTCAGTAGTAGAAATAATCAAATAAGTAAAATCAATCATCTAGTCTATCTTTCCCTACTGCTGACACTGAGAACTAAAAAAGGAAACCTTAGAGAGAGACGGACGGAGTTTGGCGTTTCGAACCCCAGACCTGGCCTGATGATGAAGAAGGTGCTGCAGCAGGAGGAGGAAGTTGATCGGCGAAGGCAGGGATCTCTGTAGGTCTGATGAGCTTCTTCTCCGCATGGATGGTGAGGTCACACAGGACTTGCAGCTGGCAGGAAGGAAGGCACCAGTTCTTCTTCTTTGCCTTTGTCTTCATCTTTGTCTTTGGAGTCTGAACTCAGCTGATGAGAGAAGTGCGATTCGAAGCCACAGGTTGTGGGCCTGACGGATTGGTCCCCATGAGCAGGACAGTCTTCGGCTCCGTGGCCCCGGCTCTTCTTCAGCTGCAGAGTTCTTTGTCCATCTCGATCTTGGCTCGAAGCTGCCTGGAGGATCCAACGAAAGGTTCCTCTTTTGCACCCACCTTTTAAAGGGTTTATCCACCCTTTTGGTGCGTTTGCATTGGCTAGCACTGTTGCTGTGCTTGTTTCATTGGCTGTCTGCGTGGACAGATGATCTCATATCCATCACTGTCTTAAGAGACCTCATGTCATGATGTCTGTGCTAATGTCTCAGGGTTGCTCAACCTCCTGTGTCCCTTGCCTGCACGACCTTTTCTCTGAAACATTTAAGTTGTTCAACAACCTGTTTCCAAATAAGGCGTTGATCATCTCTGCTCTCCTGCTAGTTCCCCTTTTTCCTTTAACCTTTCACCTTTCACCTACCATCTACCTCCAACATATCAGTGATGTTTAATTACAGTTACACCTTTTACACCATTTCAAGTTCAATGTCAAAATCACATTTATATCACATTTATTTTCTTTAGCTTCTCTGATTTAGCATTCATTTATAATTTTATAACCATAACTTATTAATTATTCTTATTATAATCTTAATGTGAGTTATTACAGATGTTTTCTAAAGTGAAACCAAGAATAATACATGATTCTAATTATTTGATACCAAAGTTACAGTTACTTGTTTTTCTTGTAAGTGTTCCCACAAATGTAAGTGTAAGTATTATTACAAGTAAACCAATATTAATATAAGTATTTTACTTTGAATCTTATCAAATTACTCAAAATGTTTAGATTTCATTCTTTAAAATAAGGAATAGTCTCAGCTATTTTTATAAATCTGCAGGCTGGAAACTTCCTCTTTTTCCAGGAAACCTGCTTTTCCTGTTTCATGACTCTCTCTGTCTGACTATGATTTCTTATGATTAGATAGAAAAAAGTAGAATTAAAGCAAAGTTTGCATGAGACAAAAACAACACACCCAACCAGATTTATTTTATTGACACTTAAGTCTACTGTTGGGCCTTGATGTCACTTGAGTGATTCATTTTAAAGATAACTTTATTTATTATTACTGTTAAACTAAAATCTCCAGCATGGGGAAGTGGGATGAGCTCGGATTTTCTTGACAACAGTCATTACTATCTAAATTAACACTGTGAAGAATTTGAATTAATATGAGTCACAACAAGATTTTATTTCCTTTTGGGATCAATAAACTGGTTTTTAATTTGAATTTAAGTATAGCAGTAGAAAGAATAATAAATCATTTGTAATTAAAGAAGAGATAACTATTATGGACGTTAGATTAGAATCAGAATGAGCCCCACAGCGGCCTGAATCCGATGGCCAACTGCTGCCTTATTTGTTCGTTCTCTCACTCTTTTATTTTACCAAGACTGCCAGAACCACTTTGTGTCCAGACTTGGGTTTAATAAAACCTCTTTGTTAGAAACATAATCTGGTCTGGACTTTGTATTTTGTGAGTTCTGTGTGATGACATGAGGATCGTAACATATTGGTGGCCCATCCTATTCCAACAAAATGTTTAAAACATATTTGGAGGGCCGTTCAATGTTGTGATATTTATGAATGCAATTTTAATTGTGGTGACTTTAAAATTGAAAAGTGTTTTTTCCATATGTTTAGTAACCTTTAGTGTTTAGTCTTGTTCCAGCTCCCTAGGGGAATCCCAAGGCATTTCCAGGCCACCCAAGAGACATAGTCCCTCCAGCGTGTCCTGAGTCTTCCCTGGGGCCTTCTCCTGGTGGGATATGCCACCAGGAGAAGTGGCATATCCCAAGCACCAAGCTTCCCTGGTGAAGCTTCACCTCACCAGGGAAGCTTCCAGAAAGCATCCTGACCAGATGTCCCGAGCCACCTCAACTGGCTCCTCTTGATGTGAAGGAGCAGCGGCTCTACTCTGAGCCCCTCCCTGATGACCGAGCTTCTCACCCTATCACTAAGGGAGACCCCAGACACCCTACGGAGAAAACCATTTCAGCTGCTTGTATCCGCAACCTTGTTCTTTTATTCATGACCCAAAGCTCATGACCATAAATGAAGGTGATGCTGTTCTTCAGCCCAGCCTTGATTCTCAGGCTTCATTGGACTCTTTCTGTTAAAACTGACATGGGATTAATTTAGTTCATAGAGGAATTTAATATTTCTCTTGCCAGCCTCCTTGTTGCCTTTAATTCAGTCCTTCATGGCTGGAGGCCCATCTATAGACTGAACCAGTCCACAACTAAAGGCAACATAATTATATATAAAACAGTCCCTTAAATCAGTAAAGATGAACATTGTTGACTGAAAAAAAGACATACATTTTGAAGAATTGTTTAATAACAGATTTTTCTCCCTGTCTCCTCAGACTTAGTGTCTGTAACCTCTCAGACAGAAGCTGTGAAGCTCTGTCCTCAGTTCTCAGCTCCCAGTCCTCCAGTCTCAGAGAACTGGACCTGAGTAACAACAACCTGCAGGATTCAGGAGTGAAGCTTCTCTCTGCTGGACTGAAGAGTCCAAACTGCAACCTGGAAACTCTCAGGTAACTCTGGGCACTTGACAAATTGCTGCATCTTAGGTGCAAAAAGAAGCACAATTACAGATCCCAGCAGTTGCTTGGCTTTCTTATTTATTCCACATGTTACAAATCTGTCCGCCCGCCCGTGACCATTTCTGACCTTGGGTTCTACATCAATGTTCTCATATTCTCATCATGTGATGAATTGTGTGTCTGCAGATTATCAGGCTGTTTGGTCTCAGAGGAAGGCTGTGCTTCTCTGGCCTCAGCTCTGACCTCCAACCCCTCCCATCTGAAAGAGTTGGACCTGAGCTACAATCATCCAGGAGACTCAGGAGTGAAACTGCTGTGGGCTGGACTGAAGGATCCAGACTGGAGACTGGAAGCTCTCAGGTATGGAGGAACCTGCTGCAGGAGCAGAGAAGGTCTGATAGAGGAGGAAGAGGGAGAAATGTCTTTAGTCAGTCTGCTGGGAAACATTTACTTTGAAGCTGAATGTTTAATTTGATAATTAAATATTTAGACGCCTCATCTGGAGGCAGAGATCATTACCCAGTTTTCTGGAATATTCTCCAGACTAAGAACGGCTCACAAGGAAAATTAAACAGTGGGATGGGTTTAATAGTTTAATAGGGACTTTGACTAAATTAATAAAAGATAAGTTCAGTTAGATTTCCATGACGATCTTCTGATGGCAGAAAGGACTTTAAAACAATATTTGATGGAGCTCCAGACCAATCAGCCCCAAGAAGCAAAGATGAGAAGAAAAGTAACTTCATGTTGGTCAGATGGATGTTTAAAAGTTATGGGAGAGAAAAACTAAAGAACTTTAGATTTTTTTCAAACCTCACAACCTTCAGGATTTAACAAAATATAAAATACATAAAAAGTGAAGAAAACTATTCATGAGGCAAAGAAAGAAAGAGAGAAGTTGAACAGTTTCATCCATTTAGAAGTTTGATCTCCACCAGGGGGCGACATCTGGAAACTGATCAGATGAATGAAAGGAGTCAGGAGAGAATGGAAATCCCTTGTTTTCCGGAGAAAATGCCAAACTTTATTGAACAATACCAAAAGCTTTCCCAAATATTGAAAACCTAAACACATTAGTCTTTTTTTGGATCTGTTTAAAAGGTCTTATTATTGTTTTTTAATTTCTACCAGTCAACAGAGCACAATTCTACTTTTTCAACATCATTCACTGATCCACTACATGTTACAGTATCTGTACTTTCTACTTCACTACATTTTTATAAAGCAGTACATCCAAGTTGCATTGCACTTTTTTAATTTGTTCATTAGTTTGAAAGTAATCAATGATTCTGGTGCCGCCTTTGCCTCCCTGCAGTAACATTGATTACTGCGGTCGGGGCGCATGGAGCGCAGCGTCTCCTGCCATGAATGTCCCAGTAACGTTAAACTCCTCCACATCCTGGTTACTGAATTAATGTGAATAATCTTCATCTCCAATTAACATTTGCAGTCATATTCAATAAATTAGAATATGGTTCCCATGAGGCTCGTTTGACAGGTTTAAAACAATTTAAGCAAATATTAAACATATTTGTCATTAGACCCACATTTCTGCATCAAGGTTTTTTTATTGGTTTGTAATCTGATCATAAATATCATATTTTCATGAGCTGTAAACAACAAATCATCATGATTTATAAATAAAAGCTTCAAGTTTGTGGGAAATTAATCTGTATGATGTGTTTAACTTGTGAGCCGAGTTACTGAAATACTTTTCATAAATATTCTAATTTACTGAAAATGACTGTAGTTAAGGACTGTTAGAGAGACGCAGGTCATCCTGATATTCTGATGCATAGAATCACAAATCTAAATCTAAACTGTCACAGAGAGTAAACACAATAAAACATCATTTATCTGCAGCATTAAATGGCTCATTACTGATGTATTCAAATTAAATATGATTGGTACACTTAATGATATTGTATTAGCCATTAGGTAAAACATTCAGCAAGTACTTTTACTTTTAATACATTAAGTATTTTTAAAAGCCAGTACTTTCTTACTTTTACTCAAGTAAAAATGTTAATGTGGTTCTTTTACTAGAGAACATTTGTGTCTGTTTATTTGTACTTTTACTTCAGTACATTGTTTGAGTTCTTTCTCCACCTCTGGAGGAGGAACTCTTTGTTGAATGTGATGCAGCTTCTCCTTTTTAATGTTTGTATTTCTGGATATTACAGTGAGGCCACAGCAGGTTTTCAGCAGCAGGGCTGTTTAGTGTTTCATTCCTTCATCTGTGTGTGGGAGTGTGGATGGAACAGGTATCCAGGTGTTGTATCAGAGTTTAGATTGATTGTATTTTAATGCTGATTATTAAATCAGGTTGAGCTTCCAGAAATGTTTCCTTAGTTTCCTGATGTCCTTTTAGGCTTCAGTGAGTTTCTTCAGGTTGTTACTGAGGGATTTACTTTCTCCTCTCTGTTGGAGCTTTTCCTGTGTTTGGAGAAATGAGTTGTGCTGCAGCAGCACCAACTGTCCTTCCTACATCCACTGCAGTTTGCAATCCAAATGTTGGACTGTTTCCTGTCTCAGTGGAGGACAATGTGTGTCTGAGAGACATGTAATGTCCATGTTTGCTGCTGAAAGAGACTGATGGTCTGACCCCCCTCCTCCTTTCAGGGTGGAGCCTGCTGGAGGCCGATTCTTGACACCAGGTTCATGGAGAATGAGGAAGTGTAAGTGTGTTTCTCATCTGATTCATGAAAACAAAGCAGCTCACATTCAACCATCTTCAAACTGTCACATCACTCATTCAGGAGTCATCATCAAAGTGTCAATAAATGATCAATAACTGCAGCTGGATTGTGTTTGTTCTCTCCATCAGATTCCTGTCAACTCACCATCGACACAAACACAGTGAGCAGAATACTGAAACTGTCTGAAGACAACAGGAAGGTGACACATTTGGAGGAGCTTCAGTCATATCCTGATCATCCAGACAGATTTGATATCTGATCATCAGCTGCTGTGTAGAACTGGTCTGACTGGTCGCTGTTACTGGGAGGTTGAAGTGGAAAGGAACAAGTTTATATATCAGTGAGTTACAGAAGAATCGGGAGGAAAGGAATCAGTAGAGACTGCGTGCTTGGAGGGAATGATCATTCGTGGAGTCTGAGATGCTCTGATGTTGGTTACTGTGTCTGGCACAATAACAGACAAACTCTTCTCTCCTCCTCCTCTGTCTCTAACAGAGTAGCAGTATATGTGGACTGTCCTGTTGGCATTCTGTCCTTCTACAGAGTTTCCTCTGACTCACTGATCCTCCTCCACACCTTCAACACCACATTCACTGAACCTCTGATTCCTGGATTCTGGCTCAGTTCTGGTTCCTCAGTGTTTCTGTGCTGAGTTGAGTCTAAAGAGTCTAAAGATTTTCCTCCTGTCAGAGAAACTCTCTCACTGTTGAACAGATAGTTCAGTCTCTACAATCTATTTCTTGGTGAAACAATTCTGATTGAATCCTTGGAAAATTTTTCTTCTTCCTGTCCCATAAAGATGGAAGCTGAAATTATTCCAAGATTATTCCAGGATTATTTCAGGATCCACATGTTTTTCTGTTTATTTCCAAATCCCTTGTTTTCCAGAAGAAATGAAGAATTGCAGTGAATGATGAGGAGAAAATAGAATTGTGCTCTGTTGACTGATGTTCAGAGAAACAACATCTGAATATCAAGATGTTCTTTCTCTTATTTTTTCCTTTCATTTATCAGATTTCTTTGAAATGTTGATCAGTTTTTCTCAATCACTGAACAATTTCTGTTTCTGTTGGCTACTATTTTTCTTAACACGTCAGATTTGAATATTAAATCTTCCTTTTTTATATTTGCTGCAGTTTTTCTTCATGTGTTTTAGGAAATAAAAACATTTTTCTTCAGCATTTGGTTCATTTGCTGCTCATTCTGTTTTTTTCCTGTTCAAATTTAAATATTTACTTTAAAAAGTTTTTTTTTCTCCTCCTTGGGCTGCCACCTTATCGTGGTGGAGGGGTTTGAGTTCCCCAATGATCCTAGGAGCTATGCTGTCTGGGGTTTCATGCCCCTGTTAGGGTCACCCAAGGCAGACAGGTCCTTGGTGAGGGACCAGACAAAGCGCAGCCCGAAGACCCCAATGATGAGTAAAAACATTGGACTTGGCGTTCCGTCGCCCGGACGCGGGTCACCGGGGCCCCACTCTGCAGCCAGGCCTGGAGGGGGGGCACGATGGCGAGCGCCAGGTGGCCGGGCTTTTACCCATGGAGCCCGGCCGGGCTCAGCCCGAAGAGGAAACATGTGTCCCCCCTCCCATGGGCCCACCACCCGTGAGAGGGGCCACAGAGGTCGGGTGCATTGTGTGATGGGTGGCAGCAGAGGGAGGGGAACCTGGCGGTCCGATCCTCGGTTGCAGAAGCTGGCTCTTGGGACGTGGAATGTCACCTCTCTGGTGGGGAAGGAGCCGGAGCTAGTGTGTGAGGTCGAGAGGTTCCGGCTAGAAATAGTCGGTCTCACCTCGATGCATGGCTCTGGTTCTGGAACCAGCCTCCTTGAGAGGGGCTGGACATACTTCCACTCTGGAGTTGCCCCAGGTGAGAGGCATTGGGCAGGAGTGGGCATACTTGTTGCTCCCCATCTCGGCGCCTGTACGTTGGGGTTTACTCCGGTGAACGAGAGAGTAGCCTCCCTCCGCCTACGGGTGGGGGGACGGGTCCTGACTGTAGTTTGTGCTTACGGGCCGAACGACAGTTCAGATTACCCACCCTTTTTGGAGTCCTTAGAGGGGGTACTGGAGAGTGCTCCTCCTGGGGACTCCCTTGTTCTGCTGGGGCACTTCAACGCTCACGTGGGCAATGACAGTGAGACCTGGAGGGGCGTGGTTGGGAGGAACGGCCCCCCCGATCTGAACTCGAGCGGTGTTCTGTTGTTGGACTTCTGTGCTCGTCATGGATTGTCCATAACGAACACCATGTTCAGGCATAAGGGTGTCCATATGTGAACTTGGCACCAGGACACCCTAGGCCGCAGTTCGATGATCGACTTTGTCATCGTTTCATCGGATCTGCGGCCGTATGTCTTGGACACTCGGGTGAAGAGAGGTGCGGAGCTGTCCACTGACCACTACCTGGTGGTGAGTTGGCTCCGGTGGTGGGGGAGGATGCCGGTCAGGCCTGGCAGGCCCAAAAGTGTTGTGAGGGTCTGCTGGGAACGTCTGGTGGAATCCCCTGCCAGACGGTGCTTTAACTCTCATCTCCGGCAAAACTTCGAACACGTCCCGGAGGAGGTGGGGGACATGGAGTCTGAGTGGACCGTGTTCCTTGCCTCCATTGTCGAGGCGGCCGATCGGAGCTGTGGCCACAAGGTTGTCAGTGCCTGTCGTGGCGGCAACCCTCGAACCCGTTGGTGGACACCTTCGGTGAGGGATGCCATCAGGCAGAAGAAGGAGTCCTACCGGGCCTTTTTGGACTGTGGGACTCCGGAAGCAGCTGATGGGTACCGGCAGGCGACACGGCATGTGGCTCGGGTGGTTGCTGAGGCAAAAACTCGGGCGTGGGAGGAGTTTGGAGAGGCCATGGAGAAAGACTTCCGTACGGCTTCGAGGCGATTCTGGTCCACCATCCGGCGTCTCAGGGGGGGGAAGCAGTACGGCACCAACACTGTTTATAGTGGGGATGGTGTGCTGCTGGTGGTTAAAAAGCTCCTCGGTGGCAAGGCTCCGGGGGTGGATGAGATCTGCCCGGAGTTCCTTAAGGCTCTGGATGTTGTAGGGTTGTGTTGGCTGACGTGACTCTGCAATATTGCATGGACATCGGGGGCAGTTCTCCTGGATTGGCAGACTGCGGTGGTGGTCCCCCTGTTCAAAAAGGGGGACCGGAGGGTGTGCTCCAATTATAGGGGGGTCACACTCTTCAGCCTCCCTGGCAAGGTCTATTCAGGGGTCCTGGAAAGGAGGGTCCATCGGATAGTCGAACCTCGGATTCAGGAAGAGTAGTGTGGTTTTCATCCTGGTCGTGGAACACTGGACCAGCTCTACACCCTCAGGCACGGGTCCTGGAGGGTGCACGGGAGTTCACCCAACCAGTGTACATGTGTTTTGTGGACTTGGAGAAGGCGTTCGACCGTGTCCCTCGGGGAGCCCTGTGGGGGGTTCTCCGGGAGTATGGAGTACCGGGCCCTTTGATACGGGCTGTCAGGTCCCTGTGTGACCGGTGTCAGAGCCTGGTCCGCATTGCCGGCAGTAAGTCGGGCTCGTTTCCGGTGAGAGTTGGACTCCGCCAGGGCTGCCCTTTGTCACCGATTCTGTTCATCACTTTCATGGACAGAATATCTAGGTGCAGCCAAGGTGTTGAGGGGATCCGATTTGGTGGCCTTAGGATCTCATCTCTGCTTTTTGCAGACGATGTGGTCCTTTTGGTTTCATCGGGTCGTGATCTGCAGCTCTCGCTGGAGTGGTTCGCAGCCGAGTGTGAAGCGGCCAGGATAGGGATCAGTGCCTCCAAATCCGAGGCCATGGTCTTGAGCCGGAAAAGGATAGAGTGCCTTCTCTGGGTCATGGGGGGTGTCCTGCCCCAAGTGGAGGAGTTCAAGTATCTCGGGATCTTGTTCACGAATGGGGGAAGAAGGGAGCGGGAGATCGACCGGCCTGATTGGCGCAGCGTCTGCCGTCAAGCGGCAAACTTCCTGATGGTGACCTCTCCTCCGTCCCTCACCTTGTCTGGCCGGTTTTAATCCTCACTGCAGTGTTAGACTGGAGCTCATCTCTCAGATTAACCAGATTAACACTGAGCTGCAACAGGAACCAAACGTCTCTCCTCCAACTTATTTCACTGAATAGTAACAAGGTTGGATAAAAACATTGAGCTGAGCTTCTCATTCCTTAAAGAGTCATGAAGAAAGACTCACCCTGGAACTGCAGAAAAGAAGTTAGAAAGTTTAAAATTATATACCTTTTGTATTTAAGATGGAAAAAATATAATCAAAAACACTGGGTCATTTAAATACAGGTTTGTCTAAGCAAATTAGTTTCCACCAGTTAATTGGGGTTTACTCATTATTCTACAAGCTTGAATGTTTCACTGCAGCTTCGTTTTGTTCCTGTTGCCTCCAAGCTGAACTTTGATCCCCATGAATGTTTCCGCTCATGCAGAACTTGAGCAGAGACATTTCTGACCTTTATACCGAGTACGAGAGCCAAGAGGTTGAGGACCGGCTCCTGGTGTCGCCGTCTCACGATCTGATGTCTCTGACCAAACACTCCACCCTCAACATCAACATTTAAAAAATCCCACAGGAATGTAGTTTTCCTACTTTCCCACTTGAAACATTCTAGTCTAAATATCATCGATATAAAAATCTGGGCTGAAATATTGATGTAATTTTGTTGTTACAGCATGAAGTTAGCAATATTAATACATTTAATATATTTATTTAATCTAAATCTTAGTCAAAGAGCTAAATAGTATCATGATGTAGTTTCCCAATTTCATGTGTTTTCTATAAAATCGCACAAAAATCTTTAATTTGCTCACTGAAGGTATAGATAAGTGTCTGTAGTGTAAATGTTTCAGAATCCCAACAAGAAAATGTAGATTTTCCCATCTGAAAATAGGTAAAGTGTTGTAGAAATAAGAAAACTGACAGTCTATCTGCTCAGGAGGATTGTTGTGCCTCCTGTCGGAACAGTGATGCTACATGTTAGATTTTTAAATATCTTATTCTCATATATACTCATTATTACCTTTTAAGGACTGGGAGATCTTTGTTTGCCCTGGGATGTGTGTTTCTTCTGTTTCTGCAGGAAAGCGTGCCAAATTAGAAGTGTGCTAAATTAGAATCAGACTGCCTGGAACCAGAGTGACAACTGGCTTGATGGAGTAAATGTTAAGAGTTGTTAGCCTTGGGTGATGGGAACTGCATGTAAGAAATCAACATTAATCTTCTTTGTATTAGAATCGATTTGTGATTGACTGTGTTTGGCAGCTGGGTTTCTGTTTGCCCCTCCTCCCTTAGATAACAGCTGTCAATCTTGTAACCTAGGGACCGCCCTAATTTAAATTAAAGGTACTGTGGAAGGAGTGTGCTTCAGAGTGTGTGTTTTGGAAGACTGAGATGGAGAAGACTTCCTGGCTCAGCTCTCCACTCTTCTGAGTGTAAAAACTTTGAATCGTCTTTCTCCTTCTTTCCAGTGTGTGAGAATGTCCAAGTGAATAAACATGACAGTACAAATCTTCACTCTCCACTTCGACCACTCGCTAGTAGACCAGCAATTGTTCTTTGGGTGGAGAACCTTTCAGAAACATTTAAACTAGCTGTTGAACTGGACGATGTTCTCTTTGGGGTCAGAGGTTGTAGCACTTGATAAATGGTAGAGTGACGTTTTACTACTGACTTTGTTGTTTTGGATTTGGAGGTTTGATCTAAATTACAGAGAGGTTATTTTATTTTATTTTTTCATTTTCATTTTTCATTTTTAACCTTAGTTGGTGAGATTTGACAAAATCCAATATTAAGTGGTCAAAAGGTTTGTCAGACAGAGAATGTGCAAAGGATTGAACCATCTTAACATCAGCAAGTGTGAAAGAAGGGGCAGTTTACTGCCTGAGGTCTCTGGGCAGCTAGCTTAGCAGCAGCATCAGCTCTTGCATCACCATTGGCAACCGAGTCATCAGAAGCATCAGAAACCAGCCATCTGCTAAGTAATATGTTTAATTTCAATGGTTTGTGTCGTATGAGCTCAGCAATGTGGGCCTCACTTCCACACAGAGTCTTCAAATCTAATTTGAAGTTTGAATGTAGGTTGATTTATGTTTTTATCCTTGTCTAATACTGTAAAGTTGTCTCATAAATCAACTATTAAAGCATCCCATGATGCATTTCGTCAAAAGGTTCTTTGCACATTCAAAACAAGCTTTGTTCAGATACTTCCTCCTTGCACTGTTAGAATTAACAGAGCAAAATATAATTTTGGTTGTCAAAGTATCAAAAATAAAAATTACCATCCTGAAGACAAACTAAAATCTCAGATCATCTCCTGCAATTTTCCTTTAGAAACTTAAGTTCCTTATTCAAACTATAACTAAGTTTAGTTTAGTAAACAATTTTTATCAAACACAAAACACACAAACATTCAACATGAAACAGACAGTCAGAATTTGGCATCAGTTAAATTTTCATCACAGTCAATAATTTCCAGTCAGTCCTCATTTTGTCTATTTTATCAAATTGTAATTATCAAATTTACTGAAGCTTCAAGATTCTCTAATTTTCCTCCTTTTAACATATTTTAATGTTTGAATTGAACTCCAATCTACAGGATCCTGTTTTAAGTTATGTGTTCATAGTTTAGGATCACAGCAACAAATTGATCAAGTTTCTGCTGAAGCTTCACTAATTTTAGGTTTTGTTATAACAAATATTTCCAGGAAAACAAAAAGTCTTTTTAACCTCTTAGTTGAAATGTATCACAGCTTTATTTTATAAGAATTTCCTTCTATTCAATTTCAATGCAACAAATATTATATGGTATACCAAAATGTTATAAACACTGCAGTATTAATGATCTCTAATTCTTAACCCTGAAAGATGTTTTATTTATTCCCATACTAATATGTAACTACAGCTTAGATCTTCAAAAAGGAGAACAAAATAAATCTCAACCATCTGAACGTCAATTTTGTTAGTTCATTGCAGAACTAAAGTGATTGCAGTTTCCCTCCACAGTTTCTCAATCTATGGTTCATGGACCCTTAAAGGATCATTAGTGTTGGTCCTTCTGTTCAGGACTTAGAATTAACAGGAACAATTGAAAGAGTTTATTTATTGAACATAAAAATTCTATTGAACTCATTCTTTTCTCGCTAAAGAATTTCTAAATATGAACGGGGTTAATAAACCAGCAGTCTTCTTTGCACTGTGTGTGTGTGTGTGTGCGTGTAACTTATCTTAAAGCTCTTCTTTCTCTTCTCTCTCTCCCTCCTGCTGTCGGCGTCGCTGCAGTGAAATCCTCCCCGTCTCTCTCCTCCGGCTCCCTGTCAGTCCAACTGGTTCTGGTCTTGGATCTCTGGCTGGTCCAGATCGTCCCTCAGTCAATGTCCATGTTGTCCACAGGTGAAACAAGCATCACCAGTTCAGAGTGGTGTCTTCTCCTCTCACAGCTTTGAATCATGTTTATCTTTTCTTTCTCTACACTGATACTGGACAGCAGACCAGTGGAGGTTGTTAAAGCATCTATGCACCACAAATTTGGAACAAACTTCCAGAAAACTGTAAAACAGCTGAAACACTGACTTCTTTTAAATCTCAACTAAAAACCCACCTGTTTAGAGTTGTATTTGAAATGTAATCAATTACAAATTTATTGATGTAACTTGGCTTAATGATTGATTCTATATTGCATTGTGATTCTGTGTTTGTAATGATGTAAAGCACTTTGAAATGCCTTGCTGCTGAAATGTGCTATACAAATCAAATTTGATTGATGATTGATTGATAAAGCTCAGTCACACACAGTTTCAGTCCAAATGTCCAACAGGAGACCTGACAGTCGTCCCCTGAATGGAAATGTTTCATCAGTTCTCTGGTGTTAAAAAAATTAGGATCAACAGACACTTCAGTGGCTGGAGGTGATGAAGGTTTTCTTCATCTTCCTGATCTTCTTGATCCACTGGATCTACTGGATCACTTTCAGTGATCCAGTAGATCACTGAAAGTGATGGTATGAGAGGGACATCATCTGGTCCATGGGAGCACAGGGTTGAGGAGTTGAGGTCAGAGGTCAGATGCACCTCAGTGAGGCTCAGACAGAGGGAAGAAGAAGCAATAGAAATCAATTAGGGTTTGTTTTGTTGTTTTTCTAGATGGAGGCCTCTAATTTTTCAACTAAAGATTTATATTCAGAAAAAGAAGCATTTCCATTTGTTTAGCATTTTTCTCTTTCTCTTCATCCAACCTTCCAAACTTTCCTCGTGTTTCTCAAGATCAACTAGACTCTTTGTTTGATTTCTTTGCCTCAGTTCACTTCCTCTGCTTCTAATCCTCTTTCTCTTCCTCTCTAAACAATCAGCTTCAATGAACCAATTTTATCTCAATATTTCATTATTATATAGTGAAACAATTCACCCTGAGGAAGAGAAAAGACCCTGGAACCACTCAGACCTGAGTCTGAGTGGTCTGACCCCACTCAGGGTCTGAGTGGGGGTCTTAGGGTCTGAGTGGAATTCAGTAGAACCACCAAGGTGGTTCTACTGAATTCCACCTATTTAGTAGAACCACCTATTCTAGTTCTACTGAATAGGTGGTATTTCCTCTTTAGACTGCAAACGTCTTCACAGAATCCAACAAATCAACTTTGTGGTCACTCTGCCTCTTAAGAGGGTCTTTAGGATTTTCTAAAGGTTTGATTCCCTGAATTTAAAAACCAAAACTCTAGTGAATACCTGCCTAATTCTCCTATAAGGACTTTCACTAGGACTCATCTTAGAACAATGTGTGGTTTTAGCTGCAGTACTGTGGTGATGTTAAGGACTACAGTTTAGTTTGTTTAATTTTATGCTCATATTCTGACTGTATTCATAGTCCGACCAGTTACTGCAGCTGGAATCAACCAGCTGTTCTTCTCTCTGGGTTCATTTCTCCTTATGAATCCATCATAAAACATTTTCATCAGAACTTCTCTCCTTCCTCATGAAGACTTTATCAACCTGCTTCTTATTTTACAGCAAACCTTCTGCTTCTCTGAAACTACAAACCAGGTGAGCTGTCACATAATCAGGTGTTAATCATTTATAGCACCTTGACTTTGAACTCGTGGTTTATGTCAGGTAAAAGTCCACTTATGTTTTGTCTCTGTACAGGTGTGGCATTAGTCTGGTTCTACTGTAGTTCTGTTGGGTCTCAGTCAGATGTTCTTCTTCAACTCTTTGGATCATTTAAAAAAACTGTAAGTCTGTTTCTACTTGAAGTTTTCTACAGAAACTTTTCTACTTGTTTCTGTTTTCTGATTTTTGGTGAAAATGTTCACTTCTAAATTCAGTTCAAAGATTTTTCTCTGTGGTGTTCGAAAGCTAATCTACAGGATTATTAAATATTTGATAAGGTGGAAGAAAAAAAACATGATGAATAGCTGATGGTTCTGTTCTTTAAACAAACTGCTTCATGATTTTATATCCAGGAATCAAACTCCAGCTGAGACTGGACAGCAAGAAAATGTCAAACACAACACTTTCTTGCTGCTTCGTTTCAAAATGAAATCTTATCCTTAAAATGTCTTTGATTCAGTCAGATTATTAAATAGTTACCATTTGAAGGAGAGGAAAATCCACCTGTAGAGATTAATTATTAACTAATTAAAATACTTCTTGTTGTTCAGGTTGAATCAGTGAATGTAAATGTTGCTCCATGTCTCCATCTGGTGGACTGATAGTAGAAGTGCAGCAGCTGATGGCAGCTTCCTCTGCCTCTCTGCTGTCTGACTGCATTCACCTGACACTGATATGAAGCAGAGAAGAAGAGCCAATCAGAGGAGGAGCAGCTGATCTTTTTCCAGCTCTAATGATGTAAAGGATGATCAGAGTTGATGTGCAGATGAATGATGTGTGTTTCCTCTGCAGGTGAAGGTAGAAAGTGTGTGTGAGCTGATGTGAATTCAGCAGCATGGATCAGTGTGAGGACAGAGAGGAGGGAGTCCCTCCCTCTAAAACCACTCTGTGTGGGGAAGATGAGAGCCAGAGCAAAGGTCAGAGGTGAGGTCACCATCTCTAACTGTCCACAGCCCTTTTCACACAGCGTTCACTATATCAGGCCAGAACAGACGTGGTGATGAAGCTGCTGCTGCTCCTCTTTGCTGCTTCATCCAGACTGAATAGATTAAGTTTTAATCATCATGTTTCTTTCAGGATCCATGAGAGACTAGAACCAGAACCCAGCTGTGTGTCCTTTAAGAGCGACTGGTCAAAGGAAGATTTCTTTGACTTTAAATCTGCTGGAGCTCCACCATCAGAGAGGTGAGCTGTTTCTAACTGCTGTAACTGTTCTGTTTATATCTGTCATTGTGGCCATGTGACGATACCAAGTTTTGTTATTATGACAACATTACACAGAGTTTCAGGTTATTTTCTGTACTCATAGAAAACAATGGACCCACAGTTCGTTCTGTCTCAATTAGAAAAACAAACAAATAACAAAAATAAATAAATAAATAAATGAATAAAATCAACAAATATTAACCTACAAAGAATCTCTGTAAATAATACAAAAATATAAAGTAAACTAAGGGTAACACTTTATTTGACAAGGTGTGCATAGGACTGACATGACATAACACCTGTCAAAAACATGAAGGAGTCCTTATGAATGTCTATGACTGTTGTCATGAAGTATCACTTGGGAAATAATGATACTTTTAATGCAAAATTGCTCTAAAGTTGCATTGAAAGTCCATTAAAAGTGCCAACTTTGCATCAAAGTGTCATTATTTGCAAAATAATGCTACATCAGCACTTTTAATGGACTTGTAATGCAACCTTTAAAAAAAAACTTTGCATTGAAAGTTTCATTATTTAACAAATGACAATTCATGACAACAATAAATTCTCCTGGACCTCCATCATCAGAGATGTGAGCTGTGTCTATTTGCTGTAACTGTGGAAACTGAACCAGTAAGAACTCAGATGTTTCCAGTTATATTTACAGAGAGGTTAGATCCATTATCTACAGAAATCAGCAGCTCTGTTTAAATGAAAATACCTTCATATCTTTATCTCTGGGCTGGTGATCATGATGTCCTGTTGCATCCTGGCTCCATGTCAGACTAACAGTGGAACACATTTCCACTGGGAAACACCTGGTAAAGCCAGTCTGGTCCTTCAGGACTTGGTTCCTGTGTGCATTGTGAGAGCAGTTCAGCAGAGAAGAACAGCTTCATGATGTGGTTGGTGAGATCTGCTGGAACTCAACCAAACTGAGCTGATGTGGACCATCAGAGGTTCTGCTGGTTCTTAATGGGATCAGCAGGAACATTAAATATTTACAACTACTTTAATAATCAGGTTCACTGCTCACATCTAGATATCACTTCATGAACCTTTACCTTCTGATTGTCTCTGTGTGGACAGATACAATGTGAGATCACTGGCTTCCAAGGATCTACAGGATCCATTTTAAAATCCTCATTATAACATCCAGGAGAGGATCCCACATGTACACACCCACATATGTGTACATGGACATGGGTCTTCTCCATGTCCACATCACCTCAGATCTAGTTATCAAAACCTGATGGATGCCCCACATTCATCACTTCTACTGTCCCCAAGCTCTGGGACACTGTCTCCACCAGCATCAGATCTACTGAGAGTGTGGACTGTTTGAAATCCAAGTTCAACATTTTAAAATGTCTACTCATTGATTCTGGTGTTAATGGAATTCATCCTTTTCATCTTCCTCTTTCTAACTTATTTGTATTGTCTTTAAGTGATGCTTTGTTTTTCTTCTTCAATGACATTTAATGTGAAACTCTTGGTAATTTTACCTGTGAATACTACTGGTTAAAAATTTCTTGACTTCCCATTTGTTCCTGTTTTTTCCACAGAGTGCACCAGCAGAGCTCAGAGGTTCCCAGTGGTCCATCTGTTCAGCAGCATCAAACACAGCTGGACTCCATATTTATGGTATGTAAATGAACAACTATTTTTCCATGGGTTCTGTTCACATTAAGCTCCATGCTGCACTTTGTAGGCCAGAGGACTGTCAGTCTGTCCAACATCCATCTGGTGTTTGGCTCCATGATTTCAGTCTGATGTTTCCTTCATCTATTATTCTATTCCAGATGCTGGAGGACAACATTGTTACTTTTGTGAAGAAAGAACTGAAGAAAATCCAGAATGTTCTGAGTCCAGATTACCTAGAATGTTCAGCGAGTCAGAGAGATGATGAGGTGTTGGAAGGTGATGATGAAGAGCAGATGAGGATCAGCAGAGAGGCAGTGATGAAGATCACACTGAACTTCCTGAGGAGGATGAAGCAGGAGGAGCTGGCTGACCATCTGCAGATCAGTAAGAGGATTTCTACAAAGTTTGATCTGATAGACAAATAACACATTTACTGTTATCTGAACAGATTGAATCATATTAATTCAAATCATAATCAGAAGATTGTTTTATTTATCTCCTTATTTGACTCTTTGTGTTAATTTAGACCATCTTGCTGCAGTTTGTGAAGATCAATTTAAATCTGTTCTGAAGAAGAAGTTCCAGTCTGTGTTTGAGGGAATTCCTAAAGCAGGAAGTCCAATCCTTCTGAATCAGATCTACACAGAACTCTACATCACAGAGGGAGAGGATGGAGGGGTCAATGATGAACATGAATTCAGACAGATTGAAACAGCATCCAGGAAACCACACAGACCAGAAAAAACAATCAGACAAGAAGAAATCTTTAATGTCCCACCTGGAGGAGATAAACCAATCAGAACAGTGATGACAAAGGGAGTGGCTGGCATTGGGAAAACAGTATTAACACAGAAGTTCACTCTGGATTGGGCTGAAGGTAAAGCCCACCAGAAGATCCAGTTCATATTTCCATTCACTTTCAGAGAGCTGAATGTGCTGAAAGAGAAAATGTTCAGCTTGGTGGAACTTGTTCATCACTTCTTTCCTGAAACCAAAGAAATTTGCAGCTTTGAACACTTCCAGGTTCTGTTCATCTTTGATGGCCTGGATGAGAGTCGACTTCCTCTGGACTTCCACAACAAGGAGATCCTGACTGATGCTACAGAGTCCACCTCAGTGGACGTTCTGCTGACAAACCTCATCAGGGGGAAAATGCTTCCCTCTGCTCTCCTCTGGATAACCACACGACCTGCAGCAGCCAATCAGATCCCTTCTCAATTTGTTGGCATGGTGACGGAGGTCAGAGGGTTCAATGACCCACAGAAGGAGGAGTACTTCAGGAAGAGATTCAGAGATAAGGATCAGGCCAACAGAATCATCTCCCACATGAAGACATCACAAAGCCTCTACATTATGTGCCATATCCCAGTCTTCTGCTGGATCACTGCTACAGTTCTGGAGGATGTGTTGGAGACCAGAGAGGGAGGACAGCTGCCCAGCACCCTGACTGAGATGTACATCCACTTCCTGGTGGTTCAGACCAAGTTGAAGAAGGTCAAGTATGATGGAGGAGCTGAAACAGATCCACACTGGAGTCCAGAGAGCAGGAAGATGATTGAGTCTATGGGAAAACTGGCTTTTGATCAGCTGCAGAAAGGAAACCTGATCTTCTATGAATCAGACCTGACAGAGTGTGGCATCGATATCAGAGCAGCCTCAGTGTACTCTGGAGTGTTCACAGAGATCTTTAAAGAGGAAAGAGGGGTGTACCAGGACAAGGTGTTCTGCTTCGTCCATCTGAGTGTTCAGGAGTTTCTGGCTGCTCTTCATGTTCATTTGACCTTCAACAACTCAGGTTTTGACGTGATGAAAGAAGCGTCTTCATTAGTTAATAAATCTGACCTAAAGTCTCTCCATCAGAGAGCTGTTGACCAGGCCTTACAGAGTCCAAACGGACATCTGGATTTGTTCCTCCGTTTCCTTCTGGGACTTTCACTGCAGACCAATCAAAGACTCCTACAGGGTCTGCTGACACACACAGAGAGTATTTCCAAGACCAATCAAAAAACAGTTAAATACATCAAGAAGAAGATCAGTAAGAATGTGTCTGCAGAGAAAAGCATCAATCTGTTTCACTGTCTGAATGAACTGAATGATCGTTCTCTAGTGGAGGAGATCCAACAGTCTCTGAGTTCAGGAAGTCTCTCCACAGATGAACTGTCTCCTGCTCAGTGGTCAGCTCTGGGTTTCATCTTAGTGTCATCAGGAAAAGATCTGAATGTGTTTGACCTGAAGAAATACTCTGCTTCAGAGGAGGTTCTTCTGAGGCTGCTGCCAGTGGTTAAAGCCTCCAACAAAGCTCTGTAAGGACTCAGATTGTTTCTGCATTTTTCTTTATAGAAATCTGCTAATGATGTGGTAAATATATATTCATGTTTCAGTTCATATGTTAATGCATTTTCTCTTCAAAATGTTCCATTGGTGGGGGATGCGTTAAAGAGAAACAGACTTCCTTCAGCAGTTGGACATAATGTTGAATTTTAAAGCAGCAAAATAACTCCTCTTTATGTTAAAATTGAAATTGGTTTAAATTTGTTTATTGTGTAATTTTATAATTCTCTTTCCAACCTCCTTTTTGCCTGATGTTCTGTACTTTAAGTTTGGAGGACTAACTATAAAATGAACCACTTCACAACAAACACATATACATGTGCAAAAGAAGACAGTTCCTTCTCTGTACTAGAAAAACTTTGTTGATTGGAAAAAGATTTGTAGAATTTTTTAATAACAGATTTTTCTCCCTGTCTCCTCAGACTGAGTGGCTGTAACCTCTCAGAGAGAAGCTGTGAAGCTCTGTCCTCAGTTCTCAGCTCCCAGTCCTCCAGTCTCAGACGACTGGACCTGAGTAACAACAACCTGCAGGATTCAGGAGTGAAGCTTCTCTCTGCTGGACTGAAGGGTCCAAACTGCAACCTGGAAACTCTCAGGTACCATGTTCTCAAACGTGTTGAAACCAGATTTCTGTGTATTGACTGACTTTAGATTATGTAAATTTTATTTCAATAGCAGATTTAGTTGCAAATTAATTCAATCATTTGAAACAGAATATAACTGACTGGAAAGAAAAACTTTAATCTTGCTGAAGAGTTTAAGAACACATTTTTCTCCCTGTCTCCTCAGACTGAGTGACTGTAACCTCTCAGAGAGAAGCTGTGAAGCTCTGTCCTCAGTTCTCAGCTCCCAGTCCTCCAGTCTCAGAGAACTGGACCTGAGTAACAACAACCTGCAGGATTCAGGAGTGAAGCTTCTCTCTGCTGGACTGAAGAGTCCAAACTGCAACCTGGAAACTCTCAGGTGAAATGTTCTCAATCCTATAGAAGCCATATTTCTGTCCACTAGCTGCTAACAGAGATACACTATACTGCCAAAAGTATTTGACCACCCATCCAAAGGATAATTATCAAGTATTCCAATAACTTCCATGGCCACAGGTGTATGAAAGTAAGCACCTAGTCATGCAGACTGTTTTTACAAACATTTGTGAAAGAATGGGTTGCTCTCATGAACACAGTGAATTCCAGCATGGGACTGTGATAGGATGTGCAAGAAGTGGGACATGTCTTTCAAACTGATTATACTGTTTTTATTAAATGTACAGCATTATTCCTCTGTAAGGGTTTTCTGATGCTACAGTCTCCCATTTTTTGTTTTGACCTTTTGTTGAATATTTAATTCTTCCATTTACCTTAAACTTCATACGGTTAAACCTGAACTCCCTTCTGTGGAACAATAAAGGATACTTCTATTCTGATCCATTCTACATGTGACAAAATTTGAGTTTTATTACCCACAGGATGAAATGAGTGTTATTACTGTTTAAATTTATTGACAAGTTAAGCACAATTGATTGACTTTTTTCATCTCATGAATATGACCAGTTCTAAAACAACATTCTCATCATGTGATGAATTGTGTGTCTGCAGCTTATCAGGCTGTTTGGTCTCAGAGGAAGGCTGTGATTCTCTGGCCTCAGCTCTGACCTCCAACCCCTCCCATCTGAAAGAGTTGGACCTGAGCTACAATCATCCAGGAGACTCAGGAGTGAAGCTGCTGTTGGCTGGACTGAAGGATCCACACTGGAGACTGGAAGCTCTCAGGTATGGAGGAACTTGCTGCAGGAGCAGAGAAGGTCTGATAGAGGAGGAAGAGGGAGAAATGTCTTTAGTCAGTCTGCTGGGAAACATTTAGTTTGAAGCTCAATATTTAGTGTAATAATTGTCAAGTTCTTCTTTAATTTGTGCAGTTTCCCCACTTGAGAAGAGATGAACACATCAATGGCGACATTTATCAGCTGGATTTTACTTCAAGGACCAAGCAATTTTCTTAATTTATCATCCATTTATTTATCAGTATGTTTCAGGACATTGCTTTACAGTGAGTCCAGAAGCAGGTTAAAACCTTTAAACAACCCCCAAAAAAGAATATAAATAAATATTACTATTCTGTATGTAACTTTACATCAATTAATTAAACTTTGAATAAAATACACACAAAATGTATTTTTTTCTTATTAAAATAACCTGGGCCATACGAGCACAACAATGTATGTTTTCCTGGTGTTGGCTGAATAGTTTTTTATTTTAAATTTTGTAGTAGGTGGAGGGTGTCTGTAAAAGCCTGGAACAGAACTCAATACATTATAATATCTTAAAAGAAATAAGGGAATAGTAAGATAATATATTATGACAATAAAGTATAAATATTCAAATAAATAATCATAAAAGCATCCATAAATTTTTATTAAAAATCATTTTTATATATTTTCCAACTCAATTCAGACATGAAAAGAATGTAAGAAAATCTGGCATTATTGGGGGCATCAGAACTCCTGAGGACCCCATGAGTGAGTCAAAAACCTTCTGAAAACGACTCTGGCATTTTTGTTTTTAGAAACTTATTATGATCCAAGAGTAGCCACAACATTGCAGTTAATAAATTTTTATGTATTTTGCATAAACGGCATTACTTCACATGTATCAAGTTTTTTTTTACTCCCAATTTGTCACCACCTTCAGTTCTGTCAACTCTGTCATGCACTGTCAACTCTGTCAGAAGGACTTTATGTTATTTTCTGTTTTAAATAATATTTCTTTTGTTTCTTGAGAAGCATTTGTCTCTAAAACTGAGTAAAAATATCATTAATAGGGTCATTAAAACTAATTTAATGTTAATTTTGTCAGATGGTGTTGAAAAACTTCTGGGTCAGGTCCATTGAAAATGTAATTTTCAAAAAAGAAATGTTGCAACTGGTAGCCTGTACCTTAGCATCTTGACATTTCCAAAACATTATTCGTCATATTTGAATACATAAGTTTGAGGAATGATACTTTTTTGGGAAAATTTAAACCCATTTTGTCCCTCTTCTCAAGAATCACTGATTTACATTTACATAATATTTACAATTATTTAAATATACAGATGTTTACTTTTCAATATTCCTAAATAGTGTGACAGTTTGTGGACTCATGTTAGGCGATAAAAAACTTAAGAAAAAGAAAAGGTGTTTGATCAAAGAGGCGGAAGCAGCTGCTCTATGTTCTGCACTATGCACTAAACTGGGCTCTCAGTTGTGCCATGTCAGCTGTTTGGGATGAACAGTCCAAATGTTGGACTGTTCCTGTCTCAGTGGAGGACAATGTGTGTCTGAGAGACATGTAATGTCCATGTTTGCTGCTGAAAGAGACTGATGGTCTGACCCCCCTCCTCCTTTCAGGGTGGAGCCTGCTGGAGTCCAATTCTTGACACCAGGTCTGAGGAAGTGTAAGTGTGTTTTTCATCTGATTCATAACAACAAAGCAGCTCACATTCAACCATCTTCAAACTGTCACATCGCTCATTCAGGAGTCATCATCAAAGTGTCAATAAATGATCAATAACTGCAGCTGGATTGTGTTTGTTCTCTCCATCAGATTCCTGTCAACTCACCATCGACACAAACACAGTGAGCAGAGAACTCAAACTGTCTGAAGACAACAGGAAGGTGACATGTATGGAGGAGGAGCTTCAGTCATATCCTGATCATCCAGACAGATTTGATATCTGTTATCAGCTGCTGTGTAGAACTGGTCTGACTGGTCGCTGTTACTGGGAGGTCGAGTGGAGTGGATATGTTTATATATCAGTGAGTTACAGAAGAATCAGGAGGAAAGGAAACAGTAGAGACTGTTTGTTTGGATGGAATGATCATTCCTGGAGTCTGAGATGCTCTGATGATGTTGGTTACTCTGTCTGGTACAATAACAGAGAAACTCGTCTCTCCTCCTCCTCTGTCTCTAACAGAGTAGCAGTGTATGTGGACTGTCCTGCTGGCATTCTGTCCTTCTACAGAGTTTCCTCTGACTCACTGATCCTCCTCCACACCTTCAACACCACATTCACTGAACCTCTGATTCCTGGATTTACAGTCTGGTCTAGGTCTGGTTCTTCAGTGTTTCTGTGCTGAGTTGAGTCTAAAGAGTCTAAAGATTTTCCTCCTGTCAGAGAAACTCTCTCACTGTTGAACAGATAGTTCAGTCTCTACAATCTATTTCTTGGTGAAACAATTCTGATTGAATCCTTCTTTATACCGAGTACGAGAGCCAAGAGGTGGAGGACCAGCTGCTGGTGTCGCCGTCTCACGTTCTGATGTCTCTGACCAAACACTCCAACCTCAACATCAACATTTAAAAAATGATGCAGGAAGGCAGTTTTCCTACTTTCCCACTTGAAACAATTTAGTCTAAATATCAGATACAGGGATTCATCAATATGCAATGAAATGTTGATGTATTGACTGATTACGAATATTTAAACTTTCAAAATTGGTCTAAATTAATAAGGAACTTGGTCCATTAAAAGTGGTAATAATAAAAGCAAATGCTTCTGATGTTAATTGAGTAAAGTCTGTTTCCACTAAGAACTATGAGCGTTTCCTCCAGTCTGTGTTCAGCTTTCAGTTCCTGCAGGAAACCAAATTCCAAATCTATAAATAATATTCCAGATGTGTATACTCATAATTAACTCTAAGGACTGTGAGATTCTTTTGTTTTCTTCTGTAATGTGTTTTTGTGAGAGATGTCTGCAGGAAGCTCATAAGCATGCCAAATTGGAAGCAGATGCTAGCCACTCTGGAAACAAAACTAAGAGCTGGCCCGATAAGGAAAACACCCACAGGCTAAAGGTCAAAGCTTGTGACCCAGAGACACTGCCTTGAGTCCTCACTTGCACTAAGAGAGGTGATTCCAATGTATAGAAAAGATTTATGACTTTGTGTTAGCAACTGGGTTTTTGTTTTCCCCACCCATTTAGCAGCTGCTAACTAATGTACCAGGGTTCTCTAAATAAAAAGAGGAGCAGGAAGAGATCATGTCCAGAGCAAGTTTGGAGACTGTAAAAATACAATGTCCATTCTTCCTCTCCTCAAGTCTATTCTAGTTAAAATCTAACCACTTGTCTTTCTTCTTATTATTTGTCTGTTTGAAAGTGTTCAGGAATTATGAACCTGACACCAAACCAGTTTTCCTGCCATGCAGATTAATCTCCACTTATCTGACTGCATGGAGACCAAATGTCACAAACTGGGATTAAGAGAGTTGAGATGTTGAAATCTGTCACATAGAGAAAAGAAGATTCATGATACTATGATTTGTTCGTCTGAAAAACTTTTTCATCTAATTTAGTTTGATTAAAGTGATTTTTACATCAGTTAATTGAACTGATTTTAACACATTCAGCTTGTTATATCAAGTAAAATCTTGTGCAATTAAGAAAGAGCTAAATTATTATGTCTTTTCTAGAAAATCTCACAAAAATCTTTAATTTGCTCACTGAAGGTATAGATAAGTGTCTGTAGTGTAAATGTTTCAGAATCCCAACAAGAAAATGTAGATTTTCCCATCTGAAAATAGGTAAAGTGTTGTAGAAATAAGAAAATAAGACAGTCTATCTGCTCAGGAGGATTGTTGTGCCTCCTGTCGGAACAGTGATGCTACATGTTAGATTTTTAAATATCTTATTCTCATATATACTCATTATTACCTTTTAAGGACTGGGAGATCTTTGTTTGCCCTGGGATGTGTGTTTCTTCTGTTTCTGCAGGAAAGCGTGCCAAATTACAAGTGTGCCAAATTAGAATCAGACTGCCTGGAACCAGAGTGACAACTGGCTTGATAGAGTAAATGTTAAGAGTTGTTAGCCTTGGGTGATGGGAACTGCATGTAAGAAATCAACATTAATCTTCTTTGTATTAGAATCGATTTGTGATTGACTGTGTTTGGCAGCTGGGTTTCTGTTTGCCCCTCCTCCCTTAGATAACAGCTGTCAATCTTGTAACCTAGGGATCGCCCTAATTTAAATTAAAGGTACTGCGGAAGGAGTGTGCTTCAGAGTGTGTGTTTTGGAAGACTGAGATGGAGAAGACTTCCTGGCTCAGCTCTCCACTCTTCTGAGTGTAAAAACTTTGAATCGTCTTTCTCCTTCTTTCCAGTGTGTGAGAATGTCCAAGTGAATAAACATGATGGTACAAATCTTCACTCTCCACTTCGACCACTCGCTAGTAGACCAGCAATTGTTCTTTGGGTGGAGAACCTTTCAGAAACATTTAAACTAGCTGTTGAACTGGATGATGTTCTCTTTGGGGTCAGAGGTTGTAGCACTTGATAAATGGTAGAGTGAAGTTTTACTATTCACTTTGTTGTTTTGGATTTGGAGATTTGATCTAGATCAGGGGTCACCAACCTTTTTGAGACTGGGAACTACTTCACGGGTACATACATTTTCTTGGCTCAGCCTTTATAACAATAATACATACAGTATATGTATATATGATTACATGCTGCCTGATCATATTAATGTTAGGGACTACTGACAATAGTTATCAGTAAGGACAGCTATGGTTAATTGCTATTATTTGATCAGACGTTCTTAGTTCAGAGTTTCCAGTTTGTTTCCCTTTTGGAGCTTTTCTGTGTGATTCTAAATTGCCCACAAGTGACTAAGAGTCTGGATTGGTGCAGTAACGCCTGCAGCTGCACGGCTGTAAGCACTGTGAGTACCTTGAGATTTTCCTTTAAATAAAAAATTAAAAGAATAGCTATTGTTCTATTATCTAACCCTCTTTACTATTAGCAAAATTGTGGAGAAAAAAAAAATCTTTTGTGTCAAAAGATATTGTACACACAGCTGTGTACAGTCTGTGAGGGGTGAGGTGGAGCCAACGCCGAAATCTGATTGGTCAGTTTGCTTTTGTTTATTTCACGGGTTGGCGTTTTTCTGTAAGCTAAACATGAATGAGTGGAGTTTGAACCTCCCGTAGTTCTAAGATCCCACCTGAGCTTTTTACAGTGTGTGGTTCGGGCGGGTCACCGGTTTATTAGCCTTTTTTGTGGTTTCACTAACTGAACAGCTGACGGGTCACCCGCTGGCTGACACCAGCAGATGCTAAAAAAAAAAAAAAAGTCAGACAGATTGGAGGGTAGCACAAAACTATCACTGCACCTGACCTGCAAAAGCACAACCACCTCCTCAATGCGCAAAAATCAGCACAAACCTAAACCACAAGAGCAGAGGACTTTTTTTTCAGACAATGCTAAATAATAAAGACATGGAAGCGAAGCCTACCCTTGTGGTTCAGGGAAAGAGGAGGGTGTTGATCTCAGGTTCAGGTGGTGTCAGTCGTTCAGAGGACGAGAAGGTAAAGCAACAATATTTGCTTATTTTCTACTCTACTTTGGCTAAATTAAATTCGACCAGATTAAATGGTTTAATCCGCAGTCTTAGCGCGACGTTCAGGAAGAGCGGCAGATGTCAGCCGACAGGTGACCCATCAGCTCTCCAGTTCAGGAAACATCGAAGAAGCTCGTAAACCGACGACCCGCCAGAACCGCACATGGTAAAAAACTCCGCCGGGATCCAAATGACTTGAGGTTCAAACTCCTATCATTCATTTTTATCTTACAGAAAAAGCGCCAAGCCGCCAAATAAACAAAAGTAAACTGACCAAAAAGATTTAGTCTGTGTGTGCTCATCCCAGAGACTCACACAGATGTGCACTGCGTACAAGATGTTTTGGCACAGAAGATCTTATTTTCTCCACAATTTTGTTAAAAGCAAAGAGGGCTAAATAATAAAAAATCCAAAAATTATTCTTTTCTTTTTTTACTTAAAGGAAAATCTCAAGGTTTACAGAGTATGCACAGCGCTGCTAACCTCCGATAATATCCTGCAGGCGTCTACGCATAGTTCTGAACTTTAACCGTAGGAAAGAGTTTTATACATAAAGCAATTTATGTGAAACGTTTTTATCATTTTCTTTTTTTAAAACTCTAAATATAAACAAATGTTATTACTTCAATGTAAAAACATTAAATGAAAAATTTTTTTTGGCAATACTCCCTAATGACAATGGCTATTTTTAGAACATGCTCTGTGGGCGACTGACAAGGTCCCACGTGCACTGTGCTGGTGACCCCTGATCTAGATGGACGTTACAGAGAGGTTCTGGTTCTCCTCACTGTGGCTGCTGGGGATTCAGGTTGTTCCTTCCTGGACTTTAGTGGTTGTGTTGGTCATGAGCAGCAGCTGGATTGGCCTCTGGATTGAACTAGGGCAGCATTTGTAGTTCCAGAGCTTCCTCTGAAAATCCTTCATCACGACCCAGTCACCTGGTCTGATGGATGCAACAGGCCTTTGGCAGGAAATGGCAGGAAGGTTTTCACTGTCTGTGAGGCTCGACAAAACCTAGTGGGCAGGTTTTAACAATAAGACAACACAGGAAAAATATATATTTTTTTTTTTCATTTTTTTCATTTTTAACCTTAGTTGGCGAGATTTGACAAAATCCAATATTAAGTGGTCAAAAGGTTTGTCAGATAGAGAATGTGCAAAGGATTGAACCATCTTAACATCAGCAAGTGTGAAAGAAGGGGCAGTTTACTGCCTCAGGTCTCTGGGCAGCTAGCTTAGCAGCAGCATCAGCTCTTGCATCACCATTGGCAACCGAGTCATCAGAAGCATCAGAAACCAGCCATCTGCTAAGTTATATGTTTAATTTCAATGGTTTGTGTCGTATGAGCTCAGCAATGTGGGCCTCACTTCCACACAGAGTCTTCAAATCTAATTTGAAGTTTGAATGTAGGTTGATTTATGTTTTTATCCTCGTCTAAAACTGTAAATTTAGTCTCATTAGGCTAAAATGTTGTATTCATACTTTTAAGGATTCGCAGCATTTTGTAAAAATCCAATTATTTTAGCAAACAGAACCTCTATTCATTATTTTACCCATCTACACTGTAAATTATAACATATTTATGTGAGAACGATGTTGAATCAACTGAATTTGGTCAAGATTTATTTGTGTGTTAACACTCCAATTAAAGGAAGCCTAGTAAAGGTTTATGTTTATTGTAAAGTCCAATTTTAAGTTTAGTTTTAAAAAGTAAACGTTAAATCCGTTTTCAGTTAATTTAATCAATCCAAAACATTGTGAAACATATTATGTGACATTGGGGATCAACCAGCAAAGCATCCCATGATGCATTTCATCACAAGGTTCATTGTGATTGTGTTATTGTGCATTATTTCATAACAGAAGCCATTAGCTATTTCCATTAAGTAATTCCCAAAGAAAGAATTTAAAGAGTTTCAGAAGCTTTGAGTTTGATTGTTTTGTTTTTAAGTAAAGAGGAAGGAATGAAATCTAAAGCTGCTAAAATGTTGCATTGATTTTCTTAAATGTGTTATATGTCATTATGAAAAGTAATTTCTAGAAATAAATCCCTTATTATTCTACAAAGTAAATAAAATATTTAAGAAACATTTAAACTGTTTTATTAATCTTTAATATGTAAATACTAACTATATAATTTCATGCTCAGTTATTATATAAACATCCATTCATTCTATCAAACATGGCAGGTTTTTTCTTTCTTCCTAAACTCTGTGAAGACGTTTAGGGAGAAGAAAGGTAGGGCTGACAATGATGAGCGTTGCTATGGAAACTGAAGGCGGGAACAAATCCAGTAGGTGGGAGGAGCTAGAAGGGGTCAGTCTCAGACAGTTCAAAGGTCGACTGTAAGCAGTCCTACTTCCTCCTTACACTATTAGAATTAACAGAGCAAAATATAATTTTGGTTGTCAAAGTATAAAAATAAAAATTTCCATCCTGAAGACAAACTAAGATCTCAGATCATCTCATGCAATTTTCCTTTAGAAACTTAAGTTGCTTCATCAAACTCTAACTAATTTTAGTTTAGTAAACAATATTTATCAAACACAAAACACACAAACATCCAACATGAAACAGACAAACAGTCACAATTTGGAATCAGTTAAATTTTCATCACAGTCAATAATTTCCAGTCAGTCCTCATTTTGTCTATTTTATCAAATTGTAATTATCAAATTTACTGAAGCTTCAAGATTCTCTAATTTTTCTCCTTTTAACATATTTTAATGTTTGAATTGATCTTTAATCTACAAGATCCTGTTTTAAGTTATGTGTTTACAGTCAAACAAGAAATCTCAATATAATTTAGGATCACAGCAACAAATTGATCAAGTTTCTGCTGAAGCTTCACTAATTTTAGGTTTTGTTATAACAAATATTTCCAGGAAAACAAAAAGTCTTTTTAACCTCTTAGTTCAAATGTATCACAGTTTTATTTTATAAGAATTTCCTTCTATTCAATTTCAATACAACAAATATTATATGGTATACCAAAATGTTCTAAACACTGCAGAAAAAAAGCCTGGACTCAGTGATAAATGTCATGAGATTAGGTGTGGATTGGTGTATTGCAGTACACGTGAAACAGCTTGACAAAGAGTTTATTATTTTAAATGTCTACGCTCCATATGAATGTCATCATAATGAAGAAGAATACCTTAGTAAACTTGCTTATATTAGCTCTTTTATGCAAAATGAGAAGTCAAAATGTATATATCTTATGGGTGACATGAATGCAGACATCTCGGATAAAAACTCGCTGTTTGCTAAACACCTGATTCATTTTTGTACAGATTTTAATTTAATATTGTCAAGTAAAGAACTTCTGCCAGCTGCGAGTTACACTTATATAAGTGAAGCCTGGCATACTACATCTTGGTTGGACCATTGCATCACTACAGCAGATGCTCATGCTGCTTTGATATATATTAATATCTTATACAATGTGTCCACTGTGGATCACATCCCCCTCGAGGTATCAATTAGATTCGATCATGTACCCGCAACTGTAAATAAGAACAGTACTCATAATCAGACGTATATAGACTGGTCTTCTTTATCTAGTGAACAAATAGCCCGCTACTTTGCCCAAACTGATCAATTGTTATCTACCATTAATTTATCGAGAGAGGCGGTTACGTGTACAGACTGTAACTGCTCTAATATTGAACATAGAATCAATATAACTGGATTATATTCTGACATAATTGAAGCGCTACTGGGGGCTAGTCTGCCTTTTAATAAAAGTAATGTGAACATTAAAAATAGACCAGGCTGGAACACATATGTGTCTAAATTCCACAGTGTAGCCCGTGAAGCTACTACCTCTTGGGCTCTAGCAGGTAAACCTAGGCAGGGCCCTATATTTGAGCACAAAAAGCTGTCAAATTCGAAATACAAATATGCATTACGCTTCATTAGACAGAATGAGCAAACCATGAGGGCTGATTCCTTGGCAAAAAATCTTTTAGATAAGGATACAAAATCCTTTTGGAAAGAGGTTAAAACCATCAGTAACAGTAAATCCTCCCTCCCTTTCACTGTCGATGGTGTTTCTGGGGTGAATATGATTGTGAATTTTTGGCAACACCACTACAGCAAGTTATTCACCTGTGTACAGAGTGAACCCTTCCAGGTTGACAAGGTTAGTAGTGTAGAAACTATCAAAACACACGAGGTCTATCAAGCAATTCAAGAACTGTCTGTAAATAAATCTATAGGAATGGATCTTATTTCAGCTGAACATCTCAAATTTGCCAGCTCAAGAGTCGTCCCTCTTCTTGCCTTGTGTTTCACTGGTTTTATTATGCATGGTTTTATTCCTGAATCCTTAATGAATGTTCTTCTACTTCCTGTGATTAAAAACAAAGCTGGTAAAATTGGCAGCTCTGATAACTATAGACCTATAGCCCTAGCTAGCACACTGTCTAAAGTCTTTGAATTAATTCTTTTGCCAAAATTTGCAAAGATAGTTATGTCCTCTGACAATCAATTTGGGTTCAAATCCAAACATGGCACTGATATGTGTATATTTAGCCTTAAAGAACTACTGAAAAATTATAACAGCAAAAATTCTACAGTTTTTCTGTGTTTTTTAGACGCCACTAAGGCTTTTGATCGTGTAAATCATAGAAAATTATTTTTAAAATTGTGCAAAGCTGGGGTTCCTAAGTATATAGTAAGATGTCTGTCCTACTGGTATGCTAATCAAACTATGCAGGTGAAATGGGACAACTGTGTGTCTGCATCCTTTCGTGTCCTCAATGGAGTCAGACAAGGAAGCATTTTATCTCCTATGTTGTTTAATTTTTATATGAATGACCTCTCTAAGCAGCTAAACATGTGTAGAACTGGCTGCATGGTTGGTGATACTATTATTAATCATTTAATGTATGCAGATGACTTAGTGGTTTTTAGTCCAAGTTCAGCTGGTCTTCAGGAACTCCTTAATGTCTGTTCAGCATATGGTGAATTACTTGATGTCAAATTCAACCCATCAAAAAGTATCATTTTGATCTGTCGCACTAAGGAGGACAAAAATAGAGTATTTCCTAATTTCAAATTGTCTGGGATTTTAGTGAATGTCTCAAGTGAAGTAAAATATCTTGGCCATGTGTTGACAGACCGTCTGTCTGATGATGAGGACATTTACCGTCAGGTTCGAATGTTATACACTCAGGCAAACATCCTTGTCCGTAAGTTTGGATTCTGTTCTGATGAAGTGAAACTGAACTTGTTTAGATCATATTGTACGTCACTGTATTCTGCACATTTGTGGTGCAATTTTAAAAAAGCCAGTCTTCAAAGATTGAAGGTGGCTTATAATGATGCACTGAGACTCTTGTTAAATAAACCCAGATGGACCTGTGCCAGTGAACTGTTTGTATCTGCTCGTGTCAGCACTTTGATGGCAGTTTTGAGAAAGCTTATGTATAAATTTATTTGTCGGTTAAACGAGTCTAATAATAGAATTATAATACTGTTGACTAATATCAAATATAGTGCAGTTAAATACTCATCTGTACTCTGGAGACACTGGTATGATTCCCTCCTGAATAGCTAGGAGTCGTTTTATTTTATTTTTATCGTACTTTTTAATTTTTTATTTTATTGTATTTGTTCTCTTTTGTATGTAATCTGGACTCTGAGTCTGTAATAAAAATCTATATATATTAACCCTGAAAGATGTTTTATTTATTCCCATACTAATATGTAACTACAGCTTAGATCTTCAAAAAGGAGAACAAAATAAATCTCAACCATCTGAGTGTCAGAAGTTTTCAAAACATTTAGAATCCAGGAGAAACTTTGACTTTATTCCTATTCAACATTAAATTTACTGTCTTTGTCTAAAACTATTCAGTTTTTTATTTATTGATTTTAAAACATTTATTTCAAAACCATTTTTTGTTTAGAATGTTCTCTATCTGTTTTACTTGCTATAATTCAATGGCATAATTTTGTTAGTTCATTGCAGAACTAAAGTGATTGCAGTTTCCCTTCACAGTTTCTCAATCTATGGTTCATGGACCCTTAGAGGATCGTTAGTGTTGATTCTTCTGTTCAGGACTTAGAATTAACAGGAACAATTGGAAGAGTTTCTCTATTTATTGAGCATAAAAACTATTGAAGTCATTCTTTTCTCGCTAAAGAATTTCTAAATATGAACGGGGTTAATAAGCCAGCAGTCTTCGTTGTAGTGTGTGTGTGTGTGTGTGTGTGTGTGTGTGTGTGTGTGTAACTTATCTTAAATCTCTTCTTTCTCTTCTCTCTCTCCCTCCTGCTGTCGGCGTCGCTGCAGTGAAATCCTCCCCGTCTCTCTCCTCCGGCTCCCTGTCAGTCCAACTGGTTCTGGTCTTGGATCTCTGGCTGGTCCAGATCGTCCCTCAGTCAATGTCCATGTTGTCCACAGATGAAACAAGCATCACCAGTTCAGAGTGGTGTCTTCTCTTCTCACAGCTTTGAATCATGTTTATCTTTTCTTTCTCTGCGCTGATACTGGACAGCAGACCAGCGGAGGTTGTTAAAGCTCAGTCACACACAGTTTCAGTCCAAATGTCCAACAGGAGACCTGACAGTCGTCCCCTGAATGGAAATGTTTCATCAGTTCTCTGGTGTTAAAAATAAAAATTAGGATCAACAGACATTTAGTGCCTGGAGGTGATGAAGGTTTTCTTCATCTTCCTGATCTTCTTAATCCACTGGATCTACTGGATCTCTTTCACCAGCTGGTGGTGTGAGAGGGACATCATCTGGTCCATGGGAGAACAGGGCTGAGGAGTTGAGGTCAGAGGTCAGATGCACCTCAGTAAGGCTCAGACAGAGGAAAGAAGAAGAAGCAATAGAAATCAATTAGGGTTTGTTTTGTTGTTTTTCTAGATGGAGGCCTGTAATTTTTCAACTAAAGATTTATGTTCAGAAATAGAAGGATTTCCATTTGTTTATCATTTTTTTCTGTCTTTCTCTTTCATCCAACCTTCCAAACTTTCCTCATGTTTCTCAAGATCAACTAGACCCTTTGTTTGATTTCTGTGCCTCAGTTCACTTCCTCTGCTTCTAATCCTCTTTCTCTTCCTTTCAAAACAGCTTCAATGAACCACCTGCAGGAAAAATGACACTTTTTATCTATTCATTCACACCATGCATATTATTTTCTAATATTTCATTATGATATAGTGATTGGAGGAGGATGAAAGACCAGGAAACAACTCAGGCCAATTCTTCTGAATAGGTGGGATTTCCTCTTTAGACTGCAAACATCTTTACAGAATCCAACAAATCAGCTTTGTGGTCGCTCTGCCTCTTAATCCTCTAAGAGGGTCTTTATTTCTGATAAAGGTCTTTAGGATTCTCTAAAGCTTTGATTCCCTGAATTTAATAACCAAAACTCTAGTAAATACCTTATTCTCCGAAAAGGACTTTAACTAGGACTCATTCTAGAACTGGTGGTTCCATCAAAACTCTATAAACTTTTTTCTTCAGCTTTCCAAGCCAAGCAATAAAACTCTATAAATACTCAATTTCTTCAACAGAAACCCTTGCAGGTATTTTCAAGAAAATAATCTTACACTTTTACAAAGATCTGTCTTCTCTTCTTTTTTAATTTTTTAATGGATTTTTTGCATTTATTTTTCTTTATCTTTGTAATCTCTATTAATCTGATCAATCTCAATCCTCAGGGAGAAAAGTTTATCAGATCCTTTACTATTTTAGATTCTTTAATTTAGAATTTGCAAGTTAATTTATTACCTGAGTGAGAGTCTCACCAGATATCAGTGGATTTAATTCGTTGATCCCAATGTTGGAGCCGCGGAGCCGACCAGCAGCCCTCGTCTCTCTGAAATCCTAATCCAAGTTTGAGGCTGGAGCCGAGTGTCCTGATTGACACCAAATTGTTGTGGAAAAAATTAATTTCCAAGCTCTGTTAGATGAAATCACTCATTCAGGTTTATTTGTGCACAATGCAGAGAGTTTGTAAGACAATCAATAATGAAGCAGTTCAGAGTGAAAAGCTCTAACAGGCAGAGTCAACATGCAGGTTTTATATCAAGGATAAGGATCCAAAACATGGAGAGACAGTCTGGATCTAAAAATGACAATCTTTATATATGTGGAATACAAGATGTTAGCTTTGTTAGCCTATCAGCGATAATTACATGACTGGTGATTATCTTGACCGAAGCATGTTTGTTCCTCCATACATCAGTTTTAGTTTATATTAGTTTGCCAATAACATAATTAATAAATTAAACTAATGGTTGTTGCTTCAAAATAATAAGTTTAATCACTTTGATTTGTTAAAAAGAGCAACAAATTTTAAAATACAAGATGGCGACTTTACTCAATTAACAGCAGAAGTGTTTGGTTTTATTATTATCACTATTAGTGGACGAAATTACTGATGTTTCCAACTGATTTTAGTTTGTAAAGTTCAGAACCTGAACATCACTGAATGGGAGGAGGGCAGATTTCCCAGCATTCAGTCTAAAGAAGCTCAGCTCTTCTCAGCTCTGAGACATTTTCTGAATAAATCCCAGTCAGTGGAATCTGCAGACCTGCTCAGATCCAAACATCCCATTTTTCAGGAGTCACTGGTTTCATCTGTGTCATTGTTCCAGCTGCTGAGGTCAGAATCCAGCTGTAAAACCTGGAGGTTGAATGTTCAGGTTCTCTCCTCCCAAACATCCCCCCTCCCTCCAGCTGTGGAGAACAGCTGGAAAACAGCTGCATGTGTAAATAATGAGTCTGGAACAAGCTGCCACCTCTCTGCTGCTTGATCTGACTCTGACTTTAAATTCAGGTTGACGATTGAAATGAAATCAGGGTTTCAACCTGGATCAGCAGAACCTCCTCAGCTGATCCTGGTTTTAAACAGAGACTGTCCTCACTCTGCTCACCACACTAACATAATGATCAATGATTATATAGGAGCTTTAGGAATAATCTGCATTAGAACAATGTGTGGTTTTAGCTGCAGTACTGTGGTGATGTTAAGGACTACAGTTTAGATTGTTTAATGTTTTGTTCATATTCTGACTGTATTTATAGTCAGACCAGTTACTGCAGCAGGAATCAACCAGCTGCTTTTTTCTCTGGACTCATTTCTCCTCAAATTATGTTGCATAAATAACAACCATGACAACACAAGATTAAAAAAACTTAAGAACATAATAAAAGATTAGCACAAAGAAAAACAATTAAGTGGTAGCAGCATTATCATCAATAACCATCATGAAACATTTCATCAGAACTTCTCTCCTTCCTCATGAAGACTTTATCAACCTGCCTCTGATTATACAGCAAACCTTCTGCTGCTCTGAAAGAAGAAACTACAAACCAGGTGAGCTGTCACATAATCAATTATTAATCATTTATAACACTTTGACTTTGAACTCATGTGGTTTATGTCAGGTAAAAGTCCAGTTTTATTGTGTCTCTGTATAGGTGTGGCATTATTTTGGTTCTCCTGTAGTTCTGTTGGGTCTCAGTCTGTTGTTCAGATGTTCTTCTTCAACTCTTTGGATCGTTTGAACAAACTGTAAGTCTGTTTCTACTTGAAGTTTGTCTACAGAAACTTTTCTACTTGTTTCTGTTCTCTGATGTTTGGAGAAAATATTCACTTCTAAATTCAGCTCAAAGATTTTTCTCCCTGCTGTTTGAAAGTTGATCTACAGGATTATTAAATAATTGATAAAGCGGAAGAAAAAAACATGATGAACAGCTGATGGTTCTGTTCTTTAAATAAACTACTTCATGATTTTATTTCCAGGAATCAAACACCATGATTCCTGGAGACAGTTCCAGTTGAGACAGTTTCTTGACAGCAAGAAAATGTCAAACACAACAGTTACTTGCTGCTTTGTTTCAAAATGAAATATTATTCTTAAAATGTCTTTGATTCAGTCAGATTATTAAATAGTTACCCTTTGAAGGAGAGGAAAATCCACCTGTAGAGATTAATTATTAACTAATTAAAATACTTCTTGTTGTTCAGGTTGAATCAGTGAATGTAAATGTTGCTCCATGTCTCCTTCTAGTGGACTGATAGTAGAAGTGCAGCAGCTGATGGCAGCTTCCTCTGCCTCTCTGCTGTCTGACTGCATTCACCTGATACTGATATGAAGCAGAGAAGAAGAGCCAATCAGAGGAGGAGCAGCTGATCTTTTTCCAGCTCTAATGATGTAAAGGATGATCAGAGTTGATGTGCAGATGAATGATGTGTGTTTCCTCTGCAGGTGAAGGTAGAAAGTGTGTGTGAGCTGATGTGAATTCAGCAGCATGGATCAGTGTGAGGACAGAGAGGAGGGAGTCCCTCCCTCTAAAACCACTCTGTGTGGGGAAGATGAGAGCCAGAGCAAAGGTCAGAGGTGAGGTCACCATCTCTAACTGTCCACAGCCCTTTTCACACAGCGTTCACTATATCAGGCCAGAACAGACGTGGTGATGAAGCTGCTGCTGCTAATCATCATGTTTCTATCGGGATCCATCAGAGAGTCAATCCAGAACCAGAACCAGAACCCAGCTGTGTGTCCTTTAAGAGCAACTGGTCAAAGGATGAGATAATTGACTTTAAATCTCCTAGAGCTCCACCATCAGAAAGCAGAGCTGCTGTATTTGTTCTGTTTTTATCTGTCATTGTGGCCATGTGACGATACCATAGCCACAATGTCATGGAAACATTTGATTGGAAAGGACTCCTGGTTCTTCTCCATGTCAGAGCTGAACACTAACATCACCAAACTTCTCTCAGTCATTTCAAACCAACATGTATGTGTCAGTAACAGATCTTTCTGCTCTTTAAACAAGGCTGGCCATTATTCAGGAGGATCAATGATCAGAAACATGTTAGAGGATTGGATCAGTTCTGATGAAAATCATTTAGAACATCAAGTTCATAATCTGTCTGGTTTTGCAGTGTGTCACAGCTCTTTATTTTACAATCAGATATGTTCTACTCCCTTCATAGGTAATGTGAGTTCTTCAATAGGTAAAGCCACCATGGGCATCCAGCACAGGACGAAGGGAGAAAATGTAATGTCCAAACTTGCGGCAAAGTTTGCCAGGCCAGGAATCGAACCTGCGACAGTTGCGTTGAGGACTAAGGCCTCCATATGTGGATTGTGCTTAACCCCTGCGCCACCTCAGCACCCCACGCCTGCTCTGTTCTAATGAAAACACCTTAATATCTTCATTTCTGGTTGTTGACGATGTTCTGCTGCTTCCTGGCTCCATGTGAGATTAACAGCAGAACACATTTCCACAACACACTGGGAAATACCTTGTAAAGCCAGTCTGGTCAATCAGGACTTGGTTCCTGTGTGCATTAGGAGAGTAGATAAGCAGGGAAGGAAAGCTTCATGATGTGGTTGGTGAGATCTGCTGGAACCTTTACCTTCTGATTGTGTCTGTGTGAACAGATAAAATGTGAGTTCACTGACTTCCAGGAATCTACAGGATCCATTTAAAAGTCCTCTCTATAACATCCAGGAGAGGACCCCACATGGACACACACCCACATATCTCAGACTTCCTCCATGTCTACATCACCTCAGATCTAGTCATCAGGACATGATTGATGTCCCACACTGTCCTGAAGACCTGTGTGGACAGAGCCTTCACTTCTACTGTCCCCAAGCTCTGGGACACTCTCTCCACCAGCATCAGATCTGTGTGGAATGTTTGAAGTTCATGTTCAGCACCAATTTTTCAAAATGTCTACTGGGTGATTCTGGTGTTACTGCTCTTCATCCTTGTAGTTCATCTTCCTCTTTTTAACTTCTCTCTATGGTGCTTGGGGTTTTCTGCTATAAGGAATTTTAATGTAAAACTCTTGGTGAATTAATCTTTGAATACTGCTGTATAAATATTTCTTGACTTCCCAATTGTTCCTGTTTCTGTCACAGAGTGGACCAGCAGAGTTCAGAGTTTCCCAGTGGCCCATCTGTCCAGCAGCATAAAACACAGCTGGACTCCATATTTATGGTCTGTAAATGAACAACTATTTTTCCATGGGTTCTGTTCACATTTATCTCCATGCTACTCTGTGTAGACCAAAGGACTGTCAGTCTGTCAAACACCCATCTGGTGTTTGGCTCATGATGTTTCCTTCATCTATTATTTTGTTCCAGCTGCTGGAGGACAACATTGTCACTTTTGTGAAGAACGAGCTTAAGAAGATCCAGAAGGTTCTGAGTCCAGATGATCAAGAATCCTCAGAGAGTCAGAGAGATGATTATGAGGTGCTGAAAAATGATGATGAAGAGCATAGGGGGAGCAGCAGAGAGGCAGTGATGAAGATCACACTGAACTTCCTGAGGAGGATGAAGCAGGAGGAGCTGGCTGACCGTCTGCAGAGCAGTAAGAAGATTTCTACTAAGATTTTACCTGATTGTTACGACCCGTCTAGGGGTGGTCAGATCATAACATGAAAGGTCTCTCCTTGTCCCATCCTAAGCAACCAACACACACAAAGTTAAACATTTTACAGAGATATTTATTAAAAATATACATATGTCTTTGATTTAGATATGACAAAAATGGAGCATATAACTTCAGAATGAGCTAGTGCCAAAACAACAAACAAAATAAACTATCTGAATAATAATCAACTTACCTAACTGAAAATAAATAAACCAAATGACAAAAACTTACCTCCCTAACTAAAAAAACAGGAAAGAACTAATGTAACATAAATGGCAGCTCACTCCTACAAACTCCAAACCAAGATGTTTAACAAACAAAACACACAGTGTGGCCGGTTGAGATGAGCAGAGGAGGGATCCTCCAGGAAGTCCACGTCAGCAGCTTTTATACTCGTCACATCCGAGAAGCCACCAATCGGACGTCCCCCGTCGTCCTCCAGGCACCAATCAAAAGCAGGCACCTGCATACTCGGTTGCATAATCAGATTTAACAACCCCAGTCATAACATTGATAAATAAATCACATATTTACTGATAACTGAAGAGATGGAATCACATTTATTGAAATCATCATCAGTAGATGGTTTTATTTTTTTTATTAAGCTCCTTATTTTACATGTGTTAATTTAGAACATCTTGCTGCAGTTTGTTGACATCAACTTAAATCTGTTCTGAAGAAGTTTCAGTCTCTGAGGGGATTACTAAAACAGGAAGCCCATCCCTTCTGAACCAGATCTACACAGAGCTCTACATCACAGAGGGAGGGACTGGAGAGGTTAATGATAACATGAGGTCAAACAGATTGAAACAGCATCCAGGAAACTACACAGACCAGAAACAACAATCAGACAAGAAGACATCTTTAAAGTCCCATCTAGAAGAGGGGAGGTCATTGAACCCCCTTCTTCTGGGGGTTCAATGACCCCCCAGTACCCTTTCTGAGTTTTTGAGGAAAAGATTCAGAGATGAGGAGCAGGCCAGCAGGATCATCTCCCACATGAAGATGTCACAAAGCCTCCACATCATGTGCCAAATGATGTGGAGGCCAGACTGGATCACTCTAGCAGTGATCCAGTCTTCTGCTGGATCACTGCTCTGGAGACCAGAGAGGGAGGAGAGTTGCCCAGCAGCCTGACTGAGATGTACATCCACTTCCTGGTGGTTCAGACCAAAGTGAAGAAGGTCAAGTTTGCTGGAGATGCAGAAACTAATCCACACTGGAGTAGGAAGATGATTGAGTCTCTGGGAGACAAAATCTGGTCAAACTGGCTTTTGACCAGATGCAGAAAGGAAACGTGATCTTCTATGAATCAGACCTGACAAGATGTGGCATTGATATCAGAGCAGCCAGAACAGTGTCTTCTGATGTCAGCCAGACACTGATGGAATCAGAACAGAACAATGATCAGAACAGTGATGACAAAGGGTGTGGCCTTAACACAGAGGTTCACTCTGGACTGGGCTAAAGACAAAGCTCACCAGAATATCCACTTCATATTTCCATTCACTTTCAGAGAGCTGAATATGCTGAAAGAAAAAAAAGTTCAGCTTGGTGGAACTTGTTCATCACTTTTTTACAGAAACCAAAGAAATTGACAACTTTGAACACTTTCAGGTTCTGTTCATCTTTGATGGTTTGGATGAGAGTCGACTTCCTCTGGACTTCCACAACAAGGAGATCCTGACTGATGCTACAGAGTCCACCTCAGTGGATGTTCTGCTGACAAGGTTTGCTGATAAACATCATCATTGGGAAACTGCTTCCCTCTGCTCTGACCACCCCTGGATAATCATACGACTTTCAGCAGCCAATCAGATCCCTTCTCAGTGTGTTGGCATGGTGACAGAGATCAGAGGGTTCAATGACCCACAGAAGGAGGAGTACTTCAGGAAGAGAAGTACTCAGGCCAGCAGGATCATCTCCCATATGAAGACGTCACAAAGCCTCCACATCATGTGCCAAATGATGTGAAGGCCTGACTGGATCACTCTAGCAGTGATCCAGTCTTCTGTTGGATCACTGCTCTGGGGACCAGAGAGGGAGGAGATTTGCCCAGCAGCCTGACTGAGATGTATATCCACTTCCTGGTGGTGCAGACCAAAATGAAGAAGGTTTTCAGTGTGGAAACTGAGCCACACTGGAGTCCAGAGAGCAGGAAGATGATTGAGTCTATGGGAAAACTGGCTTTTGATTAGATGCAGAAAGGAAACCTGATCTTCTATGAATCAGACACTGACAGAGTGTGGTATCGATATCAGAGCAGCCTCAGTGTACTCAGGAGTGTTCACACAGATCTTTCAAGAGGAGAGAGGGCTATACCAGGACAAGGTGTTCTGCTTCATCCATCTGAGTGTTCAGGAGATTTTGGCTGCTCTTCATGTTCATCTGACATTCAACAACTATGGTGCCAGTCTGATGAAAGAAACAAAAACATCTAAGAATTAAGGAATTAAGAATTATTTAATAAGCCTAAACTAACATCTCTCCACCAGAGAGCTGTTGACCAGGCCTTACAGAGTCCAAATGGACACTTGTACTTGTTCCTCCACGTGATTCTGGGACTTTCACTGCAGACCAATCACATACTCCTAAAAGGTCTGCTGACACACACAGAAAGTATTTTACAAACCAATCAGGAAACAATACAATACATCAAGAAGATCAGTCAGAATGAGTCTGCAGAGAAAAGCATCAATCTGTTCCACTGTCTGAATGAACTGAATTATCGTTCTCTAGTGAAGGAGATCCAACAGTCTCTGAGTTCAGGGAATCTCTCCACAGATAAACCGTCTCCTGCTAAGTGGTCAGCTCGGGGTTTCAGCTTAGCGTCATCAGGAAACGATCTGGTTGTGTTTGACCTGAAGAAATACTCTGCTTCAGAGGAGGTTCTTCTGGGGCTGCTACCAGTGGTTAAAGCCTCCAACAAAGCTCTGTAAGTACACAGATTGCTACTGCATTTATTGTTGATTGAGGGGAAAATCACTAATGATGTGTTAAGTTTTGATTCATGTTGTATTAGTTTATTTAAGTGAAGCAGTTCCTTCAGTCTTTCCAAGGAGAACATTGTTGACTGGAAAGTAAAACATAAATTTAGAAGAATTGTTTAATTATCAATTTGTCTCTCTGTCTCCTCAGACTGAGTGTCTGTAACCTCTCAGAGAGAAGCTGTGAAGCTCTGTCCTCAGTTCTCAGCTCCCAGTCCTCCAGTCTCAGAGAACTGGACCTGAGTATCAACAACCTGCAGGATTCAGGAGTGAAGCTTCTCTCTGCTGGACTGAAGAGTCCAAACTGCAACCTGGAAACTCTCAAGTAACTCTGAGCAGCCAGCCAGCTGTTCAGACCTTAATGTTCTCATATTCTTATCATGTGATGAATTGTGTGTCTGCAGCTTATCAGGCTGTTTGATCTCAAAGAAAGGCTGTGCTTTTCTGGCCTCAGCTCTGACCTCCAACCCCTCCCATCTGAAAGAGTTGGACCTGAGCTACAATCATCCAGGAGGATCAGGAGTGAAGTTGCTGTCGGCTGGACTGATGGATCCATACTGGAGACTGGAAGCTCTCAGGTATGGAGGAACCTGCTGCAGGAGCAGAGAAGGTCTGATAGAGGAGGAAGAGGGAGAAATGTCTTTAGTCAGTCTGCTGGAAAACATTTAGTTTGAAGCTAAATATTTACTTTGCAAATTAAATATCTAGTAATTATAAAAGCTTTGGTATTTATAATGAATGAATAACATGGTAAAAATGTGACTTGACATTCTGAACCCCATTTTATCTCTTATGTAAGGCTAAATAACTCAAATTATTGAGTATTATTGTCAATTTTGATTGTGTAACTTTTAAAATGGCATCTCATTAAAACTGTAGTAATCTTTCCCATGGTACTGTATGAACTTGGGAAACCGACCCATCTACTGGAACCACAATAACATGGTAGTCAGAGCAGCAGGGGGCCAAATATAGCTCCATGTGGAACCAAGAGGTTGGAGAGAGAAAATCAGTTTGAAACTGTTTCCTATCAGAGTTCAGTTTGTCTCTGTCTTCACAAACCAGGAACATCATGGGCTGGGCGGGGCTTCCACTGATGGGTCCACTGAGAAAATACAAGAAGCTGATTGGCTGATGGACATGAAGTTAAAATATACAGATAAACAACGTCATAAAGCAGATATTATCTGTATCTGAGGAAATGTAGATTTTAGAATAAGTGGAAATGTTTCAGTGATGGGAATGAATGAACAGGAGCAGGATGAACAATATCTAGAAAACCTTATCGACATTCAGTTAAAAAAGTAGAGGAACTGATCTAGAATGTATATAATATTTAGTCAGAGGCTTCTTGAAATTCCCCATAATGCCAAGAGCTCTTTTATGCCAACAGCCATCATCATCTACTACATCTCTGAAGAATTTTAATTAATGAGTTAAAGCAACATTTAATTTCCCAATAAAGTAATATTGAATATGAATATGGCAATAGAAAGAATAATAAATGTGATGAAATAAACTAGAGATAACTATTATAAACATTACATTAGAATCAGTGTGAGCCGCCACAACAGCCTTAATCCAATGGACAAGCTGGTGTTTTCCCTCAAACCAGCTCTGATGCTGATCCTCAAACTGAGCCTGATGCTGATCTTCAGCCCAGCCTTGATTCTCCGGCTTCATTGGACTCTTTCTGTTAAAACTGACATGGGATTAATTTAGTTCATAGAGGAATTTAATATTTCTCTTGCCAGCCTCCTTGTTGCCTTTAGTTCAGTCCTTCATGGCTGGAGGCCCATCTATAGACTGAACCAGTTCACAACAAAAGGCAACATAATTATATATAAAACAGTCCCTTAAATTAGTAAAAGAGGAACATTGTTGACTGGGAAAAAAGACACATTTTAAAGAATTGTTTAATAACAGATTTTTCTCCCTGTTTCCTCAGACTGAGTGACTGTAACCTCTCAGAGAGAAGCTGTGAAGCTCTGTCCTCAGTTCTCAGCTCCCAGTCCTCCAGTCTCAGAGAACTGGACCTGAGTAACAACAACCTGCAGGATTCAGGAGTGAAGCTTCTCTCTGCTGGACTGAAGAGTCCAAACTGCAACCTGGAAACTCTCAGGTGAAATATTCTCAACCCTAGTGAAGCCATATTTCTGTCCATTAACCCCCATCAGAAATTATGTAATATTTATTTCAATAGCAGATTTAGTTGGGAATTCTGTCAATCTTTTAAAGAAGAACCAAATTGTCTGTAAAGATAGATAAAAATTTTGATGAATTGTTTAATAACAGATTTTTCTCTCTGTCTCCTCAGACTGAGTGGCTGTAACCTCTCAGAGAGAAGCTGTGAAGCTCTGTCCTCAGTTCTCAGCTCCCAGTTCTCCAGTCTCAGAGAACTGGACCTGAGTAACAACAACCTGCAGGATTCAGGAGTGAAGTTTCTCTCTGCTGGACTGAAGAGTCCAAACTGCAACCTGGAAACTCTCGGGTACAATGTTCTCAGGCCTAGTGATTTCTATCCACTAGCTGCTAAAAGAGATACACTATACTGGCAAAAGTATTTGACCACCCATCCAAATGATCGGAATCCGGTGTTCCAATAATTTCTATGGCCACAGGTGTATGACAGTAAGCACCTAGGCATGCAGACTGTTTTCACAAACATTTGTGAATGAATTTGTTGCTCTCAGGATCTCTGTGAATTCCAGCATAGAACTGTGATAGGATCTGCAACAAGTGACTAACAAGTATCTACACAAAACATTGCTGGTTCTCATTTACCCCAGGCTGAGAACCAAGAAGAGAGATATTTAGGAAGGCAGCAGTCAGGTTTCCATTGATAGTGTAACTCTGGATACTTGATAGATTGCTGCATCCTAGGCGCACAAATGAACATTATTGCAGATCCTTCCTCCCAGCAGTTGTTAGACTTTCTAACCAGAACTGCTCCCAACAAGCACATTAATTATTCATACCCTGACTGTTACATGCAGTCTTTTGAAGTTTCTTTTAAATAGTCTACCACTGTTTCAACATACAAATATGTTGTGTTTGATTACATATAATTATAAATTTCCGTACTCAGCTGCACATTTCTTTCAAACTGATTATGCTATCTTTATTAAATGTACAGCATTATTATTTCTCTGCTTTAAATGTGTCCTTACTCTACAGTCTCCTATTATTTTTTGTTTTTTCCTTTTCTTGAATATCTGATTCTTCTATTTACAGTAAAGTTGCTGCTCGTAAATCTGATCTCCCTGCTGTGGAACAATGAAGGAAGTTTTTATTCTGATTTGTTATATAAGTGACAAATGTTGATTTTTTTTTGCTCATGCAATGGAATTAGAGTGTTATTACTATTTCATCTTATTGACAGATCAAACACAATTTATTGACTTTTTTCCTCTCATTAAAATGACCAGTTCAGACCTTGGATTCTACCTCAATGTTCTCATATTCTTATCATGTGATGAATTGTGTGTCTGCAGCTTATCAGCTTCTTTGATCTCAGAGGAAGGCTGTGCTTCTCTGGCATTAGCTCTGGCCTCAAAAACCTCCCATCTGAAAGAGTTGGACCTGAGCTACAATCATCCAGGAGACTCAGGAGTGAAGCTGCTGTCGGCTGGACTGAAGGATCCACACTGGAGACTGGAAGCTCTCAGGTATGGAGGAACCTGCTGCAGGAGCAGAGAAGGTCTGATAGAGGAGGAAGAGGGAGAAATGTCTTTAGACAGTCTGCTGGGAAATATTTAGTTTGAAGCTAAGTATTTAGTTTGACAATTCAATATTTAGTTTGCAAAACTGTATATTCTGACCCTACCTTTATCTATTATTACAGTTAAATAACTAAAATTATTTCTTTTAATTTTGACTGTGTGACTTTGCAAACAGCCGCCCATTTAAACTGTAGGAATCTTTCACATGGTACTGTATGAACTTGGGAAACCGACCCATCTACTGGAACCACGATGACATGGTAGTCAGAGCAGCAGGGGGCCAAATATAGCTCCATGTAGAACCAAGAGGTTGGAGAGAGAAAATCAGTTTGAAACTGTTTCCTATCAGAGTTCAGTTTGTCTCTCTGTCTTCACAAACCAGGAGCATCATGGGCTGGGCGGGGCTTCCACTGATGGATCTACTGAGAAAATACAAGAAGCTGATTGGCTGATGGACTGGAAGTTAAAAATATGCAGATAAATGACATCATAAAGCAGAAATTATTGGTGCTGAAGAGACATGACAAAATGTTTCAGTTACAGAAAGAAATAGAAAGATGAGCAACATCTAGAAAAGACTAACTATATTCAGATAAATAAGTAGAGGAACTGATCTAGAATTTGTAGCAATATAAACAATAAAAATTAATCTGAAATAAACTAAAGATAACAATTATGAAAGTTAGATTAGAATGAGTTAATCTAGATTAAACGTCTAGATAATCAGTAATATGTGGTGACGATAATGCACATGGAATATGTTGGGATGGAAACAAAACAGTAAATGGAGAAACAGCAGAAGAATATTAAGAATATTAGAATATTAGAACCATATTTCTATAAAGCATTGCTGTATACATCACATCCAAGTCGCGTTGCACTTTTGTGATTTGTTCGTTAGTTTGAAAGTAATCAATGATTCTGGTGGCGCCTTTGCCTGCCTGATAGCATGAACTGCTAGCTTTCAAATATTCACCATCAAATCTGAAAAAAACAACATATTGAGGCAGTTTAAGCTGCTAAACGCTGTCTGACTTTTGGGTGTGGAATTGATTTCAGTTAGAGAAGTTTTATGTAATCTTACCAATTCTTTTTTAAATTGACTGCAATAAATAAACACAATTTATTGTAAATAGTTCTAAGCTAGAGTGAACTGGCAGTAACGTTGATTCCTGCGGTCGGGGCTCATGGATCACAGTGTCTCCTGCCATGAATGTCCCAGTGATGTTAAACTAGAACTGTTCCAGTTCCTAAATTCTAATAGCAGAATCTTTTAATCCATGTTTCAGATTTGTGAAACCTTTATTTGATTTGTGAAACTTTACTAAAGTTCAGATTACAGTTTACACTTGTTCCATGCAATTATTTTCAAATTCAAGTTCAATTCTAATTAAATCCACTTTATGAATCCCAAATGGAAATTAAATGTTGGTGTAACTCATTAATTCTTCAAAGAGTTATTGTAGAAGGTGATGGCTCCTGGAAGGAAAGATCTTCTGCAGCGGTTTGTTAAGTTAAGTGAAGTTTCACAAATCAAATACAGGTTTCACAAATCCCAAACATGGATAAAATATTCTGCTAAGAGTTGAGAATAATCCAGTCCAGATATGAACAGCCTACGTGTTGTGGTTTTGAAATTAGAGCAGTACTAATATAAACTACATGTAAAAACGAGTAAAAATTGCACTTTATTGAAGTTTCACAAATCAGAAAAAGGTTTCTGTCAGGTTCAACCTTAATAAAAGAAAGAAGAAAGACAAATTAATTAATTTTACTTGCGAGGAGAGCAGAGAGGAGAGACTGATTTTCACAGTCTCCAAACTCGCTCTGAGAATCCTCTCTTGCTTCTCCTCCTTTATTTTGCAATCATGATGCCCTAATTTACATTAGCCACCAGCTGGACTGAAAAGGGTGGGGGACACATAACATCCAGCTGGTAGCACACACTCGTAAATCTTCTCTTAACAAAGAATCTCCTGTCTTAAGTACATGTGAGGACTTCAAAGCAGTTCCCGTGTCTCTGGGTCACAATCATTGATCCTTTAGCCTTTGGTGTTTTTCCTACCAGGTCAGTTCTCAGTTTGGCACGCTTATAGCTTCCTGCAGACATCCCTCACAAGGCAGACATTCCAGAAACAGATATAGAGTCTAACAGTCATTAAATATAATGATTAATATTTATATAGGTTATTTTAATTCTATTAGCTTCACAAACATGGTTTAAGGTATTCTGCTTTTAGAGAAGAAAAATGAAGTCCGGGTGTGAAGTGTCTAGGTTTTGCAGGTTTTTAACTACAGTAGATTTAAAATGCAGAAGATAGTGAACAATTAAAAATTTAAATTAGGTCGAATTGCCATTTAGGCATTTTCCGAAGAATAAGCTGGAATCGGGAACCAACTTCAGCTTTGTTTTGTTAAACATATTTTTCATCAAACCCACATTTCTGCCATAAGGTTTTTGTATTGGTCTGTAATCTGACAAGAAGGCAGTTCTGATCAGATTACAGAGCAGTTTTATGAGGTGTAAGAAACAAATCATCATCATTAACAAATAAAATCTTTAAAACAGTTTGTGGGGAATTATTCTGTATGATGTGTTTAACTTGTGAGCTGAGTTACTGAAATACTTTTCATAAATATTCTAATTTATTGAAAATGACTGTTGTAGTGTTCTCATCAAAAGTGTAACAACTCCGACTAAACACCAAGGTAAACCACAGCAAATTGATGAGAGGGAGACGTGTAGCAAGATTGAACATTTACTGTCGACTTCCACGTATCATAAGCTGGGTGAAAACTGTAAACAGAACAAACAATACAAACTTAGTTATGTGTCCTAAGAAACTTACAGTACATACATAAACTCTGCAGTTATATGCAATCCACTATGAATGGTTAAACAAGAATATCCGCCGCCATAACTAAACATTAACATCTTCGTAAAATAATATCTGATACATCTTACACAACATGTATGTTATCAGAAAATAACACTTACAGCATTGCTTCGCCTTAATTTCTCGCGGATGGCACAGGATTAAATGCTGAAGACACAACACATTCAGCAATGCTTGCTGCAGCTCACGGAGAAAACCGGAAATTACCAAACAGGAAGTCCGTGGCAGACAACACAGTAATTCTTCAAAATAAAAGCCTTCGCACTTATTGCGATTACAAATAACTTACAATGGCATTAACACAATAACCATAAACTATTAACGAAAAATGCTGTCAAAGCAGCACAACTGTAGTTAAGGACTGTTAGAGAGACGCAGGTCATCCTGATATTCTGATGCATAGAATCACAAATCTAAATATAAACTGTCACAGAGAGTAAACACAATAAAACATGATTTATCTGCAGCATTGATCATTAAATGGCTCATTATTGATGTATTCAAATTAAATATGATAAGTACACTAAATGATATTGTATTAGCCATTAGAAAATACATTCAGAAAATACTTTTACTTTTAGTACTTTAAGTATTTATAAAAGCCCAAACTTTCTTAGTTTTACTCAAGTGAAAATGTTAATGTGATTCTTTTATTAGAGAACATTTTTGTCTGTTTATTTGTACTTTTACTTCAGTACATTGTTTGAGTTCTTTTCTCCTGATGTCTGGTGAACAGCCAGTAGGTGGCGCTAGAGTCAGGAGGAGAAAGAACGAGATCGCGGATACAAGCGGCCGAAATGGGTTTTCTACGTAGGGTGGCTGGGCTCTCCCTTAGAGATAGGGTGAGAAGCTCAATCATCCGGGAGGGACTCAGAGTAGAGCCGCTGCTCCTTCACATCGAGAGGAGCCAGTTGAGGTGGCTCGGGCATCTGGTCAGGATGCCTCCTGGACGCCTCCCTGGTGAGGTGTTCCGGGCACGTCCCACCGGGAGGAGGCCCCGGGGAAGACCCAGGACACGCTGGAGGGACTATGTCTCTCGGCTGGCCTGGGAACGCTTCGGGATTCCCCCGGAGGAGCTAGAAGAAGTGGCCGGGGAGAGGGAAGTCTGGGCCTCCCTTCTGAAGCTGCTACCCCCGCGACCCGACCTCGGATAAGCGGAAGAAAATGGATGGATGGATGGATATTGTTAATATTTAAAAATATTTATTCAAGTAAAAATGTTAATGTGGTTCTTTTACTAGAGAACATTTTTGTCTGTTTATTTGTACTTTTACTTCAGTACATTGTTTGAGTTCTTTTTCCACCTCTGGTGAACAGCCAGTAGGTGGCGCTAGAGTCAGGAGGAGGCAGCCTGGAGAAAAGGCTGTTCCTCCATGATCTGTTTCCAAGCAGTCAGAGTGTAGAAGTTGAGAGCTGGAGAAGTTTCCTCCTGTTGCTGCAGCAGCAGAGATGTTCTGCTTCATGGACTAAATCAGGTTGGAAAGAGGAGAGATCTTTACTGAGCTGCTGGATAAAAGCTTCTGAAACATTTCAACTCTTTCTGGAAACTAATGAGACATAAAAACAATGGATGTTTTTACCATCCAGACCTTTAGAACCAGTTCAGGTCAATAATTCAGTTGTATCTGTGGAAGATGAACAGATTTGATGTGAAATGATGAAATTCTTCATTTCTATCTGATGTTCCAGCAGATCTGTAGAAAATGGAGCTGCAGCTCTCAGATATTTCAGTCGTCATGTTTTCTATCAATGAATCCACTGATTAAAGCAGGAATCTCATCTCCATGTTCTCCTCCAGAGGTTCCCAAGGTTTGTTCCTGGAAGCTGCTGCTGGTTCCTCCAATCCAGGCTCCGCCCCCTTTATAGGAAATCTGTCCATATATGGCGCAAAGAGTCACCTTGATGCTGCAAAGCTTTGTTCAGGGATGAGATGTCAGGATGTTAGTGTCAGTCTGTTCCAGGCTTTAGTTGTTCTCCTCATGAGGAGCTGAAGTCTCTGACAGGAACGTAGAGCTGAACAGGAGAAGAACTTGAAGCTTCTTCTTGGCCTCTGATTGCAACAGCAGTACAATCCAACATTTCTGGATATTACAGTGAGGCCACAGCAGGTTTTCAGCAGCAGGGCTGTTTAGTGTTTCATTCCTTCATCTGTGTGTGGGAGTGTGGATGGAACAGGTATCCAGGTGTTGTGTCAGAGTTTAGATTGATTGTATTTTAATGCTGATTATTAAATCAGGTTGAGCTTCCAGAAATGTTTCCTTAGTTTCCTGATGTCCTTTAAGGTTTCAGTGAGTTTCTTCAGGTTGTTACTGAGGGATTTCCTTTCTCCTCTCTGTTGGAGCTTTTCCTGTGTTTGGAGAAATGAGTTGTGCTGCAGCAGCACCAACTGTCCTTCCTACATCCACTGGAGTTTGCAATCCAAATGTTGTACTGTTCCTGTCTCAGTGGAGGACAATGTGTGTCTGAGAGACATGTAATGTCCATGTTTGCTGCTGAAAGAGACTGATGGTCTGACCCACCTCCTCCTTTCAGGGTGGAGCCTGCTGGAGTCCTATTCTTGACACCAGGTCTGAGGAAGTGTAAGTGTGTTTTTCTTCTGATTCATGACAACAAAGCAGCTCACATTCAACCATCTTCAAACTGTCACATCACTCATTCAGGAGTCATCATCAAAGTGTCAATAAATGATCAATAACTGCAGCTGGATTGTGTTTGTTCTCTCCATCAGATTCCTGTCAACTCACCATCGACACAAACACAGTGAGCAGAAAACTCAAACTGTCTGAAGACATCAGGAAGGTGACATATGTGAAGGAGCTTCAGTCATATCCTGATCATCCAGATAGATTTGATGTTTGGCCTCAGCTGCTGTGTAGAACTGGTCTGACTGGTCGCTGTTACTGGGAGGTCGAGTGGAGAGGAAGAGTTGATATATCAGTGAGTTACAGAAGAATCAGGAGGAAAGGAGACTGTAGAGACTGTTGGTTTGGATATAATGATCATTCCTGGAGTCTGAGATGCTGTGATCGTCTTGGTTACTCTGTCTGTCACAATAACATAGAAACTCGTCTCTCCTCCTCCTCTGTCTCTAACAGAGTAGCAGTGTATGTGGACTGTCCTGCTGGCATTCTGTCCTTCTACAGAGTTTCCTCTGACTCACTGATCCTCCTCCACACCTTCAACACCACATTCACTGAACCTCTGGTTCCTGGTTTTGGGTTCTCGTGGCTCAGGTCCGGTTCCTCAGTGTTTCTGTGCTAAATTGAGTCTAAAGAGTCTAAAGATTTTCCTCCTGTCAGAGAAACTCTCTCACTGTTGAACAGATAGTTCAGTCTCTACAATCTATTTCTTGATGAAACAATTCTGATTGAATCCTTTGAAGCTATTTTTATTACAGTCCTTTAAAGGTGGAAGCTGGGATTATTCCAGGATTATTCCAGGATTTTTCCAGGATTATTCCAGGATCCTCATGTTTTTCTGTTTGTTTCCAGTCAAAGCTTCACACTGAATATCAAGATGTTGTTTCTCTTATTTTTTCCTTTCATTCATCAGATTTCATTGAAATGTTGATCAGTTTTTCTCAATCACTGAACATTTTCTATTTCTATCGGCTCCTATTTTTCTAAACATGTCAGATTTGAATATTAAATCTTCCTTTTGTAAATTTGCTGCAGTTTTTCTTCATGTGTTTTAAATAAAAACATTTTTCTTCTGCATTTGGTTCATTTGCTGCTCATTCTGTTCTTGTCCTGGTCAAATTTAAATATTTACATTAAAAAGATTTTTTCATCAACTCTGCCTTTCAGAAAGTCCTAATTTAAAGTAAAACATTCCCATCCCATGAAGGTCAGAGGTCAATGCTTTGAAGCATAAAGTAGGAAAATCTTCATATTTTCTGTTTCATTCAGAACTTCTACCTGAAACTCAGAACCTGCAGAACATTTTTCTCTTTGGAGAAAAAATCCCAGGAACTGGAAGATCAGAGCAGAATGAAAACTGGAGATCAGTGTTGGACAGAAAAGGTCTGATCGCTGCATCTCTGCTATATTTTACATTTAAATCTGATAACAAAAAGTAAACCTGTTTTTAGTGAATAAACCAACATGGATATGACCCGCCACAGCGCCAACGTGGGCCACACCTGATTCAACCCAAACCGGAAAACAAAGGATTTAACTGGAAAAAGCAAAACCCAGTAAAATCAGCAGCTGGTTGCGATTAAAATGCAGTTTCAATCTGGAGAGACTCACACGGAGAAGAAAATAGCAGTTAAAAAGATTTAATGGTACAATTTCTTTGGCGCTCGGACCCGGCAGAAGACCGTGAGCCGAGGATCGCCGTGAGCAGGCGGTCTGCTCGGCGAGCTCGGGATAGTCTTCCCCCTGGGACCGAAACTGGTGGTGGAGCGGAGCTTGGAGAGGAAGAGCACAAGGGATCCTGGAGGACGACCCTCATGGTGAAGGTGGAGAAGGGGAGGAGGTGGGTCGAAGCACGGCTGACGAGCAGGAAGACCCCAGGGTAGCTCGGACTTTTGAAGGTGTCTTTGGACGACGATTGGCTGGAGCGGCGTGAAGCTCCGGTCCGGATTGGCTGCGGTCGGGCGTAGTGATTAGATGATGTGGTGAAGCTGGTCGAGTCTCCCAGTTTGAATTTTCGCCAAGGCTCCATTTGTTGCAGAGGTTCAAACTTCCTGATGGTGACCTCTCCTCCATCCCTCACCTTGTCTGGCCGGTTTTAATCCTCACTGCAGTGTTAGACTGGAGCTCATCTCTCAGATTAACCAGATTAACACTGAGCTGCAACAGGAACCAAACGTCTCTCCTCCAACTTATTTCACTGATTAATAACAAGGTTGGATAAAAACATTGAGCTGAGCTTCTCATTCCTTAAAGAGTCATGAAGAAAGACTCACCCTGGAACTGCAGAAAAGAAGTTAGAAAGTTTAAAATATATACATTTTGGATTAAAGATGGAAAAAACATATATATTCTAATAAGTGATTTAAATATCTGTTTATTTGTACCTTTTAATCTATACAGCTCTAAAAAGATGTAAATGGTTAAAAGAGAAATCTTCAGAATGTGCCAATTTTTAATCCAATTAATCATCAGAATAATCGATTATATTTGATCATGTAATAGAAAGCATGGTAATAAGTAAATTATCCTAATTATAACTATAAATTAATGTATAAAGTTAAACATAGAGTTATCTAAGCTTTTTGTCAAATCAGATTTAGTTATTTTAGTGAAAATCTCCACATCCAGTTTATGTTATTTATGTTAACCCCTTCACTTTTTGATTTTATGCACATTTTAATTTTGTTGTTTCAGCCTAAAGTTAGCATTATTGAGACATTTAATATATTTATTTAATCTAAATCTTAGACAAAGAACAAAAAATAATTATGATATATTTAACCAATTTCATGAGTTTTCTAGAAAATCCCACAAAAATCTTACATTTGCTCAGTGAAGGTATAGATAACTGTAGTGTAAATTATTCAAAAACCCAACAAGAAAATGTTGATTTTCCCATCTGAAAGCAGGTAAAATGTAGAAAAAGGAACACTGTCAGTCTGTTGAAATCATTCTTTTCTCGCTAAAGAATTTCTAAATATGAACGGGGTTAATAAGCCAGCAGTCTTCTTTGCACTGTGTGTGTAACTTATCTTAAAGCTCTTCTTTCTCTTCTCTCTCTCCCTCCTGCTGTCGGCGTCGCTGCAGTGAAATCCTCCCCGTCTCTCTCCTCCGGCTCCCTGTCAGTCCAACTGGTTCTGGTCTTGGATCTCTGGCTGGTCCAGATCGTCCCTCAGTCAATGTCCATGTTGTCCACAGATGAAACAAGCATCACCAGTTCAGAGTGGTGTCTTCTCCTCTCACAGCTTTGAATCATGTTTATCTTTTCTTTCTCTACGCTGATACTGGACAGCAGACCAGCGGAGGTTGTTAAAGCTCAGTCACACACAGTTTCAGTCCAAATGTCCAACAGGAGACCTGACAGTCGTCCCCTGAATGGAAATGTTTCATCAGTTCTCTGGTGTCAAAAATAAAAATCAGGATCAACAGACACTTCAGTGGCTGGAGGTGATGAAGGTTTTCTTCATCTTCCTGATCTTCTTGATCCACTGGATCTACTGGATCTCTTTCATCAGCTGGTGGTGTGAGAGGGACATCATCTGGTCCATGGAGGACAGGGTTGAGGAGTTGAGGTCAGAGGTCAAATGCACCTCAGTGAGGCTCAGACAGAGGGAAGAAGAAGCAGTAGAAATCAATTAGGGTTTGTTTTGTTTCTTTTCTAGATGAAGGCCTGTAATTTATCAACTAAAGACTTATGTTCAGAAAAAGAAGCATTTCCATTTGTTTAGCATTTTTCTCTTTCTCTTCATCCAACCTTCCAAACTTTCTTCGAGTTTCTCAAGATCAACTAGACTCTTTGTTTGATTTCTTTGCCTCAGTTCACTTCCTCTGCTTCTAATTCTCTTTCTCTTCCTTTCAAAACAGCTTCAATGAACCACCTGCAGGAGAAATGACACTTTTTATCCATTCATTCACACCATGCATATTATTTTCTAATATTTCATTATTTTATAGTGAAACAATTCACCCTGAGCAGGAGAAAAAACCAGGGAACCACTCAGACCAATTCTTCTGAATTAGTGGGGTTTCCTCTTTAGAATACAAATTTTTTAAATTGATTTTTTTGCATTTATTTTTCTTTATCTTTGTAATCTCTATTAATCTGGTCAATCTCAATCCTCAGGGAGAAAGGTTGATCAGATCCTTTACTATTTAAGATTCTAAAATTAATAGTTTTTAAGTTAATTTATTACCTGAGTGAGAGTCTCACCAGATAGCAGTGGATTGAATTTGTTGATCCCAATGTTGGAGCCGTGGAGCCGACCAGCAGCCCTCGTCTCTCTTTAATCCTAATTCAAGTTTGAGGCTGGAGCCGAGTGTCCTGATTGACACCAAATTGTTGTGGAAAAAATTAATTTCCAAGCTCTGTTAGATGAAATCACTCAATCAGGTTTATTTGTGCACAATACAGAGAGTTTGTAAGACAATCAATAATGAAGCAGTTCAGAGTGAAAAGCTCTAACAGGCAGAGTCAACATGCAGGTTTTATATCAAGGATAAGGATCCAAAACATGGAGAGACAGTCTGGTTCCCAAGCAGCTGCAGGAAAGCAACTTCCTACCTTGTGTGTCTTTAACCCAAACAGGTTCTTTAGATGAGAGTTCACAAGCATTTAATGTAACCTGATCAGCAGATGTTAACTTAGAATAATTTTCTCACCAAACAGACACACTTACAGTAGATTGTAATGTTATTGTATATTTTTCCTTAGTTTGGCCCGAAAACTCTGCCATAGAAAATAAAACTAGACATAAATATACAATTTTCCACATATTTTTAATCTAAGAATTTCAATCTTTACATTTGTGGAATACAAGATGTTAGCTTTGTTAGCTTATGTGGTTATGGCGATAATTGTGATATGAATGGTGATTATCATGACTGAGGCACTTTTGATCCTCCATACATCAGCTTTAGTTTATATTAGTTTGCCAATAACATAATTATAAATGGTTGTTGCTTCAAAATAACAAGTTTAATCAGGTTTATTTCTTATAAAGAGCAACAATTTTAAAAATATAAGATGGCAACTTTATTCAGTCAACAGCAGAAGTGTCTGGTTTTACTATTACCACTATTAGTGGACAAAATTCCTGATGTTTCTAATTAATTTTAGTTTTTAAAGTTCAGAGCCTGAACATCACTGAATGGGAGGAGGGCAGATTTCCCAGCCTTCAGTCTAAAGAAGCTCAGCTCTTCTCAGCTCTGAGACATTTTCTGAATAAATCCCAGTCAGTGGAATCTGCAGACCTGCTCAGATCCAAACATCCCATTTTTCAGGAGTCACTGGTTTCATCTGTGTCATTGTTCCAGCTGCTGAGGTCAGAATCCAGCTGTGAAACCTGGAGGTTGAATGTTCAGGTTCTCTCCTCCCAAACATCCCCCCTCCCTCCAGCTGTGGAGAACAGCTGGAAAACAGCTGCATGTGTAAATAATGAGTCTGGAACAAGCTGCCACCTCTCTGCTGCTTGATCTGACTCTGACTTTAAATTCAGGTTGATGATTGAAATGAAATCAGGGTTTCAAGCTGGATCAGCAGAATCTCCTCAGCTGATCCTGGTTTTAAACAGAGACTGTCCTCACTCTGCTCACCACACTAACATAATGATCAATGATTATATAGGAGCTTTAGGAATAATCTGCATTAGAACAATGTGTGGTTTTAGCTGCAGTACTGTGGTGATGTTAAGGACTACAGTTTAGTTTGTTTAATGTTTTGTTCATATTCTGACTGTATTTATAGTCAGACCAGTTACTGCAGCAGGAATCAACCAGCTGCTTTTTTCTCTGGACTCATTTCTCCTCAAATTATGTTGCATAAATAACAACCATGAAAACACAAGATTAAAAAAAACTTAAGAACATAATAAAATATTAGCACAAAGAAAAACAATCAAGTGGTAGCAGAATTATCATCAATAACCATCATGAAACATTTTCATCAGAACTTCTCTCCTTCCTCATGAAGATTTTATCAACCTGCCTCTGATTTTACAGCAAACCTTCTGCTGCTCTGAAAGAAGAAACTACAAACCAGGTGAGCTGTCACATAATCAGTTATTCAACATTTATAACACCTTGACCTTGAAGTCATGTGGTTTATGTCAGGTAAAAGTCCAGTTTTATTGTGTCTCTGTACAGGTGTGGCATTAGTCTGGTTCTACTGCGGTTCTGTTGGGTCTCAGTCAGATGTTCTTCTTCAACTCTTTCAATCGTTTGAACAAACTGTAAGTCTGTTTCTACTTGAAGTTTGTCTACAGAAACTTTTCTACTTGTTTCTGTTCTCTGATGTTTGGAGAAAATATTCACTTCTAAATTCAGCTCAAAGATTTTTCTCCCTGCTGTTTGAAAGTTAATCTACAGGATTATTAAATAATTGATAAAGCGGAAGGAAGAAAACATGATGAACAGCTGATGGTTCTGTTCTTTAAATAAACTGCTTCATGATTTTATTTCCAGGAATCAAACTCCGTGATTCCTGGAGACAGTTCCAGTTGAGACAGTTTCTTGACAGCAAGAAAATGTCAAACACAACAATTTCTTCCTGCTTTGTTTCAAAATGAAATATTATTCTTAAAATGTCTCTGATTCAGTCAGATTACAGTATTAATTAGTTGAACTTTGATGGAGCAGATAATCCACTTTTTCAGGTCACACTTATTGTAATTACTAATTAACTAACTAAAATACTTCCTGTTCAGGTTGAATCAGTGAATGTAAATGTTGCTCCATGTCTCCATCTAGTGGACTGATAGTAGAAGTGCAGCAGCTGATGGCAGCTTCCTCTGCCTCTCTCCTGTCTGACTGCATTCACCTGACACTGATATGAAGCAGAGAAGAAGAGCCAATCAGAGGAGGAGCAGCTGATCTTTTTCCAGCTCTAATGATGTAAAGGATGATCAGAGTTGATGTGCAGATGAATGATGTGTGTTTCCTCTGCAGGTGAAGGTAGAAAGTGTGTGTGAGCTGATGTGAATTCAGCAGCATGGATCAGTTTGAGGACAGAGAGGAGGGAGTCCCTCCCTCTAAAACCACACTGTGTGGGGAAGATGAGAGCCAGAGCAAAGGTCAGAGGTGAGGTCACCATCTCTAACTGTCCACAGCCCTTTTCACACAGCGTTCACTATATCAGGCCAGAACAGACGTGGTGATGAAGCTGCTGCTGCTCCTCTTTGCTGAATAAGTTTTAATCATCATGTTTCTGTCAGGATCCATCAGAGACTCAAACCAGAACCAGAATCAGAACCAGAACCCAGCTGTGTGTCCTTTAAGAGCGACAGGTCAATGGATGCATTCATTGGCTTTAAATCTTCTGGATCTCCACCATCAGAGAGGTGAGCTGTTTCTAACTGCTGTAACTGTTCTGTTTATATCTGTTATTGTGGCCATGTGATGATAACAAGTTCTGTTATTATGAGAACATTACACAGAATTTTAGGTTATTTTCCATTCATATGAATTACATCAATGACACTGATGTCTCCATGGTAACATGAGACCATGGAGGTAGTAAAGTCCAAGTGGATTTTTGGCACTGCAAAAAATAATGTAAGAACTTCTGATTAATAATCAGGTAAATTTAGTTTACAGACGTCTCAATATCTGATCTGATGTTCCCCTGAGATCCGTTTAGCCATCATTCAGGTAGTGATACTGCCCCCTACTGGCCAGTTATTGATACCATACATAAGATGAATGATGAATAACTGGGAAAAAATAACCAGAATAAACTCACTATTTAATCAGGACACACTTACATAAACTATTATTGACATGAACTTTACACTACAAACATTTAATTGTGTTTTCTCCTATTTTGCATCAACTTAATATTTCTAAATGAAAAATGTAGAAAATTTTGATTTTTCTAAAATCCAATAAAATTCCTTGAAATTGATTGTTTATTAAACCAAACATCTAATAAGTTCCACCAATGAGCCAAAACTGTTGCACTGGGATGAAGTTTCATACGCAGGCAAAAGATGTCCAATGTCCAACACTTGATGGTTGATCTTTATATTTTATTTTTCCAGTTGTCAAATAAATAACAAAATCAAACTTTTTATTGCTTTATGCTGCTTCTCCTGCTATGGTAAAAAAAAAATCCATAGGCCCCCATCAATTGTATCAAGGTCTTATACCAGTCCCTATATTAATAGAAAAAAATGGACACCGTTATTTCTGTCTCATTTAGAAAAACAAACAAATAACAAAAATACAAGAAACCTTGTAAATAATACAAAAATATAAAGTTAACTAAGGGTAACACTTTATTTGACGGGGTGTGCATAGGACTGACATGACACTGTCATTAACAAGACATAACACCTGTCAGGAAAATGAAGGAGTCTTTATGAATGTCTATGACTGTTGTCATGAAGTGCCACTCGGGAAATAATGACACTTTTAATGCAAAGTTGCTCTAAAGTTGCATTGAAAGTCTATTAAAAGTGCCAACTTTGCATTAAAGTGTCCTTATTTGCAAAATAATGCAACATCAACACTTTTAATGCAACTTTTAAAGAAACTTTGGATTAAAAGTGTCACTATTCACCGAATGACACTTCATGACAACAAGCAATTCTCCTGGACCTCCTGGACCTCCATCATCAGAGATGTGAGCTGTATCTATTTGCTGTAACTGTGGAAACTGAACCACTAAGAACTCAGATGTTTCCAGTTATATTTACAGAGAGGTTTGATACATTATCTACAGAAATCAGCTGCTCGTGATCTAATGAACATACCTTCATATCTTAATATCTGGGCTGCTGATCATGATGTTCTGCTGTTTCCTGGCTTCATGTCAGACTAAGAGTGGAACATGTTTCCAGAACCCACTGGGAAATACCTGGTAAAGCCAGTCTGGTCCATCAGGACTTGGTTCCTGTGTGCATTGTGAGAGCAGTTCAGCAGGGAAGGAAAGCTTCATGATGTGGTTGGTGAGATCTGCTGGAACTCAACCAAACTGAGCTGATGTGGACCATCAGAGGTTCTGATGATTCTTGCTGGGATCAGCAGGAACATTAAATATTTACAACTACTTTAATCATCAGGTTCACTGCTCACATCCAGATATCACTTCATGGACCTTTACCTTCTGATTGTGTCTGTGTGGACAGATACAATGTGAGCTCACTGGCTTCCAGGGATCTACAGGATCCATTTTAAAATCCTCACTATAACACCCAAGAGAGGATCCCACATGTACACACACCCACATGTCAGACATTCTCCATGTCCACATCACCTCAGATCTAGTCAACAGAACATGATATATGTCCTACACTGTCCTGAAGACATGTGTGGACAGAACCTTCACTTCCACTGTCCCCAAGCTCTGGGACACTGTCTCAACCAGCATCAGATCTGCTGACAGTGTGGACTGTTTGAAGTCCAAGTTCAGCACCAACATTTTAAAATGTCTACTGGCTGATTCTGGTTTTTATGGACTTCATTGTTTTTCATCTTCCTCTTTCTAACTTCTTTGTATTGAGTTTAAGAGATGATCTGTTTTTCTTCTTCAAGGACATTTAATGTGAAACTCTTGGTAATTTTATCTGTGAACACTGCTGGTTGAATATTTCTTGACTTCCTAACTGTTCCTGGTTCCTCCACAGAGTGGACCAGCAGAGCTCAGAGGTTCATAGAGGTCTGTCTACACCACAGCATCAAACACAGCTGGACTCCACATTTATGGTCTGTAAATGAACAACTATTTTTCCGTGGGTTCTGTTCACATTAATCTCCATGCTGCATTTTGTAGACCAGAGGACTGTCAGTCTGTCCAACAAACATCTGGTGTTTTGGCTCCATGATTTCAGTCTGATGTTTTCTTCATCTATTATTCTGTTCCAGATGCTGGAGGACAGCATTGTTACTTTTGTGAAGAACGAGTTGAACAAGCTCAAGAAAGTTCTGAGTCAAGATTACCCAGAATGTTCAGAGAGTCAGATAGAAGATGATGATGAGGTGTTGGAAGATGAGGGAGAAGAGCAGATGAGGATCAGCAGAGAGGCAGTGATGAAGATCACACTGAACTTCCTGAAGAGGATGAAGCAGGAGGAGCTGGCTGACCGTCTGAAGAACAGTAAGAGGATTTCTACAAAGTTTGACCTATAGACAAATCACACATTTACTGATATATGAACAGATGGAATCATAATCATTCAAATCATCATCAGAAGATTGTTTTATTTAGCTCCTTATTTGACTCTTTGTGTTTATTTAGAACATCTTGCTGCAGTTTTTCAACATCAACTTAAATCTGGTCTGAAGAAAAAGTTCCAGTCTGTGTTTGAGGGGATTGCTAAAGCAGGAAGTCCAACCCTTCTGAACCAGATCTACACAGAGCTCTACATCACAGAGGGAGGGACTGGAGAGGTCAATGATGAACATGAGGTCAGACAGATTGAAACAGCATCCAGGAAAACACACAGACCAGAAACAACAATCAAAAGAGAAGACATCTTTAAAGTCCCACCTGGAAGAGCTCAACCAATCAGAACAATGATGACAAAGGGAGTGGCTGGCATTGGGAAAACAGTCCTAACACAGAAGTTCACTCTGGACTGGGCTGAAGACAAAGCCCACCAGAACATCCAGTTCATATTTCCACTCACATTCAGAGAGCTGAATGTGCTGAAGGAGAAAAAGTTCAGCTTGGTGGAACTTGTTCATCACTTCTTTCCTGAAACCAAAGAAATCTGCAGCTTTGAACACTTCCAGGTTCTGTTCATCTTTGATGGCCTGGATGAGAGTCGACTTCCTCTGGACTTCCACAACAAGGAGATCCTGACTGATGCTACAGAGTCCACCTCAGTGGACGTTCTGCTGACAAACCTCATCAGGGGGAAACTGCTTCCTTCTGCTCTGGTCTGGATAACCACACGACCTGCAGCAGCCAATCAGATGCCTCCTCAGTGTGTTGGCATGGTGACAGAGGTCAGAGGGTTCAATGACCCACAGAAGGAGGAGTACTTCAGGAAGAGATTCAGAGATAAGCAGCAGGCCAGCAGGATCATCTCCCATATAAAGACATCACAAAGCCTCCACATCATGTGCCACATCCCAGTCTTCTGCTGGATCACTGCTACAGTTCTGGAGGATGAATTGGAGACCAGAGAGAGAGAAAAGCTGCCCAGCACCCTGACTGATATGTACATCCACTCCCTGGTTGTTCAGAACAAAGTGAAGAAGGTCAAGTATGATGGAGGAGCTGAAACAGATCCACACTGGAGTCCAGAAAGCAGGAAGATGATTGGGTCTCTGGGAAAACTGGCTTTTGATCAGCTGCAGAAAGGAAACCTGATCTTCTATGAATCAGACCTGACAGAGTGTGGCATCGATATCAGAGCAGCCTCAGTGTTCTCAGGAGTGTTCACACAGATCTTTAAAGAGGAGAGAGGTCTGTACCAGGACAAGGTGTTCTGCTTTGTCCATCTGAGTGTTCAGGAGTTTCTGGCTGCTCTTCATGTTCATCTGACCTTCCTCAACTCTGGAGTCAACCTGATGGAAGAAACACAAACATCTTCATTACCTAATAACCTTAGCATAAAGTCTCTACATCAGAGAGCTGTTGACCAGGCCTTACAGAGTCCTAATGGACACCTGGACTTGTTCCTCCGTTTCCTTCTGGGACTTTCGCTGCAGTCCAATCAGAGACTCCTACAAGGTCTGCTGACAGAGACAGGAAGTAGCACAGACACCAATCAAAAAACAGTTAAATACATCAAGAAGAAGATCAGTAAGAATGTGTCTGCAGAGAAAAGCATCAATCTGTTCCACTGTCTGAATGAACTGAATGATCGTTCTCTAGTGGAGGAAATCCAACAGTCTCTGAGTTCAGGAAGTCTCTCCACAGATAAACTGTCTCCTGCTCAGTGGTCAGCTCTGGGTTTCATCTTAGTGTCATCAGGAAAAGATCTGGATGTGTTTGTCCTGAAGAAATACTCTGCTTCAGAGGAGGTTCTTCTGAGGCTTCTGCCAGTGGTTAAAGCCTCCAACAAAGCTCTGTAAGGACACAGATTGTCACTGCATTTATTTTTGATAGAAATCTGCTAATGATAAGGTAAATATTCAAGTTTCAGTTTATATGTTAATGCATTTTCTATTTAAAATGTCCCATTGGTGGGGGACACGTAAACGAGAAACAGACTTCCTTCAGCAGTTGGACATAATGTTGAATACTAAAGCAGCAAAATAACTCCTCTTCATGTTAAAAATGAAATTGGATTCATTTCGTTTATTGTGTAATTTTATAATTCTCTTTCCAACCTTCTTATTGCCTGTAGTTCTGACCTATAAGGCTGGAGGACTAATTATAAAATGAACTACTTTACGACAATCACATATACCTGTGTAAAATAAGATATTTCCATCTCTGTCCTAGAAAAACATTGTTGATTGGAAAAAATATAAATTTTGAAGAATAGTTTAATAAATATTTCTGTCTCCTCAGACTGAGTGACTGTAACCTCTCAGAGAGAAGCTGTGAAGCTCTGTCCTCAGTTCTCAGCTCCCAGTCCTCCAGTCTCAGAGAACTGGACCTGAGTATCAACAACCTGCAGGATTCAGGAGTGGAGCTTCTCTCTGCTGGACTGAAGAGTCCAAACTGCAACCTGGAAACTCTCAGGTAAAATGTTCGCAATACTGGTGAAACCAGATTTCTGTCTATTGACCGATATCAGAGATTATACCAATTGTATTTCAATAGCAGATTTAGTTGCAAATTAATTCAATCTTTTGAAGAAGAACATAACTGACTGGAAAGAAAAACATAAATCTCAATAAAGAGTTTAAGAACAGATTTTCCTCTCTGTCTCCTCAGACTGAGTGGCTGTAACCTCTCAGAGAGAAGCTGTGAAGCTCTGTCCTCAGTTCTCAGCTCCCAGTCCTCCAGTCTCAGAGAACTGGACCTGAGTAACAACAACCTGCAGGATTCAGGAGTGAAGCTTCTCTCTGCTGGACTGAAGAGTCCAAACTGCAACCTGGAAACTCTCAGGTAAAATGTTCTCAATAGGGAAGCCATATTTCTGTCCATTAGCTGCAAACAGATTTCCAAAAGTATTTGACCAACCATCCAAAGGATAATAAACAGGTGTTTCAATAACTTCCATGGCCACCGGTGTTTGAAAGTAAGCACCTAGGCATGCAGACTGTTTTTACAAACATTTGTGAAAGAATGGGTTGCTCTTAAGAACACAGTGAATTCCGGCGTGGGACTGTGATATAATGTGCAACAAGTGGGACATGTTTTGTCCTGATTATGCTGTTTTTAATAAACGTACAGCATAATTATTCCTCTGTAAAGGTTTTCTGATGCTACAGTCTCCCAATTTTTGTTTTTACCCTGTCTTGAATATTTGATTCTTCCATTTACCTTAAACTTCATACTGATAAACCTGAACTTCCTTCTGTGGAACAATGAAGGATGTTTCTATTCTGATCCATGATGAAATTTGTGTTATTACTGTTTAAATTTGTTGACAAGTTAAGCACAATTGATTGACTTTTTTCATCACATGAAAATGACCAGTACTAAATCAACATTCTCATCATGCGATGAATTGTGTGTCTGCAGCTTATCAGGCTGTTTGGTCTCAGAGGAAGGCTGTGCTTCTCTGGCCTCAGCTCTGACCTCCAACCCCTCCCATCTGAAAGAGTTGGACCTGAGCTACAATCATCCAGGAGACTCAGGAGTGAAGCTGCTGTCGGCTGGACTGAAGGATCCACACTGGAGACTGGATGCTCTCAGGTATGGAGGAACCTGCTGCAGGAGCAGAGAAGGTCTGATAGAGGAGGAAGAGGGAGAAACGTCTTTACTCAGTCTGCTGGGAAACATTTGGTTTGAAGCTAAATAGTTAGCTTGTTGCTCAAAGTAACAGCTTTTCTCAGTTGCTGCTCAGTTTTCCATCTCTGTATCCAAGAAGTTTATTATTAATATTTAATTTTTATTTTTAATTTTGTTAATACTCCTCCTTGGGCTGCCACCTTATCGTGGTGGAAGGGTTTGAGTGTCCCAATGATCCTAGGAGCTATGCTGTCTGGGGCTTCATGCCCCTGGTAGGGTCACCCAAGGCAGACAGGTCTTAGGCGAGGGACCAGACACAGCGCAGCCCGAAGACCCCAATGACGAAGGAAAACCTTGGACTTGGTGTTCCCTAGGCCCGGACGCGGGTCACCGGGGCCCCACTCTGGAGCCAGGCCTGGAGGGGGGGCACGATGGCGAGCAGACGGTGGCCGGGCTTTTACCCATGGAGCCCGGCCGGGCTCAGCCCGAAGAGGAAACATGGGCCCCCCCTCCCATGGGCCCACCACCCGTGGGAGGGGCCAAAGGGGTCGGGTGCACTGTGTGATGGGTGGCGGCCAAGGGAGGGGACCCTGGCGGTCCGATCCTCGGTTGCAGAAACTGGCTCTTGGGATGTGGAATGTCACCTCTCTGGTGGGGAAGGAGCCGGAGCTAGTGCGTGAGGTCGAGAGGTTCCGGCTAGAAATAGTCGGTCTCACCTCGATGCATGGCTCTGGTTCTGGAACCAGTCTCCTTGAGAGGGGCTGGACATACTTCCACTCTGGAGTTGCCCAGGGTGAGAGACGTCGGGCAGGAGTTGGCATACTTGTTGCTCCCCATCTCGGCGCCTGCACATTGGGGTTTACCCCGGTGAACGAGAGGGTAGCATCCCTCCGCCTACGGGTGGGGGGATGGGTTCTGACTGTCGTTTGTGCTTACGGGCCGAACGACAGTTCAGATTACCCACCCTTTTTGGAGTCCTTAGAGGGGGTACTGGAGAGTGCTCCTCCTGGGGACTCCCTTGTTCTGCTGGGGGACTTCAATGCTCACGTGGGCGACAACAGTGAGACCTGGAGGGGCGTGGTTGGGAGGAACGGCCCGCCCGACCTGAACTCGAGTGGTGTTCTGTTGCTGGACTTCTGTGCTCGCCATGGATTGTCCATAACGAACACCATGTTCAAGCATAAGGGTGTCCATATGTGCACTTGGCACCAGGACACCCTAGGCCGCAGTTCGATGATTGACTTTGTCATCGTTTCATCGGATCTGCGGCCGTATGTCTTGGACACTCGGGTGAAAAGAGGTGCGGAGCTGTCCACTGACCACTACCTGGTGGTGAGTTGGCTCCGGTGGTGGGGGCGAAAGCCGGTCAGACCTGGCAGGCCCAAACGTGTTGTGAGGGTCTGCTGGGAACGTCTGGCGGAATCCCCTGTGAAACGGAGCTTTAACTCCCATCTCCGGCAAAACTTCGAACACTGCCTGGGGGAGGTGGGGGACATGGAGTCTGAGTGGACCATGTTCCGTGCCTCCATTGTCGAGGCGGCCGATCGGAGCTGTGGCCGCAAGGTTGTCGGTGCCTGTCGCGGCGGCAACCCTCGAACCCGTTGGTGGACACCTTCGGTGAGGGATGCCGTCAGGCTGAAGAAGGAGTCCTATCGGGCCTTTTTGGCCTGTGGGACTCCGGAAGCAGCTGATGGGTACTGGCGGGCGAAGCGGCATGCGGCTCGGGCGGTTGCTGAGGCAAAAACTCGGGCGTGGGAGGAGTGTAGAGAGGCCATGGAGAAAGACTTCCATACGGCTTCGAGGCGATTCTGGTCCACCATCCGGTGTCTCAGGGGGGGGAAGCGGTGCAGCACCAACACTGTTTATAGTGGGGATGGTGTGCTGCTGACCTCTACTCGGGACGTTGTGGGCCGGTGGGCAGAGTACTTCGAAGACCTCCTCAATCCCACCAACATGCCTTCCACTGAGGAAGCGGAGCCTGGGGACACTGGGTTGGGCTCTCCAATCTCTGGGGACGAGGTCGCCGAGGTGGTTAAAAAGCTCCTCAGTGGCAAGGCCCCGGGGGTGGATGAGATCCGCCCGGAGTTCCTTAAGGCTCTGGATGTTGTAGGGTTGTGTTGGTTGACGCGACTCTGCAATATCGCATGGACATCGGGGGCAGATCCCCTGGATTGGCAGACTGGGGTGGTGGTCCCCCTGTTCAAAAAGGGGGACCGGAGGGTGTGCTGCAATTATAGAGGGGTCACACTCTTAAGCCTCCCTGGCAAGGTCTATTCGGGGGTACTGGAGAGGAGGGTCCGTCGGATAGTCGAACCTCAGATTCAGGAAGAGCAGTGTGGTTTTCGTCCTGGTCGTGGAACACTGGACCAGCTCTACACCCTCGGCAGGGTCCTGGAGGGTGCATGGGAGTTCGCCCAACCAGTCTACATGTGTTTTGTGGACTTGGAGAAGGCGTTCGACTGTGTCCCTCGGGGAGCCCTGTGGAGGGTTCTCCGGGAGTATGGGGTACCGGGCCCTTTGATACGGGCTGTCAGGTCCCTGTATGACCGGTGTCAGAGTCTGGTCCGCATTGCCGGCAGTAAGTCGGGCTCGTTTCCGGTGAGAGTTGGACTCCGCCAGGGCTGCCCTTTGTCACCGATTCTGTTCATCACTTTCATGGACAGAATTTCTAGGCGCAGCCAAGGTGTTGAGGGGATCCGATTTGGTGGCCTTAGGATCTCATCTCTGCTTTTTGCAGACGATGTGGTCCTTTTGGCTTCATCGGGTCGTGATCTGCAGCTCTCGCTGGAGCGGTTCGCAGCCGAGTGTGAAGCGGCCGGGATGGGGATCAGTGCCTCCAAATCCGAGGCCATGGTCTTGAGCCGGAAAAGGGTAGAGTGCCTTCTCCAGGTCAGGGGGGATGTCCTGCCCCAAGTGGAGGAGTTTAAGTATCTCGGGATCTTGTTCACGAATGGGGGAAGAAGGGAGCGGGAGATCGACAGGCGGATTGGCGCAGCGTCTGCTGTCAAGCGGGCGCTGTACCGGTCCGTCGTGGTGAAGAGAGAGCTGAGCCAAAAAGCGAAGCTTTGGATTTACCGGTCGATCTACGTTCCCACCCACATCTATGGTCATGAGCTTTGGGTCATGACCGAAAGAACGAGATCGCGGATACAAGCGGCCGAAATGGGTTTTCTACGTAGGGTGGCTGGGCTCTCCCTTAGAGATAGGGTGAGAAGCTCAGTCATCCGGGAGGGACTCAGAGTAGAGCCGCTGCTCCTTCACATCGAGAGGAGCCAGTTGAGGTGGCTCGGGCATCTGGTCAGGATGCCTCCTGGACGCCTCCCTGGTGAGGTGTTCCGGGCACGTCCCACCGGGAGGAGGCCCCGGGGAAGACCCAGGACACGCTGGAGGGACTATGTCTCTCGGCTGGCCTGGGAACGCTTCGGGATTCCCCCGGAAGAGCTGGAAGAAGTGGCCGGGGAGAGGGAAGTCTGGGCCTCCCTTCTGAAGCTGCTACCCCCGCGACCCGACCTCGGATAAGCGGAAGAAAATGGATGGATGGATGGATATTGTTAATATTTAAAAATATTTATTCAAGTAAAAATGTTAATGTGGTTCTTTTACTAGAGAACATTTTTGTCTGTTTATTTGTACTTTTACTTCAGTACATTGTTTGAGTTCTTTTTCCACCTCTGGTGAACAGCCAGTAGGTGGCGCTAGAGTCAGGAGGAGGCAGCCTGGAGAAAAGGCTGTTCCTCCATGATCTGTTTCCAAGCAGTCAGAGTGTAGAAGTTGAGAGCTGGAGAAGTTTCCTCCTGTTGCTGCAGCAGCAGAGATGTTCTGCTTCATGGACTAAATCAGGTTGGAAAGAGGAGAGATCTTTACTGAGCTGCTGGATAAAAGCTTCTGAAACATTTCAACTCTTTCTGGAAACTAATGAGACATAAAAACAATGGATGTTTTTACCATCCAGACCTTTAGAACCAGTTCAGGTCAATAATTCAGTTGTATCTGTGGAAGATGAACAGATTTGATGTGAAATGATGAAATTCTTCATTTCTATCTGATGTTCCAGCAGATCTGTAGAAAATGGAGCTGCAGCTCTCAGATATTTCAGTCGTCATGTTTTCTATCAATGAATCCACTGATTAAAGCAGGAATCTCATCTCCATGTTCTCCTCCAGAGGTTCCCAAGGTTTGTTCCTGGAAGCTGCTGCTGGTTCCTCCAATCCAGGCTCCGCCCCCTTTATAGGAAATCTGTCCATATATGGCGCAAAGAGTCACCTTGATGCTGCAAAGCTTTGTTCAGGGATGAGATGTCAGGATGTTAGTGTCAGTCTGTTCCAGGCTTTAGTTGTTCTCCTCATGAGGAGCTGAAGTCTCTGACAGGAACGTAGAGCTGAACAGGAGAAGAATTTGAAGCTTCTTCTTGGCCTCTGATTGCAACAGCAGTACAATCCAACATTTCTGGATATTACAGTGAGGCCACAGCAGGTTTTCAGCAGCAGGGCTGTTTAGTGTTTCATTCCTTCATCTGTGTGTGGGAGTGTGGATGGAACAGGTATCCAGGTGTTGTGTCAGAGTTTAGATTGATTGTATTTTAATGCTGATTATTAAATCAGGTTGAGCTTCCAGAAATGTTTCCTTAGTTTCCTGATGTCCTTTTAGGCTTCAGTGAGTTTCTTCAGGTTGTTACTGAGGGATTTCCTTTCTCCTCTCTGTTGGAGCTTTTCCTGTGTTTGGAGAAATGAGTTGTGCTGCAGCAGCACCAACTGTCCTTCCTACATCCACTGCAGTTTGCAATCCAAATGTTGGACTGTTCCTGTCTCAGTGGAGGACAATGTGTGTCTGAGAGACATGTAATGTCCATGTTTGCTGCTGAAAGAGACTGATGGTCTGACCCCCCTCCTCCTTTCAGGGTGGAGCCTGCTGGAGTCCCATTCTTGACACCAGGTCTGAGGAAGTGTAAGTGTGTTTTTCATCTGATTCATGACAACAAAGCAGCTCACATTCAACCATCTTCAAACTGTCACATCACTCATTCAGGAGTCATCATCAAAGTGTCAATAAATGATCAATAACTGCAGCTGGATTGTGTTTGTTCTCTCCATCAGATTCCTGTCAACTCACCATCGACACAAACACAGTGAGCAGAGAACTCAAACTGTCTGAAAATGACAAGAATGTCACATCTGTGGAGGAGCTTCAGTCATATCCTGATCATCCAGACAGATTTGATGTTTGGCCTCAGCTGCTGTGTAGAACTGGTCTGACTGGTCGCTGTTACTGGGAGGTTGAGTGGAAAGGAAGAGTTGAGATATCAGTGAGTTACAGAATTATAAGGAGGAAAGGAAACAGTAGAGACTGTTGGTTTGGAGGGAATGATCATTCCTGGAGTCTGAGATGCTCTGATGATGGTTACTCTGTCTGTCACAATAACAGAGAAACTCGTCTCTCCTCCTCCTCTGTCTCTAACAGAGTAGCAGTGTATGTGGACTGTCCTGCTGGCATTCTGTCCTTCTACAGAGTTTCCTCTGACTCACTGATCCTCCTCCACTCCTTCAACACCACATTCACTGAACCTCTGATTCCTGGATTTATGGTCTTGTACTCTGGTTCCTCTGTGTTTCTGTGCTGAGTTGAGTCTAAAGAGTCTAAAGATTTTCCTCCTGTCAGAGAAACTCTCTCACTGTTGAACAGATAGTTCAGTCTCTACAATCTATTTCTTGGTGAAACAATTCTGATTGAATCCTGGGAAACGTTTTCTTCTTCCAGGTCTTTAAAGATGGAAGTTGGAATTATTCCAGGATTATTCCAGGATCCACATTTTCTGTTTGTTTCCAGTCAAAGCTTCATTGTGAATATCAAGATGTTGCTTCTCTTCTTTTTTTCCTTTTATTTGTCAGTCATAGTTCATTGAAATGTTGGACAGTTTTCCTAAATCACTGAACATTTTGTTTCTGTCCGCTAAACATGTCAGATTTAAATCTCAAATCTTCATTTTGTAAATTTGCTGCCATAATTCTTCATGTGTTTGTTTCTGTTCAAATTTAAATATTACGTTAAAAAGATTTCTTTATTTGTCAGTTCTGCTTTTCAGAAATCTAAATTAAAACATTCCCATCCCATGAAGGTCACACGTCAATGCTTTGAAGCATAGAGTGGGAAAATCTTAATATTTTCCGTTTCATTCAGAACTTCTACCTGAAACTCAGAACCTGCAGAAATTTTTTCACCATACAGAAAAAATCCCAGAAAGTGTAAAATGCAGTTTGTTGCAGAGGTTCAAACTTCCTGATGGTGACCTCTCCTCCGTCCCTCACCTTGTCTGGCCGGTTTTAATCCTCACTGCAGTGTTAGACTGGAGCTCATCTCTCAGATTAACCCTCTGATGCATGAGTGACTGACTATATAGTCTTCCATGACTGGGTCTTTTCTGACCCGGGTTACAATCAATGTATTTTTTTCTACTTTTATCATTTTTATTCAAAATAATGCTTTGTATAATACTTTCGACTGTGTTTTATTTCACACAAGAATTATTTCATTTTTGAAATATTTTAATTTTTCACTTTTTAAATCTTTTTAAAACAATTTGTAGAACATTTTTAAAACAAAATGACAGCAACAACAATTTTACAACAGCAATGATGAAATGCCAATAAAGGACAATGTCAACATCTATTATGTGTGTGTGGGCATGGGGGGGTGCGAAAGAGCATGTTTCTTAAAACTAGCAAGCTAACCAAACTAGCTAACATTACTCTCTGTATTCTGTTATGCTATGTGTATCGTGCATGTGAGTGTATGTATGTGTGTGCATCCATCCATCCATCCATCCATCCATCTTCTTCCATTTATCTGAGGTAGGTCGGGTCACATGGGTAACAGCCTAGGTACAGAGGCCCAGACTTCCCTCTCCCCAGCCATTTGTTCCAGCTCCTCTGGGGGAAACACAAGGCTTTTCCAGGCCAGCCAGGAAACATAGTCCCTCCAGCGTGTCCTGGGTCTTCCCCTGGGCCTCCTCCTGGTGGGACGTGCCCGGAGCACCTCACCAGAGATGCATCTAGAAGGACGCTCCTCTCGACATAAAGGAGGAGTGGTTCTACTCTGAGCCCCTCCTGGATATCTGAGCTTCTCATCCTATCATCCTCTAAACTGATTATGCCTTTCATCCGTCGCATCACATGGCAGACCGTAACTGACAATTTTATCATTACAGCTCGGCACGTCCCCGGCTATACTAATGCCATCAGTATAACTTCAGTTCTTGCTTTTATCACTTACTGTTTCAACCATCGTCAATTCAAACATTCACAACCTGTTGGCAGGAATACATTTTTATCCCAAGCTATATCAGCCTAGCACGTCATCCAGCCTTTTCTCTAACCCCGCAGTAAGACTTCTTCTCAGAGGAATCTCAAAACACTGCTTCCATCTTCCTGACAGTAGAAAACCCATCACGCTCCCCGTACTCAGAAGCCTCGTAGCGGCTCTCCGTGGAGGTCCTTTCTCTCCCTATGTTAAAGCATTCCTCTTGAGCGCCTTCCTCCTCGCCTTCTACGGATTCTTAAGACTGAGCGAGTTCAGATCCACGGGCAAAGTATTTAACCCATCTAGAGATCTAACCATTTCTGATCTTAAATTCTATCCCGACCACTATGACCTCTTCATTAAGCACTCTAAAGTGAAAGGCCTATGCACCATCTCCATCACGCGCCTAGGCGGCTCGTTCTGCCCCTTCCACTCAATGTTTAAATTCGTATGCAGAAGGCATAAACTCAGCCCCTTGTCTATACCTCTGTTTCTAAACCCCGAAGGCTTCCCCATGACCGCCGCTTGGTTCATCTGTCATCTCAGGCAGACTCTAGCATTATGCGGTCTCCCCCCTTGCCACTTCTCAGGCCACTCCTTCAGAATAGGAGCAGCCATGTCAGCAGCCATTCAGGGTATCCCTTCAGCTTCCCTCTTACAGCTCGGCCACTCATCATCCTCAGCCTTCTCCTCCTGTATCAGACCGGACCTTCCAGCTGTGCTCGAAGCCCAATGTTCACTGTCTACGGGTAAGCATCTCGACAAATGACTGGTGGTGGAGCACTCACTGTTCTTAAAATCTATTCTACGCCCAGAAGATCTGGTCGGGCCCAACAGGCTCCTCAGCCTGTCAGTCCCGGCTCAAGCAACCACACCGACTGCAATATCCGCTCCAGCCTCACTCGTGGCCATCCGCCGGCCTAACAAGGCTCCATCAGCCTGCAGGCCCAGCTCTACTCCGCATAGGCCCCATTACCCAAGCCGGCCCCATCAGCTGGTCGGTCATCAGCCTAACAAGGCTCTGCCAACCTGCAGGTTCCGGATACCTTGGTAATCTCATTAGTCAACCGGTCATCTGCCGTGCCACCAGCCGGCCAGCCAAGGCCTCGGCTCAGCACCCTGAAGACTACCCTGAGCTTTGCCCCGAGCCGACCATCCAAGCTCATGGCGATTCTCAGCTTGCATGGCTTCTGCCAGTGTCCGAGCACCAAAGAACTTCATGCCAAATAAATCTTTCTAACTGATGCTTTTCTCTCTGTGAGTCTTTCCAGATAGATTGAAATAAAGTTTAAAAATATGTACATTTTGCTTATAAGATGAAAAAAAACTGTCTGTAAATCTGTTCTACCCAGTACTCCTGAAGTAGCAGTTTTAGCAAAATCTATTAAGCATCTTGGGCTACCAAATTAATTAATGGAAAAAATTATCACCAAATGAGCCCCACACTGTATTGACAAGTCAAGCAGAAAGTGGAGATTTTCATGTTGTTGGAAACATTTTTATTTTTTTTTTTTACTGCCGATGCATCCTTTGCTACAAAATCAAACTTTCAGTAGAGGAATGTTATTATATTTTAGGCAATAAAATGTTTTATTTTCTTATTTAAAAAGTGATTTGATTATGTTTATTTGCATCTTTCAATGCATAGTACTGTATAAGAAAGGCTAACGTGGTTAATTAAAAAATCTTCAGAATGAGCCAATTTTTAATCTGATTGATCATCACAACAATCGATTAATCATCAGAAAAATGCATTAATCAATCAAAAACATTGAGTCATTTAAATACAGATTTGTCTAACTAAATTTGTTTATACCAGTTAATTGGGGTTTACTCATTATTCTACAAGCTTGAATGTTTCACTGCAGCTTCGTTTTGTTCCTGTTGCCTCCAAGCTGAACGTTGATCCCCATGAATGTTTCCCCTCATGCAGAATCTGAGCAGAGACATTTCTGACCTTTGTACCGAGTACGAGAGCCAAGAGGTGGAGGACCGGCTGCTGGTCTCACGTTCTGATGTCTCTGACCAAACACTCCACCCTCAAAATCAACATTTAAAAAATGATACAGGAATTTAGTTTTCCTACTTTTCCACTTGAAACAATCTAGTCTAAATATCAGATATAAACATTTGGCCCAACATATTGATGTTATGGCTGATTACCTATATTTACACTTTCAAATTTTGTCTAAAATCATCATGAATTTGGTCCATTAAAAGTGTTAATAAAATCAAATGCTTCTGCTGTTCATTGAGTAAAGTCTGTTTCCACTAAGAACTGTGAGAGTTTCCTCCAGTCTGTGTTCGGCTTTAATCTCCTGCAGGAAATCAAATCTCCACGTCTCGACTGGAGTCGCCGTGGCAACGCCTTTCAAACATTAGGATAGTGTGTTGAGACTGGATGAGAGCCGATGAGTTGTTTTTATTTAGTGGCAGAGCTGCATTCATCCATTCATCATCCCAGTTTTCCTGCCATGCAGATTAATCTCCACTTATCTGACTGCTTGGAGACCAAATGTCACAAACTGGGATTAAGAGAGTTGAGATGTTGAAATCTGTCACATAGAGAAAAGAAGCTTCATGATACTATGACTTGTTCAACTGAAAACCTTTTAATCTCATTTAATTTGATTAAAGTGATTTTTATATCAGTTAATTGAACTGATTTTGGCACATTCATCTTGTTGTATCAAATACATTCATGTGCAAAAAACATTTTTCTGATTTGTTGAAAGAAAAGAAAGTAGATCTTAAAATTTAATCAGATTATGAGCACAATTTAATTCCAGAGAAACAGAGGGATTAATTCTACAAATCTGCTCAACATTATGGCAATTACTCACCGTGTAGCAAAAACAATCCTTTAAGAAAGATTAAAAACTCTTAACATAAAATGTTATGGAGCAGTTAGAATAAAAATAGAAAAATTGCTGCTCTATAACAAATCACAAAAAAGAAACAGATTAGAAATGTTATTTTGAAGCAATCTCTAATTTATAACTTTGCCAAATACATATAGTCTAAGCTAATCAAAAAAAATTAGATAAAGAGGAAAGCTGGTGTATGGAGGGCTAAACATGCCTTTATCAAGATATGGATAATCACCATTCACATCATAATAAGTAGATGTAAACTAATCATAAGTAGATTAGCTTGCAAAGCCAACATCTTGTTTTCCACATATGAAGACTGTAATCTTTTGATTTAAAACATATAGTGTTTTAAATCCTGGATGACTCTAGCACAAGCAACAATTACAGACAACAGGGACAGCATGGTTACATGTTTTATTGAACAGAAAAAAAGTTTTCATTTATCTTTTCTGCAGGAGGGCGAACACCAAATCAACACCAGATCCTCACTGGAAGACAGGGAGATGATTAAAGGTTGTGATAAGATAAGTGGTTATGTGTAGGAGGGAGTCTGGATCTTACTTTATGAAGCAGAGGAGGCGATCAAGATGGGGTGGAGAGCATCCACAGATCCGATGGTTGGCTGCTTGCTGTTGGACTGGGTGAATAGTGATCGGTTTGCTTTCTAGGTTGCTTGGCTGGAGGAGATGGACAGTTGGTGGGTGGACAGGCAGGTGAGGACTGTAGATGAGCTACAGGTGCTCCAAACAGGAGCAGCGAGGAGGACGAGAGGCAGATGCTGCAGGAAGAAATCCATAGGACTGGAAAATCAGTGTGGAAGCTGAGCACTGAGGACCTATGAGGAAGGATGAGATCAAAGATAAGCGAGACCATAAATTATCTGTGATAGCAGAGCAACCGCAGTAGTACCACGACAAGCAGTAAACCATCTGGGGTCTGGCTCTGGGAATCCTCTCCTCTAAGTACTGCTCCTTGATGAAGGAAATGCATGTCACCTGGAAGCTGCACCTGCAGAGGAGGAAGAGAAGAGAGCAGACATCCAACCAACATCAAACCGGTCTGTGGATACAACATATAGCAGTGGTCCCCAACCCTGGCCCTCAGGGACCGCTGTCCTGCATGTTTTTGATGAGTCCGAACTCCAGCACAGTTTATTCATATTGTATTCCTGTAATTGCTATAGAAGTCGGTTAATCACCTATTCATTTATTCCAGGTGTACAGAAGCAGGGAAACACCTACTGTATGAGTTCTCATTATACTGTGACTCTATTCTCATAATTTTGACTTCATTTTATTTTTATTTTCTTAGTGTGGCCCTAATACTCTGTAATCTGAGACATTTAAGTAACTATGTATTTTTTTGTATTATATTCTGTATTTTTAGGACACTTTTGTAGCACCATAGAAGCTACAAAACCCCCAAATTTGAACCTTCAACTCATACCTGCACATTTTTTTCACTCGTGCTTAATGACGCCTATAAAGTGTTCAAAGATTTAAGTGTTTAGCTCCTGATCTCTGTAAATCCATCAGATTTGTGATGACATGGTGGGATGAGAGAGAGAGAGAAACAGACAGAAGAGGATAACAGTACCGTATTTAAAACTTTAAGCACCCAGATCATCTCAGTCGGCCTCTTCTCTCTGAGTGTCGCGTCTGATCTGCTTGCAGAGGAAATGATTTCAGAACAGGATGTTTTGAAGGTTTCTGTTGGTCTGGTTTACTGGATGTTTGTAGGAAAGCGTCCGCTCTGAGTGATGAGCGTGTTGAACCACCTCAGGGCTCGGAGCAGGAGTCTGTTCTGCAGCTACAAGCCCGGCGGACAGAACCACCACCTCCAGGAACCGATCGATCACCTGGACCTGATCAGCTCCTTCATCAAGCCATGGAACTCCATGCAGGTCAGATCATTTTATTTAGCATTTAACTGCTGATTTAGTTTTTTTCTTTTCCAAACCAGGAAAAGCAAAACCTTAGATTGGATGTCAAAATTCTTAAAATGCCTGTTAAAATTTCTGGTTTTTGTTTTTCAATTCGACTGAAAACAAAGAATTTTGCAGATTTTTTGGTTAGATTTACTGTTGTGGTGATCAGTTTTTTTCTTTAAAACTATTTATTAATTTTAAGCTTTTAATTGCAGAAAAGCATTATGGTCTCAAAATGTAAGGTTTTTCCTCAGAATTTCTTAGTTTAAAAAGTCAGATTTTTTTCTTCAGTGGCCCTGATTCTCCCCCGTATTTATTGATTTATTTAAATGTTTCTTGTTTTTCTGTTTTCTCATGTTTTGGGAAACTCAAAGCTTTGGCATTCTTGAGATATTTTATAGTCAAATAAGATAAAGATCGACCTAATTTGCACATGCAGCTGTTTTATTTGTGGCAATGACCTTGTATGGAATAAGTGAGGGTGGAGCTGAAGTGATTAATCATGATTAATAGACAAATTAAATTATTGTCAACTAATTTAGTAATCAATTGTTAACTGTAGAATATAGACTCAAAAAAGGCCAATTGCTGAAAGAACAACACAAATCTGTAATGAAGTCAAAACTGTAGAAAAAATATAAAGATTTTGCAACTGAGATGGAGAAACAAAACCTTTGTCTTTAAATCAATTTCACCCAAAAGAATGATCCTGTTAATCATCTTATACTAACCAATTATTAATTAATGAAGGGAAAATGTATCAACAGATCAGCCTTACATGGCGTTGAAAGTGCTGAACTTTTCATGTTGATGTTAGAAGGATTTATTAGCTACTGATGCATCCATTGTTACAAGAATGTGCCGATGTTTATCTGATTAACCCCTAACTAAATGATTAATAATCATACTAATCGTTTATTCATCAGGCTAATTGATTAATCACCAGACAAATCAATTAATCGACAGAATAATCTGACTAGTTTGATACCACTTAGTCTTTTTTGCTTGCAGGTATTTAAAGGTTTGTCTAACCTACTGTATGTTGTTTCCACCAGTTCACTGGTTTTATTCATGATTCTGTAAGGATCAACATTTCACTGCAGTTTTGTTTTGTTCCTGTTGAATGTTTCCCCTCATGCAGGACCTGAGCAGAGACATCTACGACCTTTATGCCGAGTACGAGCGCGAAGAGGTGGAGGACCGGCTGCCGGTGTCGCCGTCTCACGTTCTGATGTCTCCAACCAAACACCTGACCCTCAACATCAACATTGGAGGAACGGTACTTCCAGAAAATCCTGCAGGAACGCTGCTTACCTACTGTCCACCTAAAACTGAGCAAACTATTATTATCTTTAATAATATCATTATTATTGCAATAATAGTAATAAGTGTTATTGCTACGCCAAGGCTTACTGCTACTATTATAGATATATTAATACAAATAATGTTATTAGTTATTGTTGTTACAAAACTAATAGAAAAATTACAAAAGTAAAATAAAAAATTTTATAATAAAGATAAAATTACAGATATAACATTATTTAAAACCAAAGTTTAAAGTATTGTATTGCATCACTTTTAATTATTCTGTTCAAATTAAAGTTTATTTTATTTATATAGTAATTGATTAAATTGTATTTTGACTATTTTTTTATTTTCTTTGATTCTTTTATTTATTTATTTTTAAATCAAATCATCTTTTAAATTTACTTTCACTTTTAATGTTAATGTATAATTTTCATTTCATCATTTCTTTGCGTAATCAGTATTTTATTTTTGGCACTTCTGTAATCCCATACTTGCCAATTGAATTACAATCTTCTACCTGTGCAAATTGCAGTTTTATGGTTCAGAATACTTTGATTTAATGATTGTGACTCAGAAAAGCTCAGTTGTTCCAACATTTTCATGAACTTTTTAATCTTCTTCTCCCAGGTTTACCTCCTGCCGTACAGATTAGCCGCCCGCTACCCAAAGACCCGGATCGGCCGTTTGGCCACATACACGGACCACAGCAAGAAGCTGGACCTCTGTGACGATTACATCGTCCAGAGCAACGAGTTCTTCTTCGACCGAGACCCAAAAGTTTTCCACAACATCTTCAACTTCTACAGGTCAGATGAAAGACAAAACGCCTGTTATAAATCTACACTTAGCAGAAACGCATAAAGTATCCAAACATTTTACTCAAGTAAGATTAAAAAAGTATTTGGTAAAAAGGTTTACTCAATTACGGAGTAACTCATCGAATTATCAATCATTCAATATTTAAAAATTACATCATCAGGCAGATCAAAATATAAAGTTTAGTGAAAATGTAGGTATTTTAAGGACCAAAATGACAATAATTTATAAAAGCAAAAACAAAAAAGCTGCAGGTGTTTGTTTCTGGTGAGTTTTTGGTTAAACATGTTTGTTTTTCAGTCAGTGGGTAGAAAATCCAAAATGTCAGGAGTACAAATACTTCATAATAACTTTACTCAAAGTACAGCGTAGTAAAAATACTCCTAAAGTACATTTGCTCAAAAAGTAACTCATGGAAACATAATTGAGTAAATGTAACTATAGTTACTACCCACCTCTGACAGCTGGTTCTCACCGGTCCAACAGAACCGGAGTGCTGTGCATTAAGGAGGATTTGTGTCCGCATCACTTCCTGGAGGAGATCCACTACTGGGGCGTGAGGATCAAATACACGCATCGCTGCTGCCGCATCTCGTTTGAGGAGCGGCAGGACGAGCTGAACGAGCAGCTGAAGGTCCAGAAGGAGCTGCTGGCCGAGGTGGGTCCAACAGAACCTCCTCGAACTGCAACAACTGGCAGCAGCTGCACTGCAAAAACACAACATTACCAAGAATTTTTGGTCAAGTTTCTATTGTAGATATCTTGAAATAAGACAAAACTAACTGACAAGTAACTTTTCACCAAGACACAGTCGACAATAGTAATAGTATCATAGTACTAGATCTACTATTCACTTATAACAAGGGAAAAATGTCTTGATATAAATGAGATAATCTGCCAGTATTTTTTAAAACAATATTAACGGTGCAGGATTCACCTGTTGCACATTGTTTGGGTTATTTGGGTCTCAACTGCTTCTAAAAACATCACAATTGTTTTAAAACAAGAAAACAATCCAGCTGGTTTTTGGTGTCTGGAAAATGATCCGTTTCAAAACCCTTCAAAATGTAAAGTCATAAATCAGCAGGCACTGCCCCGTTACCTAGCAACCCCAAATAAGCCCAGCCCGTTACCTAGCAACTCCAGCCTGTTCTTCCTTTTGTGTATGTTGTTGTTTTAAGTGAATAATTCCTTAAATTTGATGAAAAGTTTTTGTTGACACAGCAGGCAGGTGTGACCCATAGTCTGAACGGTCAGATTATGATCTGCCACTTCCTTCTGGGAAACTAAATTATACTCTCTAAATTTAGTTAGCAGACAACAGAACGTTGCATTTTATCCAATTTTTACGTCACTGACGTGAGACATGCGTCATAATTCTGCAGCACAAGAAGCCAGACGCGGTAAATTCAGACGTAAACAAGGGCTAAACCTAGCCGACGTTAGCATAACAATGCTTTCTTTTTATCTGCTTCCTTTTTCTTCTTCTGATCTTGTCACAATAACTTTAAAATCCATCCATAAACAGTTTCGCCCATAATTACTCTACTTTCCTGCATTCACATGTAAGTCTGATTGTGGTTATATTTAATTATTAGTATGAATTATTAGGCAAAAAGATTGGATTTTAGCAAAAAATAATGTTGGCGTTTGTGTGCTTTAGCTTAGGTTGAAATAATTGTAGGATTTAATAAAGATCAGTGGATATTTAATGTGTAAAACACTTGAAGAAAGAGAGGAAGTGTCACTTTGTCGTCACCATAAACAGCAGGAAACCTTAAAGAACCGTAAAATAAGAGTATGAACAGAATAATGTTCCAGTTATTCGTCTTTATTTTTGCTGGTGATTTTTTCCACCTGAGGTTTTAAGACAGTAATCTGCTGCCTGACCCCGAGTCCATCTGACCCACATGATGCCGTCGTCTTGACAGATGGGCAGCAGAGTAATCTGCTTCTTGGCCCAGAATCAGGCAGATGTTTCCCTCACTGACAGCATCGCTTTGTTTCCCCAGCAGCACAAATTAAAGCACAAAGAAAAGAAAGATAACCAGAGGAAACACAAACAGCAGATTTCATTCAGTTCATTCATTAAGGCAAAAATCATTAAAATCCAACCTGTCATGATTTAACTGGGATTAAACTATATTTCTTTATGAGGCTGAGCAAATCAAATTAATCAAAGTCAGACCTGATTATTATTTGATAAAAATATCAGAGTTTTGATTTTTACATTTTAAATGTCCAACAGAACCAGCTTTGTTGATGTTAGCTTGTTGAAACACAACTAAATATTTTTACAGTGTTGAAGATCAACACAATATAATCTGAATAAAAATCAACTATGATCTGTTGAGGCTGGAAGCTTTGGAGGTTTGGGTTCAAGTTTCGAAGATTCATCATGGAATACAAACAGAAAATCATAATGGAATTACTGTGGGTGGATGGATGGATGGATGGATGGATGGATGGATGGATGGATGGATGGATGGATGGATGGATGGATGGATGGATAGATGGATGGATGAACAGTTGGATGAATGGTTGGATGAACAGTTGGATGAACGGTTGGATGAACGCTTCTATGAACGGTTTAATGAACGGTTGGATAAACCATTGGACAAATGGTTGGATGAACAGTTGGATGAACGGTTAGATGAACATTTGGATGAACATTTGGATAAACCATTGGATGAACGGTTGGATGAACGGTTGGATAAACCATTCGATGAACAGTTGGATGAACAGTTGGATGAACATTTGGATGAACAGTTGGATAAACCATTGGATGAACGGTTGGATGAACGGTTGGATAAACCATTCGATGAACAGTTGGATGAACAGTTGGATGAACATTTGGATGAACATTTGGATAAACCATTGGATGAACGGTTGGATGAACGGTTGGATAAACCATTCGATGAACAGTTGGATGAACAGTTGGATGAACATTTGGATGAACAGTTGGATAAACCATTGGATGAACGGTTGGATGAACGGTTGGATCCTGACAGAGTAAGTCTCTCCGCCCTGCAGCTGGAGCTGGAGGAAAGCGACGCCATGTTTGATCACATGACCTTCGGCCCGACCCGGAGGAAGATCTGGAATCTGACAGAGAAACCGTTTTCCTCCATCACTGCTAAGCTGATGGGCGTGGCCTCCTCCTTCTTCGTGCTGGTCTCCCTGGTCGCCATGACGCTCAACACCGTGGATGAGATGCAGTACAAGGTACGGTATTTAAACCCAGAAGGAAACGTTTCTGAACCGGTCCTGGCTCACCCGTGGTTCTGACCTGCTGCAGACGCCGTCGGGCCAGCCCAGCGGACGGTTCTACGGCGAGGGCATCGAGACGCTCTGCATCACCTTCTTCACCCTGGAGTACCTGCTGCGGCTGGTCTCCACGCCGGACCTGAAGTGCTTCATGCGCAGCGTCCTGAACACGGTGGACCTGGTCGCCATCCTGCCGCACTACCTGCAGATGCTGCTGGAGTGCTTTGAGGACGAGGACGTCCACCGCCACGCAGGGGACATCGAGACTGTCGCACGTGTCGGCAAGGTAACAGCACTCCACACTAATCCGCTAACAGCAGAGCTAATTTTCTTTTAGCACTTTAGCTAACTTTGAAAACATTTAGCGCATGTAGCTTCATTCTAAAGCGCTAATTTACTTGTATGTTTTGTAAACTTTCAGTTACATAAAGTTTGATATAAGATATAATTTGAATATATATAATTGATATAACATATTATATATAATATTTATTGAATAGATATAATTTGAATTGAATCTTTAGCAATAGATTCTGCTATACCGTGTTGGTAAAGCATTTTAATATTTCATTGCGTTAAATAATTGGTGTAATGTTTTTGAATTATCTTCCACTTTATACCATGTTGGTTTAGCACTTTAGTGTTAGAATTTAATAAATATAATTTTAGTGTTGCAATTTAGCGTTAGATTCTGCTGAATCTTATGTTGGAGTATCAGTTAAAAATTATTGTGTTGGTGTCGTCCTTTAGCGTTAGCTTCTGCTAACAGTGTTTGTGTGGCAATTCAGCATTAGTTTCCACTAAATATTGTGTTAGAGAAGCATTTTAGCTTTAGCTTCAGTAAAATACAGACAGTGTTGGTGTAGCGATTTAGTGTTAGGTTCTGCTAAATAATCTGTTGGTGTTGCACTTTGATATCAGTTTCAGCTAAATACTAAATGTATTGTGTTGGTGTTTCGCTAAGTATTAGCTGAACTATTGTTTATGATTAGCGCTTTAGGGTTATTAAAGCTAACCTTTTAGTTAGCGGTGTCCTCCACTGATGCTCCAGATTTTTTTGAATCTTGGATCTTCTGTGTGTTTTTCCTCCTAAGGTGGGTCAGGTTCTGAGGATCATGCGTCTGATGAGAATCTTCAGGATCCTGAAGCTGGCCCGTCACTCCACTGGGTTAAGAGCGTTTGGGTTTACTCTGAGGCAGTGCTACCAGCAGGTCCGGATCCAAACGACGTGAGGACCAGACCTGGTTTGGTTGTTGTTGGTGATTCACGTCTTGCCGTGTCGCTGCAGGTGGGCTGTCTGCTGCTCTTCATCGCCATGGGCATCTTCATGTTCTCAGCCATGGTGTACAGCGCGGAGCACGACGTCTACAACACCAACTTCACCTCCATGCCTCACGCCTGGTGGTGGGCCGCGGTGAGTCCGCTCCACAAGGCTTGGACTAGACCGTTAGATCGCTGCCACCAGCTAGAGCAGAGATCGCTTTACTTACAGGATGTTTTTATTGTACGAAGAAGGAAAGGAGGCATTGAAGGAAGGAAATAAGGAAGGAGACATGGAAGGAGGAACTTTTACAAGGAATGAAGGAATTAGGTGACAAAGAAGGAAAGGACACTAGGAAGAAAGGAATGAGACAAGGAGGGAAAGGAGAGGAAGGAGACAATGAAGGAAGGAAGAAACAAGGAAAGAAAGGAGGACACTAACACGAAAAGAATAAGACAGGGAAGGAATGCAGGGAATAAAGGAACGAAGAAAACTAGGAAGAGACGAAGGAGACAACAAAGGAAGGAGCAAGTAAAGAATTAAGGCAAGGTAGAAGGGAGGAATTAGGAAACAAAGAAAGAAGTCGTGGAGGAAGGAAGGAAAGGAGGATACTAGAAAGAAATTAATTAGACAACAAGCCAGGAAGGAAAGAAGGAGGCTAGAAACCAGACCGAATGAATTAAGGGAGCAAGGAATAAAGGAAGTAAAGGAGAAAGGAAGGAAGAAATTAAGGGAAGAATGAAATGAGACTAGCAAGAAAGGAACAATACAAGGAAGGACAGAAATAATGGAAGGAAGAAGAAAACTGGGAAGAGAGGAGGGAATAAGGAAGGAAGGAATCGATGAAACTTTGTTCCCTTAATAAATGAAATTGTTTAAATAAAATTGTTGATCCAAAAATAATAAATTTATAATAAAATACTTTTCAAGCTGTAGAAACGTCTCCTTAGGACTAATAGAGAAATTAAAGTAAACCGGGACGTCTCCTCCTGTCTGCTGCTCCAGGTGAGCATCTCCACGGTGGGATACGGCGACATGCTCCCGGAAACCAACCTGGGCCGCGTCTTCGCCTTCGCCTGCATCTCGTTCGGCGTCATCCTGAACGGCATGCCCATCTCCATCCTCTACAACAAGTTCTCCGACTACTACACCAAGCTCAAGTCCCACGAGTTCGCCATGGTCAGCAGGGCGCGGGGGAAGATCCGCTTCATCAAGAGGGCCGCCAAGCGCTTCGCCGACTGCTGCGACGACGTCGCTCAGCCGAAGCAACCAGGAGGGCGACGGTTCGTGGTCGCCAACGACGACGGAGTGGAGGGCGGGTACTAAACTTCAAAAACCGAACCTCCATCCATCAGCTGTACCCGCCTGGAGAAAACAAACGCACACAAACAACCAAAAGCTCAAATGCAATGAGCTGGGGTGGTATGGAGTATGGAGTGCCGTTAGAGCCAAAAGTTAACAGCAATAATTTGAGTTTTTTTAGCTTGTAATAACAGAAAAAAATGGTGGTCAATTTTTCAAAGTCATATTGTCACCATGTTACTTATTCATTACTAAATGTTTAGTTTGGAGCTAAATGATTGAATGAATTATACTTATGCCCAGTAGGTGGCGATCATGAGTTCATGTGAATGCATAAATGTAAAGAATAGAACAACAGAGGGAGAGTCTTGGGTGACACACCTGTAAGAAACCTGTGTGAGCAGACGCATGATAAGAGACTTTAATAAAAGTGTCTGAGCAATACAAGACGCCTGGTCATTATCAAACACGAATATAACGAATATTTATGTAAACTAAATACTAAATAACTACACTAAATAAATATTTAGCTTGCTAACAAAATGTTTAGCTTATAGCTAAATAATTAGCCTCTAAACAACTAAATACTTAGCTTAGAGTTAATATTTAGCATTAAACAATTTAGCTTGATAAGTAGTTCAAATCAAGGATCATTAGTTAGCAAGCAAAATATTTAGTCTTGAGGCTAAATATTTTGCTTGCTAACTATTTAGCAAAATTAGAAAAAAATACTTAGTAATAAAAATCTTTAGTTTTGAGTCTAAATATTTAGCTCAGAGTAAACACAATTAGTTAGCAATCAAAATATTGTCTTTGAAGCTAAGAATTGAGCTTGAGGCTAAATATTTAGCTTGCTAACTAAATATTTAGTTTCCAGTTTCAAACTAAATATTTAGTTGGAAGATGGATGTATATCCAAACTAACTATTAAGCTTGCTACTTATTTAGTTAACTAAATATGCTTGAAGCTAAATAATTAAGATATTTAGCTGAGGCATCTATTTAAAGTCAAAATATTTAGTTTGAAGCTAATTTATATCCAAGCAAAACATTTAGCTTGCTAACTAAATATTTAGTATGAAGCTCTTGTTTCTGGCTGTAGCATATTAGCTAATAATGTTCTCTCTTTGTAAATGAAAGTACCATTAAATTATAAACAGAAAATAAAAATATATAATTTTTCTACACAATTTTTTATCCTTTTCATTCCCTTTTAGAGAAACTTCACTTTGGATTTGTGGCACATATTTCTGCTGAGGTCAGCATTGAAATATTGAACCTGCAGAAACCAAATGAAGTAATTTCAAAGCTGTGCCATAAATGTTTGTTTTTAAATATATTCAGTCATTTGTTGTATATTTGTTCCATCCTGAGAAATCAACATGTTTTTACACAAGCAGGTGAAACTTTCTGAGTTGTAAAATATTTAATCAACACTAGTAATAATAATAGCACTCTGAACACCAGAATATCTCAATAATCTTTATTTTCTTCTCAGTTAATAACATTTATCACAATATTTCACCAAAAAACAAAAAACAGAGACTGAACCAGTCCACAAACTGGTGTGTGCTGACTGGGCAGTCTTGGTGTTATCGTTGAAAGGTTTGGGTTTCATGCTCCACTGTTATGAAGTTTTCCAAAACCCACCAAAAAGTGAATTTGTGTCATTTTTATACGACACATCCTTTAAATCAGTGAAGCAGATCAGGATTAACGGCTGAAATCTCCAAAATGTTCCCGACTCTGTCCACTCCTCACGTCGTCCTCGATGTCTTGGACGTCTTATGGTCCAAACGAAGCAACGTTTGAACATCTGCAGTCCGTTTGTAATAAAACAAAAACCTGAAGACATCCGTCTACTTGTTCAGATTTTGCAGCAGGATTTCGGCTCCTTTATGGTCGCTGATTCTCCGGAGCTCAGGGATGATGGCTGAGAGCGCCGCCTTCACCTCAGCAGCCACAGATCCGTCACAGCTGTTCAGAAGGCTGAGCAAAGGAAACAAACATTAACACAAGACTCCTGCAACACATTCAAAAGTCCTAAATTAAGAACATTAGAGGCACCAGTCATTTCAGCTGTTTGTGAGCATAAAGTTTCTTCTGATGGTGTTCACACATTCCAGATGTTCTCCATAATCCCTTCAGTATGTCTTGCAAAGATAATGAGCTTCAGCTAATTGTTTTTAACTCTTTGTGTAGTTGAACTCTTTGGTAAAACAGGTTTATTACATGGAACAATGTGAGGCTTAGACGTAGCTCACCTATCTGGTGGAACTTACTGAAGCTGATTTTGTTCCTTTTTATAAAGTATATGCAGATATAACTGATGGACAGATTATTCAACAATAAAACCACTTGAAAATGCAAAAAAAAAATTTTTTTAATAAAAACTCATTTTACAGACAGATGTTGTTAAATTTGAGAGTAAACCAGCAGAGCTGACCTGCAGAGCACCATGGCTCCCCGGTTGACCTTGACCCAGCTCTTCATGGTCTCCGTTCCCACCGTGTCCACCAGGATCCTGCTGAAGCACTCTGTGGGGACAGAGACATCAGAGGAGACAGAGACATCAGAGGAGACAGAGACATCAGTGGGGACAGAGACATCAGAGGAGACAGAGATATCAGTGGGGACAGAGACATCAGAGGAGACAGAGAGACGTTCTGCTGGTCTTACCCTCCCTGCCGTTCTCGGCCAACATGGCGTCCTGCTCTATGAGCCACTTCAGCACCAGGTGTCCTGCTGGGTGTTCGGCCAGGTGGAGCTGCAGCAACAGAAAGAAGAAACTATTCAGACTCCACGCGTTTTGTTTTCTTTTTAGCCATTTTGCTTACAATAATAATAAACCGACTGAGTAATGAGTTGATTTTTAAAACCAATTTTCCAGTTGTGTCCTGTTGATTTTTATGATCTTTTTTACCTTTCAGTTCAGCACAACTGGTTTTTTATCAACCTCGTCTCCATGGAAACGCTGCTTTCAGCACATTTCTTTATAAACTTTATAAAGTTCACCAAACTCTCAGAGAAACTCTGACATGTTCCAAGGAAGGAAGGAAGGAAGAAAGGAAGGAAAGGAAAGATGCTAGAGAAAAAGGAAGGAAGCATGGTAGGAAAGAAAAGTAAGAAGATTACTTCCTTCCTCCTCCTACAGAGGAAGGGCACTGCAAAGGAAGCGAGAAAAGAAGAAAGAAGGAAAGGAAGTGAGGAAAAAAGCATACTAGGAAGGAAGAAATTACAACAGAAAGGAAAGAAAGATACTAGAGAGGATGGAAGAAAGGAAGGACAACAGGAAGAAAAGATACTAGAGGGGAAGGACACTTTGAAGGAAGGGAGAAAAGTTACTAGGAAGGAAAGAAGCAAGGACTTAAGGAAGTAAATAAAGGAAAGGAGGACAGACTTCCTGTTGGAACTGGTTTTACTGGCTTTTATTTGGTGGAATCAGAGTAAAAGTGGTTCCATTTATAAACATGTAACTATTTTCAGGTTTTTAAGTTGCAAAATTAACTTGATTAATTTCCACCTCAGAGCGATGCAGCACTTTGTGTTGGTCGACCCAATAAAGCTCGGACGTTTCCTCCCATTATGGGATGTCACCATTGCCATAGCAACAGACAATGGGGCTGAAACTGGTTCCCCTCACCTGGCCCTTGACTCCTCCCTGCACCAGCTCCTGATTGGCCAGCTGGGCCACGGCCGTCATGGCGGGCCGCAGGTCGCCGCACGCCGACGCCAGGATGTCTCTGACGGTGACGCTGGCCGCCTTGTTCGTTACCATGGCAGCAGCGTTCAGTTGGAGATGGTCCAAAAGCGCCGGGGAGGCGGCCTCCAGCAGCTCCCGCCGCCGGGTCGCCATGTCCTTTTTACTGAGCAGAACCAGAACAGGGAGAGGTCATTAGAGGTCACTGAGGTCATTAGAGGTCACTGAACTGAACCGAGTTTTAATGTTTGACTAAAACCAGAACTCTACTTCCTGTCCGGGAAGAATTAGAGGCTTTTATTGTGAAAGGTTTAGACAAAATCTGTGAAGCCGAGCAGAAAAGTCCAAAAATCTAAAGTCAAGACTCTAACATCCCATAATATTCCCAACACTCTGTCATTTATTTTGTGTTTATTTTTATTTATCCTGAATTTAAAGAGCAGAGGAGGAAGGAGCCAAGGAGGGAAAGGAGAGAAGGGCATGAGGAAGGAAAGGATAGAAGAACAAAAAGGAGGAAAGGACACAAGGAAGGAAAAATCCAAGGATGGAAGGAAAGAAAAGAAGGACCCAAAGAAATGAATGAACCAGGGAAGGAAAGGAAGGTAGGACACAAAGGAGGAAAGGAAGGAAAAATCCAAGGAAGGACACAAGGAGGAAAAGAAGAAAATAAAGGTAGAAACTGACAGAAAGAAGAATGACTGAGATTTGGTCACGTTGGTTTAATCTCACTAAAGTTTTATTATATTTTAGAGACCAATCAGAAGCTTTTATTGTGAAATGAAAGGAAGTGCTGGTTACCTGTGTGCGTTGCCGTCTCCTTGCTCCAGCAGCTTAACGATGTCCGGCAGCATGTGGGTGGGGTCTCTGGGCCTCAGCAGGTACAGCAGAACCTTCTTACCGTGTTTGTTTCCGAGGACCTCCGGCAGGACGGACAGCAGCTCCTGCAGGAAGCAGAGCAACGATTCAGCTTCGTCCAGGAGGAACAAACCCGTTTAGAACGGCCGACTACGAGACAAACGTTTGTTTCTACTGGAAAAAACATAGAAACAAACTGTAGAAAAAGAGCGGAAAAGAGATTCTTACTGTTTATTTTATTTAGTAAACTATTGTTTTGCAAAGTCATATTTTGTTTTCTTGCCTTTTTTGTAATCTTGTTATTTTACCAAAATAAAGTGAAACTAAATGTGAACCCGGTCGTACCGCCAGAACCGTCTGCTTGACCAGCTTGGTGTCGTCCACGCAGTCGAATATCGCCAGGAGAACCATGTGACCAAACTCCCCCTGCAGGACGAACAGTCCACCACCACCACCACCATCATCATCATCAGCTGATGGTTTGATTCGACTACCAGCAGCAACGATGAACTCACCCTGGCGAACTTCACCATGTAGGTCTTCATGGTTTTTATAATGACTTTTCTGTCCTGCAAAACAAAGAAAATCCTTTAAAGCTGCAGTTTGTAACTGGAGGAGGGACTTAGCGCTGTCAATCAACCTCATATACTTGTTGCTAATTGTGTTAATGGAAAAACAACTCAGTATTACAGAAAAACAGTTTATCTGCCTTTATCAGTGGCTATGCTAAATAGAATTAGCATTCACAACAGGTTATGCTAGCTGCAGCGTAGCAGAGAAACGGGACCCGCCTCCTGGCTCTGATTGGTTGTTTCTAGTTAGCATCCAGGTCCACCATTTTGCACAGCTGAATAGTTACCATGGAGATTAAAGGATTTCTCAAACATGCATAAAATGCAGATATATTGTGAAATCCCAAATAATAACAGTAAACAGTGTTTATGTAACAATAGTAAAGGTGTTGGACATCTGGACCCACCTTTGCTGTGCCGTGCCACAGGCAGTGCATGGCGACTCGGGCGCCGTCGTGAGTGTGAGCCATGTAGACCACAGACTCCCTGATGGACTCGATCATCTCCTGCTCAGAGTCACAGCAGGCAGAACACATGAGAGATTAAATCCAACATCATGCAAACATCTTAATACACTGGAAATAAGACAAAACTAACTTACAAGTAACTTTTCAGTAAGATGTAGGAGCTTGTTTTAAGTGAATAATTTCTTAAAGGTGACCTATTTGCACAAATCTTTCTTAGATATTGAAATTCTAGTTGCTTAGTTCTGCTTATTTTCATCCTTTCAGAATAATCTGTTTTCTATCCTCTGTCACTTTAAATCCAAATAAACTCACAAGACCTTTATTTACACTTGCAACCACACATATTTGATAAGCAGAAGTGGAGCCTCCTGCACAACCAGCAAGAATTCAGAAAGTGGTTTCTCAACAACAAAACTAGCAGCCATCGTACAGCACATATGGTGGTAAGACCGTCTGGGGTTGCTAGGTAACGGGCTGAGATGTTGCGTTCGGAAGGTTTTGTTAAACTGCTCATTTTCCAAACACCAAGAAACATAAACCTATTGCCAGAAAACATCTGCGTGGCCGTTTTAATCACTTGAGATGTTTTTAAAAGCAGTAGAGAAAAAATTGAAGGTACAAAAATGTGCAAAATGTGAATCTAACATAAGGTCCCCTTGAATATTGATGACAAAGTTCTAATTCTACTGGCTGATTATTTCACATAAAACAAGATATTTTTCCCATGTTATAAGTGAAATAATATGCTAGTGGAACTGGCAGTTTTTACATCAATATTAAAGAACTATTGACTTAAAATAAGTTCCTATATCTTACTGACAAGCTACTTGTTAATCTTGTCTCTTGTCTCATTTAAAGTGTACTAAAATATTTGCACTAGAAATTACACCAAAAATATTTTTATATTTTTACAGGAAGATGGCGGCGCTCACCGATCTTTGCTTTTCAGGTGCAAACTGGAAGAAATCCAGAAAGACTTTATGGACCACAGAATGCCTGATGACCTGTTCTCTGTTGGAGAGACGCAGAAACAGTCAGTCCTGCTCGTTTTCTAACCAATAACTAAAATTTAATGTGTTGTTTTTTAGTGCATATGCTTTTACTTCTGCGCCAGCGGCACGATGGCCTGCTTGGTCTCCTCCAGGATGTTCTCCAGCTTCTCCGGGTTCGCCGCCAACACCTTCTCGATGGTGTTGAGCTCCGACGACTGGAAAACGAGCAGAGAGGTTCAGTTAGCACAGCTGGAGCTCCCTGCTGACCGCCAGGTGTGTGTGTGTGTGTGTGTGTGTGTGTGGGTGTGTGTGTGTGAGACCTTGCAGATGGCGTAGGTGTTCCCGTACAGCTCGCCGGTGATCATCAGCCTCTGAGCGAGCATCGCCTTGTCGTTGTAGGCGTACTCGACAATGGTGGAGGCGGTGGCGTGGCGGAGCATCTTGCGAATGTGACCACCGAACAACTGGATGATGGCGGCAACCATCTCCTTGTTCCTGAGCGGGAAGGAGAACCAGAAGAAGAAGAAGTAGTTGGGTTTTTGGGGGTTTTAATTCAGTCGGAACCTGGGGAGAACCGAACGGTCCAATCTGACTCACCCGTACATCAGCAGCTTCTTCACCACATGTTTCCCGTACGGCGACTTGGACATGTCGAGGACGCTGTCTGCAGAGGACGGTGGATCGGTTATTTTATTTAATTTCATTTTATTTTAGAGCTGCAGCGGGTCAGAACCAGCGCCTACCTTTCAGCTCCTCAAACACCTCAAATCGCTGCTTCTGGTTCCCGAACTGAATGAAACACTGGAGGACTCGGACCGAGTCGTGGGCGAACGCCATCTGCAGGCAGAGGAGCGCCGTCGCATCAGAACAACGTTAACGGAGACAGAAATCTGCGTCTGAGCAGCAGCGTTAGCATGACCATCTCTCAGGTCGTATGTTTTAAAAATATTTCCCATCAGCCACTTGACTTTCAGAACGACAGTCATTTTTCAAGATGGCCGCCATTTTTGACCCTTTCAAATCAGTTATTGCCATAAAATATGACCTATTTTCAGGACTTGGATGAACTTTGTGTCATTATATGTTTACAGTTTTGGTCGTCCCAATAATAAAACTTCAATGTAAAAGAAATATGAAGCAAAATCAGAAACTGCTGTTTGCGAGTCTCAAGTCTTCAACTGGAAGGAGATGAAGATGTGTTGCACAGAATTTGTCAGATCAATTTTGCAATTATTTTAGTGATTATCTTCCATTAATTTTTATTTATTTGGTTTTTTTTTTTTTTTCAACCAACCAACCTGCTTTATCTTCCCACGGATCAGTCCATGAAGCTCCTTCATCAGCTTCGCCTTCTGCTCTGTGTCACATTTCTTCCTGTTGGTCCAAACAACAGCCATCAGTTGGAATCAGGAGGAAACCCAGCTGACCTTTGACCTCCTCTCTGAGAACGCCGTACCTCCGGAGATTCCCCCATACTGCTTTGCAGCGGCTGATGATGTCAAACATCTCCTTCCTCTCCGCCTGCTGCCGGTTGTTCTTCAGCTCCCTCTTCTTCTGCAGTCGCTTCTTCAGCTCTTCTTCTGTGGTCGGTGGCTTCTTGCCGTTCTTCTCCCTCTTCGCCGGCGGACCTGATTGCAGACGCAAACACAACTCGAACGTTGTTGTCCGACAAAAACACAACTACAACAAGAATGTAAACTCACCGCCGCCCCCTGCTGGTCGTTTCCTCTTCTCAGCTTTAGAGAAACCTGGTTTTCTGCCATCGTTTGGTTTTCCTGGTCTGCTCTTCTTCTCTGTGTTCTTGTACGGCTTGAAGGGTTTTTTCGCTCCAGGTTTCCCTCCGAATTTGGTCCCCGCCAAGTCTGGAACGAGTCGACAAGGTCAAGCCCGAATGTAAGAGTGTAACTCCTGTTAATTTGACACATGTCTCACCTTTTCCTTTTCCTTTGAATGACGGTTTTCGTCCAGGCTGGGAGGAGAACGGCTTTTGGGGTTTGGCTGCCATGGTGACGCGGGGTCCACGGAAACACTGAGAGGAAAACAGGAACAAAACTCACCTGCAGGTTCATCAGGTAAACACAGTTTAATCCAAAGCAACAGCTGACTGAAGGAATGTTTCACTGGTTCTGGTTTAATAAACCTGTTAGCTTAAGGACAGAATCATTCAATCTATGCTGGATTTCAGGAAGGTTTCAGTTTTACAGCAGATCCCGGTAGAGGGCGCTTTTAAAAAGCAAAAACAGCTTCAAATTACATCTTTTTTTCTGTTCCAAAAAATGAAATAGACCTTTAAAATGCTTAATTTCAAGAGTTTTCAGTTCATGATAAGATAATTCTTTAAATTAAAAACACAAAGTCAATTTGATGGATGAGAAATTGTTGGATGGATGGAAAATCGGTTGCTAACAACTGATGGTGTCATCAGGTCATGTTACCAGGGAATACTGACAGAAAGACTTTGTTGTCATTTAATAAAATGTACATATTGTCTCTAATGTCTGGAAACTGAGCTGTAAGCATCTCGCGACAGTCATGAAACTATCATACATCAACAGTCTTCAATCAGAGGCCTCTTCAGACTCGTTGTAAAACTGACTGCTACAGGAGATCCTTCACCATTCACAACGACTCTTTGAAATCCTTAGATACCATGAATCACTTCAACATTTAATTTCCTCTAGTGATAAATAAAGTATTTTTGGATAAAATATTCAGATTAAAGATCCTCTACATGCAGGGTTTATTTCACGTCCTTTGACTTTATTCCCACCGCAGCGAATCGTTGGACAGAAAATATTTCCCGTTTTAAGCCGCTATATCCATAATACACGTTTGGATATTTATCAACAAATGGCATCAAGCAAGCAGTAGAGACAAAAAAATAAAGTATTGGAGTTTGTGACCGTGTTGTAACATAGAAGTAAGTAACGTCTTTGATTGATGAATCCCTCGGTAAACAGCAACACTTTGACTAAAACCGTGTCCTGTAATCACATTCTGCTCGTTCTGTCGCTTTCTGACCATAAGTGTAAATATAGAGAATAGTTTACAATATATTACAACTGAAAGTAACAAATTATTTCACATTTTCAATGAATAACTTACAGTTCAGCTGTACGACACGTTGTTTCAACTCCGTCCCATGCGTCTTGTTGTCGTTCCGGTTTACGACAAAGCCGTAAGTAATCTGTCGCTGTCGCAAAATATGTCCGCCTTCACAAAAAGTGTATTTGAAGCTCCCTTTCTACTTTTATCTGTTTGTTAACACGTTCCCAGGCAACAAAGCAGCTTGTTTTCTTTGCAAATAATGCAAAGAAAACAAGTTCATATTCATTTAGAAACAGCAATACTAATGTTTTAACTCAGGAAGAGTTCAGAGATCAATATTTGGTGGAAAAACCAGGAGGTTTTCAGTGGGGTTCATTGCGCTTTAATATTCTAAAATGCGCACAGATAACGTTAGAAATGACGAATCCCACCTCTTCCCCCCGGTCCTGTATATTTATTTCTATCGGTACGAAAGGACCAGACTTCGTTATTTTGGTTAAAGGTGAGAATTAAAACCTAAAAATATTTATGCATTGTGTTTATAATTTTTTTAAAAGTGTAATATTGGTTTATTTATTTTAACAGTAAGTTTTTTCTGCGTTAGTCTTTTTCATAGAGAACCACATTAACCAGAATGCTTTGCAACCATGGACTTGCGTTGCTTTGTTGCCTGGGAACGCGTTAACAGACAGGGAGAAGTGCGAGAGCTAATCTATAATTTTTAAACGGCTGACGGAAAAACCACAGACTAAATAAATTAGCTTTTAAAAGATTATTTTAGTTTTACAGGTTAAGAAATCTTGAAATGTTGTTATTTTAATAATTTTGTTTTCTAATAGGAACGAGACCATGTCGGATGAAGGCGCAAGTTCAGTTAATGAAGAAGGTGGACAGGCTGGAAACACATCGTCCTCCACACAGGAACACACTGAAGGTACTTCAGACCCTGTTGCTGCCTCTTAGCGTCCCAACCGTTTCACACTTTTAACAAAACATTATTTTGACAACATATTTATTTAATTAAATAAAGGTTCCGCCTTCATTCTAACCAAGCAACAGAATGTATGACGTCAATGTAATGCGGAAGCTAAAACACTAACTTGTTTTGATTTTTTACTGTTAAATTGCTGCGGACACTTGATAATTATTCTAAATTTATATTACACAGCATGACTGCTGTGTTCCGTTTATAATCAGAACTCGGAAATGGGAATGACGTCACATGGAATTCCAATATGGCGATGCCCTTAAGATGCCCTGAAGATCATTTTACATCATTTTATTTTCTTTAGTTTAGAGTCGCAGGCGCTACATGTAGCTTTGATTTTACACATTACAGGAGCGGCCATATTGGATCTCAAAGCCAGCGTTTGGAAAATTCTGAGACTTAAATCTGAGGGTCTTCCAGTTGATTTTTCTGACTCAGAAGCCAGAATTTCTGACCTACAACTACAAACACAATGGCTATTAGGAACTTCTCCCACACAAGCTTTTTGTTTCACAACTACCCATTAGGACCATGATACATTTTCACCAATAGAATCTCAGTCATTTTCTAGAATAATTTATTATGCAGCAAAGCTATCCAAACTAAAATTTGAATTTGACAAAGGAAAGAAAAAATTGTGATGTGAAGGTAGTTGAAAAACGGATTTTGTGTTGTTTCCTGTAACCTGGCGTGAATGTGGATGTTCCCTCTATCACCCAGGAGGCGATGCTGAAGGGCCTGAGGTTCCGCCAGAGCCCAGAGAGACGCTGGAGGAGGGTCTGTCTGAAGACACGCTCTACAACTACGAGGAGCTCCGCTCCAGACCCACCGTCACCCCCGACTCAGAGATCCCAGAGAACCTGCTGCTCTTCTCGTATCCGCACCTCTCAGCCCAGAACAAACTACAACCACTAAAACAGCCACAACAGCAACTATTACAATAACTATAACTGCACACACACTGCTATTTACACCAGTTTGGTTCATTTTTCTAGATAATTAAGAAATTACTGTAAAAAACTTTGTTTTTCTTACTTTCTTAAATTTTTCTTCCCTTCCTTATTTCTTTCCTCTATTTCTTCCTTTCCTTCCTTCCTTCCTGGAGTCCATATTTAAATCTCTGTCACTAAACTGTGCAGTTTTTCCAGATTAAATGTTCAGGAATCATGTGAACCCATCTGGAACCTCTCCTCTCCTCTCCTCTCCTCTCCTCTCCTCTCCTCTCCTCTCCTCTCCTCTCCTCTCCTCTCCTCTCCTCTCCTCTCCTCTCGTCCTGTCCTCCTCCTTGACTCCTTCGCTCCTCCAGTCACTCGTTCAACTACGACAGCGGTCGCAGGTCCAACCTGAGGCTGCTGGACGAGACGACGCTGCTGTTCATCGCAGGAAACCTGCTGGTGGTGCTGGAGATCTCCACCAGGCAGCAGACGTACCTGCGCTCCTGCAGCGGCGGAGGAATCGGCGGCATCGCCGTGAGGAAACTAGAATACAGCACGTTAACCTTCTTATGGATGTAAACTGTTTTAACTTAACAGAAAGAAAATCACATTTTCACATGGTTCTGCTTTTAAGTATCTTAAGTTTTATAGTGAAATGAATCAATTCAGGATTCCCAGGACTAACGATTGAATCGTTTATTTTAGTCATGAACCCAGTTACAGATTTCACTGCCTAAAATACTGTGAAATACAGAAAATATTAGGGCCATTATAGATATAAAAAACAGGACTAAATTTATGCCAAATATCTAGAATTTGGTGGAAAAAAAAGTCTGAAGTTTTTAGGTTAATCTCTCAAATTTTCGAGGAAAAAATTGGAAATTTCTCAGCCTGAAAAGTAAAACATTTGCTGGAAAAAACTCTGAAACTCAGATTAATCTCAGAAATTTTCTAGAAAAACATTCAGGTTACAACTTTACAATGTTTGAAATTTCAAAAGTTGTAAATTTTCTAGAAAAAAACTACTCAAAGGGTTATTGTTCTGAGATTAATCTAAAAAATTTTGTAAAAAAAATAAAGAAATCTGTCAGTTTGAAATACCAAAAAATTACTAGAAAAAAAAAAATTCTTTTTAAGAATAATTTCAGAAATTTTGTAGAAAGAACAAGAAAATTTCAGAACTCCAAAAGTCAGTCTTTTTTTTCTTCTGGACATTTTCTGAGTTTCAAAAATTGTTTTCTAAAGAACTTTTGAGATTAATTTCAAAATGACTGAGTTTGTTGATGAAATTTTACTCTTTTTCTTTCTATCTACAACATCCCTGATTCGCCGTCGTATAAAAACCCAAACTAAATCTGTTCTGTGTGTTTGCAGGTTCATCCGGCCGGACAGCTCTTTGCTGTGGCAGAGAAAGGAAAATATCCGTTCATCATAATCTATGGATATCCCTCACTAAGGCCGCAACACATCCTCAGAGGTAAACATGTCCATACTTTCCCATAATCCTCCCTGTGGCGGCGCTCAGTGTGAACGTGTCCAGGCGGAACGGAGCGCATGTTCAGCTTCGTGGACTTCAACCCGGACGGCAGCCTGCTGGCCAGCGTGGGCGGCGCCCCCGACTACATGCTGACGGTGTGGAACTGGAGGCAGGAGGAGGTGATGCTGAGCTGCAAGGCCGTCTCCCAGGAGGTTTACCGGGTCAGCTTCTCCCCACACAACCCGGGTCTGCTCACCTCCTCCGGCTCCGGACACATCAAGTACGCAGCAGACCCGACCCGCTCACAGCGCAGTTCAGCTTCCTGCCTCTAGGCGGCTTTCAAAGGACAACACAGGCTATTTTAACGAGAAAAACAAAAATAATTCAGAATCTAATGCGAATATTTAAAAACCAAGTTATAGAAAATGAATAGATTAATTGATGCAGGAACATTTTCACAGATTTCAATAAAGTTTTCAGATTTTGATGACTGGAAAAATCAGAAATCAACATGTTTTATGATTAATGTTTTCCGAACCACACAAAAGAACGCAAATAGAAATATGCTTAGAGAAATAAAAGGAAGGGAAACCAAAATAAATAAATATGAATTTAAATAAAACACAATTATTCAGTTCAAAATAAAATATATATAAGATAATTGTTTTAATTTTCATAATGGCATTCTATATTTTTTTATGTTAACGTTAAAATTAACATTTATGCATTACATTCAAATGAAAAATTACATTTAAATATTAATATTTAATATATATAATATTTAATGTTTACATATAAATATTTGAATTTAAATTAATATTTAAATATAGAAACATTTATTTATTTATTTATTTATTTATTCCTCTGTTAGCCTTCATCTCTTACCACAGACTGAGGATCTCTGCAGCTCCTCCAGAGTTTCAATAAGCACTTTGAAATGCCTTGCTGCTGAAATGTGCTATACAAATAAAATTTGATTGATTGATTGATTGATTGATTGAATAAGAAAACAAAGAATTTAGTTCAGATTAGAAAGTTGTTCTGTTTTCCTCTGAGACAGAAAGAATCCCAGCAACAATCAGCAACGATCCACGTTTGATTTGTTTGTTGCTTTGTTTCTTTCTGTCAGGTTTTGGAAAATGGCGGAAACCTTCACAGGTCTCAAACTGCAAGGAATTATGGGACATTTTGGGAAAACCACAGCGACCGACATTGAGGGCTACGTGGAACTTCCAGATGGAAAGGTGAGGATGTCGCTCCTGGAAGATCCTGGAATTCTGTCTTGGTTCCTTAAAAGCGTGGGTTTCTACTGATCCTGAAAACAGCTCAAGCTCTTACAAACACCATCCAGGCACTTTTGGCAATAAGTTAATTTTAAGATTTTTTTTTTCTTTGTCTTGGTGTTTGGAAAATGAGCCATTTCAGAAACCTCCTGATTGTAAGACTCCAGCTCGTTACCCAACAACCGAAGCTGAGTTCTGTTTGGACAGCTGGTTTTATGCACTGTACAATGGCTGCTGGAAAATACAAGTGTTTTGTTGTAGACTTACCATCCAGAAACCACTTGCTGCATGCTTGTTGGTTGTGCAGGAGGCTCCATTTCTGCTTTTCAAGAATGTACAGTTAAATGTTAAGCAGTCGTGTATTTGGATTTAAAGCAACAAGGTGCTGTAAAGCAGATCAAAATGCAGAACTGAGTAAACTAAAATCTCATTATCTAAGAATGATTTTGTACAAGAAATGTAATAAACATGTTTAAACAAATTATTTAGGATGGTGAAGCCATCTTCAAGAAGAGTGTGTCTTCCTATCAGGTGATCTCAGGCACAGAATGGGGCAACCTGTTGCTGTGGGAGGGCAACACCATCCGGGTGGAGATCACCCGTAAGGAGGGGCGGAGCTGCCACGTCGGGGTGGTCCAGCCCTTCACCCTGGAGGACGGGCAGCTGATGACGTTCGGTGCGGATGGAGCCGTGCGGGTAAAACGGGCGTGGAGGTAAACCCGGTCAGGGGGCGATCAGACGGGTGACGCTGCGTCTCTGACTGCAGAGCTGGGACTTTGAGAAGATCAACATGGCCACCATGAGCGACAGCAGCAGCAGCAGGTTCGAGGTGGAGCCCATCAACGAGCTGCTGGTCGGCTACAACGTCTGCCTGACCTCCGTGGTCCGGACCTGCGTGCCCGACTCCTTCATGTGGTTCGCTCAGGTCCGACCGCGCAGCTGTGGCATCCAGGGTAACCATAGCAACACTCAGGTGCACTCAGTGCTCTATGTCTCTGCTGCTTCACAGGATTCCAACGGAACCATCTGGAAACTGGACCTGTCCTTCACCAACACCGTGAGCTCGTCATCCATCCATCCATCCATCCATCCATCCATCCATCCATCCATCCATCTATTGTGCTAAAAGAAGAGCTAACGTTACATTTAGTGTTTTGCTAACTTTAAAAATGTTTAGTGCTCTTAGTTTCCCCTAAATCAGGGGTGTCAAACTCCAGGCCTCGAGGGCCGCTGTCCTACAGCTTTTAGATGTGCCACAGGTACAAAACACTGGAATGAAATGGCTTAATTACCTCCTCCTTGTTCCCCCAGCCTTGCTAATGACCTAATTATTCTATTCAGGTGTGGTGCAGCAGAGGCACATCTAAAAGTTGCAGGACTGCGGCCCTCGAAGACTGGAGTTTGAGACCTCTGATCTAAATACATTTCAATTCTAAATTCCAAAGTGCTAATTTTGTTGCCTGTTTTGTAAACTTCCACTTGAATAAAGTTCAATGTCTGTGTTGGAGTTTTGCTTATTAACTGTTAAGAATTGTTTAAGTATTTAGACGTTTATATTAATGCTCTTATTTTGAAGGGGTTGTCTTGTACTCAGAAAGCATCGATGTAGAACGAAAACATTTTAAAATCTCCTGATGTCCTAAATGTTTTCTGACTGAAGCCCCACAGCAAAACTCAACAACTATGAAACTGAAACTATGAGAATTTAGCACATTAGCATTAGCAGAACTAAAGTTTATGATTAGCACTTTAGGGTTAGCACAGCCAACATTTTAGTACGTGGTCCCAAGCAGTCCATTCAGCCATTTCCTTCCTTCTAAATCAAACCTATGTTTAAATATCTGCAATAAAAACTTTTTGAACTTTTATTTTAATTCTTCAGAATTTGAACTTGAAACTTGAATCCTGACAGTTTCTGTCTGTGTAGGCTGCAGATCCAGAGTGTCTGTTCTTCTTCCACGCCGGGGTGATCCAGGGGATGGACGTGTCCAAGAAATCCCACCTGATGGCCACCACCACTCTGGACCGTGAGCCCAACGTTGCTTCGCCTTCACACCGAATGTCAACACACGTAAAAACACAAAAACTATCAAACAGAATCTTTAGCTGCTCGTTTCCCTTCTCTTCAGGTTCAGTCAGAGTGTTTGACTTCGTGGCTAATAAAGAAGTTGCAATAAGCCGCTTCAATCAGGGAGGAACCATGGTCTGCTGGGCTCCACCGCTGGTGAGAGTTATCATGTTTTATCTATGGGTGATATGGGCGGTGGCTCAGGGCAGCATTAGGAAGGGGAGAGTAAAAATCACAGTTAGTGAGACTGAAAGGTTTTGTCTAATCAGGTGCTCAGGAGCACCACAGGGATCTGTTCTCTCACCATTCATTTGTTGACTTCAGACTTCCTGCATGAATCAGACTCAGACGACTCAGCAGTCGTCAGGTAGATTAGAGATGGACAAGAAGCTGAATATAGAAAACAATCAAATTATCACTGCAAAAACCCCCAAAAATCTTATCAAGTGCTTTTAGTCTAGTTTCTAGTACCAATATCGTACACTTAAAATAAGAGATAAAGATTAAATATCTTTGCTTTTCAGCAAGACATAGGGACTTGTTTGAAGTCCACAATAATTTAAGTGGACAGGGTTTGTTATGTACTGGAGAATTTGTTTAACTTATGATAAGACATTTTCCCATGGTATAAAGGAAATAATTTGCCAATGAAAATAGAACTTTAAAAAATCCATAATAAAACATTATTAACCTAAAATAAGCTGTATTTCTTCCTGCAACGTTATTTGAAAGTTAGTTTTGCTTTAATTCAAGTTTACTAAGATATTTACACTAGAAACTGGACAAAAATACTTTATAAGATTTTGTGATTTTGCAGGGTATAGACAACTCTCTTTATGAGTGTCTTCAGTCAGAGGGTTCTTCAGTAATACAGACTGCTACAGGAGCCATCAGCATCAACAACTCTTAGAAGAATCTTGAATAACACCAAGTTAAAATAAATGTTAATTTCCATGTGGGGGTCAATATTTTTTATTTTATTTATTTGATTAAATTTAAATAAATACGTCACTGAAATATGTCACAGGGTGTTGTAGGGGGTCAGCAGAAGGAGGGGCCCGCCCGGGGCCTCATTAGTGCTAGAGCCGCCAGAGAAGCGGCTCCTTCAGTAACTGGTTCTGTTTTCTCCCAGGTCAACCAGAGCGGAGGTTTGCTGGTGACGGGTTTTGAGGACGGAGTGGTGCGTATGCTGGAGCTGTTCAACCCGCAGCGGCTGCCGACGCCGAGCCGGGGCCCCGTGATGGACGCCGAGCTGCGCCTCAACCAGGCCTTCAAGCCTCACAACGCCCCCGTCACCGCCGTGGCGTACGACCGAAACGGAGAGATCCTGGCCACAGGGGTGAGTCGGTCCAGGGTTAGGGTTTCACAGATTCTGACTCATAAACTGTCACGACATGGTGACAGTTTTGACAGATATATAAAAATATCTACTTTTTAATAAAAGTGACATCCTGCAGCTTTAGAGTGGACTGAACAGAGCTGGTGGGAATCCATCCAGGTAACCTTAGATGTCAACAATCACTTTGTACACATTTAAGGTCATTTAAGTTCCTGAATGTCAGATCCTTTAAATCCGTTTTCAGGTCTCTGTGTTGGATGAATAAAGAGGCATGTTTACAGTTCTAATCTTTTTAAATCTCCTCTTTCCTGTTCAGAGTTTAGACTGCACCGTTTTCTTCTTCACGGTCAGTGAGAAGTACAGCCCCATCGGCTTCATCCTGGTCCCTGGTCCAGTCAAAGCCCTGGAGTGGTCTCCTCACTTCCACGTAGGTCTCAGCTCCTTCGCCTCGTTCTGCTGCAGCTGGACGCTCCTGCTGATGAAAGCTTCTGTTTCAGAGCGAGAACCGGCTGCTCATCCTGTGCCAGTCCGGCCACGCCGTGGAGGTTCCCTGCCCCGACCCGGAGGACCACGAGTCGACCAAAACCTTCCAGCTCCAGAACCTGCCCAGGAGCTCCTTCAGGTTCAAGAGCATCAAGTCCAAAATCAAGGTGTGGAAACTAACCGTTCGCCGCTGTGATCCACTGCAGGGCGGTTCTGATCCACTGCAGGGCAGTTCTGATCCGGCTCTGTTTTCAGAGAGACGAGGAGATAAGAAGACGGCAGGCGGTGAAGGACAAGAAGAGGAAAGAGCGAGAAGAGAAGATTAAAGAGCTGAAGAAGGCGGGGATTACGGTTCCTGAAGAAGAGGAGGAGGAGGAGGAAGAGGAGGAAGAGCTGCCTCCCATCTTCATCCCAAAGCCTCCCAGTCCTCTCTGCTGCGGCTTCTACTCACAGCCGGGACAGTTCTGGCTCTCAATGGTACAAACGGATCGAAACGATTCATATTCTAATTATTCTGGATAAAATCAGAAACAAACCGTCAGCTTTATCCACAGTTCATAAGTCAAACCGAAGATGCTTCAGCGACAGTAAAATACTAAAAACCCAGGGTGTCTGCGCGTCCTTAAAAAGTCTTAAATTTGCATCTAAAATTAAGACCTTAAAAAGTCTTACATTTGTTAAAAATGTAAGTTTATTTTAAATAAATTTTCAATTTTATTGTAGCAGGATTATTTGATGTATTTTGCTCTCATGACTTTTCTGTTGGGAAAATGTTATTCAAGGTGGCATTAAAAAGGTTTTAAAAAGTCTTAACTTGACTCTGAAACCTGAAGCATCTAATTGTTCCTGCAGGGAGGCTTCGACGCAGGTTTCCTGTATCACTGCAAACTGTTAGAGGATCAGGAAGAGGATGATGATGCTGCGCAGCGACAGGACGAACCCTTCGCTTTCCTACAAATCAACGACGCCGACAACGATCCGTTCTGCTCCATGACTTTCAGGTCAGGTTTTACTTCACGCTTCATCACTGTTGGTACTTTTTGTACTTCCTTTTGGGTTTCTACACGCAGCTGTTTTTTGGCATTTACATTTTTTGAAAAAATACTCAGTGTCTCTGTTTCCTTTGACCATATAACTGTGAAAATTGGAATTATGAAAGTAAGTTTGCTTTATGGAAAAACACCAATTCCAAATAAACTCACGTTTTTTTCTATAAAATAATTTGGTGGTAGGATGAGGTGGGTTTTTCAGCTGTACTGAAATTATTGTATCTCATAAAACTGAATCATGAGTCTCATGATCAGCCAGTTACTACTGGCAGAAAGGATGAAGAAGACGACGACAGGAAGTGGAAGTGAATGATGGCGCTGCTTGTTTTTTATTAACATAGTATGTAAGGCAAGGCAAGGCAAGGCAAGGCAAGGCAAGTTTATTTATATAGCACTTTAAAACAGTACCACTGACCAAAGTGCTGTACAATCACAAGATTAAACAAATAAAAATCAAAATTAAAACACATAAAAACCAACAATGCAGTGACGTAAAACACTCTATATAATACATAAACATACCCAGATAAATACAGAAAAGCAGCATCTCAAACTGAATCAAAGGCCAACCGAAAAAGGTAAGTCTTAAGAGCAGATTTAAAAATTGCTAAAGAGGGGGCCTGTTTTACCAACATAGGTAAAGAATTCCGAAGTTTGGGAGCTGCAACAGAAAACGCCCTGTCTCCTCTCTGCCTCCTGGAAGTCCTCGGCACCTCCAGGTTCATTTGGCTCGCTGATCTAAGAGCTCGAGGAGGACAGTGTATATGTAGCAGCTCAGAGAGATAGGAGGGAGCAAGGCCATTTAAAGATTTAAATACAAATAAAAGAATCTTAAACAATCCTCTATGTTTAAGATTCACCTCTATGAAGGCTTACTGGGCTCTGAATCGTAAACAAACTTATTCAAGTATTGGTTTAACTAGAAACGCCACAATTGTGAAATTGTGTGTTTTGGACATTAGCAGAATATTGAGAACAAGTGTCTTCTTCAGAGGTTTCTTTGCTGTTTCCTTCAGTGGGTCTTGGTGTAGCGCCCCTGCAGGCCAGGAGGGGACAGGTTGCTCAAAGGGTTTAGTTGGTTTGACTCAAAGCAGAGAGAAAGAGAACCACAGCAGCTGCAGATGGAACAGATGATGAAGTTTTGATCCTGAGCCGGTAGGACTATCAGGTGGAAAAACACCTGTAGTCAAATGAAATGTTTCCCTGTTCTGCAGAAGTGTTTCTTTCTGGGTATCCCTAACCCTACCCTAATCCTTCCAGAACCTCAGCTCTGTTAATTAGAAACATGCTTTTGTCCCAAATAAAACATTTTAATACCTTCATTGCACTCCTACATCCTCCAGACAGCATCCATTTGGTGACATTTTCCTGCACTGCTCTAGTGTTTATGATGGTATTCCCTCATGTTTACCAGCTCTGAAAGGAAGCTGATGCTCTGCGGCATGCATTCCGGCGCCATCAGGATCTACTTTCTGCAGCCTGAAGACTACGACCTCACCTCTATGAAGGCTTACTGGGCTCTGAGCGTCCATGACAACCAGTATGGACATCTGCGACACCTGCGCTGCAGTTTCGACGACCTGTATGTGCTGACGGCCGGAGACGACGGGAACATCTTCTCCTTCTGCCTGCTTCCACCTGAAGAGCTGCAGAAAACTCTGGACAAAGTGGCCAAGATTCCTTCACCTCGGGTCGGTTCACATTCCCTTCATGATGTTCTTATAAAGTGAAGCTGAAATCCTGCATTTACTGATACTCTGCTCTCAATCTGATGAATGAACATGTAACCATGAAATAAAGGACGTCAACATGAAAAGTGCTGCTGTTTTTCATGTAAAATGTAGGCGGGTGTGGAAACCGAGCCGTTTGCTCTGGACATCGAAGACCCAGCAGCTTACAGGTGAGTATAATTTAACTTGTTTATCATGCTCTCTTTTTTCATGGGTTGGTTGACTGGATAATTGTTTTTCTGAATAGTTTTTTAGCTACTGGCTCCCAGTATTGGGATCTGTTTACTAAAACGTTAGCTTTGCTAACCATAAAGCGCTAAGTGCTATAAGCCTTAGTTCAGTTGATGCTAAAATACTATAACAAACATGGTATTTAGTGAAAGCTGATGCTAAAACACTATACCAATACAATAGTTAGCAGAAGCTAATACTGAAGTGTTTACCATCATAGTAATTAGCAGAAGTTAATGCTAAAATGCTATACCTATGCAATATTTAATGGATGGTAATGCCAAATCTATTTAGAAATATGGTATTTAGCAGAAGCTAATGCTAAGCGCCATACCGACACAGTATTTAATAGACGCTAATGGTAAAGCGCAATACCAGCAGTATTATGGTGGAAACATGACAACATGGTATTTAGTGGAAGCTAAAGTGCAAAATTCAGCCATTTTGATAGTCGCCATGAGTCTGTGATACAACATGTGCTACAACATAACATATTGCCCTCAACAGGATTACATTTTTTATTCCACACCTTCCTGTGCAGCTTCTGCTTCAGGAAGGGATCTTTAAGCAAACCTTTCACTCATGGTTTCAGTTTTACAGTTGTTGAGTTTTGTTAACGTTGCTGCTGTTTTGGCACACAGGACATTCCTTCTATAAGAAATAATAATTGATAATAATAATAATAATAATGGAGAATAGTAACTTTATGATATTAGCATATTATTATAGCTTTATTGCTCACATATTAACCCTCTAACTACAGAGCAGCAGTAGGAGTCGGTGCTGTTTTCTCCGTTTATTTACATGTTCTTGATTTCTGAGTTTTAAACCTGGAAGAAGCTGTGGTAGCTGTTTGTCTCTCAGCCAACCTCCACCTTCACTCCACCCAGCATCGAGACGGCCAAGCAGAAGACCGAGAAAGACAGCCTGCGTCGGGAGGCCGAGCAGAAGGAAGCAGAGATGCTGAAACACCTGCTGGAGCTTCAGAAGACATTCAAAGAGATCCAGAGCGACAACGAGAGTCTGCCTGAGCACATCCTGCTGAAGCCACAGGTACTGGAACCAGCAGCAGAATTCAGCTGCAGTACCACCCTTCAACACAAAGAGGGCAGCACTGAGACAGCTTCAGGTCAAGATATCGCAGAACTAAACAAATGTACACAAAAATGTCACAATTATCTCAGAAATATAAAGATATCACCTTTAATGACCAATTTAGATTTTATTTTGGGTTAAGTGTGCCTGAATACAAATGCACACCACACTTTTCATATTTTAATTTGCGCATCTGTTTGCAGCCATTTTTACTTGTAAGTTGGGGTTTGTGATGCTGCAAAACAGTTAATTTTGACCTTAACAGACTAAAATCTCATTATCTAAATATACAATTGTGCAAAGTTAAAATTAATGAGCATGTTTTGAATAGGCCGTAGACTTATCCTAACCCGTTCAAGAAAGCATCTTCTATCAGCTTTAAACCTGTTTCCACGGCGGTGTTGTTGATTTACTGCAGTTTGTTTCTGTGCATTTGCCTGGGTTTATGTTTGTCCAGGAACTGGTGGTGGACCGGCAGTTCTACGAAGAAGAAGAGAAGGAGATAGCGCTGAGGCTGGTGGAGGTCCGGAAGCAGATGGCCTGGGAGCAGGGGCGCTGCATCATCGCGCTGAAGAAGCCGAAGGAATGGTACGCAAACAGAACCAGCACCAGGCTGTTAGACCACAAATCATCCTGGAAAAATCACCGGGAAACAAACAACTTTGGTCTTCTTAAAGAGTTCAGGTTGCGTTCACACCAGCTCAGTTCAGTTCGCTTTAATCCGACTCCAGTTCAGTTGCTAAGAAAGTCCGGTTTGTTTTGTGGGGTGTGAATTCGTAATCAATCTCTTTGGTCTGGGTTTAGTTGAAGTGAACTCTTGGTGTGGTTTAATGTAAATGTGAACACCAAGCGGACTGGAGACTGCTCCAAAAACTGGAAGTGGACTACAGAGCAGTGCATTCTGGGTAAATGCAACCAAAGCAAATGTGCTGTCATGGTGCCAGCGAGAGAAAGGGCTTGAGAAACAACTGCTAAAATCTGACGCCACTCCATTTGTTTCCATTTCAAGAATAAGGAAGTTGTGTTCAGTGTCTTTTTTGGAAGTATTTGTGTTGTTTCCTTGAGTGGTTCTTGGAGCAGCGCCCCCACAGGCGAGGAGGGGAACAGGTTGTTCAAAGGTTTTGGTTTGTTTGACTCAGAGCAGCGTGAATGTGAACTACAGCAGCTGAAAATGTAACAAACGTTGCCATGTTAATCCCAGATCAGTTTGAAAACACAGTTAGATGCAGCAAATCACATATAAAAACACCTGAATTTTAAAAGTCTGTGTGTTTCAGGTCTGACAGGTCCGTGCAGGTCGACCTCATCAGTGTTTCTGCGATACACAGCAACCACAAAGTCACAACGTACCCTCTCCCAGAGTTCCCAAAGCCTTTAACTCCAGAAGAAAATCCTCGGGTGGAGCGCAGGGTCAGCATAGCCATAGAAGCTCTCCCAGAGCGGAGGAAGCTCAGATCGGAGTCAAGCAGAGACGTGCGTCCACCAGAGGGTCGGTAGCGTCAGGCTGATGGTTATATCTCCATGTTTCAGCCTGCAGTAACGCGCTCTCTCCCTGTAGAGAAGCCGATACCGCGGCCCACCTTGACCTTGACCAAATCCAAGATCAAACTGGGAGACCGGGAGGAAGAGAAGCTCCGAAAGGCTGCAGAGAAAGCAGAGGAAGCTCGAGCCAAAATACTGAGGAGGAGGGAGGAGTGGGCCCGAATGTGAGTCAAAAATCAGGTTTCTGCTTCCGTCTGTTTACTGCAGAGCCGGAAGAAACAACTTTAAATGGGCAGTATTACATAAAATCGACATTTTTCAGCTTCCCATCATGTTCTAATGTTATTTCCCCATCAATAACATTTGATTCTTTCATGCATGTTTAAGAAATCCTTAAATCTGCATGGCCACGATTCACGTCGTCCCGCCTTCGAGTCTCAGCTCCTCCCCCATTCAGCTCCTTCAGACTAGCCAGCAGCAATTAGCAAACACCTGCTGAGCTCATTATAGGAGCTACTGCTCAGAGAAACGCTGGTAGAAACTTTGTTAAAGGGTTAATAGAGGAGAGATGTTGGGATAACGTCCTGAAGGCAGAGCTTCAGAAGGAGCAGGAGCTTCTTAAAGAGACAGAGGCCCAATTTCAAGGCATTAAATTACAAAGTCAATTGTTTTTCAGTCATATCTGATATATGCAGCATTTTTATAACAACTGAAGGTAACATAGTTACTCAAATATGCTACAAAATGGCACTTTGTGCCTAATGCTGCCCCTTTTAATCATTGGATTTATATTTGTTTTACTGATGAAAAATCAGCTTTTTGGTGTCTCAGTTACGCAGATAAGCCGGAGGAGGACTATATGGACACACAGCATGTTCAGGCCATTCAGGAGGACAAAGACAACATCAGGGACTTCATCAGGGGGAAGCAGCTGAGGGTGAACGCCGAGCAGAAGAAGAGAGAGCTGGTGGTTCTGAACGAGGAAGTACAAAAACGCTCAAACTTTATCTTTATGCACCGTTTCAGGCTTTATGAGCCAAACCATGGTTTCATTTGTCCCAAAAACAGATTTATTTTACTATTTACTGAACTTAAATAGTAAAATATGATAAAGTATTAAATTATTATAGATAGTTTAAATTTCTCCAAAATTGTATTATTTAAAATGAAAAGGTAAATAAAAAGAATACCTTTTTTAAATAAAAAATATTATATATTAACATATCATTTTATCTCCAAAATGAGGTTCTGTAAAAGTTTGAAAACTTAGAAAATGCTTGAATTTCACTGTGAGAAAAGTTTACGAACCTTGTATTTTTCTATTTAGGCAAGTTTTTTTCTGATCTGAAATTATTTTATTAAAAAAATCACATTTTTAAAAAAGTAATGTTTCTTTTACATATGTGTCAAAAATAATTTATTCCCTTCTCATGAATCAAAATTTAAAAAAATCTAACCCCTACTTTTCCTCTGGTATTTTGAAAAATTGTTTTGCTGAAATTTTTCGAGATCCCAATAAGTTTTTTAAAATAAGGGCTGGTTTTTTAAGTTTTCATTGTTAGATTTTTTTACAAAATGATTTATTTTTATTCTTAACATTAATTTCAGCTCATTATTTGATTCTGAGCTTTTTTCCCCAGATTTATGAGAAGCAGGATGAGAAGAACGAGCAGATCGTGGAGGTGCGAGACATCAAGGTCCAGCTGGTGTCGTGGACGAAGGCTCAGGCCCGGCAGCTCCACCAGGTCCATCATGCTCTGCCTGCCGACCTGCGCCTGCCGTCTCCCTCGTCCGTCTCCATGCTGCCTGAAGAAACGCCGGAGAAGAAGCTGCAGGTCAGCCAGGCCACGCTGGAGCGATACCGCGTCCTGAGACAGGAAAGGTACGCAGCAGGGCTGGATCTAAAGGGGGACCAGAGGGCACCGTGAAAATAAACAATATTTAAAGGTGACCTATTATGTTTCCTTGGACAGGTTAGGATAAGTCTATGGGTAAACAAAACATGTTCACTACATTTTCTGCATAAAATTATTATTAGAAAATGAGATTTTAGTTGTTTTAGGGCATCTTGTGACTTTAAATCCAAATAAACTCTTATGTTTACAATCACACATGAAAATGGCTGCAAACAGATCTGCAATTATACAACTGTACATCTTTCAAAAGTTGGAGCGAAGCCTCCTGCACAACCAACAAGAATGCAGCAAGTTGTTTCTGGATGGAAAGTCAACAAAAGAACACTTGTCTTTTCCAGTAGCCATTATGCAGAGCATACAGTGGTAAAACCAGCTGACCAAACATGCTGGAACCAAACTTGGGTTGCTAGGTAACGGGCGGGGTTCTTACAGTCGAGAGACTTTTCAGAGGGCTCATTTTCCAGACACCAAAAAACATGAACCTAGAAAACGGCTGGTTGTGATTTTTTTAAGTGCTTGGATTGTTTTTAGAATCAGTTGAGACGCAAATGGAAGCATAAAAACCTGCAAAATGTAAATTATTCATAGCAGGTCCCCTTTATAATATTTACCACAAAGTAGGATGTTCATATTTCCAGTCTGGAGAGTATAAAATATGGCAACTAACTAAATTAGTGTCAGTGGTACTGCTAACAAAAAGTTAGCGGTGCTAACACTAAAGCAGTAGTTATAAGTATTAGCACTGCTAATGCTAAATGCTACACCAGAGTTCTGCAACCCTTAGAATCCAAAGAGACATTTTTGTTCTCAGTCCAGCTAAATAACAACAATTACCAGAAGTTTTGAATCTTGTGTTTTCCTTGAATGTATCCATTACATTTTCTATTTTTGTTGTTTTCTTTGCTTATCTAATTGGTTATTTTTAGATGAATATCTCTGTTTGCTAGTCTGTAATGTTTGTCTCTTATTGGTGAACAAATTGAATAAAATATACAATTAAAATGCAGTAATAAATGTGTTTCTCCCTCATAAAGCTGATTTATTTCAAACTGAAGGAGAATCTGTTTTCCTCTCTTTTTCAGATTACATTTGAATCAATCTTCTCAGTTTATTTATGTTTCTTTTCTCAAACAGAATGAAGACTCTGCATCTGGGAGAGGAGGACGACTCTGAGGGTTTACTGGAGCAGCTGGAGAAAGAAAGAAAGCTGGAGGAGGAGAGAGAAAGGGACAAGGAAGAGGAGGAGTTCCACCTGGCTTTAGTAGAGACCACTGATGATGAGGATGAGAAGAGTGAGCAGGAGAAGAAGATGTGGCTGCTGCATGAGCAGGACTGTCTGCTCCACCAGGTCCATCTTTAATAACTCTCCTCTGAGTGGAGAACAGAGCAGGGTGTTTGACTTCTGTGTGTTTTCCTTCAGATGGAGAGCTCGGTCAGCCGGTTCGACAAGAAGCTGTTGCAGCTGCACTCCAAAAAGCAGCAGCTGGACAGCCAGCTGAAGCTGGCCGACCTGCGGCTGCTGACGCTGGTGCAGGAGGTGCTGCTCCTCAAGCAGTTCGACAAGAGGGAGGGCGTTGTGCAGGACAAGCTGGACGGCTTCGTGCTGGAGGAGATGAACATCATGGTGAAGGAAACACACAACCACACTGATCCCACTTCTCACTTTAAAACTGAATGAAAGCTAAAAAATATATATGTTTTCATAATTTAAAAATGTTAATATATGCAAGCTGCATATCTTAGTCTGATAATTTTCAGTAAGTTGTACTGACATAATTTAATTCTACTGTAAAACCTAATTAGCTGTAAAAATAAATGCAAACTCGTTGCCTCAAAATGTTTGTCTTGATTAAATTAACTGATTTATTAACATTAAAATAATAAATCTAAATTACCTAAACACCCAAAGTTTATTTTCTTAACCAGAAGTTACGTCTATAAAAAGAAAAATTTAGTATTTTTCTTTTTATACAGTTATTGAAACTGTTTTTCTGCCTCCTGCTTCTTATTTGTTTCTCTGCTCAAACTTACATTAAAAAGTCACATTAACTCATCAACTGACATATTTAAACCAAGTAGAAGTAATTAACTTATTATCACTACTTCAATCAGAAACTCAAACCGGTAACTGATTAACTAATGACCCAATTAACTCGATCAATAACTAATAAACTCACCTGGTAAATTATTCACACTAAGAAACTAATTTATTAACTCACTCACTAACCTACTAACTTACCCACAAACATCTCAACTAATTTACAGTTATTTCACTTGCCAACTAAATAACTTCTAACTTAAGATTAAAACTAACTCACCTGTTAACCGCTCACGTTAACTAATTACTAACCTATCAGTCACCAAGCTCACAGTTGAGTCCCTAACTAAATCATTTTTACACTGAACCAATAAATAACACATTAATCCACTTACTAAATCACTAAAACAAATTTTCAGTAACTACCCTAAAGCAATTCACACAAACTAACTAACTAACTAACTAACTGCTCACACTTACAAATTAGGTCACTAGCTAAATAATTCAAACATTTAATTTACGCAAATTTACAAAAATTTACACTAACTGCTCCCAATCTCATAACACAATACTGTCTTTGCCTTAACTCTCTCTTACTAAATTATTTATTAGTTAATTTAGTTAATATAATAAGTTGTATTAACTAACTACCTCAATAACTAACTAACTCACTCACATTATTTCACTAACTAACCCATTATTCTAATAAACTCACACTAAATCTCACAGTATAAATTACTAACTCAGCGACTGGCTCAAACTCATTTTCACTATTAACTCACTAAATTAACCAACACATTATTTTTCTGTCTATAGAACTAACTCACAATAACTCATTAACGCACTAACTCTGCCTCCCAGGTGAGTCAGTTACCTGAAGCAGAGAGTTGTTCAGTGTCTGGACTTTGTTTCTGCTCCGCCAGTCGAAGCTGGACGAATACAGCGACGTTCTGGAGATGAAGAGGGAAAACATCGCCGGGCTGCAGGAGAGAGAGAAGGCGCTGGCCGCCACCTTCAAGGCGTCGCTCGGGGAAAACAACCCGTTCCAGGACTTCCTCACCAAAGTCTTCAAGAAGAAGGTGAAGCGGGTGAGGAAGAAGGAGACGACTGGAGAGGAAGGTGATGGAAAACGATGAACCTGCAGGATTCGTTTTGATCAGGCGTCCATCTTAACTCTGGTTTGTTTGTAGGACAAGAGAAAGACAGTGACGAGAGCTCCGAGTCTGAGAGCGAGTCTGATGAAGACTACGACAGCGAGTCTGAGGAGGACGGAGCTGCTTTCGACGACACCGTTTGTCCCATCGGTCAGCAGCAAAACAACCTTTGGTCTTTCTCTACTCCGTCCGTTTCTCATATCAAATCAGATTTATGATTCTAATCGATTTCTGTTTCTTCTCGCTTTCTTTTCTAAAAAAGAAATTAGAAATGACAGGAAATATCTTCAAAAAGTGGCTTTTATTTCTGAGAGTTGTAAGATGGAGTTTTAGGGCCTGGCTACAAGAATTTCTGTTTCATTACAAGAAAATAGTTATAATATTAACAGAATTAAGACAAAACCAGAAGAAAGTCTTAAGATAAAAGGGGCCCTATTGTGAAAATTCATATTTAGCATGTTTGTTTTACTTTAATTTGGGTCATAACTGCTTCTAAAAACACACTGATTCGGTTTTTGGCAATAAATTAATGTTTTTGTGTATCTGGAAAACGAGCCGTTTCAAAAACCTCCAGAAGGTCACATTCAGCGGGTTCTGTGCCGTTACTGAGCAAACCCAGACACTTCTGCCAAAAAACCCCACAAATTTTGAGATGAATCTATGAAATCTTACAGGAAAAAACATGTAAACTTCTGAGATCCAAGATAAAAAATGTGACTTTTGAAACTCGGAAATTAACTTTTTTCGACAATTTTCTTGTTTTCTGAGTTTTTTGGCAGGAATATTTATTTAACGTAAAACCTGTCTACAAAAGTTAAACATTTTCAACTTTTAATACAGTTTTTTCTAGAACATTTCTGAGATTGGTCCAAAAAATTTTGAGTTCATTCTAGCAAATTTTCCATTTTTGGAGCTCAGAAACTTTCTTGTTTTAGCGGAAATGTTAGTCTACAATACTAATTCGCTGTTGTACATATGACTTTTTTTATAATACAAAAAAATTTGCCTATCTCTAACACTTTATTGTAGAGCTGCGCTGAATTCAAAGTCCAAATAAACATAAGCTGCCAAACAAGATGGCCGCCCTGAGTGCGTTGACATCGCGGTGAACCCAAGAAGTTCATCGGTGGAAAATAAATCCAGATTTTCCAAACCTTAACTCTTCCAACCTTTTATTTTCCGCCCTGACCTGTTGTGTGTCTGTGCGCCTCAGGCTGCGACCAGGAGCTGTTTGAAAGCACGCTGGAGCTGCGGGAGCATCGGCTGGATGTGGAGGATCTGCTGATGGAGGAGAAGAGGCTCATCGAGTCTCTGAGGAAGGAGAACGATCTGGTCATGAAGAAGGTCAGCGATGGCTGTCTTCAGTTCTGCTGCGTCTCTGCGACGCTCTGCTGATCGTCTCGGTGTTTCCGTCGGGTTTTGGTTTCTGTATTTGCAGAACAAAGTGGTAAAGAACAGCCGGAAGGCGCTGGAGGACGACATGGAGCTCATCAACAAGGAGAAGCAGATGAAAATGAACGAACTGGACGTGGTGGTTCCTCTCAGGCTGCATCAGGTGAAGAGAAGCTTCATTCACCAAGAAAACATGATGTTATGACAGTTTTATTAAGAGCTACGAGAGTAAAATGTGATAAAAAGTGTTTTATAAATCTATTTGAAAAATGATTTTAAAAAAGCCCAGTGGTGCTCTTTTTTTTCTTCCACTTCATATTTAAGCACTAATGTGACAAAATGTGAAAAGGTAAAATCATCCAAGTCAAAAGAAAACAGATTATTTTTTTAAAAATACAGTAGAATAAATATATTTTATTATTTAACAAGCTTTTAAAAAATAAAACCAAAACAGCAATAATATAAATAGATTTAGGCCGGGACAGATTAATTTTGATTAATTAATTGCAAAGATTTTAATGCGTTAAAAATTTTAACTCTTCTAATTGCTTTTTCACATACCAAAGGTTCAAGCAGAATCTTTGTTTTATGTTTCTGGTATATTATGTTGCTGATAAATCTGACGCACAAAAAACATCCACTGACAGCAGCGATGGATGATGGAGCCGCTTCTCTTGGCCATGTTGCTTTAGCATTAGCTTCTGCTAACTACCATGTAGGTGTAGCCCTTTAGCTTTAGCAAAGCTAATAATTAAGTTTAGTGCTTTAAATTCAGCATGACAAATTTTTTTAGTTAGCTGTGATAACTTCTAAATCATTTTCTTCGTCCATTTTCTCCATTCTATTTCTGTACTTGTTTCTAATTGTCCTAACCAGATAGCGTATCTCGTCGACGACTCGATGCCCTCTGACCTGAGCGAGGCGCTGGTGCTGTACCGCACCGAGCTGCACAAGCTGCAGCAGCGCGTCCACCAGCTGGAGGCGGAGAAGGTGAATGAGAGGAACCTGCACCGTCTGGCTCGCCAGCAGAGGAACAAGCTGGTCAATGAGGGCAGGGACAAGAACGGCAAGATCCAAGGTGAGCTCTTTAGCTCTCCGGAAACAGAAACATGTTTACTATCAGTCTGAACGGCGTGTCGATGCAGAGCTGGAGAGGGATTTCAACGAGCTGCAGATGACGAAGTTCGGCCGGCTGGTGGATCTGGAGACTCTGCAGATGATGACGGGCAGCAGGAAGCTGGAGGAGCTGAAGCAGGAGAAGCTGCACTTAGAATCAATTCAAGCCAAGGATGTGCAAGAATGGGAGGCAAGTTCTCCAGAAACAGAACCATCTCTCTGTCATTTAGGAACTGAAACTGCTAAGACAAGCTCTGCTAACGTTTGCTGTAAAATCCAGGCCAAGATAGAGGAGAGGCTGGAGGCTCTAACGGCAGAGATGAAGAACAGCAACGAGCATCTCTTCAACATGACGAGTCTGTGGGAGCAGAAGAAAGGGCTGGAGCCCAAACTCAACGCCAGGCAGAAGAAAATAGTCAGTTTCTCACACAGATTACATTAGCTGGGTTTCCAGCAACAACTTTTAATCCACATTCTGAAACAGTTGATGAAAAGGGGAAAATTCAAAATAACTTCCTCCATCTTGTAAAACAGTTTCCACACTAGCTTGAAATGGTTTCTGGCTAAAGGGGAGATGGACACACATGTGGTGAATAATTTCTGACATAGCGCCTTACCAGAGCCACAAACAATGAAAATTTTCATTCACTCAAGATTTGCATGACAATATGATGGAAACATGGCTACTGTGGGCAAGTACAAGGTAACAGCTTACCATATTAGCCATGTTTCTCTCAATGTTTTTTTCTGCGTATTTTGAAATATTGCATTAGAAAAGGTTGATTCAAACTTTAAAAAATCTAAATAACTTCCTCAGTTTTTATACTTGCTTGATGTAGATTTGGGCTTTTCTGGAAAAGAGTTCATGCACTAAAGGCGAGATGGAAACACTTTGTCGAATAATCTCTGACGTAACGGGTCAGCGCCTTACCAGAGGCATGAAACTCAAAAAATGTCCAAACCTCCAGCTGGGAGAGGAGGACATGTTTGCCAAACAAGATGGCCGCCATTGGCGTGCCAACATCACTCTGAAGTATGGAAACCCAAAGAGTGTATTGGTGAAAAAATATCCAGATTTTCCTTAAATTGAATCTTCAAAGACAACATTTTTTATTATTTGATAAATTGATCATCTGCGACCAAAATGACGATTTTATGCTTTGATTTTGGGTTTTCTTGACCTTTTAACCTAGCGGTAGGTTTGAGATCCAGCCAGGAAGGTTGCTGGTTCGGTTCTTAACGTCTGGTTTGTGTTCCTGCAGGGCAGACAGCAGTTCCAGGACCACCGGAGACGGATGGACCAGGACGCCATCTGGCAGTACCAGGAGCTGATAGTGAGGCAGACGCAGCAGGTTGACGCTATGTGGAGCGACATCAACCTCCTGTCCACCAGCGGGGGAAACGTGTTGCCCAATAACTGCCTCCTGCTGCCTCCCACCACCCTGCTGCCCACACCCATCGCTGACCAGACAGAAATCAACAAAAATATACCAGCAGAGGGCGCTGGTCTACTGTAGACAGCAAGATGAAGCTACAAAGCAGCACAGCTGGGGCTGCAGTGTTTTCTGTATCAATTAGAGAGATGCATACGGAAGAAGATTAGGGCCAATGTTTTAAAAAAATTTAAGAATTCTGAATTTAATCTCAAAATTCTGACTTTTGATCTCAAAAGATTAAAGTCAGAATTGTTTTTTTTTCCAGGGGCACTAATCCTCTTCCGTAGATACATGAACAAAATGAGACACATTTAACTTTTCTTGGGATTTAATGTGTGTTATTTTTTCACAAAAACTGCTGTAATTTTTATAAATAGTTATAAGTTATGAGGATTAAAGGGTTCCCACAATTCAAGTCTTCCAGCTTCTGTTTCTTACCTGTAAACAGCCCAGTTTTAGTCCATGTTCATATCATCCATGAAGTTTATGCTGGTTAGTGATGTAAAAGAGGCTCTTTGTTCTCCAATGTAATGCTAATATTTAGGTTGCTGTGCTTGTAATACTTTGCTGCCATAAGGTACTTTTTTATTTTGAGCACTATCTCAGTGAAACTTGAAGGGCTTTTGTCAGACCTGAGGAACTCCAATGCGTTTTCCACATTGTTGCAGTTCATTTTTGTTGCTGGGAACAGAACGACTCCTGTGGGGTTGGGCCCAAATCAACAGCACTCAGACTGGAGGTGTAAGCAGCGTGTCGGCGCATCCTCAAAAAGTCTTAAATTCATATTAAAAATGTAAGTTAGCCTGAAATATGTTGTTTAAAGGTCTTAATGCTTTTTCTTCAATAACTTTTTTTGTCAGGAAAAAGTTTGAGTCATGCACAGACATCTTCAGCTCTGTGAGGTGGTAGAGGCTACTGCTAACTAGCTGCTAATATACCCTTAGCTTTTTTGCTGTATGTTATTTGATCATAAAAAGTTAATATTTTTGTAAAGACTGTCACCGGTTCTGTAAGAAGGAATGGACCAGAACTCCAGCAATGCATCATGAAAACCTTGTGGAAGGAAACCAGAACATTTGACCCAAATTAGACTGAAGGAGATTCTGACCAAACCTGAGGAGATGGAAGCAAACTTCTGAATATTAAGTTATGAAACTGTCTCCAATATATATTTTTATATAACTATTCTCTTTCTTATTTCTGAATCATGAGGCTTTTCACATTCCTGGGTAAAAGTTACTCAAGACATCAAAATGTACAAATAATATGAATTCTGATTGACTAGAAGTTACCTGTGGAAAACCACAAGGGTCAGAACTGGGTCCTAAACTTTTCTTACTTTACATAAATGATTTATGCAATGAATCTAATTTGTTAACATTTACTTTATTTGCTGATACATTATTTTGATCTGGTCAGTTTGGAGCAGCAACAGTTTAATGGAAGGAGAATTACAAATATTAATTATGTGACAAAAATAGATTAACACTAAATTATGGAAAAAGTTGTAATATTTAGGAACAAGAAAATAAAAATGAAAAATATCACTTGACAAAAAATTACATTCTAATGCTTTTATTGATAAGGTAAAATCTAGAATGTAAAAATCTTGCAATAGTTTCCACAATCAGTTTTTCTGAACAAGAAATCACTTTACATGTTTTAATGTTGCCTAATTCTTCCATAAATTAATTATTGTGTGTAGATCCGGGGAAACTCACATAAAACCAACACAAACCTCCAGAAGAAAATGATTTTCTCCAAAGAGAAAAATGTTCTGCAGGTTCAGAGTTTCAGGAAGAAGTTCTGAATGAAGAATTAAGATTTTCCCACCGTATGCTTTAAAGCATTGACCTCTGACCTTCATGGGATGGGAATGTTTTACTTTAAATCAGGACTTTCTGTAAGGCAGAGTTGATGAAAAAATCTTTTTAATGCAAATATTTAAATTTGAACAGGAAAAGAACAGAATGAGCAGCAAATGAACCAAATGCAGAAGAAAAATGTTTTTATTTAAAACACATGAAGAAAAACTGCAGCAAATTTACAAAAGGAAGATTTAATATTAAAATCTGACATGTTGAGAAAAATAGGAGCCAATAGAACTTTCAATCAATTAAACAGCTGCAGCTGATCTAGAATGCTGCTGCTGGCGTTCTCACTAAAACCAGGAAGATAGAGCACATAACACCAGTTTTAAAGTCCCTCCACTGGCTCCCTGTAGCTCAAAGAATAGACTTTAAAATACTGTTGTTAGTTTATAAATCACTGAACGGCTTAGCACCACAATACATTAAAGATCTGCTGTTGTTGTATCAACCTTCCAGACCTCTCAGGTTCCGGTTCTGGTTCTGCTCTGCATCCCCAGAACCAGAACCAAACGAGGAGAAGCAGCATTCAGCTTCTATGCACCACAAATTTGGAACAAACTTCCAGAAAACTGTAAAACAGCTGAAACACTGACTTCTTTTAAATCTCAACTAAAAACCCACCTGTTTAGGATTGTATTTGAAACGTAATCAATTACAAATTTATTGATGGAACTTGACTTAATGTTGTGTTTTGATTGTTGATTCTATGTTGCTTTGTGTTTCTGTGTGTCAAGAAAATCCGAGCTCATCCCACTTCCCCATGCTGGAGATTTTAGTTTAACAGTAATAATAAATAAAGTTATCTTTAAAATGAATCACTCAAGTGACATCAAGGCCCAGCAGTAGACTTAAGTGTCAATAAAATAAATCTGGTTGTGTGTGTTGTTTTTGTCTCATGCAAACTTTGCTTTAATTCTACTTTTTTCTATCTAATCATAAGAAATCATAGTCAGACAGAGAGAGTCATGAAACAGGAAAAGCAGGTTTCCTGGAAAAAGAGGAAGTATGTTTCCAGCCTGCAGATTTATAAAAATAGCTGAGACTATTTTAAAGTATGAAAGTTTAAAAAAATTAAATCTAAACATTTTGAGTAATTTGATAAGATTCAAAGTAAAATACTTATATTAATATTGATTTACTTGTAATAATACTTACACTTACATTTGTGGGAACACTTATAAGAAAAACAAGCAAACGTAACTTTGGTATCAAATAATTAGAATAATAGATTATTCTTGGTTTCTTTTCAGAAAACATCTGTAATAACTCACATTAAGATTATAATAAGAATAATTAATAAGTTATGGTTATAAAATTATAAATGAATGCTAAATCAGAGAAGCTAAAGAAAATAAATGTGATATAAATGTGATTTTGACATTGAACTTGAAATGGTGTAAAAGGTTATAAAACTGCAATTAAACATCACTTATATGTTGGAGGTAGATGGTAGGTGAAAGGTGACAGGCTTAGGGAAAAAGGGGAACTAACAGGAGAGCAGAGATGATCAGCACCTTATTTGGACATAGGAGGTTGAGTAACCCTGAGACATTAGCACAGACATCATGACATGATGTCTCTTAAGACAGTGACGGATATGAGATCATCTGTCTAAGCAGACAGATAAACCCTATATAAGGTGGGTGCAAAAGAGGAACCTTCAGTTGGATCCTCCGGGCAGCTTCGAGCCAAGATCGAGATGGACAAAGAACTCTGCAGCTGAAGAAGAGCCGGGGCCACAGAGCCGGAGACTGTCCTGTGCATGCATGGGGACCAACCCGTCTGGCCCACAATCTGTGGCTTCGAATCGCACTTCTCTCATCGGCTGGGTTCTGACCCCAAAGACAAAGATGAAGACAAAGACAAGGAAGAAGAACTGGTGCCTTTTTTTCTGCCAGCACCAAGTCCTGTGTGACCTCACCATCCATGCGGAGAAGAAGCTCATCAGACCTACAGAGATCCCTGCCTTCGTCGATCAACTTCTTCCTCCTGCTGCAGCATCTTCTTCATCATCAAGCCAGGTCTGGGGTTCGAAACACCAAACTCTGTCCGTCTCCCTCAAAGGTTCCCTTTTTTAGTTCTCAGTGTCAGCAGTAGGGAAAGATAGACTAGATGATTGATTTTACTTATTTGATTATTTCTGCTACTGAATTAAGCTGTACTGACCCTTGCAAAAATGCCTTACTAATAAAATATTTAGCATAAAGAAAATCTAAAGATGTTGTGGACATTCAGTTAATGAGTCACCTTAAAGTTCTTTGATGGTTGTAAAATAGCTGTGATGTTTGATTCTGGAGAGGAAAAAGTGGAAAATGTTTTTAGGTTGCTGGTAGCCCATATGTAAAACATCATCCTTGGGACTCGCCCGAGTCACTAAAACCTACCTGGTTCAATAACAAATGCAAGCTGTAAAATAGAGAACGAGCGACCGTTAACAGGTGTGCTCTGTGAAACTAGTTGGCTGTAGGCTGCTCAGTCTGGCTAATTCACAGGGGGAAGAAGGGTGGGACACCTGGATGTAGGCCGTCAGATAACCAGGCGAATCGTTTCTCGAAACCAGCTTAAACAGAGTTTACTTCAGTTCTGGACAGGGTAAATCAAGTCAACAACAAGTGGCGCCACAACACGTTGGGCGCCACTTGTTGTTGCGCCACACCCCCCCCTCCTTTCTGTCTCTACTCTCTCACTCTCGTACTTCCTCTTCTGAGAGGGGAGATGTGCTACCAGCTCTCCTTCTAACGGGTTAATTGAGTTTCCTAAATCTGCTGGGATTTACCCTGTCCAGAACTGAAGTAAACTCTGTTTAAGCTGGTTTCGAGAAACGATTCGCCTGGTTATCTGACGGCCTACATCCAGGTGTCCCACCCTTCTTCCCCCTGTGAATTAGCCAGACTGAGCAGCCTATAGCCAACTAGTTTCACAGAGCACACCTGTTAACGGTCGCTCGTTCTCTATTTTACAACTTGCATTTGTTATTGAACCAGGTAGGTTTTAGTGACTCGGGCGAGTCCCAAGGATGATGTTTTACATATGGGCTGCCAGCAACCTAAAAACATTTTCCACTTTTTCCTCTCCAGAATCAAACATCACAGCTATTTTACAACCATCAAAGAACTTTAAGGTGACTCATTAACTGAATGTCCACAACATCTTTAGATTTTCTTTATGCTAAATATTTTATTAGTAAGGCATTTTTGCAAGGGTCAGTACAGCTTAATTCAGTAGCAGAAATAATCAAATAAGTAAAATCAATCATCTAGTCTATCTTTCCCTACTGCTGACACTGAGAACTAAAAAAGGGAACCTTTGAGGGAGACGGACGGAGTTTGGTGTTTCGAACCCCAGACCTGGCTTGATGATGAAGAAGATGCTGCAGCAGGAGGAAGAAGTTGATCGACGAAGGCAGGGATCTCTGTAGGTCTGATGAGCTTCTTCTCCGCATGGATGGTGAGGTCACACAGGACTTGGTGCTGGCAGGAAAAAAGGCACCAGTTCTTCTTCCTTGTCTTTGTCTTCATCTTTGTCTTTGGGGTCAGAACCCAGCCGATGAGAGAAGTGCGATTCGAAGCCACAGATTGTGGGCCAGACGGGTTGGTCCCCATGCATGCACAGGACAGTCTCCGGCTCTGTGGCCCCGGCTCTTCTTCAGCTGCAGAGTTCTTTGTCCATCTCGATCTTGGCTCGAAGCTGCCCGGAGGATCCAACTGAAGGTTCCTCTTTTGCACCCACCTTATATAGGGTTTATCTGTCTGCTTAGACAGATGATCTCATATCCGTCACTGTCTTAAGAGACATCATGTCATGATGTCTGTGCTAATGTCTCAGGGTTACTCAACCTCCTATGTCCAAATAAGGTGCTGATCATCTCTGCTCTCCTGTTAGTTCCCCTTTTTCCCTTAGCCTGTCACCTTTCACCTACCATCTACCTCCAACATATAAGTGATGTTTAATTGCAGTTTTATAACCTTTTACACCATTTCAAGTTCAATGTCAAAATCACATTTATATCACATTTATTTTCTTTAGCTTCTCTGATTTAGCATTCATTTATAATTTTATAACCATAACTTAATTATTCTTATTATAATCTTAATGTGAGTTATTACAGATGTTTTCTGAAAAGAAACCAAGAATAATCTATTATTCTAATTATTTGATACCAAAGTTACATTTGCTTGTTTTTCTTATAAGTGTTCCCACAAATGTAAGTGTAAGTATTATTACAAGTAAATCAATATTAATATAAGTATTTTACTTTGAATCTTATCAAATTACTCAAAATGTTTAGATTTAATTTTTTTAAACTTTCATGCTTTAAAATAGTCTCAGCTATTTTTATAAATCTGCAGGCTGGAAACATACTTCCTCTTTTTCCAGGAAACCTGCTTTTCCTGTTTAATGACTCTCTCTGACTGACTATGATTTCTTATGATTAGATAGAAAAAAGTAGAATTAAAGCAAAGTTTGCATGAGACAAAAACAACACACACAACCAGATTTATTTTATTGACACTTAAGTCTACTGCTGGGCCTTGATGTCACTTGAGTGATTCATTTTAAAGATAACTTTATTTATTATTACTGTTAAACTAAAATCTCCAGCATGGGGAAGTGGGATGAGCTCGGATTTTCTTGACACCCCCTCCACGAGGTCAGACCTTTCACATGCTGGGAGTCCATCACCCTCCTGCAGTTCACCGTCCTCAACCCTGGAAAGAGAAGATGTTCGTCTGGGATGTGAAGATGCAGATTCTTCATCCTCAGTTTTCACAGAGGGCTCAGTGTAGTCATCAAAACTCCACTTCTCTTGACATGTGTTTGTAATGATGTAAAGCACTTTGAAATGCCTTGCTGCTGAAATGTGCTATACAAATAAAATTTGATTGATTGATAGAAACAGAAAATGTTCAGTGATTGAGAAAAACTGATCAACATTTCAATAAAATCTGATGCATGAAAGGAAAAAATAAGAGAAACATCTTGATATTCAGTGAGAAGCTTTGACTGGAAACAAACAGGAAAACATGAGGATCCTGGAATAATCCCAGTTTCAAACTTCACAGGATGGGACGAAGGAAAAGTTTCCAAGGATTCAATCAGAATTGTTTCACCAAGAAATAGATTGTAGAGACTGAACTATCTGTTCAACAGTGAGAAAGTTTCTCTGACAGGAGGAAAATCTTTAGACTCTTTAGACTCAACTCAGCACAGAAACACTGAAGAAACAGAGCTGAACCAGAATCCAGGAATCAGAGGTTCAGTGAATGTGGTGTCGAAGGTGTGGAGGAGGATCAGTGAGTCAGAGGAAACTCTGTAGAAGGACAGAATGCCAGCAGGACAGTCCACATACACTGCTACTCTGTTAGAGACAGAGGAGGAGGAGAGACGAGTTACTCTTTCATTGTGCCTGACAGAGTAACCGTCAACATCACAGCAGATCAGACTCCAGGAATGATCATTCCATCCAAACACACAATCTCTACAGTCTCCTTTCCTCCTGATTCTTCTGTAACTCACTGATATATCAACTCTTCCTCTCCACTCAACCTCCCAGTAACAGCGACCAGTCAGACCAGTTCTACACAGCAGCTGAGGCCAAACATCAAATCTGTCTGGATGATCAGGATATGACTGAAGCTCCTCCAAATGTGTCACCTTCCTGTTGTCTTCAGACAGTTTGATCTCTCTGCTCACTGTGTTTGTGTCGATGGTGAGTTGACAGGAATCTGATGGAGAGAACAAACACAATCCAGCTGCAGTTATTGATCATTTATTGACACTTTGATGATGACTCCTGAATGAGTGATGTGACAGTTTGAAGATGGTTGAATGTGAGCTGCTTTGTTGTCATGAATCAGATGAAAAACACACTTACACTTCCTCAGACCTGGTGTCAAGAATGGGACTCCAGCAGGCTCCACCCTGAAAGGAGGAGGGGGGTCAGACCATCAGTCTCTTTCAGCAGCAAACATGGACATTACATGTCTCTCAGACACACATTGTCCTCCACTGAGACAGGAACAGTCCAACATTTGGATTGCAAACTGCAGTGGATGTAGGAAGGACAGTTGGTGCTGCTGCAGCACAACTCATTTCTCCAAAAACAGGAAAAGCTCCAACAGAGAGGAGAAAGGGAATCCCTCAGTAACAACCTGAAGAAACTCACTGAAGCCTAAAAGGACATCAGGAAACTAAGGAAACATTTCTGGAAGCTCAACCTGATTTAATAATCAGCATTAAAATACAATCAATCCAAACTCTAACACAACACCTGGATACCTGTTCCATCCACACTCCCACACACAGATGAAGGAATGAAACACTAAACAGCCCTGCTGCTGAAAACCTGCTGTGGCCTCACTGTAATATCCAGAAATACAAACATTAAAAAGGAGAAACTGCATCACATTCAACAAAGAGTTCAACAAGAATCAAAGATTTGATCTCTGAGCTCAGACTCACAAACCAGGGAGAGGCTTCCATCATCACATACCTCTGACAAACACCTCCAACCTTTCAGCACTTCCTCTACCAACCAACACCACCAGGTGGCGCTGCTGCACACATTTACAATTAGACCAAGAAGAAGCAGCATCCTGAATCCAGCAGCTGCAGTAATGGCTTGTGAAAGTGTCCAAGGAGCATCTGGAACCAGAACCAGCAGATCCAACAGTCCAGAGAGTCTTTGTTTGCATCTTTCCTCTCAGATTTCCAAGCTGCTCTGAGAGGGAAATGACATCATCATTCTACTGATGATGTCACGCTCTGATGTCACTGATCAGGAGCTGCTGGACTTGTACATTTCCAGCATGGAGGACAGAGAAGATCTCAGCTCTGATGAGGAGCTGGCCTGCCTTCAACCTGATTCAGGGTCAAAGAAATATTTCCAGATGAAGTCAGACTAAAATGTTGGATTGTCCTGCTGTTGCAATCAGAGGCCAAGAAGAAGCTTCAAGTTCTTCTCCTGTTCAGCTCTACGTTCCTGTCAGAGACTTCAGCTCCTCATGAGGAGAACAACTAAAGCCTGGAACAGACTGACACTAACATCCTGACATCTCATCCCTGAACAAAGCTTTGCAGCATCAAGGTGACTCTTAGCGCCATATATGGACAGATTTCCTCTAAAGGGGGCGGAGCCTGGATTGGAGGAACCAGCAGCAGCTTCCAGGAACAAACCTTGGGAACCTCTGGAGGAGAACATGGAGATGAGATTCCTGCTTTAATCAGTGGATTCATTGATAGAAAACATGATGACTGAAATATCTGAGAGCTGCAGCTCCATTTTCTACAGATCTGCTGGAACATCAGATAGAAATGAAGAATTTCATCATTTCACATCAAATCTGTTCATCTTCCACAGAAACAACTGAATTATTGACCTGAACTGGTTCTAAAGGTCTGGATGGTAAAAACATCCATTGTTTTTATGTCTCATTAGTTTCCAGAAAGAGTTGAAATGTTTCAGAAGCTTTTATCCAGCAGCTCAGTAAAGATCTCTCCTCTTTCCAACCTGATTTAGTCCATGAAGCAGAACATCTCTGCTGCTGCAGCAACAGGAGGAAACTTCTCCAGCTCTCAACTTCTACACTCTGACTGCTTGGAAACAGATCAGGGAGGAACAGCCTTTTCTCCAGGCTGCCTCCTCCTGACTCTAGCGCCACCTACTGGCTGTTCACCAGAGGTGGAGAAAGAACTCAAACAATGTACTGAAGTAAAAGTACAAATAAACAGACAAAAAAGTTCTCTAGTAAAAGAACCACATTAACATTTTACTTGAATATTTAAAAATACTTAAATTATTAAAAGTAAAAGTACTTGCTGAATGTATTAACTAATGGTTAATACAATATCATTAAGATTAACTATCATATTTAACTGCAATACATCAGTAATGAGCCATTTAATGATCAATGCTGCAGATAAATGATGTTTTATTGTGTTTACTCTCTGTGACAGTTTAGATTTCTGATCCATCTGACCAACATGAAGTTACTTTTCTTCTCATCTTTGCTTCTTGGTGCTGATTGGTCTGGAGCTCCATCAAATATTGTTTTAAAGTCCTTTCTGCCATTAGTAGATCATCATGGAAATCTAACTGAACTTCTATTTTATTAATTTAGTCAACTATTAAACTCTATTAAACCCATCTAACTCTTTAATTTTCCTTGTGAGCCGTTCTTAGTCAGGAGAATATTCCAGAAAACTGGGTAATGATCTCAGCCTCCAGATGAGGCGTCTAATAAATCTCATTTCACAATCAGCTGAAATCTTCCTGGACACTAGAGTTAAATCAAGGACTGATCCATTTCCTGGATCAACATCTGTTCTTGTCTCTTGTGCTGGCAGTAATTCTTCCCAGCCAGCAGGTTGTGGTGCTTTAATGTTAAGTTTGTTATTGAACAGTATAATGATTTCAGAAACACATGCATAATTGTTAGGTGAAATATATTATCATATATTTGTTGTTTCATTTATAACAATAGCGTTACTTATATGATGTTCCGTCTTATATGCCTTAATTGTTTTCTTTTCCTTCAGCATAAATAATGTTTCTGTATTGTTTGATTTACTTTATTTCCGTTTTACAAGAGGCCTCCCTGAAGGGAAGCAGTGACAACTGTGCTCACAGGGTTTATTGCTCAGCAGGACTGCTTCTTGCTTTGACCTGTTAGATAGCTGTAGAACCGTCGCCTTGAAGATGTACGACCTGTTCTGTTTTTACTCTGTCTTAATGCAAGATAACATGTGTTCAGTTAGTGATTGTCATTAGCACTGCAACTAAGTAATGAAATGTTTTGTCCCCACCCCTTAGAGTTGCAGTGTTCTCTGTGATAGGGACTCTGAAAGTAATAAAAAGAGAGGAGCAGACAAATGTGTTTCAGAGCGGTTGGAGATTTGTAACTGGAAACACATCTCTGTCCGTTCTCCTCGCGAGATCAAAAGAATCTAACTCTCTTGTCTTTTCTGTGTTTGTTCAATTTGTCTTTAATAGGTGTCAAACCTGACAATAATCTTTGACACAGGCAGTTTATCAGTCTTCATTTAATCATTCTTCATCCTGTTTTGTTGGTTAGAGAAAGTACTGCTTGTAAGTATTTTGTTTTATTTTATTATATCTGAGACAACACTGAGCTAAATTTGTGGGCATTTATGTTGCAAAAGGTTGATGTTTGTAAAGCTGATTGTGACATGTTGTTTACACAGTATTAAGTATTTGTGCCTTTGCCATTTGTATGATTTGACTACTGTTGTATTCTAAATCATGTTTTTCATCTTTATTTGCAGTTTCACTCTTATGGCATTGAAAGCAACGTCAATTAAAGTGACATATGCCTGTCAATCATCTAAGAGTTTATCTATCTGCACAACTGTTACTTGGAAACACAGTGGGAGCAGAACGTCTCTCTTAAACCATCCAGACATCATCAGTTCTTAACCTCTAAATATTCTTCTGCTGTAGAAGTTCTGACAAACTGAACTCTGATAGGAAACAGTTTCAAACTGATTTTCTCTCTCCAACCTCTTGGTTCCACATGGAGCTATATTTGGCCCCCTGCTGCTCTGACTACCATCTCATTGTGGTTCCAGTAGATGGGTCGGTTTCCCAGGTTCATTCAGCACCATGTGAAAGATTAATACAGTTTAAATGGGCGGCTGATTGCAAAGTTACCCAGTCAAAATTAACAGAAAAAACTTGAGTTATTTAGCTTGTCATAAGAGACAAAATGAGGTTAAAATTTTATCCATTAATTTATAAATGTCATGGTTGTAAACTAGATACTTAATTATCAAACTATTTAGCTTCAAACTAAATGTTTTCCAGCAGACTGACTAAAGACATTTCTCCCTCTTCCTCCTCTATCAGACCTTCTCTGGTCCTGCAGCAGGTTCCTCCATACCTGAGAGCTTCCAGTCTCCAGTGTGGATCCTTCAGTCCAGCCCACAGCAGCTTCACTCCTGAGTCTCCTGGATGATTGTAGCTCAGGTCCAACTCTTTCAGATGGGAGGGGTTGGAGGTCAGAGCTGAGGCCAGAGAAGCACAGCCTTTCTCTGAGACCAAACAGCCTGATAAGCTGCAGACACACAATTCATCACATGATGAGAATATGAGAACATTGAGGTGGAACCTAAGGTCTGAACTGATCGCTGGCTGATGGATGGATGGATTTGTAACATGTGGAATAAATAAGAAAGTCAATTAACTGCTGGGATCCGTAAGATGCAGTAATTTGTCAAGTGTCCAGAGTTACCTGAGAGTTTCCAGGTTGCAGTTTGGTCTCTTCAGTCCAGCAGAGAGAAGCTTCACTCCTGAATCCTGCAGGTTGTTGTTACTCAGGTCCAGTTCTCTGAGTCTGGAGGACTGGGAGCTGAGAACTGAGGACAGAGCTTTACAGCTTCTCTCTGAGAGGTTACAGCCACTCAGTCTGAGGAGACAGGGAGAAAATTTATTAAACAATTCTTCAAAATGTGTCTTTTTTCCTGTCAACAATGTTCCTCTTTACTGATTTAAGGTTTTATATATAATTATGTTGCCTTTTGTTGTGAACTGGTTCAGTCTATAGATGGGCCTCCAGCCATGAAGGACTGAACAAAAGGCAACAAGGAGGCTGGCAAGAGAAATATTAAATTCCTCTATGAACTAAATTAATCCCATCTCAGTTTTAACAGAAAGAGTCCAATGAAGCCTGAGAATCAAGGCTGGGCTGAAGAACAGCATCAGGCTTAGTTTGAGGATCAGCATCAGAGCTGGTTTTTTAGGTATTAATGACTGTTTAGGTTGAAAGATCTCTTGTGGTCTGTATGACAGTGAATTTTAAGAAGATTCTGACTTTGTATTATATATATTCTAGATAAATTCCTCTATTTGTTTCTCTGAATATAGATGATTATTTTAACATGTTGCTCATCCTCTTCCTGTTACTGAAACATTTCCACTTATTCTAGAATCTATAATTAATCTCAGCCATATCTCTTCAATGCCAATAATATCTGTTAATGTAATTTATCTGAACAGTCTAACTTCCTGTGCATCAGCCAATCAGCTTGTATTTTCTCAGTAGATCCATCAGTGGAAGCCCCGCCCAGCCCATGATGCTCCTGGTTTGTGAAGACAGAGAGACAAACTGAACTCTGATAGGAAACAGTTTCAAACTGATTTTCTCTCTCCAACCTCTTGGTTCCACATGGAGCTATATTTGGCCCCCTGCTGCTCTGACTACCATGTCATTGTGGTTCCAGTAGATGGGTCGGTTTCCCAGGTTCATACAGGACCATGTGGAAAATGGTGCTACATGCTAATAGGCTGTTCTTTGCAAAGTTATACAGTCAAAATTAACAGAAATAATTTTAGTTATTCAACTGTCATTAGAGACAAACAGATCTTCAGAATATCAAGTTATATTTTCACCATGTTATTCATTCACCTATAAATCTCATTGTTCCAAACTAAATATTTAATTATCAAACTACAAATTCAGCTTCAAACTAAATGTTTCCCAGCAGACTGACTAAAGACATTTCTCCCTCTTCCTCCTCTATCAGACCTTCTCTGCTCCTGCAGCAGGTTCCTCCATACCTGAGAGCTTCCAGTTCTGTAGGTGATAAAAATCAACATCAGTCACATGTACAATGGATTAGGAAGTCTAACAATTGCTGGGAGGGAGGATCTACAATAATGCTCCTTGTGTGCATCATGATGCAGCAATCTGTCAAATATCCAGAGCTACATTATCAATGTTAGCCTGAACCCAACCTTTCTAAATATCTCTCTTCTTGGTTCATTCAGGCTGCAGTAAAGGAAAACCAGCCATGTTTGTGTGTGGAGACTGAGCATGGTTACCTATCTCACAGGAAGACATCTATAACAAAAAAGAAGGAGGTGTGGCTTCAATATTTAAGAATACCATAAATTGTAGTAAAATCTCTTTGGGTCACTTCACCTCTTTTAAGTATCTTGGAATTGAGGTAAAAGGCCACAAACGAACTTTGACAGTAACTCTATACAAAACTCCAACTTTTGTGGAAAATTTCTTTACTGACTTGAATGAGCTTCTATCTCTTATATGTATTGATTATGATTGTTTAATAATTGTTGGTGATTTCAACATTCATGTTGACAACCCCCAAGACAGAGGGGCAAAAAAGCTTGCTAATATTTTAGAGACTTTTGGTCTAACACAACATGTCGAACAAGCAACACACACTCAAGGACACACACTGGACCTGGTTATCAGTAAGGGTGTGAATATTTCCAATGTCTCTGTAACTGATGTCGCCTGTCACATCACTTCCTGTTATCTTTGAAAGTTCTTTATCTTTTAACCCATTTGGACAAACAGCAACCATCACAAAACGTTCTCTCACTGAAAACACAGCAGAAACTTTTAATCAAATCTACTCTTCTTCCTCACCCTTAAGCTGTAATGACATAGATAAGTTGGTAAATGATTTTCAGTCTAAAGTCTCAGATATCATTGATTCCATTGCCCCAATTAAAATGAAGGTTGTGTCTGATAAAAAGAAATCTCCATGGAGAAATACACAAACAGTTAGATCTGCAAGACAACTCTGCCGCAGGGCAGAACGAAAATGGCGTAAAACTCAACTCCACGTTCATTGTGACATCTATAAAGAAAAACTACGTAACTATCATTTAACACTAAAACATGCAAGAGAGGCTTTCTTTGCGGATGTCAAAAACAAAAACATTAACAATGCTCCAGCTTTATTTGCAACAGTTGACAGAATCACAAACCCTCCTGTGACGTTACCGCCTGAATTCCAATGTTTTGCCGCCTGCAACCAGTTTTCCAGCTTCTTTTCAGAGAAAATTTTAAAAAATCAAAGCATTAATCTGTACATCCACTATAAAGTCAGTACCAATGCTGTGCCCAAACAAAACAAATACAGGAAAAATGACCCAATTCCAACTACTTAATTATAAAACCCTACAGGAAGTTATAAGTCAACTAAGCTCCAGTTCCTGCTGTCTGGATGTCCTAGATCTATAACTCTAGAACATTTCTTTAAGAAAGTCCTGCCTGTTGTTGCTGCTGATCTGATCCAGATAGTAACTCATCGCTCTCATCAGGCGTTTTCCCCCAGGCTTTGAAAACAGCAGTAATCAAACCACTGATAAAAAAGAACAATCTGGACAAATCACTACTGCAGAATTACAGGCCGACCTCTGACCTCTGACCTCTCATTCATCAGCAAAGTTATTGAAAAAGCTGTTTAAACAATTAACTAGCTTCCTAACTATAACCAACCTCTTTGACTCCTTCCAGTCTGGTTTTCATGCTCACCACAGCACAGAGACCGCCCTCGTAAAAGTGTTCAATGACATCCATATAAATACGGACTGTGGGAGAACCACAGTGCTGGTTCTGTTGGACCTCAGTGCAGCTTTTGACACTGTTGATCATGATATATTACTGAATCGACTGGAGAGTTGGGTCGGACTCTCCGGTCCAGTGCTTAACTGGTTTGAATCTTACATAAAGAACAGGGATTTCTTTGTTTCAATTGAAAACTTCTCATCAAAGAGGTCATAGGTCACATGTGGGATACCCCAAGGTTCAATCCTAGGACCCCTTTTATTCAATATTTATATGCTCCCACTAGCTCAGGTTATAACAGGAAATAATATTAGCTACCATAACTATGCAGATGACACACAGCTCTACATTACGATGTCACCAGGTGACCTTTGACCCCATCCAATCACTGAACAGATGCTTAGAACAGATAAATGTGTGGATGTGCCAAAACTTTCTCCAGCTGAACAGAAACAAAACTGAAGTTATTATTTTTGGATCTAAAGAGGAACGATCTAGAGTTATAGATCTAGAGTCATAGATCTAGAGTTATAGATCTAGAGTAATAGATCTAGAGTCAATGCACAGCTTCAGTTATTAAACTGAAAACCAGCGATCAGCCCGAAACCTGGGAGTAGTGATGGACTCTGACCTGAACCTCCAGAGCCACATAAAGACAGTTACAAAGTCGGCCTTCTATCACCTGAAGAACATTTCCAGGATTAAAGGACTAATGTCTCAGCCAGATCTAGAGAAACTCATCCATGCCTTCATCTTCAGTCGTATTGATTATTGCAACAGCGTCTTCACAGGTCTGTCCAACAAATCAATCAAACAGCTGCAGCTGATCCAGAATGCTGCTGCAGGCGTTCTCACTAAAACCAGGAAGATAGAGCACATAGCACAAGTTTTAAAGTCCCTCCACTGGCTCCCTGTAGCTCAAAGAATAGACTTTAAAATACTGTTGTTAGTTTATAAATCACTGAACGGCTTAGCACCACAATACATTAAAGATCTGCTGTTGTTGTATCAACCTTCCAGACCTCTCAGGTTCTGGTTCTGGTTCTGCTCTGCATCCCCAGAACCAGAACCAAACGAGGAGAAGCAGCATTCAGCTTCTATGCACCACAAATTTGGAACAAACTTCCAGAAAACTGTAAAACAGCTGAAACACTGACTTCTTTTAAATCTCAACTAAAAACCCACCTGTTTAAGATTGTATTTGAAATGTAATCAATTACAAATTTATTGATGGAACTTGACTTAATATCGTGTTTTGATTGTTGATTCTATGTTGCTTTGTGTTTCTGTGTTTGTAATGATGTAAAGCACTTTAAAATGCCTTGCTGCTGAAATGTGCTATACAAATAAAATGTGATTGATTGATTGATATAATTATTTTACTCTACTATTGCAAAAACATTTACATCCTAACTGATAGAATGTAATGGACAGAAATCTGGTTTCACCAGAATTGAGGACATTTTACCTGAGAGTTTCCAGGTTGCAGTTTGGACTCTTCAGTCCAGCAGAGAGAAGCTTCACTCCTGAATCCTGCAGGTTGTTGTTACTCAGGTCCAGTTCTCTGAGACTGGAGGACTGGGAGCTGAGAACTGAGGACAGAGCTTCACAGCTTCTCTCTGAGAGGTTACAGTCACTCAGTCTGAGGAGACAGGCAGAAAAACTCTGTTATTCAGCAAATGACAAAAAATTATTTCTTTATTTCAAGTCAAGAATGTTCTTCTTGGAAAGATTGAAAGGACTTTTAACTTCATATATTTTTATGTTGACTTTTATTGTGAATTGGCTCATTTTGTAGATGGTTCTCCTGTCTTGAAGGATTGAACAACAGACAACAAGGAGGGTGGCAAGAGAAATATTACAATCCACCATGAACTAAATTTCAGTGTCAGTTTTAACAGAAAGAGTCCAGTAGAAATCTAGGCTGAAGAAAAGCATCAGGGCTGGTTTGAGGGAAAACACCAGCTTCAAGCAAAGCAGAGAGAATCTCAGATTTCATCTTATCCTTTTTGAACTGCTTTGATACAGAGATGGAAAACTGAGCAGCAACTGACAAAAGCTGTTCCTTTGAGCAACAAGCTAACTATTCAACTTCAAACTAAATGTTTCCCAGCAGACTGACTAAAGACGTTTCTCCCTCTTCCTCCTCTATCAGACCTTCTCTGCTCCTGCAGCAGGTTCCTCCATACCTGAGAGCTTCCAGTCTCCAGTGTGGATCCTTCAGTCCAGCCGACAGCAGCTTCACTCCTGAGTCTCCTGGATGATTGTAGCTCAGGTCCAACTCTTTCAGATGGGAGGGGTTGGAGGTCAGAGCTGAGGCCAGAGAAGCACAGCCTTCCTCTGAGACCAAACAGCCTGATAAGCTGCAGACACACAATTCATCACATGATGAGAACATTGAGGTAGAACCCAAGGTCTGAAATGGTCATCTTTACAAAAGGAAAAAAGTCAATAAATTAACCTGAGAACATGAAGTAACACCCTTATTCCGTTACATGAGTAATAAAAATCAACACTTGTCACCTGAAGAACGGATCAGAACAGAAACATCTTTCATTTTTCCACAGCAGGGAGTTCAGGTTTACCAGCAACAAGTTTAAGGTAAATGGAAAAATCAGATATTCAAGATAAAGGTAAAAACAAAAATAATAGGAGACTGTAGAGTAAGGACACATTTACAATAGAGGAATAACAATGCTGTACATTTACTAAAAACAGCATAATCAGTTTGAAAAATGTGCAGCTGAGCAGGGCAATTTATAATAATATGTAAGATGTGTATATTTGTATGTTGAAACAGCAATAGACTATTTAAAAGACATTTAAAAAGACTGCGTGTAACAGCTCTGCAGAACAATCAAAAAACCCTCCAGTAAGTAAATACTTAAAGCAAAAGACATGTAACACTTTTTATTTACTTTCACTGCTCAATAGGAAGAAACACACTAACAAAAATCAGACCACAGTTTGTTCATTTCATTACTTCGGCTGAATCTTGATAAACTGCATTGTTATGCCTTAAATCAAAACTGGCTACATTGATTTCATAGACTTAGCTTCTTTTTCTATTGAATGTGGCCAATATTTCAATTATATTTAGCTCTCTAACTCTTACTGTAATAAAAAGAGTTTGAAACTGGAGGGGCTGAGTGTTACCACTAGCCGACAGCTCCGTATGTGAGCCGAGAGCAGAGGGGTTATTGAAGCTGATAGTAATAGAAAATAAAGTATGTCTTTATTTATTATCATCTTCAGTGTACAACCTTTAAAACCACAAAATAAAATTGAAAATGTTTCTATAAAACTCTGGTGCTCAGCCTTACGTTTAAGTTATGATACTTCCCAAATACTTAATTTGTACTTATTTATAGGTTCTCAGCCATCCAGGACATGAAAAAAAAACCACTTATTGCACATCCTATCACAGTTCCACTCTGAAATTAAGTGAGTTCCTGATAGCAACCCATCATTTCACAAATGTTTTTAAAAACAGTCTACATGTCTAGGTGCTTACTTTGGAAGTTATTGGAACACCTGATTTTGATCATTTGGATGGGTGGTCAAATACTTTTGGCAATCTCTACTAGCAACTAGTGGATAGAAATCACTAGGATTGAGAACATTTTACCTGAGAGTTTCCAGGTTGCAGTTTCTACTTTTCAGTCCAGCAGAGAGAAGCTTCACTCCTGAATCCTGCAGGTTGTTGTTACTCAGGTCCAGTTCTCTGAGACTTGAGGACTGGGAGCTGAGAACTGAGGACAGAGCTTCACAGCTTCTCTCTGAGAGGTTACAGTCACTCAGTCTGAGGAGACAGAGAAAAGTCTGTTATGAAACAATTCCTCAAAATTTATGTTCTATCAAATCAGCGATGTTTTTATTGGACAGAGAAGGAACTATATTATTATACACGAACTTTGTATTTGTTGTGAACTGGTTCATTCTACAGTTGGACCTCCAGCCTTAAAGGACAGAACTACAGGTAACAAGGAGGTTGGAAAGAGAATTATAAAATTCCACAATTAACTATATTAATCCAATTTCAATTTTAACATAAAGTGGAGGAGTTTTGCTGCTTGAATATGTAAAATTATGCTCAGCTTCTGAACTAAGTTTGTTACTTTTTTGCGCATCCACCCCAATGGGACACTTTAAAGAGACAATGCAGCAATATATAAACTGAAACATGAGTATTTACCTCATAATTAGCAGATTTCTATCTATCAAATATAAATGCAGTAACAATCTGTGACCTTACAGAGCTTTGTTGGAGGCTTTAACCACTGGCAGCAGCCTCAGAAGAACCTCCTCTGAAGCAGAGTATTTCTTCAGGTCAAACACATCCAGATCTTTTCCTGATGACAATAAGATGAAACCCAGAGCTGACCACTGAGCAGGAGACAGTTTATCTGTGGAGAGACTTCCTGAACTCAGAGACTCAACTAGAGAACGATCATTCAGTTCATTCAGACAGTGGAACAGATTGATGCTTTTCTCTGCAAATCCATTCTCTCTTATCTTCTCCTTGATATATTGAACTGTTTCCTGATTGGTCTGTGAACGATTTCCTGTCTGTGTCAGCAGACCTTTTAGGAGTCTCTGATTGGACTGCAATGAAACTCCCAGGAGGAACCGGAGGAACAAGTCCAGGTGTCCATTTGGACTCTGTAAGGCCTGGTTAACTGCTCTCTGATGGAGATAATTTATATTTGATCTGTTAAATGTAGAGAAATATGATGGTGTATTTTCTTCCATCAGGTTGACACCAGAGTTGATGAAAGTCAGATGAACATGAAGAGCAGCCAGAAACTCCTGAACACTCAGATGGATGAAGCAGAACACCTTGTCCTGGTACAGCCCTCTCTCCTCTTTAAAGATCTCTGTGAACACTCCTGAGTACACTGAGGCTGCTCTGATATCGATGCCACACTCTGTCAGGTCTGATTCATAGAAGATCAGGTTTCCTTTCTGCAGTTGATCAAAAGCCAGTTTTCCCAGAGACTCAATCATCTTCCTGCTCTCTGGGCTCCAGTGTGGATCTGTTTCAGCTCCTTCATCATACTTGACCTTCATCACTTTGGTCTGAACCACCAGGAAGAAGATGTACATCTCAGTCAAGGTGCTGGGCAGCTCTCCTCCCTCTCTGGTCTCCAACACATCCTCCAGAACTGTAGCAGTGATCCAGCAGAAAACTGGGATGTGGCACATGATGTGGAGGCTTCGTGATGTCTTCATGTGGGAGATGATCCTGCTGGCCTGCTCCTCATCCCTGAATCTCTTCCTGAAGTACTCCTCCTTCTGTGGGTCATTGAACCCTCTGACCTCTGTCACCATGCCAACACACTGAGGAGGGATTTGATTGGCTGCTGCAGGTCGTGTGGTTATCCAGAGGAGAGCTGAGGGAAGCAGTTTCCCCCTGATGAGGTTTGTCAGCAGAACATCCACTGAGGTGGACTCTGTAGCATCAGTCAGGATCTCCTTGTTGTGGAAGTCCAGAGGAAGTCGACTCTCATCCAGGCCATCAAAGATGAAAAGAACTTGGAAGTGTTCAAAACTGCAGATTTCTTTGGTTTCACTAAAGAAATGATGAACAAGTTCCACCAAACTGAACTTTTTCTCTTTCAGCACATTCAGCTCTCTGAAAGTGAATGGAAATATGAACTGGATGTTCTGGTGGGCTTTGCCTTCAGCCCAGTCCAGAGTGAACTTCTGTGTTAAGACTGTTTTCCCAATGCCAGCCACTCCCTTTGTCATCACTGTTCTGATTGGTTGATCTCTTCCAGGTGGGACTTTAAAGATGTCTTCTTGTCTGATTGTTGTTTCTGGTCTGTGTGTTTTCCTGGATGCTGTTTCAATCTGTCTGAATTCATGTTCATCATTGACCCCTCCAGTCCCTCCCTCTGTGATGTAGAGTTCTGTGTAGATCTGGTTCAGAAGGGTTGGACTTCCTGCTTTAGCAATCCCCTCAAACACAGACTGGAATTTCTTCTTCAGAGCAGATTTAAGTTGATGGTGACAAACTGCAGCAAGATGTTCTACGTTAAAAAAACAGACATCACAAACAAATCAAAATCATATTCTGAAGAGGTTTGAATAAATGTGATTCCATCTCTTCATACATCAGTAAATGTGTGATTTATCCATCAGGTTAAATCTTTGTAGAAATCCTCTTACTGATCTGCAGACAGTCAGCCAGCTCCTCCTTCTTCATCCTCCTCAGGAAGTTCAGTGTGATCTTCATCACTGCCTCTCTGCTGATCCTTGTCTGTTCTTCATCATCACCTTCCAACACCTCATCATCTTCTCTCTGACTCTCTGAGCATTCTGGGTAATCTGGATTCAGAACCTTCTGGATTTTCTTCAGCTCGTTCTTCACAAAAGTGACAATGTTGTTCTCCAGTAGCTGGAACATAATAATAGATTAAGGTAAAAGACTGACATCATGGAGCCAAACACCAGATGGATGTTGAACAGACTGACAGTCCTCTGGTCTACAAATGCAGCATGGAGGTGACTGTTAACAGGACCCATGGAAAAGTAGTTCTTCTACATGTACAGACCATAAATATGGAATCCAGCTTTGTTTGATGTTGCTGGGCAGACGGACCACTGGCAAACTCTGAGCTCTGCTGGTCCACTCTGTGGAGGAACCAGGAACAATAAGACAGTTAGGAAATATTCATCCAACAGTATTCACAGAGGAAATAACAATAACAGTTTTGCAATAAGACTACTTAAAGCAGAAGAACAGAGCATCACATGAACAAAATACAAAGAATTTAGAAAGATGAAGATGAACTACAATGATGAAGACCAGCAACACCAGAATCACCCAGTAGACATTTTAAAATGTTGGTGCTGAACTTTGGCTTCAAACATTCCACACTTTCAGCAGATCTGATGCTGGTGGAGACAGTTTCCCAGAGCTTGGGAACAGTGGAAGTGAAGGCTCTTTCCACACAGGTCTTCAGGACAGTGTGGGACATCCATCAAGTTCTGATGACTAGATCTGAGGTGATGTGAACATGGAGGAGGTCTGAGATATGTGGGCGTGTGTCCATGTGGGATCCTCTCTTGGATGTTATAGAGAGGATTTAAAATGGATCCTGTAGATCGGTGGAAGCCAATGAGTTCACATTGCATCTGTCCACACAGAGACAATTAGAAGTTAAAGGTCCATGAAGTGATATCTGAATACTGATCCCGCCACTGGCCCATCCATCTGTCTGGGCCATCAAGAGTCACTCTCATCTCATCAGTCCATAAAACCTTTGAAAAATATGACTTCAGATATGTTATAGGCCCGTCTTGATGTTTCAACTTATGTGTCTTGTTCAGTAGTGGTCTGATTTCAACCTTCCCTACCTTGGCTATGTCGCTGAGTTCTGAACATCTTGTACTTCTGGGTGCTCAAGGTTGGAGGTCTCGAATATGATGGCTTCAGGAAGATAATGGCTTCCTGGTAGCTTCACGTTTGATTTTTCTCAAATTTTTGGCAGTTAATTTACATCTTTTTTTTCTCAACATGTTTCTTGCGACCCTGTTTACTATTTGGAGCAATACATTTGATGTGATAATGCCCCAATATCTTAGCAATTTCAAGAGTGCTGCATTCTTCTGAAAGACTTTTACAATTTTGGACTTTTCAGAGTAACTTAAATCTATTTTTTGGCCCATTTTGCTTGAAGAAAAGAAGCTTTCTAACAATTATGCACACCTTGATATAGGGCAGTGCTTCTCAATTCCAGTCGTCAGACCCCTCTACTCTGCATGTTTCAGTATATTTCAGAACAGCTGATTCAGATGATTGCATGGCATCTTCTTAAGCCATCAAATACCATAGAAGGCTGTTAATCACCCATAGATTCAATCCAGGTGTGTGGCAGAAGGGGAAAATGCCCAAAACATGCAAGGCAGGGGGGAACTTAGGACCAGAATTGAGAAACACTGATATAGGGTGTTGATCTCCTTAGGCCCCATCCTTCCTCATTAAACAAATACACATTAGCTGATATTCAATAAGCATTCCATGTTTACTGCTAGGAGTTGAAATATGTGCATAAAAATGATATGATCAAAACTAAAACTTGCCTAATAATTGTGCACACAGTGTAGGTATAGTGAAGCATTCAGACCAGAGAGTTTCTAAACTCGTCATTAATTTGTTCAGCTCTGCAATGTTGTCTGAAGCTCAAATGAGATATTTTGAATCCAATTATATATTTAAAAAGAAAATGCTGCACCTTTAAACTCATGTAATGAAATAACCCCAAGTCACTGGTTAAGTACATGTAATTGTTTGAAAATTGTGAAAACTGGTATAGAGGGGTGAGATCTCTCCAGTAAATGCCGAAAACAGATCATAAGGGCCTGAGAGATATAAGTAATCTTGCATTTTGATTTACTAATGATTATAAATCACGTATTCTTGTATGTTAGGACGTGGAATTGTCCTAAAAGTTAGGACAATTCCAAGGGCCCCTGGCCAACAGGGGGGCCCCCCCAACAATAATTATAATTTTTTTGTTCATATAAATAAAAAAATGGGGCCCCATCAACTATAAAATTAATTATGTTGTGTTTTCTGAAATAGTTTTTAGCAGTAAAAATTAAATGTTACCACTCCCAGACCTAAAAACACACATCCACATTTTCCCTGAACCCCCCTGGATCTGCATGAAATGGTTCATTCCTGCTTAGCACTCTTGACAGTTTTCAGCAGCAGACAGTGGAAGACAAGAGTGACTGTGGCAGTTACTGTGCTGCCAATAAAAATTATAAAATCAGGTTTTCAAAAAAAAAAAAACAGAGAGGGAGAGAGAAAAAGGTAAAAGTGTCATTTTGTAACCCAGTTTTTCTCAGAGAGGTGGGTAGACTGTGAGAGATTATCACCCATTTAGCATAATTAGCTTAGCTACAGACTGTTTGCCTCCATTTCACTAGCATTTAATGAATAAAGGAAAAAAATTACCAACATATTCATATATTTAACTGGTACCTGTACATTTTATTATTATTGTGTGTTTGTTTATTTTATTTATTGTATATATTTGACTTTTTGCACGGGAGTTGCAATAAAAATTTCGTTGAATTCTGTTCAATGACAATAAATGCTATCTATCTATCTATCTATCTATCTATCTATCTATCTATCTATCTATCTATCTATCTATCTATCTATCTATCTACTTAACAGATGAGTCAATCAGTAGCAGCTCTAACCCACGTTCCTCCTGACCTGCCCTCTCCTAAGTGAAATTAAAGGTGCAGTATGAGACTTTAAAAAATATATATTTTTACATATTTGTTAAAACTGTCATTATGTTGTGACAGTATGGTATGAAAGATAATCTGTGAAAAATCTATTTCCCCTGTCTTTTCCCATTCACATTTTATCTGTTTCATAGCAAACTGTCACGACATGGTGACAGCTTTAACAAATATGGAGAAAACATATTTTTGATTAAACTTATATATTGCACCTTGAATAAAATGCAACTACACAGCATTTTTTTGAGAAGTCTGGAATGTATATTTTGCATGTTGTCTGTGACTGTTGTTCATGGGGAGAGACATTTCAATAATCTAAAATTAATAGAAAAAATTTAAGCAACCTACTTGCAGATTGTTGCATGTAAAATTCATGAGCAGTAAATATTGTGCTAGTATCAGTTTTGGACCAAAGAAAGCAAGGCAGTTACAAGCCTTTAATATTGTGACGCTTTTTATGGGTCAAATAGACTCAAAAAATTGTAACAGCAGCTGCATGGGGGGCCCAATCTAATTTTTTGTCATGGGGCCCAAGATTCCTGGTGACGCCCCTGCAGACAGATCCAAATGACTGATGAACTTGTGTAGATTTCTCTGCAGATGCGACCAGGAGGAATTTGTGAGGCTGTATGTTCAGACCCAGCAGCTGAAGTTCTGGTATTTTCAGTGCAGTCGTTTGATTTAATTTATTGTAAGTTATTGAGGCCACAGTCAGTGGTTTTTCTCACTGAGGAGAAAAAGTTAGAAGTTCATCTGCTATATGTGTGATTGGATCTGGATTCACGGTTCAACTAAGTGAATATTAACTAAATCATGCGGCTGAATAGCTCATGTTAACATGATTATAATTTAACAGGTAAAAATAATACATGACATGTTTCAAAAACATGTCATGTCATTGATCCTCCTGAATAATGTCCAGCCTTGTTTAAAGAGCAGTAAAATCTGTTTCTGAAACAAACATGGTGGTTTGAAATGACTGAGAGAAGTTTGGTGATGTTAGTGTTGAGCTCTGACATGGAGAAGAACCAGGAATCATTTCCACTCTGACCATCCAAGGAGGATCTGATCAGAACCAGATGGTCCGTTAGAGACCGTCTGGTTCTGAAAGATATCCACATGAGATATTTTTTTTAGATTAACTGTGGAAATTGTTAATAATTCACTACGTTGGATGATGTTTGAACCACAGAAATGAAACTGGAATCATGAAATTAATTCATAAAAGCCTTTTTCTTTCAGCATTACTTTGTCTGGAAAATAAATTAAATTTAGATTTAGAGAACAATCCAGATGTCAATCTAGAAATTAAACTCACTTCTGCCTTTTGTGTTTGTGTGTTAAATTAATATTGGATGGTCATAATAACAGATATAAACAGAACAGTTACAGTAGTTAGAAACAGCTCACCTCTCTGATGGTGGAGATCCAGGAGATTTAAAGTCAATGAAATCTTCCTTTGACCTGTCGCTCTTAAAGGACACACAGCTGGGTTCTGGTTCTGGTTCTGGTTCTGGTTTGAGTCTCTGATGTAACCTGACAGAAACATGATGATTAAAAGTTAATCTGTTCAGTCTGGATGAAGCAGCAAAGAGGAGCAGCAGCAGCTTCATCACCACGTCTGTTCTGGCCTGATATAGTGAACGCTGTGTGAAAAGGGCTGTGGACAGTTAGAGATGGTGACCTCACCTCTGACCTTTGCTCTGGCTCTCATCTTCCCCACACAGAGTGGTTTTAGAGGGAGGGACTCCCTCCTCTCTGTCCTCACACTGATCCATGCTGCTGAATTCACATCAGCTCACACACACTTTCTACCTTCACCTGCAGAGGAAACACACATCATTCATCTGCACATCAACTCTGATCATCCTTTACATCATTAGAGCTGGAAAAAGATCAGCTGCTCCTCCTCTGATTGGCTCTTCTTCTCTGCTTCATATCAGTGTCAGGTGAATGCAGTCAGACAGCAGAGAGGCAGAGGAAGCTGCCATCAGCTGCTGCACTTCTACTATCAGTCCACTAGATGGAGACATGGAGCAACATTTACATTCACTGATTCAACCTGAACAACAAGAAGTATTTTAGTTAATTATTAATAAACTCTATAAGTGGATTATATGTTCCATCAAACATTAGATATTTAATAATCAGGCTGAATCAAAGACTAAGACTAAACATTAAAAATAATATTTCATTTTAAATGTAAGCAACAAGAAATTGTTGTTTCTAACTTCAATGGTGGAGACCAGAGTTTGATACCATGAAATAAAATTATGAAGCAGTTTGTCCAGAGACGAAAAGAAAGAAACATCAGCTGTTTGTCGTATTTGATTTTAGTTCATCAATAATTTATTAATCCTGTAGATTAACCTTCAAACAGAAGAGAGATGAAACTTTGAGCTGAAATCAGAAGTTAACATCAGAGAGCAAAAACAAACATGAAAAGTCCTGTAGACAAAATAGAAGTAGGAAAAGAAGCAAACTTACAGTTTGTTCAAATGACCCAAAGAGTTAAAGAAGAACAACACATTGAGACCCAACCGAATCACAGAACCAGAATTGTGCCACACCTGAACAGAGACACAGAAGAACTGGACTTTTAAATGACCTGAACAACTCAGAGTTCAAAGTCAAGGTGTTATAAATGTTGAATAACTGATTATGTGACAGCTCACCTGGTTTGTAGTTTCTTCTTTCAGAGCAGCAGAAGGTTTGCTGTAAAATCAGAGGCAGGTTGATAAAATCTTCATGAGGAAGGAGAGAAGTTCTGATGAAAATGTTTCATGATGGTTATTGATGATAATTCTGCTACCACTTGATTGTTTTTCTTTGTGCTAATATTTTATTATGTTCTTAAGTTTTTTTAATCTTGTGTTTTCATGGTTGTTATTTATGCAACATAATTTGAGGAGAAATGAGTCCAGAGAAAAAAGCAGCTGGTTGATTCCTGCTGCAGTAACTGGTCTGACTATAAATACAGTCAGAATATGAACAAAACATTAAACAATCTAAACTGTAGTCCTTAACATCACCACAGTACTGCAGCTAAAACCACACATTGTTCTAATGTAGATTATTCCTAAAGCTCCTATATAATCATTGATCATTATGTTAGTGTGGTGAGCAGAGTGAGGACAGTCTCTGTTTAAAACCAGGATCAGCTGAGGAGATTCTGCTGATCCAGGTTGAAACCCTGATTTCATTTCAATCATCAACCTGAATTTAAAGTCAGAGTCAGATCAAGCAGCAGAGAGGTGGCAGCTTGTTCCAGACTCATTATTTACACATGCAGCTGTTTTCCAGCTGTTCTCCACAGCTGGAGGGAGGGGGGATGTTTGGGAGGAGAGAACCTGAACATTCAACCTCCAGGTTTCACAGCTGGATTCTGACCTCAGCAGCTGGAACAATGACACAGATGAAACCAGTGACTCCTGAAAAATGGGATGTTTGGATCTGAGCAGGTCTGCAGATTCCACTGACTGGGATTTATTCAGAAAATGTCTCAGAGCTGAGAAGAGCTGAGCTTCTTTAGACTGAATGCTGAATGTTCCATACATCCGTTTTAGTTTATATTAGTTTAGAAAATAACATAATTAATATATTAAACTAATGATTGTTGCTTCAGAATAACAAGTTTACACAGTTTAATTTGTTATAAAGAGCAGCAATTTTTAAAATTTAAGATGGCGAATTTACTCAATTAACAGCAGAAGTACTATTACCACTGTTAGTGGACTAAATTGCTGATGTTTCCAATTGTTTTTAAAGCTCAGAACCTGAACATCACTGAATGGGAGGAGAGCAGATTTCCCAGCATTCAGACTTGACTTTGAACTCATGTGGTTTATGTCAGGTAAAAGTCCAGTTCTGTTTTGTCTCTGTACAGGTGTGGCATTATTTTGGTTCTCCTGTGGTTCTGTTGGGTCTCAGTCTGTTGTTCAGATGTTCTTCAACTCTTTGGATCATTTGAACAAACTGTAAATTTGCTTTGTTTTCTACTTGAAGTTTGTCCACTGGAACTTTCCAACTTCTTTCTGTTTTATGATGTTTGGAGAAAATGTTCACTTCTAAATTCAGCTCAAAGATTCTTCTTCCTGCTGCTGGAAAGTTAATCTGCAGGATTACTAAATTATTGATAATGTGGAAGAAAAGATAACATGAGGAACAGATAATGTTCCTTTATTTTCTTCTCTAAACAAACTGCTTCATGATTTTATTTCAATAAATCAAACTCCAGTCTCAACCAGTAATGTCAAACCCAACAGTTTTTTGCTGCTTCATTTCAAAATAAAATATTTTTCTTAAAATGTCTTTGATTCAGTCAGATTATTAAATAGTTACCATTTGATGCAGCAGATAATCCACTTGTAGAGATTAATAATTAACTAATTAAAATACTTCCTGTTGTTCAGGTTGAATCAGTGAATGTAAATGTTGCTCCATGTCGCCATCTAGTGGACTGATAGTAGAAGTGCAGCAGCTGATGGCAGCTTCCTCTGCCTCTCTGCTGTCTGATCAATCCAGAAATGTTTAGCAGAGGGGCATTGGCTTGATTTGGGGGTGCAGGTAAGGGGGCAGACTAAACTAGCTATTACTTTAATATAAAAACATAAACAAATAATATAAGTATAGATATTTATGGAACATTTCAAATAAAACAACTATGTTTAATACCACAAAAATAAGAATATAAACAGTGACATGTTTAATGTTGAATAATTAAGCTGAAATTAGCATAAACAGCTCATATGTTACTGAAATCTAAGGTTTCCAATTTCTTGAGTCTATTTCTTTGAATGCAAAATCAATCTATTCAAGAGAAGAAATAATATTACTCAAGTACAAGAAAAATAAAAACAGTTCAGTAAAACTAATCTTATAAGTACCTTTTTCCCAAAAAAAGTTACTCAAGTACATGTAACCAATACAATCCATTTTTGAACATAGATAACAACAATATTAGTCTATTTTTGTTAAGAAGCAAAGTGGCGGCTACAGAATGATTTTCTGCAGGTGCTAAGGGGGAGCTAAGCATTTTACTGAGGAAGCTATGAAGGATCTATTTATAGTTATCAACACACAGGCATTAGTATTGTTATTTTAATCAGACTGATTTGTGTTTATTTGATGCTTAGACATCAGCATGAAGCCTTGAGCCATTAGCCAGATTACTTCCAGATAATATTACATTGTTTAGGTTAAAACAGCATTTATGGCAAAGGGGAAACCCAAGTATTGACCCTTTGCAACTACGTCACTTAACCATTCGAAGCGCCATGATGTAGATCGGAAGTGAGAATCTGGAGTATTGAACTAAACGGATGAAGTTGTTTTCCCAAGTTGTTTTTGTCAGTTTATTTCTGGTTTCTACTTGTTGGAGTTGAGCTAATCTGTCTGTGAACGTAACACACCTGGTTGGGGTATTTACAGAAGCCTGAAACAGCTAGCTTACAAACCGACCCAAACCTCCTCCCTCCTGACGTGTTGATCAAATTACCAAGTTTGCCTGAATTCACACCACATGATTTATGTCACTGTGTCATAAACAGCGTTTCCCCTTAAACCGGAGCAGCCTTAAAAACGTACAGAAGACGAAACGCTAATCATTTTTTTCAATACATGCTAGGCTACATGATGGCGTGGCATTGTTTCCATGGTTACTGATGGTTAGATGCTACCTTCTCCATAATGTGACATTTGATATCTTTCTAATCATACTTACTAATACAGTATATGAACGTTAATCTTCTGACCTTGTATAAAGTGTTGGCTGTAAATCCGTGGTCACACCGAGAGCTGCCAGTCATTATGATTGACGGCTGCTATCCATCGCTGCATCTTTCCTTGTTAAAATAAAATGACGAGCTTGGTTTGGACCAGAAACCAAGGTACAGAAAGAGCAGCAACGTTCTGTATCCTTGTGCAGGTTTTGTTTTGCAGGGTAGCACCGCTGGAGAAGTTTGAAGCAAACATCACCAGGTTTGTTCGTAATGAAGGATTTGGAGGGCAGAGTCCAAACCGTTGTCCATTTGAGATCAGAAACAAACTGTCTCCAGTAGTGGGTCACATAAGGTGTAGTAGCAATGTCCTTCTGAAATAAGGATCTTATATTCCTGTTTCTAGTGGAGGGTTTAGAGGAGGAACAAATTTTACCCACAGCAGATTCAGAAACAGAACAATGTATGTCTGCAGCTCTGTTCTCCCCAGAATGATGATGGACCTTAAAGAGCAGAACTTCTTTAGGAACGGCATCCAGAACAATAGCAAATTCCCTGGAGGGAACTGGGATCCAGTAGGTGGATAAAAATTCAGAGTAAGACTTTAGGTACCCGAAAGAGTTAAATAATTGTTTTACAAAAGTAATATTATTATTAAACCACTTAGGGAAAAACAGAGATTGGTTTTTGTAAAGAATATTTCAGTTATTCCAGATGAGAAATGTGTGAGGGGAGAAAAAATGTTTATAAATTAGAGACCAAGCAAGGAGCATCTGTTTGTGATAAGTGGCTAGTTTTAGTTAGACTAAATAGTAATATAGAGTAGTTTAGTTAACCACCAAGTTTAGAGAAAATATAATCAAGGATAAAATTCCACAAAGAGTTCAATAAAACATTTCTGATCCAATTGATTTTAAATGTGTGATTTAAAGATGAGAAATCTAAAAAGTTTAGACCACCTGAGTCTACAGGGTTTAGGAACACAGAGTCTTTGATGTAATGTGTTTTATTCTTGAAGATAAAATTGTAGAGCATTTTATCAATAGTTTTACAGGTAGCAGTATCAACATTTAACGTTAATGCAGCATAAGTTAGTCTGGATATTCCTTCAGCTTTAGATAACAATATTCTTCCTCTTAAAGATAAATCTATTTGAAGCCAGTGGTTTAATTTCTTTTTGGTTTTATCAATTGTAGGGTCAAAGTTAAGCTTGCATCTTTCTTTGGCATCTTTTGTGATAATTACCCCAAGATATGAAACTTGTGTTTTAACAGGAATGTTGTAAAGATGGGATTCGCTACAAGATGATATGAGAAGAAATTCACATTTGTTTAAATGAAGTTTGAGGCCTGAAGCATCAGAGAAAGTTTGGATGAGCTTAATAACAGGAATCTGGTCAGCATCTCTCAGAAACAGTGTTGCGTCATCAGCAAATTGACTAATACAAATTTCTCTATCAGCAGCTGAGATACCACAGATATTGTTTTCCAGAATAAATGTTGCAAGATGTTGAGCTGCAATCAGGAATAAATGAGGGGAAACGGGGCAAACCTGTCTCACTCCTCTGGATACTGGAAATCTGGGACAGGAGCCATGCTTCAGTTTAATACAGCAGTTACCTTTCTGGTAAAGAGTCTGAATAGATTTTATTGAATATTGCCCAAAAACAAAATTATCTAAGGCCCGATACTTAAAGCCATGATCTATAGAGTCACAAGCCTTATAAAAGCCTAAAAACCAAATAAAGCTGTTATCATTTATTAGTTGTGAATAGTCTAGTAGATCCAGCACAAGCCTTAAGTTGTTTGTGTTTGTGGGACATGAAACCTGATTGAGATTCATCAATAATAGAACTGAAGGTTTGTTTAATTCTTCTGGCCAAAATAACAGTAAAAACTTTATATTCATTGTTCAGTAAGCAAATAGGTCTCCAGTTGTCAATGAGTAATTTGTCTTTGCCAGCTGTTGGGATCAGAGTAATAAGGCCTTGTGTTAAAGTAGGAGGCAATTCTCCACGACCAATAATTTCTGAAAGAGAGCTGAGAATAAAGGGACTAAGATCTTTGACACATTTCTTATAAAGCTCACTTGACAGCCCATCACTACCTGGTGATTTGTTGTTTTGAAGACTTAAAATAGCCTCTTCTACTTCCTGTACAGTGAGGTTAGCATCACACATTTTGTTATCAGCCTCAGATAAAACTTTACAATGTTTCATGGAGTCAATCAGTAAAGAAGCTTTTTCATCTGAGTATTTAGAAGAATAGAGGTTGTTGTAAAAATTGGAACAAAATGAACCAAGAGTTTTATGATCTGATACAATCTTGTCATTAACTTTAAATGTGTCTAAAGTATTATGAAGTTTAGATTTTTCTAAACCAGAAAAGTAGGAAGAACACTGCTCCACTTCCTCCAACCATCTCGCTCTAGACCTGACAAACGCGCCTCGAGCTTCTGTTTATATATTTCATCAAGTTTAGTTTGACATTCACTAAAGAGAGAAAGGTCATCATCTTTAAGGTTATTATGGCTAATCCTGGATAAAGAAGCTATCTGAGAGCAAAGACTTTCTGCCTCTTGCCTTCTCTTTTTTGCAAGGTTACTACGAAAGGATCTCATAAATTTTCCTATGTCATATTTTAACAGTTCCCAAAAAGGACTAAAGGAGTTTTGTCTCCAGGCTTCCTCCCAGCGGGATTTAATCAGGGATCTGATGGTTTCAATAACATCCTCATATGAGAGACTGTTGTTCATCTTCCAACAGACAGCTCTAGGAATGCCGGGCGCCGAGAGTGAAAGGCTTAACATGATTATTTTATGGTCAGAGAAAGGAGCAGGGTGCGTATCAATATTAACAGCAGCAGAATCGACTTGCTTTGATACCAGCCAAAAGTCAATACTGGACTTTTTAGAAAGATCTTTGGTAGGGAGGCTCCCATCAGGGTTATTGCTGCCGATTCCGATTCCGATCACCCATGAGGCCGATCTTTGCTGATCGCCTGGATTGACTGTTTATTTTTTGCATTAGTTATAAATGATACTATGTGATGTGGAAAATTAAAAAATGATCTGGTTATAAATTCACCTAATTAACATAAACATACAACAAACTTGCAGGAACAATACAGCAGCTACTCAGTCAGAAGAACAAGTGAAAAACCTGCAACCAGTTAAACAACATTTAACAGTAAAGTTCTCTGGACCATAAATTATACATGAGTCAAATAAATCTCACAACACTGAAAATAACAAATAATGTCTAGTAAAAGAGGGAAACATTCATTCAAAGTCAAATGCAGGTTGCATGAAAATAAACAATCCTAAGTTACTGAATCAAAACTTCCTAAGAGCAGCTAGTTGATTAATTCTGGTTCTGATTGTTTCTGACTGAGCCGAGTTATTCTGCAGAACACAGGAGGAGGGAGATGAGATCAATTATTATTTATTTATAAATTATCTCTCATGTTTGGACATAGCAAAAGTTTTAATATGTGAAATCTTTGTTGTTGTTTACGTTAGTATTTAATCCTCTTGTCTCTGTTAGGTGGACAGTGGAGAAAAAGAAGCAGAAAAAAGCAGAACTAAGAACTGGGACATGATGGAAACCAGAACTTTCTGACCTCAGATCTGGAAAACAAACTTTAACTGAGACGTTACTGAAGCTTGATGTTCAGTTGATCCAAATCTAAAGCTGGTCTGCAGGGACGACTTTAGGGTTTGTTTGTTTCTGCTCACCTGGAGCACCAGCCGGGTGGAGTCAGTCTGAGTTCCTTCATCATCTAAAGAGAGCTGGAGAACATTGAAGATCCTCCTGGAAAAAATGGGAGCTTTGGAAAGAAATGAGCAGGAAGAGAAAGAAAAATGGATCTTCATCACTTCTGAAGTGGACGACATCAGAGTTGGATTCAGTGGAGTCACATGAAGAACAGAACACTGAGGCTAGAATAATAAACATCATGCTAAATATTAGCTGCAGCTCTGTCAGAAGAAGCTTCAGGTTGAATCTAAAGGAGGCTGAAGATCTCAAAGTGGATGAGAGGAAACCTGATGAGCTCTACAGTCCACTAGATCCAGATCAGAACCTGGAGAACATCTACGCTGGAAGCAGAACCACAAGCTAGAAAAATATCCAGGTTTCTATCCAACCTGAACACAGGAAGTCCTTTCTTCTTCTGCTGCAGCTGAGAAGGTCCTGCTGCAGAACTGAAGCCACACAGTTCCTCCACAGCAGAACAGAGGAGGTTCTGGAGGAGACCAGGGTCCACATCTGGACTCAGAGTTCTCCTGAGCTTCAGCAGAGCTGCTGGGTTTGGTTCTGATCCGCCTCTGTTCTGGTGTCTGATCTTCAGAGACCATCTGAACCGACCCATCAGAACTCAGTTGAGGTGGTGGAGGATGAGGATGGGGCGCGGCGAGGAGGAGGAGGAGGAGGAGGAGGAGGAGGAGGAGGAGGAAGAGGAAGAGTGCCATAATCCATCTCTCTGCTGTGGAGAACCTGTTTGTCACTGATTTCACCTTCTTGCCTGTTTGGCTCTTTTTTTCAGCCAGCATTAAAATGCCGCTAATTCAGTTTGGTATTCAGTCAGCACTATTATTATTTCAACATTATGATGGTCCCAAACCTATCAGTTCTTCTACTATTCTGGCTGCATACAACTTCCTTGTTCTGAGGACATTGAGTCTGTGAAAAGCATTAAGACAAACAGACAAATAAGAGAAACTTTTGTGAGGAGATTCAGAGTGCAGTGGAAGAAGGAGAACAAAACAGAGACAATGTGATTGATGAATGTTGGATTCTTGCTCCTGAACCTGAAGCTGTAAAATTACAGTGTGATGAGAATCTGAGAGATATTCTGATGAGGACAAAGAACAGGATATTGCCCCCGACTACAGTCATCAGTCTGATGCTGGAACAGAAGTCAGAGTCATCAGGGAACAGCCTTCAATTGATCCAGCTGTGTTACGCACAATTGATCAGAACCTGAACCAGAACCAGAACCAGAACCAGGCCTGTGTGTTCTATGCAGTAAGAGACTGGTGTATTCAGTGTTTCTGTGCTTTGAACCCTCATCCATTTTACTTCTATGTCAACGGTGGAGCAGGAAGTGGAAAATCCCACCTGATTAAATGTATTGACTCTGAAGCAAGCACTGCTCTGGATCATCAGATCCATCAGTAGCCTCTTCTACTGATGGAGAGGAGGCTGACATATCAAATCAAACTGTCATGTTGACTTCATTTACAGGAACAGCAGCTTTTTCTATCAATGGCTGTTTGTTACATTCACTGCTCAAACTACCCAGGAGTCTAAAACCTCCCATTCAAGGACTTGATACTCAACTAGATGAAGTCAGATTTGAGCTTTTAAATGCTGAAATTATTGCTACTGATGATATTTCAGTGCTTTCAAAACCTCTTTCTACTGATGTGGATGCAAGACTGAAAGAAAAGGAAATCACTGAGATTTTGGAGGAACGTCTGTTTCAGGGTCGTTGACGTATCAGGATTTCCATCAGGGGAAATTAAACATGTAAAAATATGTTTATCCATTGCAATTATTAGAACATTTCAAATGTTGTAAATACAGAAATTATAATTAAAAATTAAAATTAGATGTTTTCAGAGGTTTTTTATCAATATGATTCAGCTGTGGTCTTAAAAAATGTCATGTGGTGCGACCGTGATTTATCTTAAAATAAAGTATTTTCCATCATTTATTTATTTATTTACTTTGTATTTTTCTGATAATTATGACAGTTTTTCCCCAAAAAATGAACCAGTTTTATTTATAATTGTCTTATATTTTTCTTCACCATTTCATCAAACTGTGTTAAAAATAAATAAACTCCAGTCACTTGAGGAAACTGTATTAGTGATTAATATTTCTGCTCCAGAAATTAGATATTCCATTTTTAGTTCAATACATTTACTTTTTAATTGGTCACCAAATGATTTATAGAATAAATGTCGGCCAGTAAACGGGTCAAAATCCTTTAAAAAATAAAAATAGTATTACATCCAGTAACAGTTCATTACTAAAAACACAAATTAAACACACCAATTTAATTCAAATCAAAATTAATGCAATAATCAACTTTGTAACAAACATTTCAAACAGATCCTCATAAAATCAGAAAGTTCAGTAGATTGATTTTATTTTCTGAACTTTTTCAAAGTTTTATGTTAAAAACTTAATAAAAACAGAAATGTTCAATCTCCCAAATGTAAGAACAATAATGACAATAGAATAATTCAGTTGAATTGAATTATTTTAAGCAGAACCAAGTATGATAAATAATGTAATCATTCACAAGTTCCCCAAATGTGAGCTTCTTTCAAAACGGAAAAGATTTCAATGAACTTCTAAACCATCATATTACTCCTGGGTAGAGACGCTCCCATCAGGGTTTTTCCTGCCGGTTCTGATCACCATGAGGTCCGATCACTGCCGATCACAGATACCGATCACATGGATTGGCTGTTAATGTTTGGCTTTAGGTAGAAATGCTACTATGTGATCTGGCAAAATGGAGCCATAAAATCACCTCATTTAGACAAAAACATGTCCAATACTTGCAGGCTCACGGCTAATTGTTCTGGTTCTGATGGCTTGTTTCTGACCCAGTAGAGTAATTCAGCAGAACACAGGGAGGAGGCAGAGGAACTCCATTTGTTCTCTCAGATTATCTCATGTTAGGACATAGAGAAAGTTACATTAAAACTTTTTTAAAGTTTCCTCCTCAGTACCGCGTAGCGATGGTCCAACAAAGAATTATTGTGATGATTAATCAGGTTAAAAATTGGCTCATTCTGAAGATTTTTAACCATTTACACCGTTTTATACAGTTTTATACATTAAAAGATACAAAAACAGATGATTAAATCACTTATTAGAATATATTTACAAAGTTTTTCCATCTATTTTTAAACTTTCTAACTTCTTTTCTGCAGTTCCAGGGTGAGTCTTTCTTCATGACTCTTTAAGGAATGAGAAGCTCAGCTCAATGTTTTTATCCAACCTTGTTATTAATCAGTGAAATAAGTTGGAGGAGAGACGTTTGGTTCCTGTTGCAGCTCAGTGTTAATCTGGTTAATCTGAGAGATGAGCTCCAGTCTAACACTGCAGTGAGGATTAAAACCGGCCAGACAAGGTGAGGGACGGAGGAGAGGTCACCATCAGGAAGTTTGAACCTCTGCAACAAACTGCATTTTAATCACAACCAGCTGCTGATTTTACTGGGTTTTGCTTTTTCCAATTAAATCCTTTATTTTCCGGTTTGGGTTGAATCAGGTGTGGCCCACGTTGGCGCTGTGGCGGGTCATATCCATGTTGGTTTATTCACTAAAAACAGGTTTACTTTTTGTTATCAGATTTAAATGTAAAATATAGCAGAGATGCAGCGATCAGACCTTTTCTGTCCAACACTGATCTCCAGTTTTCATTCTGCTCTGATCTTCCAGTTCCTGGGATTTTTTCTCCAAAGAGAAAAATGTTCTGCAGGTTCTGAGTTTCAGGTAGAAGTTCTGAATGAAACAGAAAATATGAAGATTTTCCCACTTTAGGCTTCAAAGCATTGACCTCTGACCTTCATGGGATGGGAATGTTTTACTTTAAATCAGGACTTTCTGGAAGGCAGAGTTGATGAAAAAATCTTTTTAATGCAAATATTTAAATTTGACCAGGAAAAGAACAGAATGAGCAGCAAATGAACCAAATGCAGAAGAAAAATGTTTTTATTTAAAACACATGAAGAAAAACTGCAGCAAATTTACAAAAGGAAGATTTAATATTTAAATCTGACATGTTGAGAAAAATAGGAGCCGATAGAAACAGAAAATGTTCAGTGATTGAGAAAAACTGATCAACATTTCAATGAAATCTGATGAATGAAAGGAAAAAATAATAGAAACAACATCTTGATATTCAGTGTGAAGCTTTGACTGGAAACAAACAGAAAAACATGAGGATCCTGGAATATTCCTGGAATAATCCTGGAATATTTCTAGCTTCCATCTTTATGGGACGGGAAGAAGAAAAAGTTTCCAAGGATTCAATCACAATTGTTTCACCAAGAAATAGATTGTAGAGACTGAACTATCTGTTCAACAGTGAGAAAGTTTCTCTGACAGGAGGAAAATCTTTAGACTCTTTAGACTGAACTCAGCAGGGAAAAACTGAGGAACCATAAGAACAGAACCCAAATCCAGGAATCAGAGGTTCAGTGAATGTGGTGTTGAAGGTGTGGAGGAGGATCAGTGAATCAGAGGAAACTCTGTAGAAGGACAGAATGCCAGCAGGACAGTCCACATACACTGCTACTCTGTTAGAGACAGAGGAGGAGGAGAGAAGAGTTTGTCTGTTATTGTGACAGACAGAGTAACCAACATCATCAGAGCATCTCAGACTCCAGGAATGATCATTATATCCAAACCAACAGTCTCTACTGATTCCTGTCCTAATGATTCTTCTGTAACTCACTGATATCTCAACTCCTCCTCTCCACTCAACCTCCCAGTAACAGCGACCAGTCAGACCAGTTCTACACAGCAGCTGATTCCAGTCATCAAATCTGTCTGGATGATCAGGATATGACTGAAGCTCCTTCACACATGTCACCTTCCTGTTGTCTTCAGACAGTTTGATCTCTCTGCTCACTGTGTTTGTGTCGATGGTGAGATGACAGGAATCTGATGGAGAGAACAAACACAATCCAGCTGCAGTTATTGATCATTTATTGACACTTTGATGATGACTCCTGAATGAGTGATGTGACAGTTTGAAGATGATTGAATGTGAGCTGCTTTGTTGTCATGAATCAGATGAAAAACACACTTACACTTCCTCAGACCTGGTGTCAAGAATGGGACTCCAGCAGGCTCCACCCTGAAAGGAGGAGGGGGGTCAGACCATCAGTCTCTTTCAGCAGCAAACATGGACATTACATGTCTCTCAGACACACATTGTCCTCCACTGAGACAGGAACAGTCCAACATTTGGATTGCAAACTGCAGTGGATGTAGGAAGGACAGTTGGTGCTGCTGCAGCACAACTCATTTCTCCAAACACAGGAAAAGCTCCAACAGAGAGGAGAAAGGAAATCCCTCAGTAACAACCTGAAGAAACTCACTGAAGCCTAAAAGGACATCAGGAAACTAAGGAAACATTTCTGGAAGCTCAACCTGATTTAATAATCAGCATTAAAATACAATCAATCTAAACTCTGACACAACACCTGGATACCTGTTCCATCCACACTCCCACACACAGATGAAGGAATGAAACACTAAACAGCCCTGCTGCTGAAAACCTGCTGTGGCCTCACTGTAATATCCAGAAATACAAACATTAAAAAGGAGAAGCTGCATCACATTCAACAAAGAGTTCAACAAGAATCAAAGATTTGATCTCTGAGCTCAGACTCACAAACCAGGGAGAGGCTTCCATCATCACACACCTCTGACAAACACCTCCAACCTTTCAGCACTTCCTCTACCAACCAACACCACCAGGTGGCGCTGCACACATTTACAATGAGACCAAGAAGAAGAAGCAGCATCCTGAATCCAGCAGCTGCAGTAATGGCTTGTGAAAGTGTCCAAGGAGCATCTGGAACCAGAACCAGCAGATCCAACAGTCCAGAGAGTCTTTGTTTGCATCTTTCCTCTCAGATTTCCAAGCTGCTCTGAGAGGGAAATGACATCATCATTCTACTGATGATGTCACGCTCTGATGTCACTGATCAGGAGCTGCTGGACTTGTACATTTCCAGCATGGAGGACAGAGAAGATCTCAGCTCTGATGAGGAGCTGGCCTGCCTTCAACCTGATTCAGGGTCAAAGAAATATTTCCAGATGAAGTCAGACTAAAATGTTGGATTGTCCTGCTGTTGCAATCAGAGGCCAAGAAGAAGCTTCAAGTTCTTCTCCTGTTCAGCTCTACGTTCCTGTCAGAGACTTCAGCTCCTCATGAGGAGAACAACTAAAGCCTGGAACAGACTGACACTAACATCCTGACATCTCATCCCTGAACAAAGCTTTGCAGCATCAAGGTGACTCTTAGCGCCATATATGGACAGATTTCCTATAAAGGGGGCGGAGCCTGGATTGGAGGAACCAGCAGCAGCTTCCAGGAACAAACCTTGGGAACCTCTGGAGGAGAACATGGAGATGAGATTCCTGCTTTAATCAGTGGATTCATTGATAGAAAACATGACGACTGAAATATCTGAGAGCTGCAGCTCCATTTTCTACAGATCTGCTGGAACATCAGATAGAAATGAAGAATTTCATCATTTCACATCAAATCTGTTCATCTTCCACAGATACAACTGAATTATTGACCTGAACTGGTTCTAAAGGTCTGGATGGTAAAAACATCCATTGTTTTTATGTCTCATTAGTTTCCAGAAAGAGTTGAAATGTTTCAGAAGCTTTTATCCAGCAGCTCAGTAAAGATCTCTCCTCTTTCCAACCTGATTTAGTCCATGAAGCAGAACATCTCTGCTGCTGCAGCAACAGGAGGAAACTTCTCCAGCTCTCAACTTCTACACTCTGACTGCTTGGAAACAGATCATGGAGGAACAGCCTTTTCTCCAGGCTGCCTCCTCCTGACTCTAGCGCCACCTACTGGCTGTTCACCAGAGGTGGAGAAAGTAGTCAAACAATTTACTTTTAAGAATAATTATATATTGTTATTCTTACATTAGCAGTTTTACTAGTTTGTTTTTCATTCATAAGTTTAGTATTCACACCCTAGAGAGGAGGAATTTGTTAAACCGTGTGAAAGACAAAACTTGCTTTTTCTCCTAAACCTTGAACCTGCAGTTGCTTCTTATCTTGGGATACTCCTTAAACTGCTTGTGTGTAGAATGTAGTTTCTATGTTCCTTCTTCCTTGTTCAGAATAGCCCCCTTCTTTTATTTATTACTCTGTCACATTACACTCTCAACTCCCTTCTTTTCTCCTTTTTAATAAAGACAGGCTCTTCTGCAGAGTCAGAACGCATGGCAAACACTTTGGAGAAGTGGTTTACTATGTTTTCTCCTTTTGCAAAAGACTTGATTGAAAACTAAAACATTGTCTGTGGTTCTTTTTTAATGAAGGTTGAGAAAATACCTATCATCTCGGTGCCATGACCCAGATCTCACCATACCTGTTTGCTGACAGACAAAGAACGACGCGCTGAAAACAGTGCACGGCCACAGTCAACAGGACTTGGAAACAAAGTCCTGGGAAGTAACGTCTTCACTGTGTCTGTCAACGGCGGGTTGATGAGATCCGAACGGACAAGATGAACCGACAGAAACGTGAGTTGACATAGTGCTATTAATTGGGTTATAGTCCCTAAAATTATGGCAAACAAATAGGTATTTTTACTCTTTTTTTTTTCACCTAAAGAAAGAAAGTAAATGTCCAAGAGAGGAGTGGGTTTGAGTGCCCTCCTCCCCTTGGAGCCGGCAAGAAATGTGTGTGTGGACGTGTGCATAGTGCCTTATTCTCTGGGAGTAAAACTTTCTGTTATTGGAATTAGAATCCAAAGTAAAAGTCGGTCAAACTTAGTTTGACCTAGAAGCCTATTCTTAAGCACTCACCTAGAGCACTTTCTTTGAAGAAACAACACAAAATACCTACATTAAGCTAAATCACAAGGTACTAAAATAATGGGAAATAAGAGTTGTTGTAATTCCTCACTTGCTGAGGATCCCGAAGTGGTTCCGGAACCTCAAAGGAACTTTCCTTTGTAGCAGCCTGACTGTTTTGCATGCTCACAATGGAATTATGACTTTCCTAAAGAGAAAAGCTGAAGCGTAAATTAATTTTAACAGGTGCAAAAACAACTTGATGAGAAATGGAAAGAAACAATAAATAAAAAACAAAAACATTTTCTCAGAGAACAATGTTTTTTAATGTATTGATTACAAAATCAGTACATTAAATCTAATGTATTGATTACAAAAGATTATAACACCATCTTGGTGCTATGATCCTTTGGCTGTATGTCTAGAGGGGTCAGCGATCAGAGTTTGGTTCAAAGTAATTCATTGGTCTCTGATGAAATGTTTACTCAGACTAAGTTAATTTAAACTTAAATTAACTTACATTCTACATTTTAAAATCTAACATGGCAAAAAATAAAGAGACTACGGGTTTAACATGTTTCATGTTTATATGTGTTTCAATTAGTAATTGATTTATGACTTCTAAATAAAAATGTTGGGTAATAAGTGGCTACAACTATACAATCAAAAGAGAGAAAAGTTATATATGAAATAGATTTAGAAATAAAAAACACAGAAAGAAAGACAAACCCTAATTGACTCCTATTTGCTTCTTTCCTTTTTCCTCTGTCTGAGCCTCGCTGCGGTGCGTCTGACCTCTGACCTCAACTCGAACCTGTCCTGCCATGGATCAGATGAAGTCTCTTCCTCATCACCAGCTAATGACAGCGATCAAGAAGACAAAGAAGAGTTTCATAACCTCCAGACACTGAAGTGTCTGATGATCTTAATTTCCTGACAACTGGGAACTGCCATTCAGCAAATTACTGCATGGTGTCCTGCTGGACATTGGACTGAAACTACATTCCTGTGTTTGGATGCAACTGAACTCTTACAACCTCCGCTGATCTACTCCCTGACATCAGCATGGAGAAGGGAAGGATAACGTGCTTCAGGGATGAAGACAACAAACTGAACTATTTGACGCTTGTTTCATTTGTGGACAACATGGACATTAACTGAGGGACAGTCTGGACAACTCAAAGATCCAATACCAGCACCAGTTGGACTGACAGGAAACTGGAGAGAGAGGAGGAGTTAGGACTACACCCCAGCGACGCCGGCAGCAGGAGCAGGAGGGAGAAGTAAAGACAGAAACATCCAAGATAAGTTTATACACACAGCTGTACATATCCACACTGCTGCTACAATGAAGACTTGTTTGCTTGCTAACCCAGTTTACATATTATCTAGCCAGAAAAGGAAGTCTTAGAGGCTTTTATGTTCAAGATAGACAAATTCTCTTAGTTTGTCCCTGTTAACTCTGAGTCCTGAACAGCAGGACCACTGCTAAGGATCCTCTTAGGGCCCACGTGTCGGGCGCCTCTGCCATTACCTGCTAGTTCCTCCGCTCCGCTCTAGATGTCCTCAGAGAGCAGGATGGATCTGAACCTCCTCGATCCTCCTCTGCACACCTGCAAGCTTTTTCCCCTCATCAGCGGGCGCATAAGAAGAGCCGGCGACCGATCCTCTGATGCCAGAGTGTCCGCTTATGTGGTAACTCCTGCCCCTCGGTGTCTCAGGTCTCGTCTGTAAGTCTTTCAGTTTTCTGCTTATTGATACTTGTGTCCTGCCTTCCTAGGAATTCTCCAACGCCGGATTCCCGTCTGATCATGTGGTCCGTCCTCTTGTTTGGAGCGTCCCTTGGCAGATCTTAGCCCCGCTGGTTACCTCTCTACACTCTGTGTTGTCGCTTTCTGGCTGACGGCTCCCCGGCTGCTGGTTCCATCGTCCCCTAGTGCACTTCTCCTCCCGCTTCGAGCACCCAGATTTTCCCAGAATTAGAACCGTTGTAAATAAAGGAAAGTACTGCTTTCACTCCTGATGGTTTTTTCTTCATGTGGGTTAGACGAATTCCCAAAACCATGACACCACGAGCCATAGGTTGGGAAACCGTGAAGGGAAAACTGCAATCACTAAAAGTTGAGCTAAGAACTAATGAAAATTATGCCACAAAATTACACCAACTAAAATTTATTAAAGATTCTAAGCTAATAATGATTTGCAATTTTTTTTTTTTCCTTTTTAAAGAACTATCCTGGTAATACATGCTAGTTTGGATTTAAAATTAAATATCTCTAAATGTTAAAACTAATATCTATCTATCTATCTATCTATCTATACTGTATATATATATATATATATATATATATATATATATATATATATAATTGATACTGCAGTGTTTGTATACCATGAGTATTTGTTGCAGTTACATTGAACAGTTAATTTAGAGTTTACTTTTTCAATGAACTTACATTTTATGGAAATGGGTGAAGTGTTCCAGCAGCAAGAAGTTCAGTTATTGCTGGATTCTAACATATGTCTGAGATAGCTCTTTTAAAATGTGCATGTTACCTAAAACAGTTTTGTGCTACCCTCCGATCTGTCAGACCTCTTTTGTTTCGGCATCTGCTGATGTCAACCAGCGGGTGACCCATCAGCTGTTCAGTTAGTGAAACCACAAAACAGCTAATAAACCAGCGACCTGCCAGAACCGTGCACACTGTAAAAAGCTCAGGCAGGCTCTTAGAACTACGGGAGGTTCAAACTCCACTCATTCATGTCTAGCTTACAGAAAAACGCCAACCCATGAAAAAAAACAAAAGTAAACTGACCAATAAGATTTCAGCTTTGGCGTGCCCCACCTCGCCCATCACGGACTGTACACAGCAGTGTGTACAATATCTTTTGACACAAAATATCTTTTTTTCTCCACAATTTTGCTAATAGTAAAGAGGGTTAGAAAATAAAACATGCAATAACTATTCTTTTATTTTTTTATTTAAAGGAAAATCTCTAGGTACTCACAGTGCTTACAGCCGTGCAGCTGCAGGCGTTACTGCACCAATCCAGACTCTCAGTCACTTGTGGAGAATTTAGAATCACATAGAAAACCTCCAAAAGGGAATGAAACTTAAAACTCTGTGAACTAAGAACGTCTGATCACATAATAGCAATTAACCTTAGGTGTCCATACTGATAACTATTGTGAGTAGTTCATAACATTAATATGACCAGGCAGCATGTAATCATATATACATATACAGTACAGACCAAAAGTTTGGACACACCTTTTAATTCTATGAGTTTCCTTTATTTTTATGACTATTGACATTGTAGATTCACACTGAAGGCATCAAAACTATGAATAACTTATGTGGAAATATGCACTAAACAAAAAAGTGTAAAACAACTGAAAATAGCCCTTATATTCTAGTTTCTTCAAAGTAGCAACCTTTTGCTGTGATTACTGCTTTGCACACACTCTGCATTTTCTTGATGAGCTTCAAGAGGTCGTCACCTGAAATGGTTTTCACTTCATAGGTCAACCTGCCCTGTCAGGTTAATAAGTGGGATTTATTGCCTTATAAATAGTCATGAAAATAAAGAAAACCCATTGAATTAGAAAGGTGTGTCCAAACTTTTGGTCTGTACTGTATATGTATATATGATTACATGCTGCCTGGTCATATTAATGTTATGAACTACTCACAATAGTTATCAGTATGGACACCTAAGGTTAATTGCTATTATGTGATCAGACGTTCTTAGTTCACAGAGTTTTAAGTTTCATTCCCTTTTGGAGGTTTTCTATGTGATTCTAAATTCTCCACAAGTGACTAAGAGTCTGGATTGGTGCAGTAACGCCTGCAGCTGCACGCCTGTAAGCACTGTGAGTACCTAGAGATTTTCCTTTAAATAAAAAAATAAAAGAATAGTTATTGCATGTTTTATTTTGGGTTTTCTCCGTAGGGTGTCTGAGCTCTCCCTTAGAGATGGGGTGAGAAGCTCAGTCATCCGGGAGGGACTCAAAGTAGAGCCGCTGCTCCTTCACATCGAGAGGAGCCAGTTGAGGTTGCTCGGGTATCTGGTCAGGATGCTTCCTGGATTCCTCCCTGGTGAGGTGTTCCGGGCACGTCCCACCGGGAAGAGGCCCCGGGGAAGACCCAGGACACGCTGGAGGGACTATGTTTCTAGGCTGGCCTGGAAATGCCTTGGGATTACCCCAGAGGAGCTGGAACAAGTGGCTGGGAAGAAAGAAGTCTGGGCCTCCCTTCTGAAGAAAATGGATGGCTGGATGGACTTTGCGTGCCCTTCTCAAATTTTGATTGTGTCATTTTTCTGATTCAATGCAACGCAACGGCGCCTGTGGCTCTTGCCGTGGCGCGCACAGTAAGTCACGTGATGTCCACTCCACTAGATCACTGAGCAGACTTACCATTTATGTTTTACAAAGGAATTTTAAAAAGCATTACCTGGCTGTTAATGCTTAGAATACAATGTGCAGCTGCTGTCGAGTTACATAGATGGAGGCACATAAAGACAAAAAAAGGTGCAGGAAATATTGGTGGGGACTGTCCCCTTAATACCAGAGTTGGTGGGGACATGTCCACACCAGTACTTCAGGAAATTACGCTATGGGTATAGGAGACTAAGTGGTCTGAAAAACAACCATTGGGTGGCGGAATGGTTCGGTGGCCAGAACCAAGAAGCAAGACGGAGCGTCCCAGTGGTCTGCCCTCTGAAGTAAGTAGAAGTTAAACCTACAGGCTTTGCTCTCCAATTATAATGAGACATGGAGTAATTATAAATAATTTCAGATTACGTTTTATATGTCTGGTATTTTGATAATCTGTCCTCCTCATATGTTTCTGTTAGTGTGAGCTAATGTTTATGTGAGCTATGCTACTTTAGCTGTTTGCAGTTAAGTCCGTGTATTTTTAGTGTCACACTCAGCACAGTTTGAGAGTCTATCTTCAGTCTTAACTTTAACCCAGTTTGATCTAGTTTAATGATGCTGAAGTCAGCAAGCATCTTCAGGAGATTATGGCAGTTATGGATATTGGTCACTATCACTGAAACCGTATTTTGTTGCTTAAGCAGAATGGAGGGTAGACCTGCTCCTGCAGGAACATCGTCTGCTTCTAGACTTTATTCATGAGAACAAACAGAAAGGTTCTTCATTTATGTTGACTTCTCGACATATTTAAGGATTTACTCTAATGTTCACACATAGACCTGTCACAATAATCAATACATCAATTAATCGGATAATAAATTAAAACAAACTCAATCATTTCCATTGGCCTGATTAATTGTTTCTATTGTTTTCTTTCTTTCTACCAAAAACTGGATGATAAAAGTCTTCAGTCTGGTACTTTGGTCTCAAGTAGCCCTTATTTTGAAAGGCAATTTTGTTTTACAAAGACTTCAAATTTAGTTGTTTTATTTATTTTGGATATTAAAAATGTTTTCCAGTTCCAGTGTTAAATGTTCATTAGAATTTAAAGTTTAATGACCTTTGAGAAGGTGTTCTTTCATTATTTCGTCATTACCATTATATTAATTAAAACATTGTCTTTCAAATGTCTTTCAGATCAATTTGATTAGGAATTTTGATCATATTTCACATCTTATTGTGTCATGTAGCACGGAGCGCTGGTCTTGGTCTTGATTTGGTCTCGGAGCCTAAAAGTCTTGGTCTTGTCTTGGTCTCGGGTTAGGTGATCTTGACTACAATGTTCAGCACCATGTGAAAGATTCTTACAATTTAAATGGGCTGCAGTTTGCAAAGTTACAAAGCAAATATTACCAGAAATAATATGTGTAATTGAAATTACTACAGGAGACAACAGGGGGTTCAAAATAGGATTATAAATGCTATGGTTGTAAACCAAATATTTAATTAACAAGCTAACTATTCAGCTTCATACTAAATGTTTCCCAGCAGACTGACTAAAGACATTTCTCCCTCTTCCTCCTCTATCAGACCTTCTCTGCTCCTGCAGAAGGTTCCTCCATACCTGAGAGCTTCCAGTCTCCAGTGTGGATCCTTCAGTCCAGCCGACAGCAGCTTCACTCCTGAGTCTCCTGGATGATTGTAGCTCAGGTCCAACTCTTTCAGATGGGAGGGGTTGGAGGTCAGAGCTGAGGCCAGAGAAGCACAGCCTTCCTCTGAGACCAAACAGCCTGATAAGCTGCAGACACACAATTCATCATATGATGAGAATATGAGAACATTGAGGTAGAACCCAAGGTCTGAACTGGACATTTTAATGTAAGGAAAAACATCAATAAATTGTGCTTAACCTGTCAATTAGATGAAAGAAAAATAATGCTCTAATTTTGTTTCTCTGAGTAATAAAAATCAACATTTGTCACATGTAGAGTGGATTAGAAGAGAAATATCATTCATTGTTCCACAGCAGAGAGTTCAGGTTTACCAGCAACAAGTTTAAGGTACATGGAAGAATCAGATATTCAAAAATAATAGGAGACTGTAGAGTAAGGACACATTTAGAACAGATGAATAATAATGCTGTACATTTAATAAAGACAGCATAATTAGTTTGACAGATATACCCGTTGCAAAAAAGGACGATGGAGTCCTGCGAGAACAGGCGCTTATATTCCGTGACAAAATTGTATTTGAAATGTAATCAATTACAAATTTATGGATGGAACTTGACTTAATGCTTTGTTTTGATTATTGATTCTATATTGCATTGTGTTTCTGTGTTTGTAATGATGTAAAGCACTTTGAAATGTCTTGCTGCTGAAATGTGCTATACAAATAAAATTTGATTGATTGATTGATATGCAGCTGAGTAGGGCAATTTATAATCATGTATAAGATGTGTATATTTGTGTACAGAAAGAGCAATAGACTATTTAAAAGAAATTTAAAAAGTTATAACAGTTAAAGTTATAGCATATAACAGCCAGGATGTATATAATTATTGCGTTTGTTAGGAGCAGTTTTGGTTAGAAAGTCTTACAACTGCAGGACGAAGGATCTGCAATGATTCTCATTTGTGCACCGAGGATGCAGCAATCTGTCAACTATCCAGAGTTCACTGGAACTCAATCAATGGAAGCCTGACCGTTGCTTTTCTAAATATTCCTCTTTTCTAGGTCCTTTCAGCCTGGAGTAAATGAAAGCTAGCAACATTTATGTGAAGAAACTTGTTAGCCACATGTTAGTGATAGGAAGCTTGTTGCACATCCTATTCACTTAGTTCCTAAAAGAAACCCATTCTTTCACAATTGTTTGTAAAAACATTCTGCATGTCTAGAGGCTTACTTTCATACACCTGTAGCCATGGAAGTTATTAGAGCATCTGATTCTCATCACTTGGATGGGTGGTCAAATACTTTTGGAAGTATAGCTAGTGGACAGAAATATGGCTTCAATAGCATTCAAAACATTTTACCTGAGAGTTTCCAGGTTGCAGTTTGGACTCTTCAGTCCAGCAGAGAGACGCTTCACTCCTGAATCCTGCAGGTTGTTGTTACTCAGGTCCAGTTCTCTAAGACTGGAGGACTGGGAGCTGAGAACTGAGGACAGAGCTTCACAGCTTCTCTCTGAGAGGTTACAGTCACTCAGTCTGAGAGAGAGAGAAAAATCTGTTGTTAATCACTTCTTAAAAATGTATATTTTTCAATGTTTTTCTTGGACATAGAAGGAAAAATCTTATTTTACACATATTTATGTTGCCTTTTGGTGTGAAATGGTTCATTCTATAGTTAGTCTTCCAGCCTTATAGTTTAGAACTACAGACAACAAGGAGGTTGGAAAAAGAATTATAAAATTCCACAAATAACTAAATTAATACAAATTAAATTTTAACATAAAGAGGATGAGTTTTGCTGCTTTATTATGTAATAGTATGTCCAGCTGCTGAAGTACAGTAAGTCTTTGTCTCCTTTACACATCCCCCCAGTGAGACACTTTGAAGAGACTATGCATCAATATAGTCTCATGACTATATTCATGAAACATGAATATATATTTACCTTATCATGAGCATATTTCTATCTAAAAAAATAACTGCAATAACAATCTATGTCCTTACAGAGCTTTGTTGGAGGCTTTAACCACAGGCAGCAGCCTCAGAAGAACCTCCTCTGAAGCAGAGTATTTCTTCAGGTCAAACACATCCAGATCTTTTCCTGATGACACTAAGATGAAACCCAGAGCTGACCACTGAGCAGGAGACATTTTATCTGTGGAGAGCCTTCCTGAACTCAGAGACTGTTGGATCTCCTCCACTAGAGAGCGATCATTCAGTTCATTCAGACAGTGGAACAGATTGATGCTTTTCTCTGCAGACAGATTCTCACTGATTTTCTCCTTAATATACTGTACTGTTTCCTGATTTGTCTGTGAGCTACTTCCTGTCTGTTTCACCAGACCTTATAGGAGTCTCTCATTGGTCTGCAGTGAAAGTCCCAGGAGGAAGCGAAGGAACAAGTCCAGGTGTCCATTTGGACTCTGTAAGGCCTGGTCGACAGCTCTCTGATGGAGAGATTTAAGGTCAGATTTATTAAGTAATGGAGACTTCTCCGATCTTTGCGTTTCTTTCATCACATAAGAACCAGAGTTGATAAAGGTCAGATGAACATGAAGAGCAGCCAGAAACTCCTGAACACTCAGATGGATGAAGCAGAACACCTTGTCCTGGTACAGCCCTCTCTCCTCCCTAAAGATCTGTGTGAACACTCCTGAGTACACTGAAGCTGCTCTGATATCGATGCCACACTCTGTCAGGTCTGATTCATAGAAGATCAAGTTTCCTTTCTGCAGCTGATCAAAAGCCAGTTTTCCCAGAGACTCAATCATCTTCCTGCTCTCTGGACTCCAGTGTGGATCTGTTTCAGCTCCTCCATCATACTTGACCTTCTTCACTTTGGTCTGAACCACCAGGAAGTGGATATACATCTCAGTCAGGGTGCTGGGCAGTTCTCCTCCCTCTCTGGTCTTCAACTCATCCTCCAGAACTGTAGCAGTGATCCAGCAGAACACTGGGATGTGGCACATGATGTGGAGGTTTCGTGATGTCTTCATGTGGGAGATGATCCTGGTGGCCTGCTCCTCATCTCTGAATCTCTTCCTGAAGTACTCCTCCTTCTGGGGGTCATTGAACCCTCTGACCTCTGTCACCATGTCCATACAATGAGGAGGGATCTGATTGGCTGCTGCAGGTCGTGTGGTTATCCAGAGGAGAGCAGAGGGAAGCAGTTTCCCCCTGATGAGGTTTGTCAGCAGAACATCCACTGAGGTGGACTCTGTAGCATCAGTCAGGATCTCCTTGTTGTGGAAGTCCAGAGGAAGTCGACTCTCATCCAGACCATCAAAGATGAACAGAACCTGGAAGTGTTCAAAGCTCCAGATTTCTTTGGTTTCACTAAAGAAATGATGAACAAGTTCCACCAAGCTGAACTTTTTCTCTTTCAGCACATTCAGCTCTCTGAACGTGAATGGAAATATGAACTGGATGTTCTGGTGGGCTTTGTCTTCAGCCCAGTCCAGAGTGAACTTCTGTGTTAAGACAGTTTTCCCAATGCCAGCCACTCCCTTTGTCATCACTGTTCTGATTGGTTGATCTCTTCCAGGTGGGACTTTAAAGATGTCTTCTTGTCTGATTGTTGTTTCTGGTCTGTGTGGTTTCCTGGATGCTGTTTCAATCTGTCTGACCTCATGTTCATCATTGACCTCTCCAGTCCCTCCCTCTGTGATGTAGAGCTCTGTGTAGATCTGGTTCAGAAGGGTTGGACTTCCTGCTTTAGAAATCCCCTCAAACACAGACTGGAACTTCTTCTTGAGACCAGATTTAAGTTGATGTTGACAAGCTCCAAGAAAAATTTCTAAAATAACACAAAGTTAAATTCAGGAACTAAATCATTGTCTAAAGATTAAGTGAATGAATGTGATTCCATTTCTTCATACATCCAAAAATGTGTGATTCATGCATCAGCTTAAATTTTAATCTAGAAATCATCTTACTCTGCAGATGGTCAGCCAGGTCCTCCTGCTTCATCCTCCTCAGGAAGTTCAGTGTGATCTTCAGCACTGCCTCTCTGCTGCTCCTCCTCTGCTCTTCATTCTCACCCATCAACACCTCATCATCTTCTCTCTGACTCTCTGAACATTCTGGGTAATCTGGATTCAAAACTTTCTGGATCTTCTTCAGCTCGTTCTTCACAAAAGTGACAATGTTGTTCTCCAGTAGCTGGAACAGAATAATAGATTAAGAAAACAGACTGAAATCATGGAGCTAAACACCAAAAGGATGTTGGACAGACTGACAGTCCTCTGGTCTAAAAAGTGCAGTATGGAGAAGACTGTGAACAAGTCGTTGTACATGTACAGACCCTAAATATGAAGTCCAGCTGTGTTTGATGGTGCTGGGCAGACGGACAACTGGGAACCTCTGAGCTCTGCTGATCCATTCTATGGAACAATTAGGAAGTCAGGAAATATTAATCCAGCAGTATTCACAGAGCAAATAAGAGTTTCACAAGAACAGAGCATCACATAAACAAAATGTTAGAAAAATTATCTAAGTTCATTTACTTATGAGTTTATTTGAAAGGTTATGTTTTCATATTATTATTCTGTGTGTTGTTTACTTGGCTCCATTCTCTTGTGGTACATTATTAACTGTTTTTTGGATATTTGCCTGAAGGCTAGAAACATTTACACATTCCTGTGTTAACAGCTTCCTGATGAAGCTGATTTGTAACAGTCAGCCATGTGCCCTTGTAATGGCATGTCCATAAAAGCTTCCAGAACATCTTGTGGTAAAGGTCTTTGATCAATTGTTTGTGTGACTGTGTGGAAAAGCACAACCTCTTTCCTTGTAATCATAATAAAAGGCATTTGGGGACTGAGAGCCGGCTGACTTGACCCCAGACAGTATTTGATGGCGGTTCTCTGCATCTGGCTCTGCTCTCCTCTTCTGCAGAAAAGCAATTTGTGTTTTTGGTTGATTCCTAACAGGTTAGGAACTAAAACAGACCCAACAAAATACAAAGAAGTTAGAAAGAGGAAGATGAACTACAATGATGATGACCAGTAACACCACAATCACCCAGTAGATATTTTACAAAGTTGGTGCTGAACTTGGACTCCAAACATTCCACACGTCAGCAGATCTGATGCTGATGGAGACAGTTTCCCAGAGCTTGGGGACAGTAGAAGTGAAGGCTCTGTCCACACACATCTTGAGGATAGTGTGGGACATCCATCAGGTTCTGATGACTAGATCTGAGGTGATGTGGGCATGGAGGAGGTCTGAGATATGTGGACATGTGTCCATGTGGGATCCTCTCCTGTATGCAAACTTTTTCCTACACTACTGCATGAAAAAACTGTCTTCTAAAAACTGACAGTAGGTTTGGGAGTTGATTTTGAATCCATCTTCAACCTAAAAAGGTCCAACCAACTTGTGTTTAATAACACCAGCCCAGACTAGTACCTTGCTGGTGTCTGATGTGAAGTGGAGATCTGTGGCCATTACTGATCCATCTACAGGCCCATCCATCCATCTGGGCCATTAAGAGTCACTCTCATCTCATCAGTTCATGAAACCTTTGAAACATCTGCTTTCAGATATGTTGTGGCCCCGTCCTGATGTTTCAACTTTGTGTCTTGTTCAGTAGTGGTCGGGTTTCAGCCTTTCTTACCTTGGCTATGTCTCTGAGTTCTGAAAATCCTGTACTTCTGGGTGCTCAAGGTTGGAGTTCTGGAATATGATAGCACTACAAGATAATGGCTTCCTGGTAGCTTCAAGTTTGATTCTTCTCAAATTTTTTGCAGTTAATTTACATCTTTTTTTTCTCAACATGTTTCTTGCAACCCTGTTTACTATTTGCAGTAATGTTTCTGTGATAATGTCCCAATATCTAGGCAATTTCAAGATTGCTGCATCCTTCTGAAAGACTTTTTACAATTTTGGACTTTTCAGAGTAACTTAAATAAATTTTTTTGGCCTATTTTGCTTGAGGAAAATAAACTTTTGAACTTTTGAACCTTGATATAGGGCAGTGCTTCTCAATTCCAGTCCTCGAGCCCCCCTGCTCTGCATGTTTTGGTATAATCTGACTCAGCTGTTCAATTTCAAAACAGCTGATTCAGATGATTGCATGCCCTCTTTGTAGAGGAATATAATTATATTAATAATTAAAAATTATGTTGTTTGGTTGGTTTGCACTAAGATATGTTTTAACCTAAAAGAAATGTACTGTGTCAAATTGACTGAGTCAATCTGACCTAGAAGTCAGGAAGGTTTTCAGATTTTTAAAGATGTAGAATAACAATCACTTAAGAAAGGAAAGATGTTAGTTGGGGCCAGCCCATAACAATACATAGGGAGAGCAGTGACTGACATGCAAAGCAAGTCAGTCACTGCCTCCATGCATTGCATGGCAGGCACCTATTGTTCTACACCCAGTAGAACATCTCTCTATTTATTTATTTTTCTTCCATCACAGTTAATGCAGCTCATACTGCTGCATGCACCCCCACAAAAGTGGCATCAAAATGCGCAGCTCTATCCCAGGAAGGGAGCTATTATTAAAATGTGCATTATTAAAAATGAGAGTTTATTAAAAATGGGCCTAAAAATGATATGGTCAAAACTAAAACTTGCCAAATAATTGTGCACACAGTGTACAGTAGGTGTAGTGAAGCAATCAGACCAGATAGATTCTAAACTCGTTGTCATTAGTTTGGTCAGTTCTGCAATGTTGTCTGAAGCTCAAATGAGATGTTTTGAATCCAATTATATATATATAAGAAGAAAATGCTGCACCTTTAAACTCATGTAATGAAACAACCCTAAGTCACTGGATAAGTATGTGTGATTTTTCCAACTACTGGTCAGTAGTTTGCAAATAAATCTTTAAGCAGATCTCCTGAGAGTATCTTTGCATGTGGGTTCTGAGAGTTCAAAACAACATGACATGTATAAGATAAACAACTTTGGTCCCAGTACTGAGCCTTAGGGAACACCACAAACAATGTCCAGGCATGAGGACTGGAAATCACCCAATTGTACAAATTGTTGCCTGTTGCTGAGATAACTTTTCATCTACTGAAAAACTACTCCTCTTAAACCATAGTGCTTGAGTTTATTGATGAGTATTTCATGAACAATTGTATCAAATGCTTTTTTAAGTCAATAAATACCCCAACAGCAGGTTTCTTTTTATCTAATGCACTGGTCACCTCTTCTATTAAATGAATAACTGCCAACGCTGTGGATCTTTGTGACCTAAATCCATACTGACTTTTAGTGAGTACTTGGTGTTTACTAACAAATCTATCCAATTTAGCAACAATTTTTTTCCAAAATTTTGGAGCCTTGTGGAAGTAATGAAACAGGCCTGTAATTTGTGAAATTATATCTATTCCCAGGTTTATATAGTGGGATGACTTTTGCAATTTTCATTTTTGTGGAAATATACCTGTTTGAATTGACAGATTACAAATATGGTAGCGGCTGAATATTTTCTACAATTACCTTCTTTATTATTATCATGTCAATACCATTGCAGTCAGTTGACCTTTTATTTTTACATTTATTTACTATATCTATAATTTATTTTCTTTCCACTGCTGTGACAAACATGGAATCTGGATTTCTACTAACTAATGTGTCATTTAGTGTTTCGTATACTGTGGGCTGCGGGATTTCCTCAGCCAATTTAGGCCAAACACCTACAAAATATTTATTAAAATTATGAACTATCTCTTCTATGCTATTAAGGTTTTTATCACGATTTGTATCAATCAATCAATCAATCAAATTTTATTTGTATAGCACATTTCAGCAGCAAGGCATTTCAAAGTGCTTTACATCATATCAAACACAGAAACACAAAGCAACATAGAATCAACAATCAAAACACAACATTAATTCAGGTTCCATCAATAAATTTGTAATTATTACGTTTCAAATACAATCCTAAACAGGTGGGTTTTTAGTCGAGTTTGCATCCATAGAAGGTTTACCTGTTACACTCCTACTGTGTTATATGGAACAAAATACCTGTTGCTATTTTAATTCCCACTCACGCTCACAATCACACAGTTTAAAATGATGTAGACGCATTTTAATGGGTTTCTGGCACAAGGCTCCGTACACCTCTTTCACAGAATTTCGCTCTCGGACTCCGCCGTCCCTCACAGATTTTTGTGCAATTCTATGGTACCTCTTAGTGTCTAGAATTTACAGGGTTTGTGTTACGCACAGTGATCCTCAGTCACTCGCCATTTTTCTTCTGGCACCAGGCTCCATACACCTCTCACGGAATTTTCTCTCTGGGATTCCTATGTCCCAGAGCGAATTGTAGTGTTTATTAAATTTGTAAATATATTATCCATTAATGTAGTGCTGTTAGATGTGATTCAGCTAGGTCTTGTAATTTGAGGGAAAAGGCTCAGACTGCTTATAGTGTTAATAAACTCTTCAGTCAATTTGTGATTGTTTACATTCAGCAGATCAATATCAAAGTCCCCACAGATAAAATAGTTCATTGGAGTAGTAGTTGTGTAGGTTTTCTCAAGCCATTCTGTAAAGAGGTCCATATTAGAACCAGGAGCCCTATATATACAGCTAACAATTACATTTGTAATTTTGTCCATATATATTTCAACTGTTATACACTCAAAATAATGTTTAACCACATTAGTCATGTTTTCAATTGTATTATATGTATATAAAACTGCTGTCCACATATACAGCTACTCCTCCACCAGTCTTCCTCTCTCTATTAATATAGCTGAATTCATAACCATCTAGTTCAAAATCTGCTCCCTTCTCAGAATTAAGCCAGGTTTCAGAGATAGTTATGACACTGAAAGGTTGATTAAACTGGCTTAAACAGTCTTTGATGTGGTTAAAATGTGCATATAAGCTTCTACTGTTGAAATGTATAATGGAAAATTTATTGTCTGCTTTAACTGTCGAGTTGTATTGCTGAGTAGAGTAGTAGCAACAGCTGTTCACAATGTTATAGAAGAAGTTATTTTCTGGATCCAAATCATTTTCCTTGTCTTGATTTTTATATTCAGTGTAGTCAAATGTTTTCAGTTCCAGGTAATCGACATTAGAAGAGGTGTTAATGTTGTGTTCATAGTTGATGAAGACAAAATCTTGTTTAATTGAGACATGGTGACTGTGTGCCATGTGCGATCCCCTGGGCTCCCAATTGTCATTCATAGCATTCAGTTGTAATTGTCCAGTTCAGCAATGTCCCGAACAACCAGAACCTTTGCCTCCTCCGGAGCTCCATTCGATTTGATAAAGACCTTACAATTTGTTGTCCAAGTTGACTGAATCTTTTTCTGCTAACAAACTTGTATTTCCTCTTTGTAAATCTCATGATAATGGCAGGTTTATCTTCTTCTTTTCCCCTTCTCGGAAGCGGGTGGCATGCTTCCACAGTGTCGCAGTCCACCTCTATGCCCTTGGTCCGGAGGAAAGAAGCCACCTGTTTCTCTGTGAAGTCAAGCACTTCAACTGATGGTACACCAGCATTACTGGGTGCAGCCACTGCGTTGGCATACGTACAGGGCTTGACTCTAAGTCCAATGATGATCACATCATTTATCCTATTGTATTGCTCCAAAGCGGCCACTTGGTTCTCCAATACCGCAATCCGTTTGTCCTTTTCCTCATTAAGAAGTCTCAACAACTTCACTTCTTTTACCAGGTCCAAAATGTTTTTTGATGGAGCCGTAAGCTGCCACTTCCTCAGAAAGAAAATCCAAGGATCTCTTATGTGATCAAGATCCTTCAATGCTTGAGGTGGGTGGGTGAAGTGTCTCTCCTAAGGAGACAACAGAGGAAGGTGGAGCAGGGATTGAACCAGCAACCTGCCAATTGTCACTACGATTGCCCTGAGAGAGGTGAACTGAGCCATCAATGCTGTGGTTCTGGAGAACGCCCCATACACACCATTTCACACAGGGGTGCAAAAAATGAATATGCAGTGTATGCAACGCATAGGGGCGCTGCACTAGAGGGGACGCAAAAATGATGTGGGGAATTTTTTTTTCTGGTCAGCATTTTATGTACTTAGCAGCTGTTTGTGTATGAAATGATCAATAACAGAGGATAATATAGGATAATATAACAGAGGATTAGCACTGATTAGGCACCCCTCCCCTCCTGCCAGCCACTCTCACCTCCCATACAGGAAGCTTGAGGACGTGTCCCTTCCAGAACGTGCTGAGGCGCGTTTTTTTTTATTAGGCCCGAGCAGCAAAGCGCTGCGAAGGCCTATTGTATCTGTGCTGTTTATTATTATTAGGCCCGAGCAGCAAAGCGCTGCGAAGGCCTATTGTATCTGTACTGTTTATTATTAGGCCCGAGCAGCAAAGCGCTGCGAAGGCCTATTGTATCTGTACTGTTTTATTAGGCCCGAGCAGCAAAGCGCTGCGAAGGCCTATTGTATCTGTGCTGTTTATTAGGCCCGAGCAGCAAAGCGCTGCGAAGGCCTATTGTATCTGTACTGTTTATTATTAGGCCCGAGCAGCAAAGCGCTGCGAAGGCCTATTGTATCTGTACTGTTTATTAGGCCCGAGCAGCAAAGCGCTGCGAAGGCCTATTGTATCTGTACTGTTTTATTATTATTCTTCCCACCTCTTCGTGTGCCTTTTTGGGGGCTTTATCATATTCAAAAACTCACCAAACTTGGCGGTCGCGACTAGAAAAATTCAAAATTTTGAATTTTAAGGTTGTCGCAAAAATCGCAAAAGAAATTGCTCAACGCCGGCAACTAGCAATTTTCTGTTGACACAATGGTATGAACGTACTTCATCGTAGAGACATGAAATTTGGTACACTTGTAGAGCTCACCAAAAGACTCAGAACTTACATTTAATGTTATAAGCCAACTATCACAGGAAGTCGGCCATGTTGTATTGAACGTCCATTTTTTACCTCGATTTTGACGTTTACAGCCTTCGTATTTGATCGAACTCCTCCTAGGGATTTCGATTGATCGGCTTCAAACTCGGTCAGTCTGATCATAAGGCATGTCTGATTTAAAGTTATCAAATTGGTGAGTTTTGGAGCATGTTGAAGGGGGGTTAGCAGGGGTCAAAGTTCACCTACTCGCCATGAAACACGAAACTCGTATATTTCCTATACAAAAGCACATAGAGGGACCAAACTTTCAGAGATTGATGGTCATTGGGTGTCCTAAAATACCCTGTGGTAAAATGATGACATCACTTAGGCCACGAACCCTGAGAACAGGAAGTGTCATGTTTTACTGTGAACGGTCGCTATCTTAGCCCTTTGACCTAATCAACATGAAGCTGTGTCCAGAGACAGAAGACATGTTGGTGTGTTGAGTATTCCAACCCCGACCGGCTGCGATGAAGCAGGTGGGCGTGGCGGCGTTGCGAACGCCGTCGAATTTCGTTTGGCTCTGAATTCCACAATTTCGGGCCCAGCTGCTCCAAACTCACTAGGATGGATCCTTATCCACCCACCGACAGGAATTCATAACAAAATTTGGTGGGCGTGGCCTAATTTCTCTATATCGATCCCTAGAGTATTTTAAATGAACAGCCCCAAGTCATGCTGTATCCTAGAATTACGAAACTTGGTACACATGTGTATCTTGTCAGGACGTACAAAAAAGTCTATTAGAGCCATGGTCGAAACCCAACAGGAAGTCGGCCATTTTGTATTGAAGGTCCATTTTGGACCCCGATTTTGACGTTTACAGCCTTCATATTTGATCGAACTCCTCCTAGGGATTTCGATTGATCGGCTTCAAACTCGGTCAGTCTGATCATAAGGCATGTCTGATTTAAAGTTATCAAATTGGTGACTGTATGAGCTTGTTGAAGGGGGGTTAGCAGGGGTCAAAGTACACCTACTCGCCATGAAACACGAAACTCTTATATTTCCTATACAAAAACACATAGAGGCACCAAACGTTCAGTGATTGATCGTCATTGGGTGTCCTAAAATACCCTGTGGTGAAATGATGACATCACTTAGGCCACGCCCCCTGAGAACAGTAAGTGTCATGTTTTACTGTGAACGGTCGCTATCTTAGCCCTTTGACCTAATCAACATGAAACTGTGTCCAGAGACAGAAAACATGTTGGTGTGTTGTGGATTCAAGCCCTGACCGGCTGCGATGAAGCAGGTGGGCGTGGCGGCGTTGCGAACGCTGTCGAATTTCGTTTGGCTCTGAATTCCACAATTTCGGGCCCAGCTGCTCCAAACTCACTAGGATGGATCCTTATCCACCCACCGACAGGAATTCATAACAAAATTTGGTGGGCGTGGCCTAATTTCTCTATATCGATCCCTAGAGTATTTTAAATGAACAGCCCCAAGTCATGCTGTATCCTAGAATTACGAAACTTGGTACACATGTGTATCTTGTCAGGACGTACAAAAAAGTCTATTAGAGCCATGGTCGAAACCCAACAGGAAGTCGGCCATTTTGTATTGAAGGTCCATTTTGGACCCCGATTTTGACGTTTACAGCCTTCATATTTGATCGAACTCCTCCTAGGGATTTCGATTGATCGGCTTCAAACTCGGTCAGTCTGATCATAAGGCATGTCTGATTTAAAGTTATCAAATTGGTGACTGTATGAGCTTGTTGAAGGGGGGTTAGCAGGGGTCAAAGTACACCTACTCGCCATGAAACACGAAACTCTTATATTTCCTATACAAAAACACATAGAGGCACCAAACGTTCAGTGATTGATCGTCATTGGGTGTCCTAAAATACCCTGTGGTGAAATGATGACATCACTTAGGCCACGCCCCCTGAGAACAGTAAGTGTCATGTTTTACTGTGAACGGTCGCTATCTTAGCCCTTTGACCTAATCAACATGAAACTGTGTCCAGAGACAGAAAACATGTTGGTGTGTTGTGGATTCAAGCCCTGACCGGCTGCGATGAAGCAGGTGGGCGTGGCGGCGTTGCGAACGCTGTCGAATTTCGTTTGGCTCTGAATTCCACAGTTTCGGGCTGAGCTGCTCCAAACTCACTAGGAGGGATCCTTATCTATCCTCAAATAGGAATCCACAGCGAACCTTCGAGGGCGTGGCCTAATTTCTCTACATTGCCCCATAGAATATTTTAAAAAATCAGCCCCAAGACATGCTTTAAGTTAGAATTACGAAACTTGGTACACATGTGTATCTTGTCAGGACGTACAAAAAAGTCTCTTAGAGCCATGCTCTAAACCCAACAGGAAGTCGGCCATTTTAGATTGAAGTTCATTTGACCTCGATTTTGACGTTTACAGCCTTCGTATTTGATCAAACTCCTCCTAGGGATTTCGATTGATCGACTTCAAACTTGGTCAGTCTGATCATAAGGCATGTTTGATTTAAAGTTATCAAATTGGTGAGTTTTGGAGCATGTTGAAGGGGGGTTAGCAAGGCTCAAAGTTCCCCTGTAATCGACTGTGTAATACAAAGGGCTTTGTCATGTGTAGGGCAATGCTGCCCTCTGGTGTCGAATTACTGAAATAATGAAACCATTTCAGTAATTTCAGTAATTCGACACCAGAGGGCAGCATTGCCCTACGGAATGACAGTTCAATGTTGAATTGAACAGGAAAAAATTAAATAATTTGTAATTCTAACACAAAAAATCACAGAGACACCAAACTTTCAGCCGTGGATAATCATGGGGTGTGCAATAATATCCAATGGTCAAAAGATGACATCACTTAGGCCACGCCCCCTGACAACAGGAAGTCTCGTATTTTACTGTGAACGGTCGATAGCTTCTGCACCAAACTTTGCCTGAGTGAATCTGGTGGGATGCTCGTCGGACCTACGTCATCATATTATGACGTCATCTAAGCCCCGCCCCCTCGGAACAGGAAGTGCCTTTTTTTTCCTTGGATAGCTCTGTTTATGGCTCTCTTGACCTAATCAAGGTGATTCTGTGTTGGATGACAGATAGGAAGTTGGTCTCGCTTGCTTTAAAGTGCCAAGAGTTTTCAATGGCGGCAACGCCGTTCGTATACGTTTGCCTCTACATTCCACATATTTTGACCGAGCTGCATCAGACTTGGCCTGAGTGATCCGGGTGGGATGCCCGTCGATCCTACGTCATCATATTATGACGTCATCTAAGCCCCGCCCCCTCGGAACAGGAAGTGTCTTTTTTTTCCTTGGAAAGCTACGTTTATGGCACTCTTGACCTAATCAAGATGATTCGGATGATGAGCTCTGTCAATGCTCGCTTCTGGCTGAACCGGGTGGGCGTGGCCAAATGGCGAATATCAGTCCCTCGCCATATTCATACGTTTGGCTCTAATTCACACATAGATCATCCGATGGGCGCCAAACTGGATATGTATGACCTTTGTTCACCTCTAAAGAGCCCAACGAGTTTGAAATGTAATTTGGCTCCACTGCGCCCCCTAAGTTAATTCATCGGCCGTGTCTCCTCGATGCATCGACCAATCTGCACCAGATTTTTTGACGGTCGTCGGGGAGCGCCGCCTAACGCATTCACGCGTGTGGCCCAGTGGACGGGCGGGTAAAATGCGCGACAGCTCCTGCGGCGGCTAGCGGGCGGCGGTGCCGGAAACTGCGGCAGAGCTTCCGCGGTGGGGAGCGGGCTGCGGCTCTGGAAAACGCGCGAGAGCTTCTGCGGTGGCCGGAACCCCCGCGGTGGCCAATAGGCCGGAGCGGCGCTTGCTGCGAGGGCCGCCCGAGGCTGCTTGCAGCTTTAATTATTATTATTATTCTTATTTTTCTGCCCCCCCAAAGAGGCGCCTTTTTGGGGGCTTTATCATATTCAAAAACTCACCAAACTTGGCGGTCGCGACTAGAAAAATTCAAAATTTTGAATTTTAAGGTTGTCGCAAAAATTGCAAAAAAAATTGCTCAACGGCGCCAACTAGCAATTTTATGTTGACACAATGGTATGAACGTATTTCATCGTAGAGACATGAAATTTGGTACACTTGTAGAGCTCACCAAAAGACTCAGAACTTACATTTAATGTTATAAGCCAACTATCACAGGAAGTCGGCCATTTTGTATTGAAAGTCCATTTTTTACCTCGATTTTGACGTTTACAGCCTTCGTATTTGATCGAACTCCTCCTAGGGATTTCGATTGATCGGCTTCAAACTTGGTCAGTCTGATCATAAGGCATGTCTAATTTAAAGTTATCAAATTGGTGAGTTTTGGAGCATGTTGAAGGGGGGTTAGCAGAGGTCAAAGTTCACCTACTCGCCATGAAACACGAAACTCTTATATTTCCTATACAAAATCACATAGAGGGACCAAACTTTCAGAGATTGATGGTCATCGGGTGTCCTAAAATACCCTGTGGTGAAATTATTTTTTTAAGTAGGCCACGCCCCCTGAGAACAGGAAGTGTCATGTTTTACTGTGAACGGTCGCTATCTTAGCCCTTTGACCTAATCAACATGAAACTGTGTCCAGAGACAGAAGACATGTTGGTGTGTTGAGTATTCCAACCCTGACCGGCTGCGATGAAGCAGGTGGGCGTGGCGGCGTTGCGAACGCCGTCGAATTTCGTTTGGCTCTGAATTCCACAATTTCGGGCCCAGCTGCTCCAAACTCACTAGGAGGGATCCTTGTACACCCACCGACAGGAATTCATAACAAAATTTGGTGGGCGTGGCCTAATTTCTCTATATCGACCCCTAGAGTATTTTAAATGAACAGCCCCATGCCATGCTTTGTCCTAGAATTACGAAACTTGGTACATATGTGTATCTTGTCAGGTCGTACAAAAAAGTCTATTAGAGCCATGGTCGAAACCCAACAGGAAGTCGGCCATTTTGTATTGAAGGTCCATTTTGGACCTCGAGTTTGACGTTTACAGCCTTTGCATTTGATCGAACTCCTCCTAGGGATTTCGATTGATCGGCTTCAAACTCGGTCAGTCTGGTCATAAGGCATGTCTGATTTAAAGTTATCAAATTGGTGACTGTATGAGCTTGCTGAAGTGGGGTTACCAGGGGTCAAATTTCACCTACTCGCCATGAAACACGAAACTCTTATATATCCTGCACAGAAACTCACAGAGACACCAAACGATCAGTGATTGATCATCAATAGGTGCCTTAAAATACCCTGTGGTGAAATTATGACATCGCTTAGGCCACGCCCCCTGAGAACAGGAAGTGTCATGTTTTACTGTGAACGGTCGCTATCTTAGCCCTTTGACCTAATCAACATGAAACTGTGTCCAGAGACAGAAGACATGTTGGTGTGTTGTGGATCCAAGCCCTGACCGGCTGCGATGAAGCAGCTGGGTGTGGCGGAGTGACCTGTAACGCCGATGCCATACGTTTGCTTCTAGATTCCACATGTTTCGACCGAGCTGCACCAAACTTGGCCTGACTCATCCTGGTGTGATGCCTGACAATGCTATGTCATCATATTATGACATCATCTAAGCCCCGCCCCCTCAGAATGAATTAGAGAGATCTTCTGTGTAATTACATAATAAACAGTCCATGTTCGTTGTTTGTAGGGCAATGCTGCCCTCTGCTGCCCACTGAAATAGTTTCATTATTTCAGTAATTCGACAACAGAGGGCAGCATTGCCCTACGGAATAACAGTTCAATGTTGAATTAAAGAGGAAAAAATTAAATAATTTGTAATTAACACAAAAACTCACAGAGACACCAAAGTTTGAGTTATTGATCATCCTCGGGTGTAGAATAATATCCAATGGTCAAATGATGACATCACGTAGGCCACGCCCCCTGACAACAGGAAGTCTTGTATTTTACTGTGAACGGTCGATAGCTTCTGCACCAAACTTTGCACGAGTGACCCTGGTGGGATCCCTGACGACCCTATGTCATCATATTATGACGTCATCTAAGCCCCGCCCCCTCAGAACAGGAAGTGTCTTTTTTTTCCTTGGAAAGCTCCGTTTATGGCTCTCTTGACCTAATCAAGGTGATTCGGATGATGAGCTCTGTCAATGCTCGCTTCTGGCTGAAACGTGTGGGCGTGGCCAAACGGCGAATATCAGTCCCTCGCCATATTCATACGTTCGGCTCTAATTCACGCATAGATCATCCGATTGGCGCCAAACGGGATATGTATGACCTTTGTTCACCTCTAAAGAGCCCAACGGGTTTGAAATGTAATTTGGCTCCACTGCGCCCCCTAAGTTAATACATGGGTTGTATCTCCTAGACGCATCGACCGATCTGCGCCAGATTTTTCGACAGTCGTCGGGCAACGCCGCCGAACGCATTCACGCGTATCGCCCGGTGGACGGGCGGGGAAAATGCGCGACAGCTTCTGCGGCGGCCGGCGGGCGGCGGTGCTGGAAACTGCGGCGGAGCTTCCGCGGTGGGGAGCGGGCTGCGGCTCTGGAAACCGAGCGAGAGCTTCTGCGGTGGCCGGAACCCCCGCGGTGGCCAATAGGCCGGAGCGGCGCTTGCTGCGAGGGCCGCCCGAGGCTGCTTGCAGCTTTAATTTTTTTTATTTTTATTTGAATTGTAGTAATGCACTCGACAACAGGGAGCTAGAGATGGGGCAGCAGAAAAAAACTCCGGGGTACAAAACAGAAAACGGGAGAGGGATAAAGATGTTGGAGAGACAAAGAAAAGCTTTTCAAAGTGGTTGAAAGACAGAAGGTAATGTTAGTGTATCAACAAAAGAGTTGTAAATATTTAGGTTAGCTTAAGCTAGCCTAAAATGACAGGTGGTTGTTGTCTCCACCCCGTTTTGAACCAATACAGGACGTGATTTATTCCGTATTGCTATAAACATCTGATAGACACACCTATCACACACATCTCAACAATAAATGTAATGGGCGTGCCGTGGTGGCGTAGTGGTTAGCGCGACCCACATTTGGAGGCCTTCAGTCCTCGACCCGGCCGTCGCGGGTTCGACTCCCGGACCCGACGACATTTGTCGCATGTCCCCCCTCTCCTTCCCCATTTCCTGTCAGCCTACTATCATATAAGGGACACTAGAGCCCACAAAAAGACCCCCTGGAGGGGTAAAAAAAAATAATAATAATAATAATAACAATAAATGTAATAAAAATGACCAAAGCCCGTGAAATATTAAGTTCAGCTAAATTAGCATTGCGGGACCTAAATATGATCCCTCCAACCTCCACGAACTAACGCTGTTGTCACGGTTGCTTAGAGACGGACACTAAGTAGCCGCGGTGAGCTGCTATCAACCCATGTCTTTTTAAAATGTACACTCGATACTATACCGTCTTTAGAAGCAAAACTTCTGGCAAAAATACAGATGGTCAGGTGCGATTCTAGCCCTGCACCCCTCAGCACCCCTGAATAGGATTACCACCCCTCTGTAAAATACTGTTAAATGTCATGTCTCGCATTGAACCGATACATAATTGTCCGATAGTGTCAAGAAAACTGGTAGGGGGTTTGAGATCTATCCAGGTACACGCAGAAACAGGTGCATGAAAGCCTGAAGGAAATAAAGCAATCTTGTGTTTTGATTTATAATGATTGAGTGTTTTGATAATGATTAAGTTGAACATGGATGAATACAATAGGTAAAATGACTGTATGTAAGTAATCACTGAATGATTCACTGAATGATTCTGAAGTGTACGAATCATGATCTGTAATAACATGACAACAATGAAATGATTAAGGTTTGATGATTTATAATAAGTGAAAGAGGTGATTAATGCTTATGATTAATGCTTAATGGAAATCAGCACATAGTTTTTAATATTTGACTGTGTTTAAAAGTTAATCAGAGAAAAGCACATAGGTTTTAATGTTAAAAAGAAAAAGGGAAAAAGCAGAAGGGGAACTTGTGAGTTCCTGCTGTCGCAAGCAGTTCTGAACAGATGGCCAGATGCACAGGATGGGTGGGGCGGTATGGTTGGCTAAGAACAATGCTGAGGAAAGGACGGTACTTTCCATTCCAGCCAGCAGACAGGAGGGGCCGAAACCACGTAAACTAACACTCCCCATACACATATATGGCAGAGAACTGTATATAAGCAGACGGAAAAGGAGAAGTTCTTGTTCTTTGTCTGCGGCACCGAAGTAGAGCTAACACGAAGAAGCAGATCGAGGAAACAACAGCAGACCACACCCTGGAGCCACGGGAAAAGCTGAAGCTTCTTGCCGCCAAAGGAAGACAAGTTCCAATCGTCCAACCCGGGTTCCTGATTCGATTGTCGGTCTTGCCTCAACCCAAACATTGCAACAGACTTGGAGAAAAGACAAAGGTTCCGGAGGGTTAAGGAGTTGGGTTTTCAAAACAATTGAACCCTCTCTACTTTGCTTCTATTCTAAAGAGGATTTTCCACACAAAGGACAAAGATTCAGACCAAGGTTTTCGGACGTTCCTGTTGCTAAAGATCCACCACCAACTGGGTATGAGTCGAACTTGCTTCCTAAAAAGCTATCTCAGAATCTGCGACATAGGTTAGGGAAAAGAGACAGTAGGGTATGATTGTACATGTTGATCTTATTACACTGCTCTTGAATTATATACAATTGATTATTGATTTGTATGTCACATATCCCTGCTTAAGCTTGCTTAATAAATTCATGCTCTAAAATTCTAATGAGGTTGGTGGACATTGGAATTAATTGAGTCATTTACTAATTTTTCAGTTCTTTTAATAAAGGTAAAAAATAATGTACATGGTTCTAGAAAAGAGGAGGCTTCATAATTTCCTTTGGCGAGAGTAAAATAATGACCCAGGGACTTACATCCAAGTCACTAAATTTAATCTAGCCGGTTCCAAGAGCAAGTTATATTTTAGAAAGCGAGCTACCGTTAACAGGAGTGGTTATTGGAATTATGCAGCTGTGAGGGCTACTCAGCTGACTGTTTCTTAACTGAAAAGGGTCGTAACTTCTGGATTGGAGGTAGTTTGAGCTAGACGAATCGCTTTCGATACCAGTTTGAATAGATTATCTCTTATAGATCTCATTTAGGGTAATACCCAGGTCTTAGAGATTTTCCGGACCTGTTAGACAGAGAACTGGTCAGTAGTCAGCCCCGGAGGGTTGTGATGAAGTAGGCGGGGCTAGCTATTGCAGGATAACGGACATGGCGCCCAACGTGGGGCGGAGCCAAGTAGGCGGGCCCTAATAAACCAAGTCAGTAAAAACAGAAGTGTGATTCTGAATAGCTCACTTGGATGGTTAACTCTGAGGGAATAGAGTTAACGGTGACTGATAAGGCCGTCGGTCACAAGCCTTGCAGTAACTGTATAGCATGCAGGTGAGGGAAAGCTTCTACTGAGGATAAGTGATAATATCCAGACAGTGAAGCCAGTAGCCAACACAGCCTGGACCCATCCCTACTCAAGAGCGCAAAGAGAGGCTTTGGGGGATAGGCAACTCGAAGACAAAGACAACTATGGATGACGAAGAAAGGGGGGAATTGGATCCCCCGCAAGAGCCAGCAAAGGGACAAGAGGCAAGCAACATCAGCCGGGATGGAGAGGGTCATCAATCCCATCTTTCCCAATCCACATTATCACAATTGCCTGTATCGTTGATATTACTCGGTGATGGATTGGATTCCTGGATTGAGGTAATTAGGAGGGTTTTCTTTGAATCTCACTACACCATCAAAGAGGACATGGCACGGAACTTAATGAAGTACCTGGTGCAGACTCGGATATACTTTTGCACACAGCTTAAACATGGTCACCGACTGGGAGTCGTTAAATGCCCGGTAAAGATAACCAAGAAATCGGAGATCAGAGAATGGCTGGAATGGTTCGCTGAACTCCTTGAAGGATGGACGATTGGTGAGCTGCGGATGGTCTACAGCCCCTCCGAGAAATATGACAGCCTAGTGAAGACAGCTACATTGGCAGCGGGCATCGAAGGGATCCTGGTGAACCCTCTCGCCAGTGGGCTGCGCAAATACAAAGAATATACCGAGGTTCTGCAGAGACTTTCGGCCTTCAAAGAGACCCGAGGAAAAGAGCAGGCCCCAGACAAAGCGGAATCGGAGGTGGCTGAGGCCCCCTCTCGACTGCCCAGCAGAGCCACAACACCGACTAACCAGCCGAAGCAAGATCAGCAGGACCTGATAGACCTGACGGAAGGCGATGACGATATCCCAGCTCGACCGGGAGCATCGAGGAACGACGAGATCCCCTCTGAGCAGTCAGAAGAGGAAAATCACGAGGGATCGCTCATTGACGGTTTCGCTGAGGAACAGTTGGAGCAAGCGGCCAGGGATTGGTCCCCTCGACGGGGTCAGGAGTTCGGGTTTCATCCCCGAGTCCACAGCACGGAAAGGAGGCAGCTACTGCCACCTACGAAGACTCCAGCGGGCAGCAGCTCCGACGAGGACGGGGAGGAATCGGATGAGGAGCTATGGGACCCCGGCCGCCCTAAAAAGAAGACCCAGAAGTCGGATGTTTGGAGGAGCACCCGAGAGTTGGCCAAAATACCATCAGAGACCATCAGCTTAAGGCTACAATCCGGGCTCATGATTTACCAGTTTATTGGAGGAATATGGGACCTTGAAGGTGACGGGCTGATTGTGTTCACCAATGATAAATACAAGATCTACAATCGAAAGTTTCGACGCAGCCTTAAAAACCAAGCTGGGAAATATTACCAAAAAGATTCAAAGGTGTTGGAGGCTTCCTGTAGTGAAAAAACTAGAGGAGATGTAGTGATGATGAGGGGCTACAGTCTTCCTTATGGTGCCGTAATCCTGGTCCCAATTGATGTTTACAAGAAAGGAGAGAGTCTGGAGGAGTATCGGAAGAAGATGTGGCATGGACTCGAAAGGGGCCTGGTGACCGCCAGCAACGAAAGCATGAGAAGGGTGATGGTGAGCGTGCAGGGACTAAGATCGGCAGATTTGCCAGGGGACACCGCCAGGGCGGTCACAGAGAACGGAGTGGTGAACATAGCCAAGACCAACAGTCATTTCTTTGTGTTCAAAGAGGTGGTGGTGGTGGTTGACCCCCGTATGCATCGACTCCGTACGGAGCAAGGTGTACGAATGGCAACTGAAATGGAGGAGCAATGCCGCATCAGCCACCCAGCAAAGGAGATCAAGAAATATCCCTTAAAAATACCCCAGAGTGGAGTTTCAAACACCACCCAGACCGACAAGGCCAAGGTTATGGAGCCACTCAGGATAAAGTTAAGGGAAGCACCAGTCGGGCCAGAGTCCCAGGCCGCAAGATATGTCAAAGAATTCTCATTCGAGGGAAGCAGCAGTGAACTGAGGCAACCCAACACGGACAGAGTCAAGAATGAGCAGCCGACGGTCCAGAAAGAAGTAGGACCGATGAAACCAGCCAGGATTCAACCGCTGAACTCCCCCAGGAGGGAACCTCTTCGACAACAACAATATGAGGACATCAGCGACTCGGAGGAAGGAGAAGAGCAACAGGAGATCGAACATTCTGAAGAAGAAGAAGAAGAGAGTGATCACGGCAGCATCTTCTCCGACCCAAAGCAACCACCGACAGGGCATAAGACGCTCCGAACAGGACAGCACCGAGGAAAGAAGAAAGAAATAGAAACCTTTGACATCGAGGGTTCTTCTGAGAGACTGGCGAGAGACGTGACCTGGGGCCCCGTACAGGCTAAAGACGGACGGCGTACGTATGTACCAGAGGTCGGTCAGACAGAGTACCAGATTCCAGCAGGATGGGCCAGCAGGCTGGGAGACAAGGTGCTGCTCGAGGTAGAAGCGACAGTCGGGGAGTGGGCTAACATCCTGATGACACCATCCTGCTCTACCCTGACAGCACACTATTCCCTGACCACCAACTTCAGGAACGCATACATGGGAATTATGTATGATGTGATGCTGCGACGACTGAAGAAAGCGGCCTACAAGTACTCCAAGGAGACTCGACAGAAGCTGGACGAGGTGTCGGCTGATGAAGAGGAGCCGCAGGCGACGTCTTCAGAGCCAGGACCACAGATCCCGCGGGGACCACAAGGAGTGTCAGCCCAGCCACCGGCCACTACTACCGGACAAGATGCATACGCAGAACTAAAGAATCTAAGGCTGGTGATTCAGAGTAAAAACGCAGACGAAAATAATGAGGAGTATTTGAAAGATGTCTGGCCAACCGTGCTATCTACCACCAACCACGAAGGAGCCAAAAAGTTGTGGCTGACCAGCGTGACTGCGGACCCGATGGTTGGAACAGAGTCAGCACAGAGCAACTATGAGAGATTGGTGTTGGAGGACATGGACGACGAAGAGTCCCAGGTGAAGAGGGCTAGAGGACGGCTGGACAAAGGAAGCCGGTTGGAACCGCTTTGGCACACACTAAAGCAAACCGTTTCTCCCGCGAGGTATGTGAAGGTGCTGCGTGAGGTGACAAAGGGACGAAGAGGAGAGATTGTGTTTGTGAAACTACCAGTGAGAAGCACAACCGTGGCCCAGATGGATGTGGCAGTGCAAGGATTCGACCTGGAGCAGCAGTACTACGAGGACAAAAGGAAGAAGGAGGCTAGCCAACCAGCCAAGCCACCTGGAAGGGTCAACATCAGACAGCCATCCAACTTCCAGAACAGGCCGTTCCCGCAAGGCACACAGCCATCCAACTTCCAGGGCCGGCCGTTTCAACAGGGAGCACCACCGTCCAAGTTCCAAAACCGGCCGTTCCAGCAGAAACCACCAGGACCACAAGGAAGACCGACCAACCCGCCGGCTTCACAAAATCAGCCAGGGAAAGGTCAGTTCCTGACGGATGAGGAATATAGGAAATTGAGCCCAGAACAAAGGACGGCCCTCCGTGAGTCCCGTAAAGCCGGGGCCGGAGGGTCACCAAAGTAATGGCGTCCAGGTCGCGGGTCATTTTAGAAAATGCCTACTGGGAAGGGGACGAAATCTACGCCAAAGTGGAGGGAGTACCCTACCTGGTGGACACCGGAGCGGAGGTGTCTATGACCCGCAAAGACCTAGAAACAGCAGGACACCTGAAGGTTCAGTTTGCTAATGGAAAAATAGAAGAAATGCCATACGGGACATGGAAAGGAGTAGTGTGGGTGAAAGGTCCTTACAATCTACTCACAGTAAAAGACTTAGATGAACTCAGTAAAAAGAAAGGCACACATCGCCGACTAGAGCGAAGGCTAACGAGCTTGAAAGCAAGGTTGGTGAAAGTCGGCCCGACCCAAACCGGATCCGGGCAGCAGGACTGGTACAAACCGATTGACATACCGACGGTGACAGAACAGAAGATCGCAGAGAGTGACTTTTCCCCGGCTGGGAAAGAGAAGCTGCGTGAGATCATCGTTACAGCGCAAGTGGCACGGTTTAAGAACGATTGTGGGGATTTGGGTCCAAAGTTTGTTCATCACATCGAAGGTGGGGTTCATCCACCTGTTCGGCAGTACCCGCTGAATCCGGGAGCAGTCGAGGAGATGGACAAGATAGTGAAGGAGCTGAGCGCCATGGAAATCATCAGAAAGGAGCTCAACCCGATCACCAACAGCCCCATCCAGGCGGTGAAGAAACCTGAATCGGCTGGAGGGGGTTGGAGACCAGTTATCAACTTCAAGGCCCTGAATCGGAGAACAATAGCAAACCGAGCCAGTCTAATCAATCCCCAAGGAGCGCTGAAAACTCTTCGAGTCAAGAAGTTCAAGTCATGCATCGACCTAGCCAATGGATTTTTCTCTCTACGCCTTGCCAGACAATCGCAAGGTAAAACTGCATTCACCCACAAAGGCAAGAGCTATGTGTGGCAAAGGTTACCCCAGGGATACAAGAACTCCCCAAACGTGTTCCAGTCAGCAGTGATGGAAGTACTGGGGGACGTAGGTGCAACTGTGTACATTGATGATGTCTTTATTGCTGATGACACAGAAGAAGAACACCTACGAAGACTACAAAAAGTGGTAGAAAACCTCACCAAGGCAGGCTTGAAGCTAAACCTCAAGAAATGTCAATTTGGACAGTTCCAAGTGAATTATCTGGGTTTCCAAGTCACGTCGGACTTGGAACTCTCAGATGGGTACAGAGAAAAGCTGATGAACATTCAACCACCTCAGTCAGAGAATGACTTACAGAAAATATTAGGACTATGCAACTACGTCCGGGACCACGTACCCAATTATCAGAAGTATGCCAAGCCTTTGTACAAATGCCTGAGAAAGAGTGAGGAGGACGAAAAGGACGGAAAAAGACCCTGGGTTTGGACAGCAGCGAATCAACAGAACCTGGAAGAATTGAGAAAAGCCATTCAAGCAGCTGTGAGACTGGAGCCAAGAAGTTTGTCAGAAAGACTGGTGGCAGAAATCAGCTGTGAGAATGACGATGCCATGATCAAAGTGAGTAATGAAAATGGAGGCTTGGTTACCCTGTGGAGTTACACCCTGACTTCTGTTGAGAGGAAATATCCGCAGGAGGAGAAAGAGCTAGCGGTGTTAGCTCGTTACTGGGGTGTGCTGAAGGATCTAGCACAAGGACAACCAGTTAAAGTCATCACACAGAGCCAAGTTCATAAGTATCTAAGAAAAGGTACCGTGGAAAGTACTAAAGCAACTAACACATGGTGGGGAAGATGGGAAGACATCCTGCTGGACCCGGAGCTTGAGATTGGGCCAGCACAACCCACCAGTAAGAAGAAACCGCCAGAGACATCTGAGAAGCCAAAACAACCGGAATGGACAATCTACACCGATGGATCCAGAAAGGGGTCCGACCAGTCGGCATACTGGGGATTTATTCTGAAGCAAGACGGCAAGGAAAAATGCCGTCAGAAAGGAAAAGCTCCCGGTAGTGCTCAAGCCGGAGAAGTAACGGCCGTACTGGAAGGATTGCTGGAACTGGTGAAAAGGAAAATCAAGAATGCCAGGTTAGTAACCGACAGTTACTACTGCGCTCAAGCCCTTAGAGAAGACTTGGCCATTTGGGAAGAAAATGGTTTCGAGACAGCGAAGGGCAAGCCAGTGGCACACAGAGACTTGTGGAAAAAGATTGCTGAGCTAAAACTACAACTGGAAATAGATGTTGAGCATCAAAAAGCACACACGCATGAGGGAGCTCATTGGCGTGGGAATGATGAAGTGGACTGTTATGTCCAGCAAAGAAAGATCGTCTTTGTCGGTACCGAGAAGTGGGACAGCACTCCCAGAGGACGGGAGGTCCCAGAAGAGTACGTGGTTGAGGTCGTGCGGAGCGTGCATGAGGCCCTTGGACATGCAGGCGTACGACCTACCCGTAAGGAGCTGGAGGAGCAGGATCTTTGGATCCCAGTGAAACAAGTCCAACGCGTGCTAAGGGACTGTGAAGTATGTGGACAACACAACGCAGGTCGCCGAGGGCAGCGGATGGAGGGGTTATCCATCAAAAGCACGGTCCCCTGGGGTTCAGTCTGCATGGATGTTGCAGGCCCCATGGGGATAACAGGAAGAAGAGGTGAGAAGTACCTCTTAGTGCTGGTGGATTCTATGTCGGGGTTTGTAACTACAAAAGCAGCCAGGAAAGCAAACGGCAATAGTGTTGTCGGCATGCTGGAACAAGTATGCAGTGCCCTGGGAATCCCGAAAGAGCTGCGCACGGATAATGGGACTCATTTCCGTAATTCACAGGTTGACCAATGGTGTCAGAAGTTTGGAGTAATGCGAGTTTACTCTCCACCCTATACCCCACAAGCTAACGGAGTGGTGGAACGAGCCATAGGGTTAGTGAAAAGCTGGATAGCTAAAAATGCTAACACCAACAGTTGGAGCACACAGGCGGTGGAAATAGGGCAGGCCCTGAACGACAGAAGCAGAGCCGAGAGGCCCGCCCCTGCAATGGAGCTCAACCAACGGCCGTTCACCACGAAGGAAGTGGGGCGGAGCTCCAGCGACAAAAAGGAGAAGCTGACGCCCAGAGTGCCATTCCGAGAGGGACAGCGCGTGTGGGTCAAAGCAAGAGAGCAACCTGTAAATGCAGCAGTAAAACCCAAGTTTGAGACCACTGACATCGTCAAGCAAGTACTGGATAGGAACACAGTATTGCTGAAAAGAAAAGGGATTCAAGGAGTTGAGCAGCTCAAGCCAGTTCCTGACTAAAGTGAAACAGAAGCCGGTGAAATGGCCAGTGAATCATGTACCATTCCACCCTATATCGGACTGGCCACCGTGAAAGGGGTGGTTATAATTAGAAGAACACCTTCAGGGATTTGGGCAGGACGAGCCCTGAAGAAATTGGATTGGGCTAAAAAGGGAGTCCTGTCGGAGGAGCGAGAGATGCTGATATGGGCAAGAGCTAAAAGTTGCTGTCCGGTTTGTTTAGTAAACAACCCACTCCCCATCACCTGGGAGGGACCGGGCCGTGAGAAACCCAGGCAACAAGGAGCCACCGCAGAGATACTACAACATCTCCGCGTCTCTCCGGTTACGGTTTTGAACAACACCATCTGTGGGAACTGCCGGGTAGGTTACCTGCCCCGACTTCAGTTGGAGACCCAATGGAGCTGGCAGAATGAAGAACCAAAAAGCTGTTATTGCGTCTGGGATGGGGACGATCTCCATCACTGTTCTACTTGCGAAGACCAGCTGGGGAGAGGAGAACTGACTTTGACAGGTCAGGCTGAGGGATGGCAGGTGACGAGGTTTTACAGCTCGCTGCGATATTACAGAACATATGGACAAGTACAACCAAATCACGGGAGCCCCATACCGATAATATTACCGGGACCTTCAGCTCCCCCAAACACCCCGGAAGAAGCGGATCCATGGGTGTGGAGGAGGGAAGAAGGGCCCCATGATGTCCTGTGGGATTCTGTTCATGCTGCCTGGCCATATGAAGCTGCCGGAGCATCCCTGTCATTTCCACCATTGAACACCAGCCACTCCCCTGTGATCTTCCGGGTGCATCGGCCTCACGCGTACCAACCATCAGCTGAGGGGCTAAGTGCACTCCCAGATGACACCAGAGACCAAGCCGTTAATGGGGGGTGGACAGGCCCCTGGGAGCTGACCACCTGGGCACATCTGATTTTGGAAGTCATCAATGACTGCACAATTCCTGTGGTGGACTTACCGGACGTGCCAAGGGAAGATGGGGTGCGTTGCTCGGATATGTATTACTACACCACTGAGGTGGACGGGTGGGGCAGCAATGCGGTAAGACCTAAGGAAAAGTCTTGCCTGTACTGGATAACAGCGGAGTCTCAGTTTCGGGATGGAGTATTGCAACACCCGGGAGGCGTGGCTCACAGAGCGGGTACGCCCTCCGATCCTAGCACCTCCTGCCAGATTCAGCTGTCAGTGCGCATGATCACCGTCCCCTTTAAAGGAATCTACTCCGTCGGAGCAGCCATCAAAGTGGTGCCAGACGAGCAGAATTACGCCACCGTGTCCTACACCGAACCGGAGCCTCCTAAGAAGAAACCCAAGACCCACGCCTGGCAGAAGCTCGCTTCAGCATTTCCATGGAGGAAGAAGAACCAAGACTAACGGATAAACCGGAAGGGGGAAAACGAGTCGCCAAGTCCAAATGTCAGTCAAAACCCACAAGACAGAAAGGTACAAAAGTTTTTGTAACTAAAATGTTCAAAGTAGGAGCTGGAGTCTCGTCGGGACTATCAGATAAAGGTCCGTTTCTAAGACTCCCTACTACCTCTATACTACTTGATATGCCGAGAGAAGATTTCACTCCTTCCAATCCGCTCACCGAAGCATATTTTCTCAAGTACCTCATATATCTTCGACCCACTGATTTTCAGAACACAAAACAGGTGGGGGAAAGTGAAGAGTACACGTCACCCCCTCCAACGAAGCCACATTTATTCATCCCTACCGCACCGCCTGCTTGGCAAGGACGAGGATCCAGTAACACGGTCCATTATGCATCAATTTCACCTATGAGCCCAAGACCTCTGCCATGGACTTTTAATACAGTGTATCACAGGGTACAGGGGATCGAACTACGGCTACGGTGGGGTCCCCATTACCTTGAACCACTGCAAGGACTGTATTGTGAGATTTCACTTAATGACATGATTATTTGGACCACATCACCAAGTATGGCAAAAACCATAGTAAAGAGGGAAATGAATCCAGAACGTTATATATTTAATAACACCAGGCTTCCATTGAAATTGGAAATAGACAGGGTCTACCCCAATCCACCACACCAGAGGATTTTTACCCCGTCAACCTGGGGGTACCGCACCAGACTAACTTTGCATGGGCAACCTTTGTACACCTACATCTCAGTACCCGCCCCAATAGGGTACAATCACGAATCTTGGTATGACCAGGCGTTGAAAAACGGCACCGCGCAAGGCCCGTTTCCTCGGCCGCACTATTGGAGGGTGTTCCACTGGAAGTGGGTGTGGAGGGGGTTGGAGCCCGACTTACCCTACCCCTCTCCTATATTTACAGCCTTGCAGCAGAGAAGAGCCACCAGACGGGTTGCACAGAACCTTGCTCACCGAGGCTGCATCAAGGCTTTAAGAAAAATTTGTACAACGCCTGATGCACCGGATCCCAGAGAATCACTAATCTGGCCAGGATGGATGCCATCGGCATGAGGCGCAAGCCTACAGACCAGGGTTGGCTGGACTCAACATCGGATTCGGACAGCTCTACTGACACTGACGACGACTCGGACACCTCTAACAAACCTTTGCTACGGAAAACGACTACGATAACAGGAAAATCCCTTTGCCTGAAAGGGCTGCTGACGCTTCTTGCTCTGCTTTTTGCTGCTGCTGTTCTCGCTACGATCTTCTACTTCATCGGAGTTGGACCGTGGTACCTTACGCATACAAAGGTCACTTATGGACATTCCAAGTATGCCACCTTCAACTGCTGGAATACAAGCACCACGGCTATTTTTGTGCCATGGGACAACGAAACTTCTGCCCAGAATCGAACCGGATTATTCGCCAAAGACAAAGGCAAAAAGTATGTGGAACGCCGAGCCTACAAATTGAACGACTCCTCCCTAGACGACCTCTTGAATCGGACTTGGGAGATCTACGCCTATGACTTCCTCGACACCGGAGCGCTCTGCTGGATACGGGTTCTACAGCGCCAGGAGCGACGGACCGTGAGATGCAACTGGATTCATCCAGATCGAGGCTTTCCACAATGGCATTGCAATATGGCCTGTCGGTCACTACTACTTTTACCGGAACAGGGATACTGGGATACCGAAGTTATATACCCGGCCCCGCACAGGTCCTCAGGCTGTCGAACCTGGCTCCCACGAGGGGAGTTTTGGGGAGACTATCACCTAAATTGCAGAGAAGATGCCAACATCACAGAGCGAGCGCGGATCAACAGAACCTCCCGAAACGACTTTCGTGACTGGGTCACGAGGCCGCCCCCCAACAATAGTTTGGCTAATATTACGGCTTTCCTGATTCGACAAGGTCCGACACGGTTTATGTACCAAGCTGACCAACAACATTGTTATACGCACCACTTTAGGTGGTTGAATGCCTGCCTCTGGAATAAGTTCGTCAAATGCAGGGGCCAAAATTACATTGTGACAGCCGTAGAAGAATACTGGACGGATTTATGGCACTCTGTACGCTCCGTACGTACAGAAATTGAAGTTTGGCTGAATAACACATTCCCATGGACATATATAGCAACGGACCAAACGTTCTTTGTGGGGGACTTCCCAGAGGGAGCGGTTCGCTCTCCTGCTGGGTTAAAGGAGCTACACATTGCCAACTTGCGTACCCAACGCCTTCCAACTCCTGAAGATCTTCTGAACGCTCCTAAGGATGATTTTGCAAAGATTGATAAGTGTGTCGCCAAGAGGATCTTTGACAGCCTCAACGATACTTATTGGAGGAAAACCCTATCTTCACCGCGATGTGACCTCTTACAAGAAAGCCATACTTTATTTTCCGTATGGAAGTATCACTGCCCCGATCCCGACACCTTTCCTACCGCTAAATGGGCTCTACAAGCCTGCTATGAGGATTATTATCGAGATTGCGATTGGGAATGGTGGGGACTCCAACAGGAAGAACTTTTTTTTCCTTGGAAAGCTCCGTTTATGGCTCTCTTGACCTAATCAAGGTGATTCGGATGATGAGCTCTGTCAATGCTCGCTTCTGGCTGAAACGTGTGGGCGTGGCCAAACGGCGAATATCAGTCCCTCGCCATATTCATACGTTCGGCTCTAATTCACGCATAGATCATCCTCTAAAGGAGGTGATCATCCTTTGTTCACCTCTAAAGAGCCCAACGGGTTTGAAATGTAATTTGGCTCCACTGCGCCCCCTAAGTTAATACATGGGTTGTATCTCCTAGACGCATCGACCGATCTGTGCCAGATTTTTCGACAGTCGTCGGGCAACGCCGCCGAACGCATTCACGCGTATCGCCCGGTGGACGGGCGGGGAAAATGCGCGACAGCTTCTGCGGCGGCCGGCGGGCGGCGGTGCTGGAAACTGCGGCGGAGCTTCCGCGGTGGGGAGCGGGCTGCGGCTCTGGAAACCGAGCGAGAGCTTCTGCGGTGGCCGGAACCCCCGCGGTGGCCAATAGGCCGGAGCGGCGCTTGCTGCGAGGGCCGCCCGAGGCTGCTTGCAGCTTTAATTTTTTTTATTTTTATTTGAATTGTAGTAATGCACTCGACAACAGGGAGCTAGAGATGGGGCAGCAGAAAAAAACTCCGGGGTACAAAACAGAAAACGGGAGAGGGATAAAGATGTTGGAGAGACAAAGAAAAGCTTTTCAAAGTGGTTGAAAGACAGAAGGTAATGTTAGTGTATCAACAAAAGAGTTATAAATATTTAGGTTAGCTTAAGCTAGCCTAAAATGACAGGTGGTTGTTGTCTCCACCCCGTTTTGAACCAATACAGGACGTGATTTATTCCGTATTGCTATAAACATCTGATAGACACACCTATCACACACATCTCAACAATAAATGTAATGGGCGTGCCGTGGTGGCGTAGTGGTTAGCGCGACCCACATTTGGAGGCCTTCAGTCCTCGACCCGGCCGTCGCGGGTTCGACTCCCGGACCCGACGACATTTGTCGCATGTCCCCCCTCTCCTTCCCCATTTCCTGTCAGCCTACTATCATATAAGGGACACTAGAGCCCACAAAAAGACCCCCTGGAGGGGTAAAAAAAAAAAAAATAATAATAATAACAATAAATGTAATAAAAATGACCAAAGCACGTGAAATATTAAGTTCAGCTAAATTAGCATTGCGGGACCTAAATATGATCCCTCCAACCTCCACGAACTAACGCTGTTGTCACGGTTGCTTAGAGACGGACACTAAGTAGCCGCGGTGAGCTGCTATCAACCCATGTCTTTTTAAAATGTACACTCGATACTATACCGTCTTTAGAAGCAAAACTTCTGGCAAAAATACAGATGGTCAGGTGCGATTCTAGCCCTGCACCCCTCAGCACCCCTGAATAGGATTACCACCCCTCTGTAAAATACTGTTAAATGTCATGTCTCGCATTGAACCGATACATAATTGTCCGATAGACATGCCTGTCACACATATCAACACTAAATGTAACAATAATGACCAAAATAAAACACAGGAAATATTAAGGTCAGCTAAATTGTCGTGGCAGGAGCTAAACAGGACCACCAGAACGCTACGGACCGACGCTGCCATCACAGTTGCCTAGAGATGGACACTACGCAGCCGCGGTGAGCTGCCATCAATCTTTTTAAATTACCACCCGATACTCCACCGTCCTTAGAAGCAAAAACTGGCAAAAATACAGATGTGAGGAAGAAGACACACATTCCAGGCTGAACAATGTCAGTGAGGATGGATAATGTGTCCATCGATGGACAAAAAAGTGTCCGTCGTGGCGCAGTGTGTTGCTGCATGATAGACAGAATGGATCAGGAGAGGAACTGCTGATCCGTCAGAACCTAAAGAACCAGACATCAGAGTCTCTTCATTCTCAATCATCTTCTGAGGCTGATATGGTACAGAACATTTTATTATTGATCAGTTTTTTATTGAGCTTTAAGTAGACTATAATGGTTTGATTATTTGCTTAGAACGCCGAGTTTGGATGATACTTTATTTAATATGTAATAGGATTTTAGCCAAAATAATATAGCCAGAACAAATCATGCTAATAGATTAACAGTACATACATATTTCCAACATTAAAAAAGTTTGTTAGGACTTTCTGTGTGTTTTATTCAGAAATGTTGATATATTTTATGAAGACATTGGTCAGTGGTCATTTAATGCATTATTTCACTATTATTTTATTAACGTGGTTTACCAGTTTGGATAACTTTACTTCCCATCAATGAAGAAAAAACATGCTAACCAAAAATGAACCAGACACAGACCTTTAACAATGAATTAAAAAAAATTAGTACTGCAGTGTTGTATTGAGGATTAGGGCTGAAGTGATTCGAGTACCTCGATTATAAAATTCCTCAAGGAAAATTTATCTACCTTGAAGCTTCGTTAAGTTATGTTTTATTATTTAATACACTGTGTTCTGGCTGGGTTATTACTTGTGATGTGCAGCACTCTCACTTCCACCTGAGTTGTTGACAAAAGCTAAGTGTTAGCGGCATGAGGTCCAATTTTCAAGTTCGGCCTGGGAGGATTTTATTGACTCATGATAATGTCCGGGCTTTTGTCATTTTTGGGGGACCAATGAGCATCCTTAAAATGATGGGAGCGATGCTTGGAGTACGGCAGCTTTTCCTCACGGAGCAGCTGGTTCAGAGCGAACGGCGAGATTCTTTATACAGATGAGCAGATAGACTGAACACTGTGGTCGGCTCAGCTTTAGATGCGTAGCTTTACGGACGAACCAGAAAATAAATTTCATATCATCCCGGTCGCCACTAATGGGTGGCGTTACATAACTGGTAGATGTTTCTGTGTGTAAGACGAACAAAGGTGCCGAATCCAGTCGCTATTATTGCTGAACACAAAGCTATAAATGTCTGGGCAAGGTGAGAGTTCATCTATTGAACTGACCGTAGATAAATACATAAGCCAAAAGCTGAAGTATAGACATTTTTTACAAGCGTATTTGTGAGCCTGTCTCTTTATTATTAAATTGAATATAATTTCAGAATTTTGTGCAACTTTTCTTCATTTTAACTTAGAAAGTGATCCATTATTGTTACAGGTTAATTTTCTAAACTACAGAAAAGTTACTGTCAGGAAAATTCAAATGTGAAAAATTGGACTGATGTTGATATGCAATAGTAATATTGCTATGTTAGATTTACCGATATTTTTTCATCCAATTACTCGATTAATCATAAAAATAATTGATAGATTACTTGATTACTAAAATATTAATTTACAACAGCCTTGATAGGATCACATTTTCCATCTGCTAGGTCAGGGATCTGCATCCTGAGTCTCTGGAGATGTTGGGATCTGTGTTTTTCTGTGCGTTTATTTCGAGTTTGCCCGTGTCTCTGTGTTTCCGTTTTGTCCTTTCTCCCTTTGATTAGTTCCTAGGTGTGTCTCATTCCCTGACTACCTCCTGTGTATTTAGTGTCACCTGTGTCTCTGTGTCTTTGTTGGGTCCTCGTCTCATTTGACATCTGTTCTGCCGTGTGTCAGGTTAGTCCATTCGCGTTCTCTATTGCTACCTGTGTTGAGCCTCAGCTTCCGCTCAGCAGTGCTGCTAGAGATTTGGACTGTGCAATTCTGGATTATTTAACATTAAATCATCATTATTCACCTCTACCTGGGTCTCAAAGCGTTCTGCCTCACCATCTACACCGCAACTCAAGGACCCGACCAAACAGTACTGTGAGGAATGCAAAGAAAATAAACAACATCAAGATGGACCCAACACGCGGTAGTGAGTTAAAAGAAAACATCAAGGACTTCAAAGAAATTATGGCCGAGCCATATTTTGTGTATAGACACCTCGGAGTTGCCATCAGGCTTCTCCTGGTTTTGGAGGACTGGTCCGCCCATCTCCGTTTGCTGGGTTTGGTGGAGCTGCAGGAGGAGGCAGAGTGGGAACGCCAGGCAGCCTTTGCCGTCATGGCTGGCGAACCTCTGCCTCCCAAGTCGGACCTTCGCTCCACCAGCCCAGCACCAGCATCTCTGGGACCAGCACCTCAAGTCGGCGCGCCCGTTCCAGCCGGCGTTCCAGCCGGCGCACCCAAGCTTGTTCCAGCTGGCTGTCGTGAAAACTGGCATAGGGTTGTGAGATCTTTCCAGGTACATGCAGAAAACGGACCATAAAGGCCTGAGAGAAATAAAGTAATCTTGCAGTTTGATTTAAGTATAATTAAAGATAAATAAATATGTATGTGCACATTTAAACACTGAATGATTTTCTGAAATGTATTTTTGTATCTTAATCTGTAATGATTATAAAAACATGATAAGTATGTATGTGATTTACGATCGTGTCAATGATTTATAATGAATTAATAGAAATGTGATGATTTAAAGAGAAGGAATTAAAATGATGGGTGAGGTCCTGTTCTCAGACTGTGTCGCAATAGGCAGGCTGAGTAGAGCGAGGGAGCAGGAGAGTTTTAAGGAAGTACAAATTGCGAAAGACACCAGCTGCCTTGCAAAAAGAGGAAGTTCACATGATGTTTAACGCTGTAAGTCACGCAGGGGCTGACGGTTGGGAAAGGTTGGGACTTTCCATAGACTCATCGAACGTTCGAGAAGTCACTTACACCATCTCCCCATACACAACCATGGGCGGAGATAGTATAAAAGACGGCAGAAAGAGGAACAAACTGTTCTTAGTCCACGGCGCTGAAGACGAGTCAACAGGAGGACGAAGAGGAAAGATCAGCAGAGGACAGCACTTTGGAGCTACGGGGAAGTTGAGACTTCGCACCGCCAAGAAGGGACAAGATCCTTCAGCCCCCAGCCCTGGCTCCTGATTCTACCCTTGACTCTGCCTCAACCCAACGATCTCAAACTCACTGCTACAGACTTGGAGGAAAGACAAAGGTCCCGGAGGGATAAAGAATTGGGCATTCAAAGGATAATGACCCGTTCTGCTTTGTTTCTATTCTAAAGAGGATTTTGCCACACAAGGAGCAAAGACTCTGACCAAGGAATTGAAGATTTCTGTTGCCGAGATCAACTGCCATCTGGGTATGAGTTGAACTGCTCCCCAAAAGCCTCTCTCAGTTTATTAGTGACACAGGTCAGGGAAAGGAATTAGGATAATATGTTTATGTTGATTTTATTATTAAATAGTACTGTAATCTCTAATAATTAATCTGTATGTCACTTATCCCTGCTAAAGCTTGCTTAATAAAAAAATCCTTTTAAAATTCTGTAGAGGTTGGTGGACATTGAAATTAATTGAGTCATTGTGTATTTTAATTTCTCCAATTAAAGTAAAATTAGTGTGCATGATTCTAGTATTGTGGTGGCTTCGGACTTTCCTTTAGTGAGTATAAAAATAACGACCCTGGGACTTGAATGTAAGTCACTAAAACTAATCTAGCTGTTTCCAAGTGCAGGTTATTTTAGAGAGAGGGCTACCGTTAACAGAAGTGGTTATTGGGACTACGCAGCTGTGAGGGCTACTCAGTTGACTGTTCCATAACTGTAGAGGGTCGTAACTTCTGGATCAAAGGTAGTTAGAGCTAGACGAGCCTCTCTCGCCACCAGTTTAAACAGATTATCTCTCATAGACCTCCTTTAGGGTAAGACCCAGATCTTGGAGATATTCCGGACCTGTTAGATAGAGAACTGGTCAGTAGTCAGCTCAGAGGAGTTGTGAGGAGTGGGCGGGGCTGACTATTGCATAGTAACGAACACGGCGCACCTGCAACTCACCTGCCAGCTTTCCCAAGCCTCACACCCCCGCTCCAGAGACTGCTCCAGCCAGTGTCCCCATGGTGATGGGGTTCCAGGTGGCCTGCCTGGCTCCAGGCCTACAGGCGGCACGGTTAGTGGGTTTTCCTGCCCCAGTTAGTGAGTTATCGTCTCCAGTTAGTAGGTTATCGGCCCCAGTTAGTGGGTTTTTTGTTCCCTCGTTGATTCCCAGTGCTTCTTCCAAGTTTCCCAGTGCTACTTCCGAGCTCCCTAGTGTCCCCTCTTAGCTTCCTAGTGTCCCCTCCGAGCTCCTTAGTCTCCTCCCTGAATCCTTTAGTGCTCCCTGTGTTCCCTCGTTGTCCCCTAGTGTACCCTCTGAGTTCCCCAGTGCCTCCTCTGAGATTCCTAGTGTTTCTCCGTTGTTTCCTAGTCCCTCCTCCGAGTACCCTTGTGCATCCTCCTCGTTTCCTAGTGCCTCTCCCGAGTCTCCACCTCTTAGTGCTCCTCCCGAGACCCCGCCTCTTAGTGCTCCTCTCGAGACCCTTCGTCACCGCCTCCGGACGGCCCCTAAAGCTCCTCGCCATCGCCCACCATCTACACCGCAACTCATGACAGGAGACACAAGTGGCTCTTTCATTGACTTAATATATTTATATATATTATGATATATTGCAATGCTTTTTGTGTAATTCGTGTTCCCCATAAAACACACTGACTACAATGTCCCCTGTGGTAAATTGGGTCTACAGCCACCCTTTAAAAAACAGTGAAGATAATTTTATAGATTTTTTTAACCAGCTATAAAGGGCTAGAATTGTATCATCAGCACCTTTATTCAGAAGGCAACTTGTAATGCAAATATTATGCATAGCGATTTTTTGCAAAGGGCAATGCAGTACTTAATTTAGAATTATTTTTGCGATATTTATGAATGGAAATTGTGTACAGCATTGGCTTTATTCGTGTGAATATCATTTTGTAGTTGTTCAGTATAAAATGTTGTATGTGTGCAAAAATATTTGGATAAATAATGTGTTAGTCTGATCCTGGTCTTTAGCCTTGTTAATTACTCTTGTTGCTCTTTTTTGAAGTTTGATTAATGACTGTTGTGTTGTTTTGTAAGTAATTTCTCAAACCTCTCTGGAGTCACTTAAATAAGGAAAGTGGGCTTGTGTGCTTACGGGTGCATGTATGTGTGTGGTGTGCGTGTGGTGAAATATGGTTCACAGCTGCAAGGAAACATAGAATTGGACATTTTTCTATCTTTTTTAACCTTCAGCTTTACTGCTGGGTCAAATTGACTTGAACAGTATCTATGTAAAAAGTAGACGCAGGTGGGGGGCTACAAATGTGTAAAATGAATACATTTTCAATTCATATGTAGAGTGCACCTATTAAGACAAATAGAAAACGTTTAATGCAAAAAATATTTCCAACTATTTTTAAACATTTTTTAAACTTTAAAACAGGTCAATTTCACCCGCAACATAACAGGAGGGTTAAAGAACAAATCATACAAATAGTTTAATAGATTAATAAATAAATGAATAAATATTGTGACGAGAAACCATTCATTTTTTCAAGATTAAAAATGTTTGTTAGGATAGTGTAGGAAAATCGTTGATATATTTTATAAATACAGTGTATTGTGGTCAATTTTATTTCACCATTTTATTAATGCGGGTGGCCAGTTTGAATAAGACTTCCTATCAAGGTATAAGAATGATAGAAAACATGCTAACAAAATGCCTCAGACCTGCAGCCCATAGATGGTTCTAGACACAGAGCATTTAGATGGCGGAATGGACTTTATTCCATTTTCCTGGAATACTGGAGTCTGGAAAAATGTAAAAGAGGATAAATGCCTGCAACCGACCTAAGAACAGCTGAATACAGAGATCGACGGTATTAAAACACCATGTCTGTATGAAGATTTTGTCATCATTACATCATTGGTGTGAATGCACCAGCACCCGGTGAAACAGTTGTCCAACCGGGTGACCCGTCAGCTCTTCAGTTCACCAAACCACACACACACACAAAAAGCTTATAAACCGGCAAACCGCCAGAACCGCGCACATGGTAAAAATCTCTGGCAGGATCCAAACGACCGCTCTTAGAACTACGGGAGGATTCAAACTCCACTCATTCATCTTTAGCTTACAGAAAAAGAGCCAAGTGTGATGGAAAAATTACATTAAGGTAACATCTGCTAGTTATGTTATATGAAATGCTTGTGAACTCTCACCAAAAGAACTATTTGGGTTACATGTAGAAGGTTGGAAGTTGTTTTCTACAGCTGCATCAGAACCAGACTGTCTCACCCCTTGTTGTTAATTCTTTATCCTTGGTATAAAACTCATGTGTTGTCTCTGCCTGACAGAGCTTTTCATCCAGACCCGCTTCATTACTGATTGTCTTATGAGCTCTCTGTATTGTGCACAATATATGAATAAACCTGACTGAGTGATTTCACCTGAACAGTGCTTGGAAATAATTTTTTTTCCACGACACCAAGCCACCAAATTTACAAAAGTAAACTGACCAATAACATTTAGGCTTTGGCGCATGCACCTCCACGGACTCACACAGACTCGCTATGTACAAGATGTTTTGACACAATTTTTTTTCTCCTAAATGTTGTTAATAGTAAAGAGGGTTAGATAGTAAAAAAAATATATATATATTCTTTTCTCTTTTACTTAGAGGAAAATCTCAAGGTACACAGTGCATACAGCTGAGGGCGCCCTGTGCTCAGCTACTTATTACAACTCCAAAATACAGCTTGGAGTATTTTGAATTTAGTAATATCACAGATAGATATGACTAAATTCACTACTGGTCAAATATTTGGAACATTAAAATAATAAATAAAATAGATGTCAAATATCCTCCAGCAAAGTCAATTTAGAGCAGCAGGACAACCCAATGGTTCCAGCACATCATCACGTTACGGTGCAGCAGCGCTATCTGGATGCTGTGGGTCTAAAACCAAAAGGCAGCACAGATTATATTTGCTGCATGTTCCACAAATTGTGCCTGAAAGAGATGTCTGATTGGGACAGATGACCAGTCAAACTGCTGACAATATTTTTGCATTAAAAACAAAATGAAAAACATCATAAAATAAACTTTAATGTCCTTGTTATTTAGCAGACAAAAATGAATTTCAACAGCCAACAGAGACCTGAAAACCATCAGTGGCCATCAATATTTATGGCTACTGATGGCTGATTGGCTTTTGGGAGAGCAAAGAAGAAAAAAAATTCACGCAATTATTTTTTGACCTGAGCAAAAATAATCTGCTCTACGCAAAGTGTGGGGGAGTATTTGGACTGGACCCGTAAACAGACATGGGTCCGATGTTCTTTTTTTTTTCACAACAATGCCTCAGAAAGTCGGCATTGGACTACTTTCTGAACAGTTCGTACAGTTACAGCAGTTAGAAACATCTCACCTCTCTGATGGTGGAGATCCAGGAGATTTAAAGGTAATGATCTCATCCTTTGACCTGTTGCTTTTGAAGGACACACAGCTGGGCTCTGGTTCTGGTTTGAGTCTCTGATGGATCCTGATAGAAAAACTCTTATTAAAAATTTTCGGTGATTAAAAAATAATCTACTCCACAAACAGATCATCAACCAGATGTTTTAAATTATTCCCATCAGAACCGGTTCAATCCTCCAACATGTTCCTGATCATTGATCCTCCTGAATAATGTCCAGCCTTGTTTAAAGAGCAGAAAAATCTGTTTCTGAAACAAACATGTTGATTTGAAATGACTGAGAGGAGGATCTGATGGAGCTTCATTCAGAACCAGATGGTCAATTATAAACCATCTGGTTCTGGATGAGATCCACATGAGATAATCCACCATGTTGGATAATGTTTGAAGCTCAGAGTTGAACCTGAAATCATGAAATTAATTTAAAACTTTTTTTCTTTCAGTATTAATCTGTCAGATTTAAAGAACAATCCAAATATCAACCTAGAAAAGAAATTCACTTCTGCCTTCATGTTTGAGTGTTAATATTAATATTAAACTAAATAAATGAGTCTGTTTCATCTGGAAGAAAATAGTTTGATGGAGAAAAGGATAAAACACATTTAAATATTTTGTGCTTCAAGTTTCATGTCAATATAATACTTAATATAACTATGTCCTTATTTGTTTATTCTTTATATATATTTTAGAGGTTATAGCAGAAATGTATGTTGATTCTGGTTAAATATTTTGTTTCCTGTGATTCACTAGCAGTATTATTTTACTTATGGTCTCAATATCTGGCCAGTAGGGGGAGTATCACTATAAGAATGATGATTAAATTGATCTCAGTAAAACATCAGATCAGACATTGAGACTTCTGTTAACTAGATGGACCTGGATAATGTAATGTAAAAGGGGGCTGCACAGTGGCGCAGTTGGTAGCACTGTTGCCTTACAGCAAGAAGGTACTGGGTTCAATTCCTGGCCTGGGGCCTTTCTACACAGAATTTTCATGTTCTCCCTGTGCATACGTGAGTTCTCTCTGGGTACTCTGGCTTCCTCCCACAGAGATTAAGTGTAATAACAATAATTAAAACTTCTCAATGTTTGACATTGTCTAGCAAAAATGTTTTTACGTCAAGCTACATAGCTGCTACATGGATGAGCTACTCTAAGCTGTAGTTGGGGATTTGTTGTTTGCTGCTGAGCATAATTATTTTGTGGCTAAAACAAACATTATTTTTACATCAACCAGGGGGGAAAAAAGTTAGGACAATTCCAAGGGCCCCTGACGAACAGGGGGGCCCCCAAAAATAATATATATATTTTTTGTTCATAGAAATAAAAAAATGGGGCCCTGTCAACTACAAAATTAATCATATTGTGTTTTCTAAAATTGTTTTCAGCAGTAAAAATTAATTGTTACCCCTACCAGACCAAAAAACACACATCCACATTTTCCCTGAACCCCCCTGGATCTGCATGAAATGGTTCATTCCTGCTTAGCGCTCTTGACGGTGTTCAGCAGCAGACAGTGGAAAACAAGAACGACTGTGGCTGTTACTGTGCTGCCAATAAAAATTATAAAATTAGATTTTCAAAAAAACAGAGAGAGGGAGAGAGAAAAAGGTAAGAGTGTCAATTTGTAACCCAGTTTTTCTCTGAGAGGTGGGTAGACTGAGAGATTATCAACCATTTAGCATAGTTAGCTTAGCAACACACTGTTTTCCACCATTTCACTAGTATTTGATGAATTAAGGAAAAAATTACCAAGATATTCATATATTTAACTGGTACCTGTACATTTAACCACACTGAACAGATGAGTCAGTCAGCAGCAGCTCTAACCCACGTTCCTCCTGACCTGCCCTCTCCTAAGTGAAATTAAAGCTGCAGTATGTAACTTTTATTAAAAAAATATATATTTTTAATATTTGTTAAAACTGTCATTTTCTTGTGACAATATGGTATGAGGGATAATCTGTGAAAAATCTATTTCCTCTGTCTTTTCCCATTGCTATCTAGAAACAACCAATCCGTGGCAGGTGAGTTTTATCGCTGTCAATCACAAACTCATGTGGTGCTGCTCATCCCTATGCCTGTTGTGAATGCTCAGTCTGGCTAGCATAACTACCAATGACAGCAGATAACAATTTTTCCTTTAATGATAGGTTGTTTCTCCACCATTAGCACATTTAGCAGTGAGTGAATGAGGTTGATTGACAGCGCTAAGACCCTCCTCCTGGTTCTGATTGGTTGTTTTTGGTCAGAACGGTGCATTGCTTTAGCTAGCAATAGTAATTAAGGGATGAGGTGGAGGAGATTGGTTGTTTTCACAGATTATCGGTCTCGTAGCAAACATATCTTTTATTAAAGTTATATACTGGAGTTTGAATAAAATGCAACTACACAGCATCTTTTGAGAAGTCTAGAATGTTTTATGTATATTTTGCATGTTGTCTGTGACTGTTGCTGGTGGGGAGAGACATTTCAGAAATCTAAAATGAATAGAAAAAATTTAAGCAAACTACTTGCATATTGTATGCAGATTGTTGGATGTAAAATTCATGAGCAGTAAATATTGTGCTAGTATCAGTTTTGGACCAAAGAAAGCAAGGCAGTTACAAGCCTTTAATATTGTGACGCTTTTTATGGGTCAAATAGACTCAAAAAATTGTAACAGCAGCTGCATGGGGGGCCCAATCTAATTTTTTGTCATGGGGCCCAAGATTCCTGGTGACGCCCCTGCAGACAGATCCAAATGACTGATGAATTTGTGTAGATTTCTCTGCAGATGCAACCAGGAGGAATTTGTGAGGCTGTATGTTCAGATCCCAGCAGCTGAAGTTCTGGTATTTTCAGTGAAGTCGTTTGATTTAATTTATTATAAGTTATTGAGGCCACAGTCAGTGGTTTTTCTCACTGTAGAGAAAACGTTAGAAGTCCATCTGCTATATGTGTGATGAGATCTGGATTCACGGTTCAACTAAGTGAATATTAACTAAATCATGCGGCTGAATAGCTCATGTTAACATGGTTATAATTTGACAGGTAAAATAGTAAATTACATGATTCTGTTCATTGATCCTCCTGAATAATGTCCAGCCTTGTTTAAAGAGCAGAAAAATCTGTTTCTGAAACAAACATGTTGGTTTGAAATGACTGAGAGAAGTTTGGTGATGTTAGTGTTGAACTCTGACATGGAGAAGAACCAGGAATCATTTATACTCTGACCATCCAAGAAGGATCTGATCAGAACCAGATGGTCCGTTAGAGACCGTCTGGTTCTGAAAGATATCCACATGAGATATATTTTTTTAGATTAACTGTGGAAATTGTTAATAATTCACTATGTTGGATGATGTTTGAACCACAAAGATGAAACTGGAAACATAATATTAATTCATAAAAGCCTTTTTCTTTCAGCATTATTCTGTCTGGAAAATAAATTACATTTAGATTTAGAGAACAATCCAAATATCAATCTAGAAATTAAACTCACTTCTGACTTTTGTGTTTGTATGTTAAATTAATATTAGATGAAATAAATGTGTCTGATTTGTTTGAAAAAATTAAGTTGATGCCAAACAGAAGAAAATGCAGCTAAGTGTTTGTGGCTAAAAGGTTATGTCAATGTAATAGTTTATGCAAATTTGTCCTGATTGAAAAGTGAATTTATTCAGCTTATTTTTCCCCTGTTATTCATCAGCAGTAATTGCTTATGTATGGTGTCAATAACTGGCCAGTAGGGGGCAGTGTCACTACCTGAATGATGATTAAATGGATCTCAGGGAAACATCAGATCAAATATTGAGATTACTCTAAACTACATGGACCTGGGGAAGCTCTGGGTACAGACTGTGGATCTAAATGGACCTGATTATTACTAAGAAATTATTTCACTAATTTTTGCAGTACCAATTATACATTTGGACTTCACTGTCTCCATGGTACCATGTTATCTTGGAGACATCAATGTCGTTGATGTAATACATATGAAGGTAAAATAACCTGAAATTCTGTGTAATATCATGATAATGTTATTGTCACATGGCCACAATGACAGATAAATATTGAACAGTTACAGCAGTTAGAAACAGCTCACCTCTCTGATGGTGGAGATCCAGGAGATTTAAAGTCAATAGGAGGACCCTTTGACCTGTCGCTCTTAAAGGACACACAGCTGGGTTCTGGTTCTGATTGCAGTGTTTGATGGATCCTGACAGAAACATAATGATTAAAACTTAATCTGTTCAGTCTGGATGAAGCACCAAAGAGGAGCAGCAGCAGCTTCATCACCACGTCTGTTCTGGCCTGATATAGTGAACGCTGTGTGAAAAGGGCTGTGGACAGTTAGAGATGGTGACCTCACCTCTGACCTTTGCTCTGGCTCTCATCTTCCCCACACAGAGTGGTTTTAGAGGGAGGGACTCCCTCCTCTCTGTCCTCACACTGATCCATGCTGCTGAATTCACATCAGCTCACACACACTTTCTACCTTCACCTGCAGAGGAAACACACATCATTCATCTGCACATCAACTCTGATCATCCTTTACATCATTAGAGCTGGAAAAAGATCAGCTGCTCCTCCTCTGATTGGCTCTTCTTCTCTGCTTCATATCAGTGTCAGGTGAATGCAGTCAGACAGCAGAGAGGCAGAGAAAGCTGCCATCAGCTGCTGCACTTCTACTATCAGTCCACTAGATGGAGACCCTGAGGTGTAAACCACTTTATCAAATACAAAAACACAACGACATTAAAAAAACGGAAAGTGTATATCCCAGTTGGAGACCTGAGAAATCGTTGATTGGACGACAGTGCTACTGATGTCTCAGATAACCGGAAGTTATGAAGAGATAACTTCCGGTCGGCCCGTTGTTGCGATACTCCATGGGTGCCCAAAGTCGATCCTCGAGGGCCGGCATCCTGCATGTTTCTCTTCCTGATTTAACACACCTGGATCCAATGATGGCTTGTTAGAAGGCCTAAGAAGAACACTGACATGCTGAAAAGGTCATTGGTACTACCAGGGGGAGAACTAAAATGTGCAGGATGTCGGCCCTCAAGTACCGACTTTTGGCACCCCTGCGATACTCTATAGCGTCCACTATAGTGTAAGTGGCTTATCTGCCAGCAAGTTAATACAAGTAAATGGACCGAACTTCGTAAAGTGCCGTTCTGCAAAGTATTTTAAGTTAAAGAATGTCACTGACACAATATCTCACACACTATTATGTATATTAATAAAAAACAAAAAACAAAGGACAACATTTTGAACTTTTTGATGTGATTATTTAAATGTTTTGGGACACAATAATTACATTTCATACAGCTGATTCTGATAAATCGGTTTTATTGATGAACACACACACACACACACACACCCACACACCCACACACACACACTAACCTTTACAGTGATGTATTCATGAACATATTAACACAATTCCATAATTCAATGTGCATTTGTTATTTCAAGATATGAATAAAAAACTTAACTTCATTAACATTTTTAGGCATTTTATTGTAAAGATAAACTTTGATAATAGTTGTCAAACTTTAGCTACATATTTTTACTTTAAAAAATATTGATTACAGTCTAATATGTCAAATGTGCCATAGACAGCAGTGTGAACGAAATCTAACAGACAAAGTTATTTTTAATTTCTTTAAATAAACTGTCATAATACCCTAATACTTAAAATTGATAAAGAAAAGTGAAAAAAAAGTGTACAGTACATTACAAATTTATTTATATTATTCTGGCAACACAGAGGTTCAGTCTGCTGGTCAAACTGGGAGGAGTTCAGTGACTGGACCTTCTGAGACATCTGGCCAGCTACAGGTTAAAGTGAATGATAAAAATGATCTAACAGTGAAATACAAAATACATCCCTGTTTCATTCACATTCACAAAAAAAACATATCTTCACCATACAGGGACATTGACTTAGCATCTAAACACAGACATTATGGAAATGAGCTGCAGAACAGAAGTCTGAAGAAAAACATCTCCAGCTCTTTATGGACGTGTCCTGATGAAATCCCCCGGTTTCTGCGCTGCTCTCTGGGTTAATGTTCTTTCAGTCCACTTCAAGTTTTCTGTTACATCAAACAAAGAAACATCTTACAGACAACTGACGTACCTTAAAGTAACCATGTTTGACCACAGACAATCAGCGACTTGTCTTTACTAGGTAACCATGGCAACAATAAAAAGCGGCAATTGCGCCTGTTACAGGTTTCTCATTGCCTCTCCCTCTTTAGAAAAACTACACAGTATAAAAAAGTTATCTAAGCTAAGAAAATAATCAGAGTAGTTAAATGGGCCAATTTAGCTACAAAGAAAATATTTCTGTGTTGTTTGTGTCAGGAAGCGGTTTGGTGCGAGGTGGTGAGGCAGATGCAGCGGACCCAGGTATGATGAATAATGAGATTTTAATGAAAATAACTTAGTCCAAACAACGAGCAGGAGTAACACACACTGACCACGAAGAGACTAACATTGATGAGGACCCGACGACGAACAAGGAACACAGGTGGAGTTAAATACATGGGAGGGTAATGACAGAACGAGACACACCTGGGAACAATCAAGGGGAGGACAGGACAACGAAGAGACTTAAGGACACAGAAAACTCTAAATAAACACAGAAAAACACAGATCATGACAGTACCCCCCCTCAAGGGCGGCTACCAGACGCCCAAGAAAAAAAACCCCAAAAAAACCCAACAAGGGTGGGTGGAGGGGTGCTGGATGGCGGGCCAGAGTCAAACTAACAAAAAACAACCCACCATCGTGGGCGGAAAAACAAGAAGGGCCAAGAGTCCATAAACAACAACAAAAAAACTACCCACAGGGTGGGTGGAGGCAAAGGAGGCGGGAACCACTGAGGTGGTCTGGCGGTCGTCCGCGGCGGCGGGAACCACGGAGGTGGTCCGGCGGTCGTCCGCGGCGGCGGGAACCACGGAGGTGGTCCGGCGGTCGTCCGCGGCGGCGGGAACCACGGAGGTGGTCCGGCGGTCGTCCGCGGCGCTGAAGGCGGGAACCACGGAGGCGGTCCAGCGGCCGTCCGCAGCGCTGAAGACGGGAACCACGGAGGTGGTCCGGCGGCCGTCCGCGGCGCTGGAGACGGGAACCACGGAGGCGGGACCCCCGGAGGCGGTCCAGCAGCCGTCCGCAGCGCTGGAGGTGGCAATGGGGAGTCCCGGGGGCCGCCCACAGACGGCGATGACGAGCCCCCCGAGGCAGGGTCTCTGGTGGAGCACAGGGGGTCTCAGTGGGAACGCGGGGAGTCTGGGTCTCGGTAGGAATGCAGGGAGTCTGGGTAGGAACACGGGGAGTCTCGGTAGGAATGCAGGGAGTCTGGGTAGGAACACAGGGAGTCTCGGTAGGAACGCAGGGAGTCTCTGGAGGAACACAGGGAGTCTCTGGAGGAAGTCCAAGGCGAAGCCACGGAACCGGCTGCGGTGGAGAGCCGGGGCGGAGCCTCGGGGCCGGCTGCGGGGGCGAGCCGGGACGGAGCCTCGGGGCCGGCTGCGGGGGCGAGCCGGGACGGAGCCTCGGGGCCGGCTGCGGGGGCGGGCCGGAGCGAAGCCTCGGGACCGGCTGCGGAGGTGGCGGCTCAGGAAAGCGACGAGGGACTGGATCTGCCGGCGGCTCACGTCGCCGTCACCGGGCTGACCGCGGAGGTCGCGGCTCCGGAAAGCGACGAGGGGCCGGGTCCATCGGTGGCTCCCATCGCTGTCTCCGAGCTAGCAGCGGAGGAGGTGCTTCTGGAAAGCGACAAGGGGCCGGGTCCACCGGCGGCTCACGTCGCTGTCTCCCCGGGCGTAGGTAACGGCGGGGGCCGAATCCGGGGGGCTCTGGGGTGGTGACTGGTGGGATCCGCCGTTGGCTAATCGCCAGGGTGTAGTCCGACTCCAGTCCCATCTCTTCCAGCAGCAGCGGAGATGGCAGGATCTCTACGTCCCTGTAGAGATCCCGCTGAGCCAACTCCAACTGCTGCTGGAACCATACCTCCAGATCGTGCTGCTGTCTCACCATTTCGGTATGGTCGGGTCCTTCTGTCAGGAAGCGGTTTGGTGCGAGGTGGTGAGGCAGATGCAGCGGACCCAGGTATGATGAATAATGAGATTTTAATGAAAATAACTTAGTCCAAACAACGAGCAGGAGTAACACACACTGACCACGAAGAGACTAACATTGACGAGGACCCGACGACGAACAAGGAACACAGGTGGAGTTAAATACATGGGAGGGTAATGACAGAACGAGACACACCTGGGAACAATCAAGGGGAGGACAGGACAACGAAGAGACTTAAGGACACAGAAAACTCTAAATAAACACAGAGAAACACAGATCATGATAGTTTGGAAGTTTGTTCCACCACGGAAATGCACAGTACCGGCCACAAAGTCAAGGAACTCTGCTTGTAAATTTACGTTATTATTATCTTTAATTCTTACCTGTGAAAGGTAAAGGAGGTGGGTCCACTTTGTACTGCAAAACCGTTGAAATTAGTCAATGCAACACGTTTTCTCCACTGCCACTTTCAAGATGGCGGCGACGTAAGTAGGACTCAGCGTATTTACGTATTAATGCCTATTGTCCAATCAGCGATTTCTCAGGTCTCACACTGGGACAAACCTCTTCCATTTTGTTAATGTTGTAGCGTTTTTGTAATTTGTAATTGTGCTATGTTAATGTTGTTTCAGGGCTCTGAGTTAAAATTGATAAAGTGTCAAAATGATCCTATTTCTATCTGCGGTCCTAATCTGCTTTGAATTTTGTTGTGTCATCATTAGTGACCAGTAGCCTGATGTTTCTGTTCTCTTGGTTTGTTGTGCTTCATGTCTGATTGATGAATTTCAGAATGACAAAGTCTGTGGTGGGGAAACTTGTAATCTCCGCTGTTGTAGGCATGTCTGTTTTAAAGTTATATTATCATGAGCTTTATGATTTGGGTATAAAGGACCCGGTCATTAGCCCCGCCCCCCGGCCCAACTCTGACTTGTTCCGCTTGTGGACAGCTCACCTGGTTTGTAGTTTTTTCTTTCAGAGCAGAAGAACCAGGAAGCAGAAGATCTGCAGTGAAACAGACTACAAGTGGCTTATGTGATCTGAAAAAAACTAATATTCTGACTGAATCAAACACATTTTAATATTTTATTTTGAAAGGAAGCAGCAGGAAACTGTTGTATATGAATTTAATGGTGGAGAGCTCTCTTACAAAAGTCTGATTCAGATCCAGGATGAGACATAAACCCAAGCTTGACACATTAGTTCGTTCTAGTTTTATCCGTTTCACACAAACAAAACCAAACTACGGAGGTGTGACTATGTTGAGCCAGGCCTAAATAAATCAGATGAATATGCTTTAACAAATGTCTTAAAGAAACCATGACTTCAGTCACAGACTCACTGATGCTACGCTAGATAAATGACATTCGCCAAACCGCACACCAAACAAATATTCCATAAAGATTCCTCATATCTTGATGGAAGATTATGAAGAATTGAAGAACATCATACTCACGACAAAAATCTGCTGCTACAATAGTAAACAATAGTGGATTGATTGATTGATTGATTGATTGATTGATTGATTGATTGATTGATTGAATGCATCATTTGCTCAAAGTTCAAATTTTCAAACAATTTCTAACTAAAAACCATCATAATCATGCCAACCATTTGCTCAAATAAACAACTTTAAATTTATAAATCAGTAGTGGAAGTCAATATTATAATGTGCGGACCTGATAGTGTTTATTTTTTTCTCTTTTTCTCAGTGAAGCAGATGCTTTTATTCTCCTATTACTTTCCTCATCTGCTCTGCGTTCTGCTCTGTGTATTGTACTATCACTTTTGGATCATCTCTCTGCATGTCTTCCTAACTGTAAACTATGGATCTGGGTTTGACGAGGAGAAGGAGCAAAGAAGAGCCTTCCTGCCCCACCAGGACATTTATATCTGGATACATGATGAATTCCTAGGGGAAGTGGAAGACCCTGCATCTGTCCATAATGTTGGTTGAGGATTTTTAAGATGTATATATATAACTCAATTTTTGATAACAGGATTTCTGCTTTTTGGACTTGGCTGTTATCTGGTATATCATGAGATTCAGAAAACATTGGCAGCTGTTCTGCCCATTGAGATGCTGCCTGTCTCATACAAGGAAATGCCTTGCTGTAAACACTCAGACTCAGTTGCTGTGTGAGCAGAACCACAAACAAGAAGTGATTCTTACTGAGAGAAACATTTCAGTTGAAGTTCCTGAAACCTAATGGCAGAAGGAACAGGAACAGAAATTGGAAGCTCGGCTCAGCAGGACTGATCATGAGTTTGGCTGTCTTGATTTGCCATTGAGGTTTATCAGTGAGAACAATTGTTGTCATGTGAATCTGGCTCCCCACTGAGATGCTGGCGTCGCCGGCTCCCCTCCCTCATTCTCCCACAGATCAGTAACCCAGGCTGTTGCAATGCACCAGGTAGCTGAGTTGCTCACTGGGGCAACTTCATTTCTCCGTCATTTCTCCTTCTCCCAAACCACATGTCCTGTTTTTATATTGACAACATGTTGTTTTTCATACGCAGAGGTTTTTTGCAGCTTCACACTGTGTCCTTAGACAAGGTTAGAACAGCAGTCTTCAGAAACAAACAGTAACATAAATCTTTATAACCTTGAAAATAGTGTTTTCTACCATCATAATGTTAAAAATAATAATAGTACATGACTGAATGCCAGAATGAATTTGCATCATTTTATTTCAGGGAGGGAAAAAAGATCAAGACATGCAGACAAGAAGGTGTAATTACTGACAAACACATTGGATTCTGATGGGTTTGGGCCACCAGGCTGAACTAAGAGCAGCAGGTTACTGGCAGAGGATTAATTACCATGTAACATATGTGCTGTTGGTTTTGTGAAACCAAATCAAGGTTTAATTAAGTCAGGATACCTGATAATTCATGGTTTAATCTTCTATCCTTTTTTTGGGAAACATCACTCAAAGTTTGAATCCAGCAAATAGAAACATGAAATAGTTTGTTCAGAGAAAAACCAAAGAAACATCAGCTGTTCATGTTGTTTGATTGCAGTTCATCAATAATCTAATAATCCTGAAGAATAAAAGGAAGAGATGAAACTTTGACCAGAAATCAGAAGTGGATGTTTTCTAAAAACATCAGAGAGCAAAAACAAACAAGAAAGTTCCTGAGGTCAAAGTTCAAGAAGGAAAATAAAGAAAACTTACAGTTTGTTCAAATGATCCAAAGAGTTGATGAAGAAAATATGAACAACAAAATGAATCTAAACTGAAAGTAAATGTGAGGGATGTGGTGGGACTGATGACATCACAACTCACATGATTTTAGTTTCTTCTTTCAGAGCAGCAGAAAGTCTGCAGTGAAATTAGAGGCAGGTTGATAAAACCTTCATGAGGAAGGAGAGAAGTTCTGATGAAAATGTTTCATGATGGAATCATGAGGAGAAAAGAGTCCAGAGAAAAGAACAGCTGATTCCTGCTGCAGTAACTGGTCTGACTAGAAATACAAACAGGAAATAATCAGAAAGATCTAAATAAATAATCAGTAGTTCCTGATATCACCACAATACTGCAGCTGAAATCACACATTATTATAATATAGATTATTACTAAAGCTCCTATATACTGTCTCCAATATATATTTTTATATAATTATTATCTTTCTTACTTCTGAATCATGAGGCTTTTCACATTCCTGGGTAAAAGTTAGTCAAGAAATCAAAATGTACAAATAATATGAATTCTGATTGACTAGAAGTTACCTGTGGAAAACCACAAAGGTCAGAACTGGGTCCTAAACTTTTCTTACTTTACATAAATGATTTATGCAATGAATCTAATTTGTTAACATTTACTTTATTTGCTGATACATTATTTTGATCTGGTCAGTTTGGAGCAGCAACAGTTTAATGGAAGGAGAATTACAAATATTAATGATGTGACAAAAATAGATTAACACTAAATTATGGAAAAATTTGTAAAATTTAGTAACAAGAAAATTAAAAAAATGAAAGTGCATACTTTAAAATGTTATGATTTAGTTTCCTGGGGGTCCACATTGAGCAGGGCCTCACATGGAACATGAACACCTTGGAGCTGATAAAAAAGGCCCAGCAAAGACTGAACTTCCTGAGGGTTCTCAGGAGGAACAGCATCAAGGAGAAGCTGCTGGTGTCCTTCTACAAGTGCTCCATAGAGAGCATACTGACCTACTGTATCTGCGTCTGGTATAACAGCAGCACTACGGCTCAAAGGAAAGCTCTCCAAAGGGTTGTGAATACAGCCCAAAAAATCATTGGCTGCCCTCTCCCCTCACTGGAGGACCTGCACAGCGACCGCTGTCTAAGAAAAGCACAACACATCACAAAGGACACTTCTCACCCCGGACATTCTCTGTTCACACTGCTGCCTTCAGGCAGAAGATACAGAGCAACCAGAACCAGAACCAACCGTCTCAGAGACAGTTTCTACCCGATTAGTTTTTTGGGGGGGTTTCTTACCAGTTATTTGTTATTTCTTACATTGTGTGTGAATTGTGAGACAGTTATTTTTTGTTTTTAAGCATATGCACTGACTGATGGCACCTTTTAAATTTTGTTGTCCTTGTGACAATGACAATAAAGATTTATCTTATCTTATCTTAAGTGAATTTAAAGGTGCACTATGAGAGTTTAATAAAAAAAATATATACTTTTTTACATATTTGTTAAAACTGTCATTATGTTGTGACAGTATGGTATGAAAGATAATCTGTGAAAAATCTATTTCCCCTGTCTTTTCCCAATCACATTTTATCTGTTTCATAGCAAACTGTCACAACATGGTGACAGCTTTAACAAATATGGAGAAAACATATTTTTGATTAAAGTTATATATTGCACCTTGAATAAAATGCAACTACACAGCATTTTTTTGAGAAGTCTGGAATGTATACGGGCTGCACAGTGGTGCAGTTGGTAGCACTGTTGCCTTGCAGCAAGAAGGTCCTGGGTTCGATTCCCAGCCGGGGTCTTTCTGCATGGAGTTTGCATGTTGTCCCTGTGCATGTGTGGGTTCTCTCCGGGTACTCCGGCTTCCTCCCACAGTCCAAAAACATGACTGTCAGGTTAATTGGTCTCTCTAAATTCTCCCTAGGTGTGTGTGTGTGTGTGTGTGAATGGTTGTTTGTCCTGTATGTCTCTGTGTTGCCCTGCGACAGACTGGCGACCTGTCCAGGGTGACCCCGCCTCTCGCCCGGAACGTAGCTGGAGAGGCACCGGCAACCCTCCCGACCCCATTAGGGACAAGGGTGAACAGAAAATGGATGGATGGATGGAATGTATATTTTGCATGTTGTCTGTGACTGTTGTTCATGGGGAGAGACATTTCAATAATCTAAAATTAATAGAAAAAATTTAAGCAACCTACTTGCAGATTGTTGCATGTAAAATTCATGAGCAGTAAATATTGTGCTAGTATCAGTTTTGGACCAAAGAAAGCAAGGCAGTTACAAGCCTTTAATATTGTGACGCTTTTTATGGGTCAAATAGACTCAAAAAATGGTAACAGCAGCTGCATGGGGGGCCCAATCTAATTTTTTGTCATGGGGCCCAAGATTCCTGGTGACGCCCCTGCAGACAGATCCAAATGACTGATGAACTTGTGTAGATTTCTCTGCAGATGCAACAAGGAGGAATTTGTGAGGCTGTATGTTCAGATCCCAGCAGCTGAAGTTCTGGTATTTTTAGTGAAGTCGTTTGATTTAATTTATTATAAGTTATTGAGGCCACAGTCAGTGGTTTTTCTCACTGAGGAGAAAAAGTTAGAAGTTCATCTGCTATATGTGTGATGGGATCTGGATTCATGGTTCCCAAACCAGATGCTCAGATCTTCTCATCTGGAACATCTGGGAGAGCTTCTGACTAAAACTACAAACATCAGGTTCAATGAGGATCTGATAGATCTGAGAAGGTGAACGATGATGTATTACATTTTTTATAAGTTGAATTTTATTTAAGGTGTTTAAAAACAAAGTTTTTAATTTTGTTTGACTTTTTCTGACAATTATGACAGTTTTTCCTTAAAAATTGAGCCAGTTTTATTTATAATTGTCTTATATTTTTCTTCACCATTTCATCAAACTGTGTTAAAAATAAATAAACTCCAGTCACTTGAGGAAACTGTATTAGTGATTAATATTTCTGCTCCAGAAATTAGATATTCCATTTTTAGTTCAATACATTTACTTTATAATTGGTCACCAAATGATTTATAGAATAAATGTCGGCCAGTAAACGGGTCAAAATCCATTAAAAAATAAAAATAGTATTACATCCAGTAACAGTTCATTACTAAAAACACAAATTAAACACACCAATTTAATTCAAATCAAAATTAATGCAGTAATCAAGTTTGTAACAAACATTTCAAACAGATCCTCATAAAATCAGAATGTTCAGTAGATTGATTTTATTTTTTGAACTTTTTAAAGTTTTATTTTAAAAACTTAATAAAAACAGAAATGTTCAATCTCCCAAATGTAAGAACAATAATGACAATAGAATAATTCAGTTGAATTGAATTATTTTAAGCAGAACCAAGTATGATAAATAATGTAATCATTCACAAGTTCCCCAAATGTGAGCTTCTTTCAAAACGGAAAAGATTTCAATGAACTTCTAAACCATCATATTACTCCTGGGTAGAGACGCTCCCATCAGGGTTTTTCCTGCCGGTTCTGATCACCATGAGGTCCGATCACTGCCGATCACAGATACCGATCACATGGATTGGCTGTTAATGTTTGGCTTTAGGTAGAAATGCTACTATGTGATCTGGCAAAATGGAGCCATAAAATCACCTCATTTAGACAAAAACATGTCCAATACTTGCAGGCTCACGGCTAATTGTTCTGGTTCTGATGGCTTGTTTCTGACCCAGTAGAGTAATTCAGCAGAACACAGGGAGGAGGCAGAGGAACTCCATTTGTTCTCTCAGATTATCTCATGTTAGGACATAGAGAAAGTTACATTAAAACTTTTTTAAAGTTTCCTCCTCAGTACCGCGTAGCGATGGTCCAACAAAGAATTATTGTGATGATTAATCAGGTTAAAAATTGGCTCATTCTGAAGATTTTTAACCATTTAAACCTTTTTTATACAGTTTTATACATTAAAAGATACAAAAATAGATAATTAAATCACTTGTTAGAATATATTTACAAAGTTTTTTCGATCTATTTTTAAACTTTCTAACTTCTTTTCTGCAGTTCCAGGGTGAGTCTTTCTTCATGACTCTTTAAGGAATGAGAAGCTCAGCTCAATGTTTTTATCCAACCTTGTTATTAATCAGTGAAATAAGTTGGAGGAGAGACGTTTGGTTCCTGTTGCAGCTCAGTGTTAATCTGGTTAATCTGAGAGATGAGCTCCAGTCTAACACTGCAGTGAGGATTAAAACCGGCCAGACAAGGTGAGGGATGGAGGAGAGGTCACCATCAGGAAGTTTGAACCTCTGCAACAAACTGCATTTTAATCACAACCAGCTGCTGATTTTACTGGGTTTTGCTTTTTCCAATTAAATCCTTTATTTTCTGGTTTGGGTTGAATCAGGTGTGGCCCACGTTGGCGCTGTGGCGGGTCATATCCATGTTGGTTTATTCACTAAAAACAGGTTTACTTTTTGTTATCAGATTTAAATGTAAAATATAGCAGAGATGCAGCGGTCAGACCTTTTCTGTCCAACACTGATCTCCAGTTTTCATTCTGCTCTGATCTTCCAGTTCCTGGGATTTTTTATCCAAAGAGAAAAATGTTCTGCAGGTTCTGAGTTTCAGGTAGAAGTTCTGAATGAAACAGAAAATATTAACTATTAACTCAGCAGAGAAACACTGAGGAACCAGAAGAACAGAACCCAAATCCAGGAATCAGAGGTTCAGTGAATGTGGTGTTGAAGGTGTGGAGGAGGATCAGTGAGTCAGAGGAAACTCTGTAGAAGGACAGAATGCCAGCAGGACAGTCCACATACACTGCTACTCTGTTAGAGTCAGAGGAGGAGGAGAGATGAGTTTCTAAGTTATTGTGACAGACAGAGTAACCATAACTATCAGAGCAGCTCAGACTCCAGGAATGATCATTCAATCCAAACCAACAGTCTCTACTGATTCCTGTCCTAATGATTCTTCTGTAACTCACTGATATCTCAACTCCTCCTCTCCACTCAACCTCCCAGTAACAGCGACCAGTCAGACCAGTTCTACACAGCAGCTGATTCCAGTCATCAAATCTGTCTGGATGATCAGGATATGACTGAAGCTCCTCCACAAATGTCACCTTCCTGTTGTCTTCAGACAGTTTGAGTTCTCTGTTCACTGTGTTTGTGTCGATGGTGAGTTGACAGGAATCTGATGGAGAGAACAAACACAATCCAGCTGCAGTTATTGATCATTTATTGACACTTTGATGATGACTCCTGAATGAGTGATGTGACAGTTTGAAGATGGTTGAATGTGAGCTGCTTTGTTGTCATGAATCAGAAGAAAAACACACTTACACTTCCTCAGACCTGGTGTCAAGAATGGGACTCCAGCAGGCTCCACCCTGAAAGGAGGAGGGGGGTCAGACCATCAGTCTCTTTCAGCAGCAAACATGGACATTACATGTCTCTCAGACACACATTGTCCTCCACTGAGACAGGAACAGTCCAACATTTGGATTGCAAACTGCAGTGGATGTAGGAAGGACAGTTGGTGCTGCTGCAGCACAACTCATTTCTCCAAACACAGGAAAAGCTCCAACAGAGAGGAGAAAGGAAATCCCTCAGTAACAACCTGAAGAAACTCACTGAAACCTAAAAGGACATCAGGAAACTAAGGAAACATTTCTGGAAGCTCAACCTGATTTAATAATCAGCATTAAAATACAATCAATCTAAACTCTGACACAACACCTGGATACCTGTTCCATCCACACTCCCACACACAGATGAAGGAATGAAACACTAAACAGCCCTGCTGCTGAAAACCTGCTGTGGCCTCACTGTAATATCCAGAAATACAAACATTAAAAAGGAGAAGCTGCATCACATTCAACAAAGAGTTCAACAAGAATCAAAGATTTGATCTCTGAGCTCAGACTCACAAACCAGGGAGAGGCTTCCATCATCACACACCTCTGACAAACACCTCCAACCTTTCAGCACTTCCTCTACCAACCAACACCACCAGGTGGCGCTGCACACATTTACAATGAGACCAAGAAGAAGAAGCAGCATCCTGAATCCAGCAGCTGCAGTAATGGCTTGTGAAAGTGTCCAAGGAGCATCTGGAACCAGAACCAGCAGATCCAACAGTCCAGAGAGTCTTTGTTTGCATCTTTCCTCTCAGATTTCCAAGCTGCTCTGAGAGGGAAATGACATCATCATTCTACTGATGATGTCACGCTCTGATGTCACTGATCAGGAGCTGCTGGACTTGTACATTTCCAGCATGGAGGACAGAGAAGATCTCAGCTCTGATGAGGAGCTGGCCTGCCTTCAAACTGATTCAGGGTCAAAGAAATATTTCCAGATGAAGTCAGACTAAAATGTTGGATTGTCCTGCTGTTGCAATCAGAGGCCAAGAAGAAACTTCAAGTTCTTCTCCTGTTCAGCTCTACGTTCCTGTCAGAGACTTCAGCTCCTCATGAGGAGAACAACTAAAGCCTGGAACAGACTGACACTAACATCCTGACATCTCATCCCTGAACAAAGCTTTGCAGCATCAAGGTGACTCTTAGCGCCATATATGGACAGATTTCCTCTAAAGAGGGTGAAGCCTGGATTGGAGGAACCAGCAGCAGCTTCCAGGAACAAACCTTGGGAACCTCTGGAGGAGAACATGGAGATGAGATTCCTGCTTTAATCAGTGGATTCATTGATAGAAAACATGACGACTGAAATATCTGAGAGCAGCAGCTCCATTTTCTACAGATCTGCTGGAACATCAGATAGAAATGAAGAATTTCATCATTTCACATCAAATCTGTTCATCTTCCACAGATACAACTGAATTATTGACCTGAACTGGTTCTAAAGGTCTGGATGGTAAAAACATCCATTGTTTTTATGTCTCATTAGTTTCCAGAAAGAGTTGAAATGTTTCAGAAGCTTTTATCCAGCAGCTCAGTAAAGATCTCTCCTCTTTCCAACCTGATTTAGTCCATGAAGCAGAACATCTCTGCTGCTGCAGCAACAGGAGGAAACTTCTCCAGCTCTCAACTTCTACACTCTGACTGCTTGGAAACAGATCATGGAGGAACAGCCTTTTCTCCAGGCTGCCTCCTCCTGACTCTAGCGCCACCTACTGGCTGCTCACCAGAGGTGGAGAAAGAACTCAAACAATGTACTGAAGTTAAAGTACAAATAAACAGACAAAAATGTTCTCTAGTAAAAGAACCACATTAACATTTTTACTTGAATAAATGTTTAAAAATACTTAAATTATTAAAAGTAAAAGTATTTGCTGAATGTATTACCTAATGGCTAATACAATATCATTAAGTGTACCGATCATATTTAATTGTAATACATCAATAATGAGCCATTTAATGATCAATGCTGCAGATAAATCATGTTTTATTGTGTTTACTCTCTGTGACAGTTTAGATTTAGATTTGTGATTCTATGCATCAGAATATCAGGATGACCTGCGTCTCTCTAACAGTCCTTAACTACAATCATTTTCAATAAATTAGAATATTTATAAAATGTATTTCAGTAACTCGGCTCACAAGTTAAACACATCATACAGATTAATTCCCCACAAACTGTTTTAAAGCTTTTATTTATAAATTATCATGATTTGTTGCTTACAGTTAATGAAAACATGACATTTCTGATTAGATTGCAGAACAATAAAAAACCTTAATGCAGAAATGTGGGTCTAATGAAAAATATGTTTAATATCTGCTTAACTTCTTTTAAAATCTGACAAATGAGCCTCATGGGAACCAATATTCTAATTTATTGAATATGACTGTAAATGTAAATATGAGATGGAGATTATTCACATTAATTCAGTAACCAGGATGTGGAGGAGTTTAACGTTACTGGGACATTCATGGCAGGAGACGCTGCGCTCCATGCGCCCCGACCGCAGTAATCAATGTTACTGCCAGTTCAGCTGCTTACAACTATTTAATTGTTTTATTTATTGCAGTCGATTTAAACTAGAAGCTGGTAAGATTACATAAAACTTCTCTAACCTAAATCAGTTTAACATCCAAAACTCAGACAGCGTTTAGCAGCTTAACTTTCCTCGATATGTTTTTCAGATTTGATGGTGAATTTTTGAAAGCTAGCAGTTCATGATATCAGGGAGGCAAAGGCAGCACCAGAATCATTGATTACTTTCAAACTAAAGAACAAATCAAAAAGAGCAAAGCGACTTGGATGTAACTTGTAACGCAACGCTTTATAGAAATGTAGTGAAGTAGAAAGTACAGATACTGTAAAATGTAGTGGAGTAAAAGTTCCCACCATTAAATCTACTTACGTACAGAAACATGAAAAATGTCCTTAAGTTCAGTAACAAAGTTCTTGTCCCAACAACCAGGATCAGGTGAAGGACCTCTGCAGTCCCATGATGCTTCCTCTCCCTCTTCTAAACCATCTGATGGGCTGATATCATCCCTCTACTTTATCAATAAAATGTTTTTCTTTCTCTTATTATGATTCCATTATTTATCCTAAATGTGACGTCAGAGCTGGAATCTGGAATCTGATTGGTCGGATGGATATTTCCCAGGTTTTCTCTCCTGATTCTTTTCATTCTTTTGATCATTTTCCAGATGTCGCCTACTGGTGGAGACGAAACTACTAAATGGATGAAATTGAAAAACATCTCACTTTCTTTCTTTGCCTTATGAACTTTTTTGAATTTTATATTTTATTAAATCATGAAAGTTGTGAGGTTTGATAAAAATCTAAAGTTCTTTATTTTTCTCTCTCAGAACTTTAAACATCCATTCTATCAACATGAAGTTACTTTTCTTCTCATTTTTGCTTCATGGGGCTGATTGGTTTGCAGCTATATCAAATATTGTTTTAAAGTCCTTTCTGCCATCAGTAGATTATCATGGAAATCAGACTGAACTTCTGGGTAATGATCTCTGCCTCCAGATGAGGCATCTAAATATTTAATTATCAAATTAAATATTCAGCTTCAAACTAAATGTTTCCCAGCAGACTGACTAAAGACATTTCTCCCTCTTCCTCCTCTATCAGACCTTCTCTGCTCCTGCAGCAGGTTCCTCCATACCTGAGAGCTTCCAGTCTCCAGTGTGGATCCTTCAGTCCAGCCGACAGCAGCTTCACTCCTGAGTCTCCTGGATGATTGTAGCTCAGGTCCAACTCTTTCAGATGGGAGGGGTTGGAGGTCAGAGCTGAGGCCAGAGAAGCACAGCCTTCCTCTGAGACCAAACAGCCTGATAAGCTGCAGACACACAATTCATCACATGATGAGAACATGAGATAATTGAGGTAGAGCCCAAGGTCTGAAATGGCTGGCAGAGTAGATGGATGGATGGATGGATGGATGGATGGATGGATTTGCAACATGTGGAATAAATAAGAAAGCAAAGCAACTGCTGGGATCTGTAACTATGCTTCTTTTTGCACCTAAGATGCAGCAATTTGTCAAGTGTCCAGAGTTACCTGAGAGTTTCCAGGTTGCAGTTTGGACTCTTCAGTCCAGCAGAGAGAAGCTTCACTCCTGAATCCTGCAGGTTGTTGTTACTCAGGTCCAGTTCTCTGAGTCTGGAGGACTGGGAGCTGAGAACTGAGGACAGAGCTTTACAGCTTCTCTCTGAGAGGTTACAGCCACTCAGTCTGAGGAGACAGGGAGAAAAATTGGTAATTAAACAATTCTTCAAAATGTGTCTTTTTTCCAGTCAACAATGGTCGTCTTTTACTGATTTAAGGTTTTATAAATAATTATGTTGCCTTTCATTGTGAACTGGTTCAGTCTATAGATGGGCCTCCAGCCATGAAGGACTGAACTAAAGGCAACAAGGAGGCTGGCAAGAGAAATATTAAATTCCTCTATGAACTAAATTAATCCCATGTCAGTTTTAACAGAAAGAGTCCAATGAAGCCTGAGAATCAAGGCTGGGCTGAAGAACAGCATCAGGCTCAGTTTGAGGATCAGCATCAGAGCTGGTTTGAGGGAAACACCAGCTTGAATCAAAGCAGAGCAAAGCTGGAATTTCATCTTTCCATTTTTTAACTGTTGGATACAGAGATGGAAACTGAGCAGCAACTGACAAAAACTATTTTTGAACAAGAACCAAATTGCTCAATAAAATGATTGTATAAAAAACTTCTTTTCTGTTTGAGAAACAATTACAACGAAACTAATGTGGGAAAAAATAAAAACAAATTTGCTCCTTAAACAATCCAAAAACAAGCACTAGCCAAACATTAAATATTAACCCAGTATTTAAATGAAAGAGTTCTGAAAACACCCCACCAACCTGACACTAAAAGTTACTAAACACATAGAAAACACACTTTCAGAAGTTACCACAATTAAAACTGCATTCATAAACATCACAACATTGAACGGCCCTCCAAATATGAGTTTAAACATTTTGTAGGAATAGGATGGGCCACCAATATGTTATGATCCTCATGTCATCACACAGAACTCACAAAATACAAAGTCCAGACTACATTATGTTTTTAACAAAGAGGTTAAATTAAACCCAAGTCTGGACACAAAGTGGTTCTGGCAGTCTTGGTAAAATAAAAGAGTGAGAGAACGAACAAATAAGGCAGCAGTTGGCCGTCTGATTCAGGCCGCTGTGGGGCTCATACTGATTCTAATCTAATATTCATAATAGTTATCTCTTCTTTAATTTCTAATTATTTATTATTCTTTCTATTGGTTTACTTCAATTCAAATAAATACAGCTTATTGACCCCAAAAGGAAATAAAATCTTCTTATAACTCATATTAATTCAAATTCTTCAAAGGGTTATTTTAGATATTAATGACTGTTTAGTTTAAAATATCTCTTGTGGTCTGTATAACAGTGAATTTCAAGAAGGTTCTGACTTTATATTATATATATTCTAGATAAATTCCTCTACTTGTTTCTCTGAATATAGATGATTATTTTAACATGTTGCTCATCCTCTTCCTGTTACTGAAATATTTCCACTTATTCTAGAATCTATAATTAATCTCAGCCATATCTCTTCAATGCCAATAATATCTGTTAATATAATTTATCTGAACAGTCTAACTTCCTGTCTATCAGCCAATCAGCATCTTGTATTTTCTCAGTAGATCCATCAGTGGAAGCCCCGCCCAGCCCATGATGCTCCTGGTTTGTGAAGACAGAGAGACAAACTGAACTCTGATAGGAAACAGTTTCAAACTGATTTCTCTCTCCAACCTCTTGGTTCCACATGGAGCTATATTTGGCCCCCTGCTGCTCTGACTACCATGTCATTGTGGTTCCAGTAGATGGGTTGGTTTCCCAGGTTCTTACAGCACCATGTGAAAGATTCCTACAGTTTAAATGGGCGGCTGTTTGCAAAATTACACAAAGCTAACAGAAATCACTTTAGTTATTTAGCCTGTCATAAGACACAAAATGAGGTTAAAAATTTTATCCCTAAATTTACAAATGCTAAGGTTGTAAACTATATATGTAATTATCAAATTACATATTCAGCTTCAAACTAAATGTTTCCCAGCAGACTGACTAAAGACATTTCTCCCTCTTCCTCCTCTATCAGACCTTCTCTGCTCCTGCAGCAGGTTCCTCCATACCTGAGAGCTTCCAGTCTCCAGTGTGGATCCTTCAGTCCAGCCAACAGCAGCTTCACTCCTGAGTCTCCTGGATGATTGTAGCTCAGGTCCAACTCTTTCAGATGGGAGGGGTTGGAGGTCAGAGCTGAGGCCAGAGAAGCACAGCCTTTCTCTGAGACCAAACAGCCTGATAAGCTGCAGACACACAATTCATCACATGATGAGAACATGAGATAATTGAGGTATAACCCAAAGTCTGAAATGGCTGGCAGAGTAGATGGATGGATGGATTTGCAACATGTGGAATAAATAATAAAGCCAAGCAACTGCTGGGATCTGTAATTATGCTTCTTTTTGTACTAAAGATGCAGCAATTTGTCAAGTGCCCAGAGTTACCTGAGAGTTTCTAGGTTGCAGTTTCGACGCTTCAGTCCAGCAGAGAGACGCTTCACTCCTGAATCCTGCAGGTTGTTGTTACTCAGGTCCAGTTCTCTGAGACTGGAGGACTGGGAGCTGAGAACTGAGGACAGAGCTTCACAGCTTCTCTCTGAGAGGTTACAGTCACTCAGTCTGAGGAGACAGAGAGAAACATCTGTAATGTAGAAACAATTCTACAAAATTTTAATTTTTTTTTACAAACATCAATCTATTTCTTAGACAAAGAAGGAACTATCTTATTTTACACATGCTTATGCGTTTTTTGTGAACTGATTCATTTTATAGTTGGGTCTCCAACCTTAAAGAACAGAACTACAGACAACAAGGAGTTTGGAAAGATAATTATAAAATTACAATAAACAAAATTAATTCAATTTCAATTTTAACATAAAGATGAATTTTGCTGCTTTTATATTCAACATTCTTTCCAGCTGCTGAAGTAAGTCTGTTTCTCTTTTGCGCGTCCACCCAGAGTGGGACACTTTGAAGAGACAAAGCACCAATATATAAACTGAAACTTTAATATATATTTATCTCATGATTAGCGTATTTCTATCTATCAAAAAACCAGTAACAATCAGTGTCCTTACAGAGCTTTGTTGGAGGCTTTAACCACTGGCAGCAGCCTCAGAAGAGCCTTTTCTGAAGCAGAGTATTTCTTCAGGTCAAACACATCCAGATCTTCTCCTGATGACACTAAAATGAAACCCAGAGCTGACCACTGAGCAGGAGACAGTTTATCTGTGGAGAGACTTCCTGAACTCAGAGACTGTTGGATCTCCTCCACTAGAGAATGATCATTCAGTTCATTCAGACAGTGGAACAGATTGATGCTTTTCTCTGCAGACCCATTCTCACTGATCTTCTTCTTAATGTACTGAACTGTTTCCTGAGTGGTCTGTGAGCTACTTCCTGTCTGTTTCACCAGACCTTGTAGGAGTCTCTGATTGGTCTGCAGTGAAAGTCCCAGGAGGAAGCGGAGGAACAAGTCCAGGTGTCCATTTGGACTCTGTAAGGCCTGGTCAACAGCTCTCTTATGGAGAGATTTATGTTTAGAGTCTCTTAATAATAAAAGGTTCTCAGATGTTTGCGTTTCTTTCATCAGGTTGACTCCAGAGTTGATGAAGGTCAGATGAACATGAAGAGCAGCCAGAAACTCCTGAACACTCAGATGGACAAAGCAGAACACCTTGTCCTGGTACAGCCCTCTCTCCTCTTTAAAGATCTGTGTGAACACTCCTGAGTACACTGAGGCTGCTCTGATATCGATGTCACACCCTGTCAGGTCTGATTCATAGAAGATCAGGTTTCCTTTCTGCAGCTGATCAAAAGCCAGTTTTCCCAGAGACTCAATCATCTTCCTGCTCTCTGGACTCCAGTGTGGATCTGTTTCAGCTCCTCCTTCATACTTGACCTTCTTCACTTTGGTGTGAACCACCAGGAAGTGGATGTACATCTCAGTCAGGGTTCTGGGCAGCTCTCCTCCCTCTCTGGTCTCCAACTCATCCTCCAAAACTGTAGCAGTGATCCAGCAGAAAACTGGGATGTGGCACATGATGTGGAGGCTTCGTGATGTCTTCATGTGGGAGATGATCCTGCTGGCCTGCTCCTCATCTCTGAATCTCTTCCTGAAGTACTCCTCCTTCTGTGGGTCATTGAACCCTCTGACCTCTGTCACCATGCCAACACACTGAGGAGGGATCTGACTGGCTGCTGCAGGTCGTGTGGTTATCCAGAGGAGAGCAGAGGGAAGCAGTTTCCCCCTGATGAGGTTTGTCAGCAGAACGTCCACTGAGGTGGACTCTGTAGCATCAGTCAGGATCTCCTTGTTGTGGAAGTCCAGAGGAAGTCGACTCTCATCCAGACCATCAATGATGAACAGAACCTGGAAGTGTTCAAAGCTGCGGATTTCTTTGGTTTCACTAAAGAAATGATGAACAAGTTCCACCAAACTGAACTTTTTCTCCTTCAGCATATTCAGCTCTCTGAAGGTGAATGGAAATATAAACTGGATGTTCTGGTGGGCTTTGTCTTCAGCCCAGTCCAGAGTGAACAACTGTGTTAGGACTGTTTTCCCAATGCCAGCCACTCCCTTTGTCATCATTGTTCTGGTTGGTTGATCTCTTCCAGGTGGGACTTTAAAGATGTCTTCTTGTCTGATCGTTGTTTCTGGTCTGTGTGATTTCCTGGATGCTGCTTCAATCTGTCTGACCTCATGTTCATCATTGACCTCTCCAGTCCCTCCCTCTGTGATGTAGAGCTCTGTGTAGATCTGGTTCAGAAGGGTTGGACTTCCTGCTTTAGGAATCCCCTCAAACACAGACTGGAACTTCTTCTTCAGACCAGATTTAAGTTGATGTTGACAAGCTGCACCAAAATGTCCTAAATTAACACAATAACAAAAATCAGACATGAAAGAAAATTATCTTTTGAATTTGATTACATCACATTAGCAAATGTGTGATTTATGTATAATTTCAAATCTCTGAAGAAATGCTCTTACTGCTCTGCAAACGGTCAGCCAGCACCTCCTGCTTCATCCTCCTCAGGACGTTCAGTGTGATCTTCATCACTGCCTCTCTGCTGATCCTCCTCTGCTCTTCATCCTCACCTTCCAACAACTCATCATCTCTCTGACTAGCTGAACATTCTGGGTAATCTGGACTCAGAACTTTCTGGATCTTCTTCAGTTCTTTCTTCACAAAAGCAACAATGTTGTCCTCCAACAGCTGCAACAGAATATTAGATGAAGGAAACATCAAGAGCCAAACACCAGATGGATGTTGGACAGACTGACAGTCCTCTGGTCTACAAAGTGCAGCATGAAGATGACTGTGAACAGAACTCATGGAAAAGTAGTTCTTGTACATGTACAGACCATAAATATGGAGTCCAGCTGTGTTTGTTGCTGCTGGGCAGACGGACCACTGGGAACCTCTGAGCTCTGCTGGTCCACTCTGTGGAGGAACCAGAAACAATTAGGAAGTCAGGAAATATTCATCCATCAGTATTCACAGATGGAAACACCAAGAGTTTGACATTAAAATTCCTTCACATCACATAAAAATAATATAAAGAACTTAGGAGGAAGATTAACTACAAAAGTTTAGACCAGTAACACCAGAATCACCCAGTAGACATTTTACAAAGTTGGTGCTGAAGTTGGTTTTCTAACAGTCCACACTGTCAGCAGATCTGATGCTGGTGGAGAGAATGTCTGAGAGCTTGGGGACAGTGGAAGTGACAGCTCTGTCCACACAGGTCTACAGGACAGTGTGGGACATCAATCAGGTTTCTATGAATAGATCTGAGGTGATGTGGACATGGAGGAGGTCATGGAAATGTCTTCCACAGATTGACATGGAGCCAGGAAGCAGAAGCACATCATCATCAACACCCCAGAGATGAAGATAAGATGGTGTTTTCATTAGAACAGAGCAGCTGATTTTTCCAGATAATGGATCAAACCTCTGTAAATATAACTGGGAACATCTGGGTTCTTACCGGTTCTATTTCTACAGTTACAACAATTAGTAACAGCTCACCTCTGATGATGGCGATTCAGGAGATTTAAAGTCAATCTTATTGTGGCACACAGGCCATTTTGATGAAATAGTTGAGGTAAATTAATACTGTTTTTGTGTTTTTTGTGTGTGTTATTTACTAGTTGTGTCGCAGTTTGACATGGTTGCGAAGGGGGGTCAATATCACTTCGCCGTTGCTAGGTGACGACGGTGGTGGAACGGATGTTTTGTGTGCTCTTTTTCTAACAGCTGTGTAGCGACACCACTAACTGAGTTACTTTGTAACAATTATTAAATTAAAATGTTGGGGACTCAATCACAATATATTGTTGATTGTTTGCCACCGTTACATTACGATCCATTGAATCATTGCTTTTAAAGGAAAACACAGCTGGATTCTGGTTCTTCTTCTTGTGTGAAAGTCTGATGGAACCTGGTAAAACAACTCATTAAAAACTTTCTGTGGAGTTCTGTTTTAAAGATTAATTTTATTGTGACCGTTTGTAAAATACAGAGTTGTGAGACACAACAGAACCAAACAGATCATCAACTTGATGTTTTAAATGATTCTCATCAGAACCGGTCCAATCCCCTAACATGTTCCTGATCATTGATCCTCCTGAATAATGTCCAACCTTGTTTAAAGAACAGAAAGATCTAATTCTGAGATAAACATGTTAGTTTGAAATATATGAGAGAATAGTTTGGTGATCTTAGTGTTGAGCTCTGACATGGAGCAGAACCAGGAATCATTTCCACTCTGACCATATAAGGAGGATCTGATGGAGCTTCATTCAGAACCAGTTAGAGACACTGAAGTCCACTGCTGAATCAGATCGGCATGATAATTTATTTAGTTTAACAGTTTAACTGTATAAATGGTAGATAATGCATCATATTGAATGATGTTTGAAACACAGAGATGTAACTATAATCATGAAATTAATTCATAGAATTATTTTTGTGTTAATATTAATATTGTACAAAATAAATGAATACATTTGTTTTGAAAAAAATAAGTTGATGCTAAACACAATAAAATGCAATTAAATGTTTGTTATTCAAAAGTCATGTCAACATAGTAGTTTATGGAATTGTGTCCTGGTTTAAAAATGAGTTTATTCTGGTTAATTTTTTCCAGGATTCATCAGCAGTAATTGCTTATGTATGGTGTCAATAACTGGCCAGTAGGGAGCAGCATCACTACCTGATTGATGGTTAAATTGATCTCAGTGAAACATCAAATCTAATTTTAAGACTTCTGTAAACTAGATGGACGTGTAGAACCTCTGGGTAAAGATTGTTGATCTAAATGGACCTGATTAATACTCAAGTTATTTAATTAATTTTAATCCATTTGGACTTTAATGTCTCCATGGTATCATGCTACTATGGAGACATTAATATCATTGATGTAATGCATATGAACAAAAAATAACCTGAAATTCATTCTAATGTTCCCATAACAACAGATTTAACGGAACTTGGTATCATCACATGGCCACAATAACAGATATAAATTGAACAGTTACAGCAGTTAGAAACAGCTCACCTCTCTGATGGTGGAGATCCAGAAGATTTAAAGTCAATGAAATCATCCTTTGACATGTCACTCTTAAAGGACACACAGCTGGGTTCTGGTTCTGGTTCTGGTTCTGGTTTGAGTCTCTGATGTAACCTGACAGAAACATGATGATTAAAACTTATTCAGCAAAGAGGAGCAGCAGCAGCTTCATCACCACGTCTGTTCTGGCCTGATATAGTGAACGCTGTGTGAAAAGGGCTGTGGACAGTTAGAGATGGTGACCTCACCTCTGACCTTTGCTCTGGCTCTCATCTTCCCCACACAGAGTGGTTTTAGAGGGAGGGACTCCCTCCTCTCTGTCCTCACACTGATCCATGCTGCTGAATTCACGTCAGCTCACACACACTTTCTACCTTCACCTGCAGAGGAAACACACATCATTCATCTGCACATCAACTCTGATCATCCTTTACATCATTAGAGCTGGAAAAAGATCAGCTGCTCCTCCTCTGATTGGCTCTTCTTCTCTGCTTCATATCAGTGTCAGGTGAATGCAGTCAGACAGCAGAGAGGCAGAGGAAGCTGCCATCAGCTGCTGCACTTCTACTATCAGTCCACTAGATGGAGACATGGAGCAACATTTACATTCACTGATTCAACCTGAACATGAAGTATTTTAGTTAGTTATTAATAGCCAGAAGTGGATTAAATGCGATTAAGATTAAGTATCAAGTAATTTGACTGGACTGAACACATTTTACTATAGCAGCATTTAATTTTGGAAGGAAGAAGGACAAACTTGTTGTGTCTGACTCTAATGGTGGAGACCAGAGTTTGATAAAAAAATCATGAATCAGTTTGTTCAGAGAGGAAAAAAAAAACATCAGATGTTCATCATGTTTGATTCTAGTTCATCAATAATCCCATAGATTAACCTTAAAACAACAGAGATTAAAGTTTGATCTGAAATTAGAGGTGAATATTTTCTCCAAACATCAGAGAGAAAAATAAGAAACAGACAGAAAAGTTTCTGAAGACAAAGTTTATATAGAAAACAAAGCAAACTAACAGTTTCTTCAAATGATCCAAAGAGTTGAAGAAGAATGTGTGATCAACAAACTGAGACCCAACAGAACTAGACTGGTGCCTCACCTTAACAGGTGAGTTTAAACAGAAAGTAATCTGAGTAGAAATGAGGCCAAACTGGTTTCACTGGTTAGACTGAGAACTGTCAGAGGAAAGTTTATCTGTTGATGTTTGAAAACATAAAATCTACTCATGACTCCCAGTTTGAACACAAACATTCTGCTGCTGTTATTCTGCTGATCCAGGTTCTGTTCAGCTCTAATGGAACCAGAACCTGTTTTAACTTGGAACCAACAGAAATCTTCATTGGTGGGGATTTGTCTCCCTCTGGTGGGCAAACAACAACCTGAATGATGTCTGATTATTAAACAGATGAAGTGTTTTTAAATCATCCAAATAGGTTTTAAAAAAGTGGCCAGAACCAGAACCAGTTCTGCTGTTCATTGACCAGCTCATGAATAAAACATCATTTGTTCCTCAGCAGCTCTTAAAATGAACTCAATACAACAGCAGTAAATATTACATTGAGTCATTATTAATTGGCCTGAATCAAAAGACTGAGTGAAAAACTAAGCCCATCCTTTCTGGTTCCACAGCAGGTCAAAGGTCAGCATCTGCTGATCTCATAGAAATCTCAACTTTAACCACTTTTTCTCTTTAGCACTAAACAGCAATTATTGTTCGGGTTCATGGAATTATGGCAAACAAACATTTACATTCACTGATTCAACCTGAACAACAGGAAGTATTTTAGTTCACATTTATTGAACTACCAGCTCCATCAAAGATTAACTATTTAATAATCTGACTGAATTAAACACATTTTAATAATATTTTACTTTGAAACTGTTTTGTTTAACTTTAATGGTGAAAACTAGAATTTGACTCCAGGAAATAAAAACATAAAAAAGTTTGTTCATGAAGAACATCAGCTCTTCATCAAGAGGTGCTGGATTCCAGTTTACCAGTAATCTAATAATCCCTTAGATTAACCTTCAAACAGCAAAGAGATGAAACTTTGAGTTCAAGTCAGTAGATTTCTGTTCTCTAAATATCAGAGAGAAAAATAAGAAACAAACAGGAAAGTTCCTGAAGACAAAGTTCAAGTAGAAAACAAAGAAAACTTACAGTTTGTTCAAATGATCCAAACAGCTGAAGAAGAATTTCTGAACAACAAATGGAGACCCAACAGAACCGCAGTAGAACCAGACTGTGCCAGAACTGAACAGGTGAGTTTAAACTGAAAGTTTTTAGAGGAGAAATGACCCAGACTGGTCTAACTGGTCAGACTGACTGTGAGTGAGAGGAAAGTTTATCTGTTCACTTCTGTAAACATCAATTCTTCTCATGACTCCCAGTTTGAACACAAACACTCTGCTGCTGTTATGTTAGTGATCCATGTTCTGTTCACCTCTAAGGAGCCAGAATTTGTTTTAGCTTGGTATCAACGTTTTTTTTTTTTATTGCATCAAAATGTCAATACAATGTATAGAATGGGGGAAAATGGAAAAAATATGCCAGGGGAACAAGGGATAAAAACAATAGAAAGTACAATAAAAGGAGCACAAACAGAGATAAGAGTGTTTCAGGTAATACAGTTAAATAATTTTAGGGCTTCAAGAGTCTTTACAGCTTTGGGATTGTAAAGGTCTGTATAGTTACTGCATAGTGTTGTAATTCAGATAAAAACAGACAAAATAGAGGCTTTTTGCCAGAAAATTTGCATTTATGAATATGAAATTTAACTAGAATTAACAATAGATTAATTACATAAAATTGATTCTTATTAACAGGACAGACATTGTAGAAACCAAAAAGTACATCTGTGTATAAAAGTGAAAAACTATTGAGAATATGAGATTGAAAATAATAAACAAAATTTTCCAGAATGAGACAGTGAAGGAGCGTCTCCAGAATAAGTGGACTGTTGTCTCAATGTCCAAATGACAGAAAGAGCAGCAACGTTCTGTATCCTTGTGCAGGTTTTGTTTTGCAGGGTAGCATCGCTGGAGAAGTTTGAAGCAAACATCACCAGGTTTGTTCGTAATGAAGGATTTGGAGGGCAGAGTCCAAACCGTTGACCATTTGATATCAGAAACAAACTGTCTCCAGTAGTGGGTCACATAAGGTGTAGTAGCAATGTCCTTCTGAAATAAGGATCTTATATTCCTGTTTCTAGTGGAGGGTTTAGAGGAGGAACAAATTTTACCCACAGCAGATTCAGAAACAGAACAATGTATGTCTGCAGCTCTGTTCTCCCCAGAATGATGATGGACCTTAAAGAGCAGAACTTCTTTAGGAACGGCGTCCAGAACAATAGCAAATTCCCTGGAGGGAACTGGGATCCAGTAGGTGGATAAAAATTCAGAGTAAGACTTTAGGTACCCGAAAGAGTTAAATAATTGTTTTACAAAAGTAATATTATTATTAAACCACTTAGGGAAAAACAGAGATTGGTTTTTGTAAAGAATATTCCAGTTATTCCAGATGAAAAATGTGTGAGGGGAGAAAAAATGTTTATAAATTAGAGACCAAGCAAGGAGCATCTGTTTGTGATAAGTGGCTAGTTTTAGTTAGACTACATAGTAATATAGGTTAGTTAACTATATTATAGTTAGACTTAAGTAAAAATGAAAGGCCACCAAAATTAGAGAAAATATAATTAGTGATAAAATTCCACAAAGAGTCAGAGTTCAATAAAACATTTCTGATCCAAATGATTTTAAATGTGATTTAAAGATGAGAAATCTTAAAAGTTTAGACCACCTGAGTCTACAGGGTTTAGGAACACAGAGTCTTTGATGTAATGTGTTTTATTCTTGAAGATAAAATTGTAGAGCATTTTATCAATAGTTTTACAGGTAGCAGTATCAACATTTAACGTTAATGCAGCATAAGTTAGTCTGGATATTCCTTCAGCTTTAGATAACAATATTCTTCCTCTTAAAGATAAATCTATTTGAAGCTGTCATGATCTGTGTCTTTCTGTGTTTATTTAGAGTTTTCTGTCCCCTTAAGTCTCTTCGTTGTCCTGTCCTCCCCTTGATTGTTCCCAGGTGTGTCTCGTTTCTATGATTACCCTCCCGTGTATTTAACTCCACCTGTGTCCTTTGTTCCTCGTCGGGTCCTCGTCAATGTTAGCTTCTGTGTCGTCAATGTTTAGTCTCTTCGTGTTCAGTGTGTGTTACTCCTGCTCGTTGTTTGGACTAAGTTATTTTCATTAAAACATCATATTCATCATACCTGGGTCCGCTGCATCTGCCTCACCACTCTCACCACCCGCACTTCCTGACAGAAGGACCCGACCAAAAGTACGGTGAGGCACGCTAATTACATCATGGACCCAGGGGGCTTGCGGAAAACCATAAAGGACTATGTCGAAGAGGTGGCAAGGCCATACTCTGCCCGTCACCGCCTGAATATAGCCACACGCTTGGTGATTATGCTGGACGAATGGATCCCGCGACTTCCGCATCTGGGGCTGGCGGAGTTGCAACAGGAGGCAGAGAGGGAGTGCCTGACGGCGGCTGCCGTGCTGAGAGGTAACCCTCTGCCTCCCAATCCGCACAGTTTCTCCGCCAGCCCAGATCCAGCTCCAGCTCCGGGACCAGCACCCCCAACCGGCGCAGACGGCGCACCGGAGGCCGTTCCAGCCGGCGTTCCTGCCGGCGCACCGGAGACCGTTCCAGCCGGCGTTCCTGCCGGCGCACCGGAGGCGGTTCCAGCCGGCGTTCCTGCCGGCGCACCGGAGGCCGTTCCAGCCGGCGTTCCTGCCGGCGCACCGGAGGCCGAATCAGCCGGCGTTCCAGCCGGCGCACCGGAGGCCGAATCAGCCGGCGTTCCAGCCGGCGCACCCGAGGCCGAATCAGCCGGCGTTCCAGCCGGCGCACCCGAGGCCGAATCAGCCGGCGTTCCAGCCGGCGCACCCGAGGCCGAATCAGCCGGCGTTCCAGCCGGCGCACCCGAGGCCGAATCAGCCGGCGTTCCAGCCGGCGCACCCGAGGCCGAATCAGCCGGCGTTCCAGCCGGCGCACCCGAGGCCGAATCAGCCGGCGTTCCAGCCGGCGCACCCGAGGCCGAATCAGCCGGCGTTCCAGCCGGCGCACCCGAGGCCGAATCAGCCGGCGTTCCAGCCGGCGCACCCGAGGCCGAATCAGCCGGCGTTCCAGCCGGCGCACCCGAGGCCGAATCAGCCGGCGTTCCAGCCGGCGCACCCGAGGCCGAATCAGCCGGCGTTCCAGCCGGCGTTCCTGCCGGCGCACCGGAGGCCGTTCCAGCCGGCGTTCCTGCCGAGACCCTGACCTCCAGCGTTCCACCCGAGACCCTGACCTCCAGCGTTCCACCCGAGACCCTGACCTCCAGCGTTCCACCCGAGACCCTGACCTCCAGCGTTCCACCCGAGACCGAGACCTCCAGCGTTCCACCCGAGACCGAGACCCTCAGCGTTCCTCCCGAGACCGAGACCCTCAGCGTTCCTCCCGAGACCGAGACCCTCTGCGTTCCCTCCGAGACCCCCTGTGCCCCACCAGAGACCCTGCCTCGGGGGGCTCGTCGTCGCCGTCTGTGGGCGGCCCCCGGGACTCCCCGTTGCCACCTCCGGCGCCGCGGGCGACCGCCGGACCGCCTCTGTGGTTCCCGTCTCCAGCGCCACGGACGGCCGCCGGACCGCCTCCGTGGTTCCCGTCTCCAGCGCCGCGGACGACCGCCGGACCGCCTCCGTGGTTCCCGCCTCCAGCGCCGCGGACGGCCGCCGGACCGCCTCCGTGGTTCCCGCCTCCAGCGCCGCGGACGGCCGCCGGACCGCCTCCGTGGTTCCCGCCTCCAGCGCCGCGGACGACCGCCGGACCGCCTCCGTGGTTCCCGCCTCCAGCGCCGCGGACGGCCGCCGGACCGCCTCCGTGGTTCCCGCCTCCTGCGCCGCGGACGGCCGCCGGACCGCCTCCGTGGTTCCCGCCTCCAGCGCCGCGGACGGCCGCCGGACCGCCTCCGTGGTTCCCGCCTCCAGCGCCGCGGACGACCGCCGGACCGCCTCCGTGGTTCCCGCCTCCAGCGCCGCGGACGACCGCCGGACCGCCTCCGTGGTTCCCGCCTCCAGCGCCGCGGACGACCGCCGGACCGCCTCCGTAGTTCCCGCTGCCACGGACGACCGCCAGACCACCTCAGTGGTTCCCGCCTCCTTTGCCTCCGCCCACCCTGTGGGTAGTTTTTTTTTTTTGTTGTTTATGGACTCTTGGCCCTTCTTGTTTTTCCGCCCACAACTGTGGGTTGTTTTTTTGTTAGTTTGGACTCTGGCCCGCCGTCCGGCACCCCTCCACCCACCCTTGTTGGGTTTTTTTTTTTTTTCTTGGGCGTCTGGTAGCCGCCCTTGAGGGGGGGTACTGTCATGATCTGTGTTTTTCTGTGTTTATTTAGAGTTTTCTGTCCCCTTAAGTCTCTTCGTTGTCCTGTCCTCCCCTTGATTGTTCCCAGGTGTGTCTCGTTTCTATGATTACCCTCCCGTGTATTTAACTCCACCTGTGTCCTTTGTTCCTCGTCGGGTCCTCGTCAATGTTAGCTTCTGTGTCGTCAATGTTTAGTCTCTTCGTGTTCAGTGTGTGTTACTCCTGCTCGTTGTTTGGACTAAGTTATTTTCATTAAAACATCATATTCATCATACCTGGGTCCGCTGCATCTGCCTCACCACTCTCACCACCCGCACTTCCTGACAGAAGCCAGTGGTTTAATTTCTTTTTGGTTTTATCAATTGTAGGGTCAAAGTTAAGCTTGCATCTTTCTTTGGCATCTTTTGTGATAATTACCCCAAGATATGAAACTTGTGTTTTAACAGGAATGTTGTAAAGATGGGATTCGCTACAAGATGATATGAGAAGAAATTCACATTTGTTTAAATGAAGTTTGAGGCCTGAAGCATCAGAGAAAGTTTGGATGAGCTTAATAACAGGAATCTGGTCAGCATCTCTCAGAAACAGTGTTGCGTCATCAGCAAATTGACTAATACAAATTTCTCTATCAGCAGCTGAGATACCACAGATATTGTTTTCCAGAATAAATGTTGCAAGAAGTTGAGCTGCAATCAGGAATAAATAAGAGGAAACGGGGCAAACCTGTCTCACTCCTCTGGATACTGGAAATCTGGGACAGGAGCCATGCTTCAGTTTAATACAGCAGTTACCTTTCTGGTAAAGAGTCTGAATAGATTTTATTGAATATTGCCCAAAAACAAAATTATCTAAGGCCCGATACTTAAAGCCATGATCTATAGAGTCACAAGCCTTATAAAAGCCTAAAAACCAAATAAAGCTGTTATCATTTATTAGTTGTGAATAGTCTAGTAGATCCAGCACAAGCCTTAAGTTGTTTGTGTTTGTGGGACATGAAACCTGATTGAGATTCATCAATAATAGAACTGAAGGTTTGTTTAATTCTTCTGGCCAAAATAACAGTAAAAACTTTATATTCATTGTTCAGTAAGCAAATAGGTCTCCAGTTGTCAATGAGTAATTTGTCTTTGCCAGCTGTTGGGATCAGAGTAATAAGGCCTTGTGTTAAAGTAGGAGGCAATTCTCCACGACCAATAATTTCTGAAAGAGAGCTGAGAATAAAGGGACTAAGATCTTTGACACATTTCTTATAAAGCTCACTTGACAGCCCATCACTACCTGGTGATTTGTTGTTTTGAAGACTTAAAATAGCCTCTTCTACTTCCTGTACAGTGAGGTTAGCATCACACATTTTGTTATCAGCCTCAGATAAAACTTTACAATGTTTCATGGAGTCAATCAGTAAAGAAGCTTTTTCATCTGAGTATTTAGAAGAATAGAGGTTGTTGTAAAAATTGGAACAAAATGAACCAAGAGTTTTATGATCTGATACAATCTTGTCATTAACTTTAAATGTGTCTAAAGTATTATGAAGTTTAGATTTTTCTAAACCAGAAAAGTAGGAAGAACACTGCTCCACTTCCTCCAACCATCTCGCTCTAGACCTGACAAACGCGCCTCGAGCTTCTGTTTATATATTTCATCAAGTTTAGTTTGACATTCACTAAAGAGAGAAAGGTCATCATCTTTAAGGTTATTATGGCTAATCCTGGATAAAGAAGCTATCTGAGAGCAAAGACTTTCTGCCTCTTGCCTTCTCTTTTTTGCAAGGTTACTACGAAAGGATCTCATAAATTTTCCTATGTCATATTTTAACAGTTCCCAAAAAGGACTAAAGGAGTTTTGTCTCCAGGCTTCCTCCCAGCGGGATTTAATCAGGGATCTGATGGTTTCAATAACATCCTCATATGAGAGACTGTTGTTCATCTTCCAACAGACAGCTCTAGGAATGCCGGGCGCCGAGAGTGAAAGGCTTAACATGATTATTTTATGGTCAGAGAAAGGAGCAGGGTGCGTATCAATATTAACAGCAGCAGAATCGACTTGCTTTGATACCAGCCAAAAGTCAATACTGGACTTTTTAGAAAGATCTTTGGTAGGGAGGCTCCCATCAGGGTTATTGCTGCCGATTCCGATTCCGATCACCCATGAGGCCGATCTTTGCTGATCGCCTGGATTGACTGTTTATTTTTTGCAGTAGTTATAAATGATACTATGTGATGTGGCAAAATGTAAAAATGATCTGGTTATAAATTCACCTAATTAACGTAAACATACAACATACGTGCAGGAACAATACAGCAGCTACTCAGTCAAAAGAACAAGATAAGATAAGATTTATTTGTCATTGTCATCAACAGATTACAATGAGATTGAGATTTGCTCGACTCGAGTTAAGATGCAGGTTATGTGTATATACATAATATACAAAGATAAAGAAATAAATAGTACAAAATGAGAAATAAACTTAGACATCAGAAGATGGTTGCAGCGCCTGGAGGTGTCGCAACAGAATTGACATTTTTAACAAAGTGGTGTCAAGAGCAGAAGTTCTTATGCCTTTGAATTTAGTGCCATGATTGCCATCGGGTAAAAACTGTTTTTTAGGCGATTTGTCCTGGTTTTTATTGCTCTGTATCTCTTGCCTGATGGCAGCAGCTGGAAGAGACCATGGCCAGGGTGTGAAGAGTCATTTAAAATGTCCAAAACTTTCTTGTGGAGCCTGGAAGTGTAAATCTGTTCCATAGTGGGGAGGGGGCAGCCTATGGTTCTCTCTGCTGCCCTAACAACCCTCTGAAGCGCCTTCTTGTCCGCGGATGTGCTACTGCCGTACCAGACACACATACCGTACGTGAGCACACTCTCTATGGAGCAGTGATAGAAGGCCTGCAGCAGGTCTGAGGGGAGACGGTTCTTCTTGAGTATTCTCAGAAAGTACAGTCTCTGCTGTGCCGTCTTCAACAGCTCCTTGGTGTTGGTGCTCCAGGTTAACTTGTCCTCCAACTCCATGCCCAGAAACCTGAACACTGGGACCCTCTCCACACAGGTCCCACTGATGGTGAGAGGCTGGATGTCCGTTTTGTTCTTCCTGAAGTCGATCACCAGCTCCTTTGTTTTGGAGGTGTTGAGGAGCAGGTTCTTGACTTTGCACCACTCTGACAGCCGCTGCACCTCATCCCTGTACTCCAGCTCCCCCTTCCTGCCTGAGATGAGACCAACAACAGTCGTGTCATCTGCAAACTTTATGATCTTGTTGCTGAGGTGGTTGGAGACACAGTCATCAGTGTAGAGGGTGTAGAGAAGTGGGCTGAGCACGCAACCCTGTGGCGATCGGGTGTTCAGGCTCAGAGCAGTGGAGGTGTGGGGGCCCAGTCTGACCCTCTGGGAGCGACCTGTTAGGAAGTCCAGGATCCAACTGCAGGTGGCTGATGGGAGCCCAAGGTTTGCTAGCTTGGACACCAGACGTTGGGGAAGTATAGTATTAAATGCTGAGCTGAAGTCCATGAAGAGCATTCTGATGTAGCTCCCCTGCTTCTCTAAGTGGGTCAGGGCAGCATGAAGTGCAGTGGATACAGCGTCCTCTGTGGACCTCTTTGCTTTGTAGGCAAATTGGAGAGGGTCCAGCTCAGCAGGCAGGCCAGCGAGGATGTGACTCCGCACCAGTCTCGAAGCACTTCATGATGATCGGTGTGAGTGCCACTGGACGGTAGTCGTTCAGGGTGTTGATGTTGGTTCTTTTCGGCAGGGGGACAATGGTAGAGGACTTTAGGCAGGGAGAGACAGTGGCTTGAGACAGGGACTGGTTAAAAATCTTCGTGAAGATTCCAGCCAGTTGGTCTGCACAGTCTGTAAGCACCCGTCCCGACACACCATCAGGCCCCGCAGCCTTCCTTGGGTTCAACTTCCTCATCACCTGCCTCACCTCACTCTCCTCTACTGTGAGAGCAGAGCTGCTGTGGACAGGCAGCTGTGATGGAGTTGTGGTAGGTGTCGCCTCAAAGCGGGCAAAGAAGATATTCATCTCCTCTGCCAGGGAAGTGGTTCCCTCCGTGCATGGCTGGTTGCTGGATCTGTAGTTTGTAATGTGCTGAACACCCTGCCACACCTGCCTGGTGTTGTTGCTCCTGAGCTGCTTCTCTATTCTCCCTCTGTATGATGCCTTCGCTTGGCAGATGCCTCTTCTCAGGTTGGCTCTGGCAGAACTGTAGACTGCTTTGTCCCCAGACCTGAAAGCAGCGTTCCTGGCTTTCAAGAGGCCCCAGACCTCCTTAGTCATCCAGGGTTTCCTATTCGGATAGATCCTCATGAGTCTGTTCCTGGTGACATTGTCCGTGCAGAACCTGATGTAGTCCAAGACTGCTGAGGTGTAGTTGTCCAGGTCCTGATGTGCAAAAACCTCCCAGTCAGTTCTCTGGAAGAAGTCCTGTAGTTGGTGGGAGGCATCCTCAGGCCAGATGGTGACAGTCCAGGTTGTACTGGGGACACGTTTCCACAGGGGAGTGTAAGCAGGGATCAGTAGCAGGGACACGTGATCAGACTGGCCAAGGTGTGCTAAGGGCTTAGCCCTTGTCTGATGTTTGTGTCCAGCTTGTCCAGAGTTTTATCACCCCTGGTTGTGCATTTTACATGTTGATGGAATTTGGGGAGGACTGATTTCAGATCAGCATGATTAAAGTCCCCAGAGACGAAACAAGAGAAAAACCTGCAAACAGTTAAACAAGATTTAACAGTAAAGTTCTCTGGACCATAAATTATTCATGAGTCAAATAAATCTCACAACACTGAATATATCAAATAATGTCTAGTAAAAGAGGGAAATATTCATTCAAAGTTAAATGCAGGTTGCATCAAAATAAACAACCCTAAGTTACTGAATCAAAACTTCCTAAGAGCGGCTAACTGATTAATTCTGGTTCTGATTGTTTCTGACTGAGCCGAGTTATTCTGCAGAAAACAGGAGGAGGGAGAGGAGATTCGGGTAGAAGTTCTGAACGAAACAGAAAATATTAAGATTTTCCCATCCTATACTTCAAAGCATTGACCTCTGACCTTCATGTGATGGGAATGTTTTACTTTAAATTAGGACTTTCTGAAAGGCAAAGTTGATGAAAAACATCTTTTTAATGCAAATATTTAAATTTGACCAAGAAAAGAACAGAATGAGCAGCAAATGAAACAAATACAGAAGAAAAATGGTTTATTTCTCTAAAACACATGAAGAAAAACTGCAGCAAATTTACAAAAGGAAGATTTAATATTCAAATCTGACATGTTGAGAAAAATAGGAGCCAATAGAAACAGAAAATGTTCAGTGATTGAGAAAAACTGATCAACATTTCAATGAAATCTGATAAATAAAAGAAAAGATAAGAGAAACAATAACTTGATATTCAGTGTGAAGCTTTGACTGGAAACAGACAGGAAAACATAAAAATCCTGGAATAATCCTGGAATATTTCTAGCTTCCATCTTTATGGGACGGGAAGAAGAAAAAGTTTCCAAGGATTCAATCAGAATTGTTTCACCAAGAAATAGATTGTAGAGACTGAACTATCTGTTCAACAGTGAGAAAGTTTCTCTGACAGGAGGAAAATCTTTAGACTCTTTAGACTGAACTCAGCAGGGAAAAACTGAGGAACCATAAGAACAGAACCCAAATCCAGGAATCAGAGGTTCAGTGAATGTGGTGTTGAAGGTGTGGAGGAGGATCAGTGAGTCAGAGGAAACTCTGTAGAAGGACAGAATGCCAGCAGGACTGTCCACATACACTGCTACTCTGTTAGAGACAAAGGAGGAGGAGAGACGAGTTACTATGTTATTGTGCCAGACAGAGTAACCATCATCATCAGAGCAAATCAGACTCCAGGAATGATCATTCCATCCAAACACACAGTCTGTACTGCCTCCTTTCCTCCTGATTCTTCTGTAACTCACTGATATATTAACTAATCCTCTCCACTCAACCACCCAGTAACAGCGACCAGTCAGACCAGTTCTACATAGCAGCTGATTCCAGATATCAAATCTGTCTGGATGATCAGGATATGACTGAAGCGCCTTCACACATGTCACCTTCCTGATGTCTTCAGACAGTTTGAGTTCTCTGCTCACTGTGTTTGTGTCGATGGTGAGTTGACAGGAATCTGATGGAGAGAACAAACACAATCCAGCTGCAGTTATTGATCATTTATTGACACTTTGATGATGACTCCTGAATGAGTGATGTGACAGTTTGAAGATGGTTGAATGTGAGCTGCTTTGTTGTCATGAATCAGATGAAAAACACACTTACACTTCCTCAGACCTGGTGTCAAGAATGGGACTCCAGCAGGCTCCACCCTGAAAGGAGGAGGGGGGTCAGACCATCAGTCTCTTTCAGCAGCAAACATGGACATTACATGTCTCTCAGACACACATTGTCCTCCACTGAGACAGGAACAGTCCAACATTTGGATTGCAAACTGCAGTGGATGTAGGAAGGACAGTTGGTGCTGCTGCAGCACAACTCATTTCTCCAAACACAGGAAAAGCTCCAACAGAGAGGAGAAAGGAAATCCCTCAGTAACAACCTGAATTGGAGGAACCAGCAGCAGCTTCCAGGAACAAACCTTGGGAACCTCTGGAGGAGAACATGGAGATGAGATTCCTGCTTTAATCAGTGGATTCATTGATAGAAAACATGACGACTGAAATATCTGAGAGCTGCAGCTCCATTTTCTACAGATCTGCTGGAACATCAGATAGAAATGAAGAATTTCATCATTTCACATCAAATCTGTTCATCTTCCACAGAAACAACTGAATTATTGACCTGAACTGGTTCTAAAGGTCTGGATGGTAAAAACATCCATTGTTTTTATGTCTCATTAGTTTCCAGAAAGAGTTGAAATGTTTCAGAAGCTTTTATCCAGCAGCTCAGTAAAGATCTCTCCTCTTTCCAACCTGATTTAGTCCATGAAGCAGAACATCTCTGCTGCTGCAGCAACAGGAGGAAACTTCTCCAGCTCTCAACTTCTACACTCTGACTGCTTGGAAACAGATCATGGAGGAACAGCCTTTTCTCCAGGCTGCCTCCTCCTGACTCTAGCGCCACCTACTGGCTGCTCACCAGAGGTGGAGAAAGAACTCAAACAATGTACTGAAGTAAAAGTACAAATAAACAGACAAAAATGTTCTCTAGTAAAAGAACCACATTAACATTTTTACTTGAATAAATGTTTAAAAATAATACAAATATTCAAAGTAAAAGTATTTGCTGAATGTATTACCTAATGGCTAATACAATATCATTAAGTGTACCGATCATATTTAATTGTAATACATCAGTAATGAGCCATTTAATGAACAAAGCTGCAGATAAATCATGTTTTTATTGTGTTTACTCTCTGTGACAGTTTAGATTTCTGATCCATCTGACCAACATTGAGTTACTTTTCTTCTCATCTTTGCTTCTTGGGGCTGATTGGTCTGGAGCTCCATCAAATATTGTTTTAAAGTCCTTTCTGTCATCAGTAGATCATCATGGAAATCTAACTGAATGTCTCTTTTATTAATTTAGTCAAAGTCCCTATTAAACTCTATTAAACCCATCCCACTCTTTAATTTTCCTTGTGAGCCGTTCTTAGTCAGGAGAATATTCCAGAAAACTGGGTAATGATCTCAGCCTCCAGATGAGGCGTCTAATAATCTCATTTCACAATCAGCTGAAATCTTCCTGGACACTAGAGTTAAATCAAGGACTGATCCATTTCCTGGATCAACATCTGTTGTTGTTTTTTAAGCCATCCAAACATCATCAGTTCTTACCCTCTAAATATTCTTCTGCTGTTTCTCCATTTACTGATTTGTTTCCATTCCATAATATTCCATGTTTATTATAGTCACCACATATTACTGATTATCTACACCAGAGATGTCAAAGTCAAATACACCAATGGCCAAAAAACCAAATTTGCTACAAGCCGAGGGCCAGACTGGCTGAATTTTTATTAAAACATATTGAAATGATTGCACATAGCCTATTGAACCAAGACCTAACACAGTGTATATTATGTAATAATTAAATTAATAAAGCAATATTTTATTATGGCTCTGTCAGTAACCTCATAGGAAAACATTTTCAATAGGCAAACAGTAAAAAAATTTATTGTTTTAAAAAACTAAATGTTTCTTAATATCAAGATAAAGATAAATACATAAATAAAAGTGCATGCTTTATAAACTGAAAATGCATTATTGTGCTGCTCTATGATCCTACCATCACTGCTTTCAAATAGTAAAATAAGAAAATAATTTAAAAAATCAAATTAGTTGAATTCTTTCTCATGGCTCTTATCTGCCATTTTCCCTGAGTCAATTCAACTGAAAAATAAATATGAATAAATAAAATGCAATAAAATAAAATAAAACACAAAAATCTATGGCATACAGACAAAACAATACTTCCTTCAAACAAAAATCATGTCTTGTACAAACAAATGTAAAAATGTAACTGAATTAAAAACTGAAAAATACGTTACTGCTGTGTTGTGACTTTCACGTTGCTTTCCATGAACAAACAGATCTCCTCACGCAGCTCAAAACATCTTTGCAGCACCTTTCCCTGGCTTAACCATTGCACCTCTGTGTGATACGGTAAGTCACCATACCCTGTATCTAACTTGCCCAGAAATGCTTTCATCTGGCAGTGATTTAAACCTTTTGCGCTGATGATGTTAACTGCTCACTTTATGGTGCTCATTACATGTTCCATTTTTAAGCCTTTACCACACTCTTGGTGTATGATGCAGTGATAAGCTTTCAGCTCATCTGTGACATTTTCCTCACGCATCTTTGCCACCAATCCACTCCTGTGCCCACACATTGCGGGTGCCATGTCTGTGGTTATTCCCAAACGTTTATCCCAAGGCAGCCCCATTTCATTTACACATCTGGACACCTCTTCGTACAGATCCTGTCTTGTGGTTGTGCCATACATAGGACATAATGCCAAAAATTCTTCTTTTATGCTCAGGCTGGAGTCTACTCCACGGACGAAAATTGACAGCTGGGCAATGTCAGATGTCCCCATGCTCTAATCCAGTGGTCCTCAACCCCAGGGCCGCGGACCGGTACCGGTCCGTGGACCAATTGGTACCGGGCTGCGCTACAAATAATTAAATATTTCCATTTTAGGTATTGAGTCTGGAGGATCTTTTATTTTGAAAGTACTTTAACCGGATTCTCTCGGTTATGTCTTGTGCGCCAACATTGAGCCCACAAGCAGCAGAATGAGTTAGAAACAGCAGCGACAGCATTGTCTTTGGTCCTCCCCCTTACCCCGCGGTCCACAGGAAATTTGAAATATTGAGATATTTTAGTCCACGGCACTAAAAAGGTTGGGGACCACTACTCTATTCCACACCAAGAGAATATGCGATGAAATCTTTTCCCTTTCTCAAAAGTTCTTGTATATTGGTGGAAAGCTGGTCTACACATTCATCAATGGTGTTTCTGCTCAAACTCACAATTGAGAATAGTTGTCTTTTGTCTGGGCACACTGCGTCACAAACTTTAAGCATACAGTTTTTAATAAACTCTCCTTCTGTAAAGGGCCGGGCTGATTTTGCAACCTCTTTTGCCTCGAAAAAGCTAGCCTTGACAGCAGCCTCGCTTTGTGATTTAGCATATGTGAACATAGCCTGCCTGGACTTAAGGCCTCATTTTAATTCTAACACGTTCTATACCATTTGTTCGGTGTCCATGTTCTTGTCTTCTTCTGTGTGTTTCTGAGAAGTTTGATAGTGCCTTCTTAGATTATTTTCTTACATTATAGCCAAACATTCTCCGCACAGAAGACACACAGGTTTGCCTTTTACCTCCGTGAACATGTACTCTGAAAACCCCCTGTTCTCAGCGTCCACCTTACGTATTATAATTGTTGAGGAGGGGGTAACTCAAAGTTGATCTCTGATCTGACTGCTGAGTCAGAGCAGAGAGTGCTTGTGCGCAGTGCTGTGACTTTGCGGGCTACTGTTGCATCGTGGGGAATGTAGAGCTGGTGCATGAAAAACGTAATTGAATATCATCCATGGGGCCATAGATAATTAGTTTGTGGGCTGTCCGACCAGCGGCCCTTGACTTTGACATATATGATCTACAGCTTTAATCTGGATTAGCTGAGTCTAATCTAACTTTAGATTACTTTAGGAGATCTATTAACTTTAGATCTCCTTAGCCCAAGGAGAGGGGGCTACCCAAGGAGAGGGCAACCCCTCTCCTTGGGCTGCCACCTTATCGTGGTGGAGGGGTTTGAGTGCCCCAATGATCCTAGGAGCTATGCTGTCTGGGGCTTTATGCCCCGGGTAGGGTCACCCAAGGCAGACAGGTCCTAGGTGAGGGACCAGACAAGTGCAGCCCGAAGACCCCAAAGATGAACGGCACCATTGGACTTTGTGTTCCCTCACCCGGACGCGGGTCACCGGGGCCCCACTCTGGAGCCAGGCCTGGAGGCGGGGCACAATGGCGAGCGCCTGGTGGCCGGGCTTTTACCCATGGAGCCCTGCCGGGCTCAGCCCGAAAAGGAAACATGGGCCCCCCATCCCATGGGCCCTCCACCCGTGGGAGGGGCTAAAGGGGTCGGGTGCATTGTGTGATGGGTGGCGGCCGAGGGAGGGGACCCTGGCGGTCCGATCTTTGGTTGCAGAAGCTGGCTCTTGGGACGTGGAATGTCACCTCTCTGGTGGGGAAGGAGCCGGAGCTAGTGCGTGAGGTCGAGAGGTTCCGGCTAGAAATAGTCGGTCTCACCTCGACGCATGGCTCTGGTTCTGGAACCAGCCTTCTTGAGAGGGGCTGGACATACTTCCACTCTGGAGTTGCCCAAGGGGAGAGGCGTCGGGCAGGAGTGGACATACTTATTGCTCCCCATCTCGGCACCTGTACGTTGGGGTTTACCCCGGTGAACGAGAGGGTAGCCTCCCTCCGCCTACGGGTGGGGAGATGGGTCCTGACTGTCGTTTGTGCGTACGGGCCGAACGACAGTTCAGATTACCCACCCTTCTTGGAGTCCTTAGAGGGGGTACTGGAGAGTGCTCCTCCTGGAGACTCCCTTGTTCTGCTGGGGGACTTCAATGCTCATGTGGGCAATGACAGTGAGACCTGGAGGGGCGTGGTTGGGAGGAACGGCCCCCCCGATCTGAACTCGAGCGGTGTTCTGTTGTTGGACTTCTGTGCTCGTCATGGATTGTCCATAACGAACACCATGTTCAAGCATAAGGGTGTCCATATGTGCACTTGGCACCAGGACACCCTAGACCGCAGTTCGATGATCGACTTGGTCATCGTTTCATCGGATCTGCGGCCGTATGTCTTGGACACTCTGGTGAAGAAAGGTGCGGAGCTGTCCACTGACCACTACCTTGTGGTGAGTTGGCTCCGGTGGTGGGGGAGGAAGCTGGTCAGACCTGGCAGGCCCAAACGTGTTGTGAGGGTCTGCTGGGAACGTCTGGCAGAATCCCCTGTGAGACGGAGCTTTAACTCCCATCTCCGGCAAAACTTCGAACACGTCCCGGGGGAGGTGGGGGACATGGAGTCTGAGTGGACCATGTTCCGTGCCTCCATTGTCGAGGTGGCCGATCGGAGCTGTGGCCGCAAGGTTGTCGGTGCCTGTCGCGGCGGCAACCCTCGAACCCGTTGGTGGACACCTTCGGTGAGGGATGCCGTCAGGCTGAAGAAGGAGTCCTTCCGGGCCTTTTTGGCCTGTGGGACTCCGGAAGCAGCTGATGGGTACCAGCGGGCGAACTGGAGAAAGACCAGCCATGGAGAAAGACTTCCGTATGGCTTCGAGGCGATTCTGGTCCACCATCCGGCGTCTCGGGGGGGAAGCAGTACAACACCAACACTGTTTATAGTGGGGATGGTGTGCTGCTGACCTCAACTCGGGACGTTGTGGGCCGGTGGGCAGAGTACTTTGAAGACCTCCTCAATCCCACCAACATGCCATCCATTGAGGAAGCTGAGCCCCGGGACAATCTCTGGGGATGAGGTTGCCAAGGTGGTTAAAAAGCTCCTCGGTGGCAAGGCCCCGGGGGTGGATGAGATCCACCCGGAGTTCCTTGAGGCTCTGGATGTTGTAGGGTTGTGTTGGCTGACGCGACTCTGCAATATCGCATGGACATCGGGGACAGTTCCCCTGGATTGGCAGACTGGGGTGGTGGTCCCCCTGTTCAAAAAGGGGGACCAGAGGGTGTGCTCCAATTATAGAGGGGTCACACTCTTAAGCCTCCCTGGCAAGGTCTATTCAGGGGTCCTGGAGAGGAGGGTCCATCGCATAGTCGAACCACGGATTCAGGAAGAGCAGTGTGGTTTTCATCCTGGTCGTGGAACACTGGACCAGCTCTACACCCTCGGCAGGGTCCTGGAGGGTGCATGGGAGTTCACCCAACCAGTCTATTTGTGTTTTGTGGACTTGCAGAAGGCGTTCGACCGTGTCCCTCGGGGAGCCCTGTGGGGGGTTCTCCGGGAGTATGGGGTACCGGGCCCTTTGATACGGGCTGTCAGGTCCCTGTATGACCGGTGTCAGAGTCTGGTTCGCATTGCCGGTAGTAAGACGGGCTCGTTTCCGGTGAGAGTTGGACTCTGCTAGGGCTGCCCTTTGTCACAGATTCTGTTCATCACTTTCATGGACAGAATTTCTAGGCGCAGCCAAGGTGTTGAGGGGATCCGATTTGGTGGCCTTAGGATCTCATCTCTGCTTTTTGCGGACGATGTGGTCTTTTTGGTTTCATCAGGTCATGATCTGAAGCTCTCGCTGGAGCGGTTCGCAGCCGAGTGTGAAGCGGCCGGGATGGGGATCAGTGCCTCCAAATTCGAGGCCATGGTCTTGAGCCGGAAAAGGGTAGAGTGCCTTCTCCGGGTCAGGGGGGGTGTCCTGCCCCAAGTGGAGGAGTTTAAGTATCTCGGGATCTTGTTCACAAATGAGGGAAGAAGGGAGCGGGAGATCGACAGGCGGATTGGCGCAGTGTCTGCCGTCAAACGGGCTATGTACCGGTCCGTCGTGGTGAAGAGAGAGCTGAGCCAAAAAGCGAAGCTCTCGATTTACCGGTCGATCTACGTTCCCACCCTCATCTATGATCATGAGCTTTGGGTCATGACCGAAAGAACGAGATCACGGATACAAGCGGCCGAAATGGGTTTTCTCTGTAGGGTGGCTGGGCTCTCCCTTAGAGATAGGGTGAGAAGCTCAGTCATCCGGGAGGGACTCAGAGTAGAGCCGCTGCTCCTTCACATCGAGAGGAGCCAGTTGAGGTGGCTCGGGCATCTGGTCGGGATGCCTCCTGGACGCCTCCCTGGTGAGGTGTTCCGGGCACGTCCCACCAGGAGGAGGCCCCGGGAAAGACCCAGGACACGCTGGAGGGACTATGTCTCTTGGCTGGCCTGGGAACGCCTCGGGATTCCCCCGGATGAGCTGGAACAAGTGGCCTCCCTTCTGAAGCTGATACCCCCGCGACCCGTCCCCAGGTAAGCAGAAGAAAATGGATGGATGGATGGATAATCTAACTTTCATTGTTAATTTCATCTAATTTATTATTGTCTCTATTGCTACATATTCTTTATTAGTTCCTCTACTTGTTTCTCTGAATATAGATAATCTTTTCTAGATGTTGCTCATCCTTCTGTTCCTTTTTTCCTGTCACTGCAACATTTTGTCATGTCTTCAGTACCAATAATATCTGCTTTATTATGTCATTTATCTTCATATATTTAACTTCTTGTCCATCAGCCAATCAGTTTCTTGTATTTTCTCAGTAGATCCATCAGTGGAAGCCCCGCCCAGCCCATGATGCTCCTGGTTTGTGAAGACAGAGAGACAAACTGAACTCTGATAGGAAACAGTTTCAAACTGATTTTCTCTCTCCAACCTCTTGGTTCCACATGGAGCTATATTTGGCCCCCTGCTGCTCTGACTACCATGTCATTGTGGTTCCAGTAGATGGGTCGGTTTCCCAGGCTTATTCAGCACTTTGTGAAAGATTCCTATAGTTTAAATGGGCGGCTGTTTGCAAAGTTACACAGTCAAAAATGAACAGAAATAGCTTGAGTTATTTAGCTTGCCATAAGACACAAAATGAGGTTAAAATTTTATCCATTAATTTATAAATGCCATGGTTGTAAACTAGATATTTAATTATCAAACTATTAAGCTTCAAACTAAATATTTCCCAGCAGACTGACTAAAGACATTTCTCCCTCTTCCTCCTCTATCAGACCTTCTCTGGTCCTGCAGCAGGTTCCTCCATACCTGAGAGCTTCCAGTCTCCAGTGTGGATCCTTCAGTCCAGCCGACAGCAGCTTCACTCCTGAGTCTCCTGGATGATTGTAGCTCAGGTCCAACTCTTTCAGATGGGAGGGGTTGGAGGTCAGAGCTGAGGCCAGAGAAGCACAGCCTTCCTCTGAGACCAAACAGCCTGATAAGCTGCAGACACACAATTCATCACATGATGAGAATATGAGAACATTGAGGTAGAGCCCAAGGTTTGAACTGGTTATTTTCAGAAGAGGAAAAAAGTCAATAAATTAACCCGTCAATAACATGAAATAGTAATAACACTTTAATTCAGTTACATGAGTAATAAAAATCAACATTTGTCACTTATAGAATGGTTCAGAATATAAACATCCTTCATTTTTCCACATCAGGTAGTTCAGGTTTACCAGCACGAAGTTTAAGGTAAATGGAAGAATCGGATATTCAAGAAAAGGTAAAAACAAAGAATAATTGGAGACATTAACAACAGAGGAATAATAATGCTGTACATTTACTAAAAACGACATTATCAGTCTTAAAAAAGTCCGCTGAGTAGGGCAATTTATTATCATATGTAAGATGTGTATATTTGTATGTTGAAACAGCAATAGACTATTTAAAAAACACTTAAAAAGACTGCATGTAACATCCAGGATATACACAATTAATGAGTTTTTTGGGAGCAGTTCTGGTTAGAATGTCTAACAACTGCTGGGAGGAAGGATCCGCAATAATGCTCTTTTTTTTTTTACAAAGATGGATTGCTAAAGTCTTTGCTTCTCTGAGTGTTTCACTGGCATGGTGTATCAAATTTATTTTTATAGATAGGTTTATAATTGATGCATTTAAAACCATGAGAGTTGACCAATCACACAGCTGGTACCTCTACATGTTGCCTCGTGCTGCCACTGCTTGATCTCTGAACCCAGATTGCATGCTCCTCTTTTCACTCAAACTGGACACAGGCTGGCCTGTATGGACATGGATGTAAATATCAGGTGGGTTGGGGGGTAGTTACCACCAGCTGACAGCTCTGTATGCGAGCCGAGAGCAGAGGGGCTATTAAAGCTGATAGTAATACAAAATAAATTATGCTTTTTTTTCTCATCATTTTCAAAGTATAGGATTTGAAACCACAAAATCTATCCATCCATCCATTTTCTTCGGCTTTGTCCGGCGTCAGGTCGCAGGGGTAGCAGCTTCAGAAGGGAGGCCCAAAATTCCCTCTCCCCAGCCACTTGTTCCAGCTCCTTCGGGGGAATCTCAAGGCATTCCCAGTCCAGTTGAGAAACATAGTCCCGTCAGCATATCCTGGGTTTTTCCTGGGGCCTCCTCCCGGTGGGACATGCCCAGAACACCTCACCAAGGTGGCGTCCAGAAGGCATCCTGACCAGATGCCCAAGCCACCTCAATATTGCAATATTACAAAATTGCAATATTGCAGAGTCGCGTCAGCCAACACAACCCTACAATATCCAGAGCTTTAAGAAACTCAAGGCGGATCTTATCCGGGGGACCTGCCATCGAGGAGCTTTATAACCACCTTGGCGACCTCGTCCCCAGAGATTGGAGAGCCCAATCCAGAGTCCCCAGGCTCAGCTTCCTCAATGAAAGGCATGTTGGTGGGATTGAAGAGGTCTTCGAAGTATTCTGCCCACAACATCCCGAGTTGAGGTCAGCAGCACACCATCCCCACTATAAACAGTGTTGGTGCTGTACTGCTTCCCCCTCCTGAGACGCCGGATGGTGGACGAAAATCGCCTCGAAGCTGTGCAGAAGTCTTTCTCCATGGCCTCTCCAACCTCTTTCCACACCCTAGTTTTTGCCTCAGCAACCACCTGAGCTGCATGCTGCTTCGCCCACCTGTACCCATCAGCTGCTTCCGGAGTCCCACAGGCCAAAAAGGCCCGATAGGAGTCATTCTTCAGCCTGACAGCATCTCTCACCGAAGGTGTCCATCAACGGGTTCGAAGGTTGCCGCCACAACAGGCACCGACAACCTTGCAGCCACAGCTCCGATAAGCTGCCTTGACAGAACATGGTCCACTCAGACTCAATGTCTCCCACCTCACCCAGAATTTGTTCAAAGTTCTGCTGGAGATGGGAGTTAAAGCTCCGTCTCACAGGGGATTCCGCCAGACGTTCCCAGCAGACCCCCACAACACATTTGGGCCTGCCAGGTCTGACCGGCATCCTCCCTCACTACCATGGCCAACTCACCAACATGTATTGGTCAGTGGACAGCTCTGCACCTCTTCACCTGAGTGTCCACGACATACGGCAGCAGATCCGATGAAACCATGACAAAGTTGATCGTCAAACTAGGGTGTCCTGGTGCCAAGTGCACATATGGACACCATTATGCCTGAACATGGTGTTCTTTATGGACAATCCGTGACGAGCACTGAATTCCAACAACAGAACACCGCTCAAGTTCAGATTGGGGGAGCCATTCCTCCCAACCACGCCCCTCAAGGTCTCACTTTCCCCCAGCAGAACAAGGGAGTCCCCAGGAGGAGCACTCTCCAGTACCCCCTCTAAGGACTCCAAAAAGGGTGGGTAATCTGAACTGTCGTTCGGCCCATAAGCACAAACAACAGTCAGAACCCGTCCCCCCACCCGAAGGAGGAGGGAGGCTACCCTCTCGTTCACTGAGGTAAACCCCAATGTACAGGGGCCGATATGGGGAGCAACAAGTATGCCCACTTGTTATGTTCTTGGGGCACATTATAATTATTTTTGCTTATTTTTTTCTTTCTAGATTGTTTTGTACTGACTTTAGTTGAATGACTTTTGTTTAATATGCTTTGGAGTTTGGATAATTCCTTTGTGTAATGTAATTGGTCTTGTTAATTTGTGGCTTTGTTGGACCGCCTATAAATAGGCTGGGTTTCAACATTTTTGGAGTCGGCCCTACCGCCCTTCCGCTTGCTCCACCACCGTCACCAATGAGGATGCGTCCTGACGCAGTGCGCGCACGTCCCCAGCCTGCCATGTGGTATTTTTGTTAGCCTTTGTTTGTTTGCCATTTTTCATTGTGATTTTGGCCTGGTGGGACCGGTTGTTCTTTCTTTGCAGTAGATTCTTTTTTGCCATAGTCCAGTACTAGTAGGGGCTTTGACGGCCCTGCATAGGATTGGCCCCCTGCTGTACCGTTTTGTTCTTTTTGATCGGCTCACCAGGTCCACCTTTCTGTTAATACTTTTGGGATTTTTGTTTGTTCCTTTCTTTGTTTTAGGACACGGGGACCGGAGGACGTTTAATTCTCTCTCTTTCCTCCACAGAGAAGTAAAGCTGCTGAACCAAAAAAAATTCAAGAGACATTTAAAATAAAATAATTTTTTGAACCCTCAGTTTTGCCTACGTGTCCTCAAATATGTTGTACCCTTGTTGGACGTAACACAACTGCTGCCCGACGCCGCTCACCATGGGCAACTCCAGAGTGGAAGAATGTCCAGACCCTCTCAAGGAGACTGGTTCCAGAACAAAAAGCCATGCATCGAGGCGAGGCCAACAAATTCTAGCCGGAACCTCTCAACCTCACACACTAGCTCTGGCTCCTTCCCAACCAAAGAGGTGGCATTCCACATCCCAAGAGCCAGCTTCTGCAACTGAGGAACGGACTGCCAGGGCCCCCTCCCTGGACTGCCACCAATCTCACATTGCACCCGACCCCCTTATCCACAAAATAAAACGCAATAAAATAAAACACAACACAAAATTAAATCTGAAAATGTTTCTAGAAAACTCTTGTGCTCAGCCTTAAGTTTAAGTTATGAAACTTCCCAAATATTCAATTTCTACATATTTATAGGTTCTCAGCAGTCCAGGACATGAAAAAAGCCCCAGTTGTTGCAGATCCTATCACAGTCCCACTCTGAAATTCACTGAGTTCCTGAGAGGAATCCATTCTTTCACAAATGTTTGTAAAAACAGTCTACATGCCTAGCTGCTTACTTTCATACACCTGTGGCCATGGAAGTTATTGGAACACCCGATTCTGATCATTTGGATGGGTGGTCAAATACTTTTGGCAATCTCTACTAGCAGCTAGTGGATATAAATCATTAAGATTGAGAACGTGTTACCTGAGAGTTTCTAGGTTGCAGTTTGGACTCTTCAGTCCAGCAGAGAGAAGCTTCATTCCTGAATCCTGCAGGTTGTTGTTACTCAGGTCCAGTTCTTTGAGACTGGAGGACTGGGAGCTGAGAACTAAGGACAGAGCTTCACAGCTTTTCTCTGAGAGGTTACAGTCACTCAGTCTGAGGAGACAGAGAGAAAATCATTAAGAAATCCTCAAAATGTATGTTCTTTCAAATCAACAATGTTTTTATTGGACAGATATTTTACACAGCCTTTGTATTTGTTGTGAACTGCTTCATTCTACAGTTGGACCTCTAGCCTTAAAGGACATAACTGCAGGTAACAAGGAGGTTGGAAAGAGAATTATAAAATTCCATAATTAACTATATTAATCCAATTTCAATTTTAACATAAAGTGGAGGAGTTTTGTTGTCTGAATATGTAACATTATGTTCAGCTGCTGAAGGAAGTCTGTTTCTTTTTTTGCACATACCCCCAATGGGACACTTTGAAGAGACAATGCTCCAATATATAAATTGAAGCATGAATATTTACCTCATGATTAGAAAATTTCTATCTATTAAGAATAAATGCAGTAACAATCTGTGTCCTTACAGAGCTTTGTTGGAGGCTTTAACCACTGGTAGCAGCCTCAGAAGAACCTCCTCTGAAGCAGAGTATTTCTTCAGGTCAAACACATCCAGATCTTTTCCTGATGACACTAAGATGAAACCCAGAGCTGACCAATGAGCAGGAGACATTTTATCTGTGGAGAGCCTTCCTGAACTCAGAGACTGTTGGATCTCCTCCACTAGAGAACGATCATTCAGTTCATTCAGACAGTGGAACAGATTGATGCTTTTCTCTGCAGACCCATTCTCACTTATCTTCTCCTTGATGTACTTAACTGTATCCTGATTGGTCTGTGATCTACTTTCTGTCTGTGTCAGCAGACCTTGTAGGAGTCTCTGATTGGTCTGGCAAGAAAATCCCAGGAGGAAGCGGAGGAACAAGTCCAGGTGTCCATTTGGACTTTGTAAGGCCTGGTCAACAGCTCTCTGATGGAGATGATTTATATTTGACCTGTTAAAAAATGTAGAGAGAAATGATAGTGTATTTTCTTTCATCAGGTTGACACCAGAGTTTATGAAGGCCAGATGAACATAAAGTGCAGCCAGAAACTCCTGAACACTCAGATGGACGAAGCAGAACACCTTGTCCTGGTACAGACCTCTCTCCTCTTTAAAGATCATTGTGAACACTCCTGAGTACACTGAGGCTGCTCTGATATCAATGCCACACTCAGTCAGGTCTGACGCATAGAAGATCAGGTTTCCTTTCTGCAGCTGATCAAAAGCCAGTTTTCCCAGAGACTCGATCATCTTCCTGCTCTCTGGACTCCAGTGTGGATCTGTTTCAGCTCCTCCATCATACTTGACCTTCTTCAGTTTGGTCTGAACCACCAGGAAGTGGATATACATCTCAGTCAGGGTTCTGGGCAGCTCTCCTCTCTCTCTGGTCTCTAACACATCCTCCAGAACTGTAGCAGTGATCCAGCAGAAGACTGGGATGTGGCACATGATGTGGAGGCTTCGTGATGTCTTCATGTGGAAGATGATCCTGCTGGCCAGTTCCTCGTCTCTGAATCTCTTCCTGAAGTACTCCTCTTTCTGTGGGTCATTGAACCCTCTGACCTCTGTCACCATGCCCATATAATGAGGAAGGATCTGATTGGCTGCTCCAGGTCGTGTGGTTATCCAGAGGAGAGCAGAGGGAAGCAGTTTCCCCCTGATGAGGTTTGTCAGCAGAACGTCCACTGAGGTGGACTCTGTAGCATCAGTCAGGATCTCCTTGTTGTGGAAGTCCAGAGGAAGTCGACTCTCATCCAGACCATCAAAGATGAACAGAACCTGGAAGTGTTCAAAGCTGCAGATTTCTTTGGTTTCAGGAAAGAAGTGATGAACAAGTTCCACCAAGCTGAACATTTTCTCTTTCAGCAAATTCAGCTCTCTGAAGGTGAATGGAAATATAAACTGGATGTTCTGGTGGGCTTTGTCTTCAGCCCAGTCCAGAGTGAACTTCTGTGTTAAGACTGTTTTCCCAATGCCAGCCACTCCCTTTGTCATCACTGTTCTGATGGGTTGATCTCTTCCAGGTGGGACTTTAAAGATGTCTTCTCTCCTGATTGTTGTTTCTGGTCTTTTTGGTTTCCTGGATGCTGTTTCAATCTGTCTGACCTCATGTTCATCATTAACCTCTCCAGTCCCTCCCTCTGTAATGTAGAGCTCTGTGTAGATCTGGTTAAGAAGGGTTGGACTTCCTGCTTTAGCAATCCCCTCAAACACAGACTGGAACTTCTTCTTCAGAACAGATTTAAGTTGATGTTGACAAACTGCAGCAAGATGTTCTAAGTAAAAAAAAACATCAGGAAGGAATTAAAATCATATTCTGAAAATAATTTGAAGAAATGTGATCCCATCTCTCCAGACATCAAAAAACGTGATTTATCCATCAGTTTAAATCTTTGTAGAAATCCTCTTACTGCTCTGTAGACAGTCAACCAGCTCCTTCTGCTTCATCTTCCTCAGGAAATTCAGTGTGATCTTCATCACTGCTTCTCTGCTGATCCTTGTCTGCTCTTCATCATCACCTTCCAACACCTCATCATCCTCTCTCTGACTCTCTGAGCATTCTGGGTAATCTGGACTCAGAACCTTCCGGATGTTGTTTAGCTCTTTCCTCACAAAAGTGACAATGTTGTTCTCCAGTAGCTGGAACAGAATAATAGATTAAGGAAACAGACTGACATCATGGAGCCAAACAACAGATGCATGTTGGACAGACTGACAGTCCTTTGGTCTACAAAGTGCAGCATGGAGATTACTGTGAACAGAATCCATGGAAAAGTAGTTGTTGTTCATATACAGACCATGAATATGGAGTCCAGATGTGCTTCATGCTGCTGTTCAGACAGACCACTGGGAATCTCTGAGCTCTGCTGGTCCACACTGTGGAGGAACCAGGAACAATTAGGAAGTCAGGAAATATTCATCCAGCAGTATTCATAGAGAAAATAACAGTTTCACAATGAATTGAAAGCAACTGAATGGAACATCACATGAACAATATACAAAGAAATTAGAAAGAGGAAGATGAACTACAATATGAAGACCAGTAACACCAGAATCACCCAGTAGACATTTTCATTAGTTGGTGCTGAACTTGTACTTCAAAAATTCCACATCGTCAGCAGATCTGATGCTGGTGGAGACAGTTTCCCGGAGCTTGGGAACAGTGGAAGTGAAGGCTCTGTCCACACAGCTCTACTGTGTGGACAGAGCCTTCACTGTGTAGAGCTGTGTGGGACAGTGTGGGACACCCATCAGGTTCTGATGACTAGATCTGAGTTGATGTAGACATGGAGAAGGTCTGAGATATGTGGGTGTGTGTCCATGTGGGAACCTCTCTTGGATGGTATATGGAGGATTTAAAATGGATCCTGTAGATCCCTGGAACCCAGTGAACTCACGTTGTATCTGTGCACACAGAGATGATCAAAAGGTAATGGTTCGTCAAGTGTTATATGGATGTGAGCAATAAACCAGATGATCCAAGTAATAGTAAAGATTTAATGTTCCTGCTGATCCCACTAAGAACCAGCCGGTCCTCTGATGGTCCAGATCAGCTCAATTTGGTTGAGTTCCAGCAGATCTCACCAACCAGATCTCATGAAGCTATCCTTCCCTGCTGAACTGCTCTCACAGTCCACAAGGGAACCAAGTCCTGCTGGTTCGTTTGTGCATAGGCACAGCAAGAAGAGCTTTCATGCAACAGACCTAAGTCTCAGTTACGACAACACAAACTCAAACTGGAGGGTAAACTCAGGCCTGCCTTGGTTCCTTTGTGCATTGTGGAGCAGTAAAGCCAGTGTCATCCTCATGGACGAGACTGGCATTACCAGGTATTTCACAGGGTGGGTTGTGGAAATGTGTTCCACCAATAGTCTGACATGGAGCTAGGAAGCAGCAGATCAGCATCATCAACACCCAGACATGAAGATATGAAGGTGTTGTCAATATGGTTTAGGTTTGGTGAGGAAGGGGACCTCTTCATTATTCTTCATCTTTAAGGCCTTTACTGGCTAGACACATAGTGGAGTTCTTTGATGCATGCAATGGAGCATTGTCCGGCATAAAAATCATTGTTTTCTTGAAAGATGCAAACTTTTTCCTACACCACTGCATTAAAAACTGGTCTTCTAAAAACTGGCAGTACATTTGGAGGTTGATTTTGAGTTAATCTTCAACCTAAAAGGGTCTAACTAGCTCATGTTAAATAATACCAGCCCATACTAGTATCCCACCTTCACCTTGCTATTGTCTAATGCGAAGTGGAGCTCTGTGGCAATTACTGATCAATCTACAAGCCCATCAACCTGGGCCATCAAGAGTCACTCTCATCTCATCAGTCCATAAAACCTTTGAAAAATCTGCCTTCAGATATGTTGTGGCCCCGTCTTGATTCAACTTGTTTCAACTTATGTGTCTTGTTCAGTAGTGGTCGAGTTTCAGCCCTCCTTACCTTGGTTATGTCTCTGAGTTCTGAACATCTTGTATTTCTGGGTGCTAAAGGTTGGAGTTCTGGAATATGATGGCGTCAGGAAGATAATGGCTTCCTGGTAGCTTCACATTTGATTCTTCTCAAATTTTTGGCAGTTAATTTACATCTATTTTTCTCAACATGTTTCTTGCGACCCTGTTAACTATTTTGCAGCAAAACATTTGATGGTCCTGTGATAATGCTCCAATATCTTAGCAATTTCAAGAGTGCTGCATTCTTCTGAAAGACATTTTACAATTTTGGACTTTTCAGACTATGTTAAATCTATTTTTTGGCCCATTTTGCTTGAGGAAATGAAGCTTTCGAACAATTACGCACACTTTGATACAGGGCAGTGCTTCTCAATTCCAGTCCTCAGGCCCCCCTGCTCTGCATGTTTTAGTATAATCTGAATCAGCTTTTATATTTCAGAACAGTTGAAATAGTTCAGCTATTTTGAACTATTTCAGCAGTTCTGAAATTGCCGATTTCAGCTCATTCTAAAACAGCTATTTCAGCTGTTTCAGAATGAGCTGATACAACAACTCAATCAGCTGTTCTATTTCAGAACTGCTGATTCAGATGATTGCATGGCCTCTTCTGCAGCCATTAAATACCACAGAAAGCTGTTAATCACTCACAGATTCAATCCAGATGTGTGTGTAACACTCACGATGTGTTTACAGTTTATAGAACAGACAATCAGACCAGTGCTAGGTTCGGCTACGGGAGTAGAGAAATGTGCAGGTGTATTAATGACCACAGACCAGAAAATACGTTTAAACTGCCGGCTTATTATTTGCTCTTCATCATCTATATTATTAAAGAAAAAAAACAACAATATTACAAACAACTGACGTACAATGACACAAAATTAAATCTAAAATAGTTTCCCCGTTTCTTTCAGAATATTGTATTTATCCCTGCTTGAAATTTTAAAAATGTTAGGTATTAAAGGATACTATTTATTTTAACCTAGGTTATAATTCCATGTAAGTTCAAGTTGATACTGTTAATCTATTTAATTTACAGTTTGGTTGTTTTAATCTTTTAAATCTAATTTTAATTATTTAGAGTTCTTTTAAGAAGTTAAGGTTTTTTAATTTCCTGTTTTAACCATTTCTTGTTTCTATTATAACCAACAGACAATTTCACATTAAACACTAACAATGGATATTGAATGTGGTTCGTGAAAAGAAAAAACAATAAAACACAACAAAAACAATCCAGCAAAAGACCGAATAACTTGTGTTTCAAATCAATGTCTTTTCTTTCTGATGATCCTGAAGGATTAATCCCGTTTCTCTGAATCCAGCGCTATTTCAGCAGGAAAACATGGGCAGGTCATACCAGTTTGGATGAATTGCAATGTCCAGCAGAGGGCGTAGCTCCTGGGTTACGGCTCGCCATCTTGTTTCTCACTAGCGGAATCCAACTCAGAAATCGACTCGGAATTTCCCGGTCCAATTTCCAGCAGAACCTTAAAAGGCCTGGTTTAATAACCAACAAAGCATAACAAAAGTTCTTTTAGCTTTACTTTGTACTGAATAAAATAAAATACTCGCCGATTTGGCGGCTGAACATCGTGTGTGTGGAGAAAACATGCTTCACCCACACCAGCTCATCCGCTACTTCCACGGTTTTTGAACATAAAACAACATAAATGTGCTACTTTAGATTTCCGTTTCAATGAAATAAAATTGTCTTACAAATACATCCTTCACAGAAAATAAAATGCACTTTTTAACTCACCAAGTCCAGTTCTGTAACATATAACACTCCGAACGCAGTCAGTAAAAAAAAGCGGAAAGCTCCTCCTCCGAAGAATGGAAAAGGTTTCCAGTCAGCAGGTAGACTTTTTAATCGTCTATTTTCTCTTATCTCTCTCTCTTTCACAGCGCAACTCTTTGCTTCTGCATTCTCTCTCCTCCTTCTTCGCTCTTTCTGCTTCTTCTTCCAGCGCCAGAGAACATAGCAACCCGGTTGGCTGGAGCAAGTCACATGGGCTACACATCAATGTGACCCTTCAGAATAAGAGATTTTACTCAACTTGACGGTTTTAGCTGCTGACAAAATAATACTCTGTTTTATACAAATTTTTAACCAAATAAAATATCATAACATGAAATACAGCATTCTTAATGTTTGTAATTATTACTTTTTATATTTTTAACTATTTTAGGACCTATTTATTCTCTATTTATTTCCTATTTATGCATTTTATAGCTAGTTTCTATGGAAAGGCTTATTTTTAATGAGGCTATATTAACCTGGGTTACATGTGACAGAAAGGAAAACGGCCAAAACATGCAAGGTGGGGGGGCTTTAGGATCGGAATTGAGAAACATTGATATAGGGTGTTGATCTACTTTATGCCCCATCCTTCCTCATTAAACAAATACACGTCAGCTGAAATTCAATAAACATTCCATGTATACTGCAAGGAGTTGAAAATGTGCATAAAAATGATATGGTCAAAAATAAAACTTGCCTAGTAATTGTGCAAACAGTGTAGGTGTAGTGAAGCATTCAGACCAGAGTTTCTAAACTCGTCATTAATTTGTCCAGTTCTCCAATGTTGTCTGAAACTCAAATGAGATGTTTTGAATCCAATTATATATTCAAGAAGAAAATGCCGCACCTTGAAACTCATTTAATGAAACAGCCCCAAGTCACTGGTAAAGTACACGTGATTGTTCCAACTACAGCTGAATATAACTGAAACTCTTCATCATTAGAACTGAGGAAGACTTTCAGATAAGTCAACATAACAAGATGGGAACAACAAAAGAATGTCCAACTGGTTCCATGTGAAATAAGATTAAATCACTTTGAATGAGAGGGACTGCCCAGTCCAGTTATGACAGTAACATGTTACAGAGAACCAATCAGAGAGAGCTACAGTCCAGACTAATTATTTCACCTTAAGAAGAAGAAAGTGTTTAATGGTGGCAACTAATCAAGGAGGCCCAACTCAACCTGATTATATCTGTTAAACATGATGCAGCATCATCCAGGATGCCTTTAATAACATGTATTCTTTCCACTTTGATTAACTGTAAATGGCTTTGACTAGTGCCTTATCTAGTCCAGAGGACCCCAATGTGCATCACACTTCAGTCATTCTTTGACGGTGGCAAGCTACATTGTCCTGAGACAGGTGAATTGAGCTATCAATGCTGTGGTTCTGGAAAACGCGCCATACACACCATTTCACACAGTGGTGCAAAAAGTGAGTATGCACTGAATGCAACGCACAGGGGTGCTGCACTAGAGGAGGAGCAAAAAATGATGTGGGGATTTTTTTTCTAGTCAGCATTTTATGTAAATAATAGCTGTTTGTGTATGAAATGATCAATAACAGAGGAACAGCACTGATTAGGCGCCCCTCCCCTCCTGCCAGCCGCCCTCCCCTCCCATACAGGTAGCTTGGGCACAGTCCCTTCGAGAATGCGCTGATGCTGGTTTTTTGTTTTATTTGAATTGTAGTAATAAACTTGACATAAAGGAGCTAAAGTTGGGGCGGCAGAAAGAAACTACAGGGCACAAACCAAAAAACGTAAGAAGGGGAAGGATGAATATGTTGGATAGACTAAGAAAAGCTTTTCAAAGTGGTTGAAAGACAAAAGGTAATGTTAGTGTATCAACAAAAGAGTTGTAAATATTCAGATTAGCTTAAGCTAGCCTAAAATGACAGGTGGTTGTTGTCTCCACCCTTTATTGAGTCAATACAGAACGTGATTTATTCTGTATTGATTTAAATGTCAGATAGACACACCTATCACACACATCTCAACAATAAGTGTAATAATAATGACCAAAACAAAACACAGGAAATAGTAAGGTCAGGTAAATTGTTGTTGGGGGACCTAAATAGGACCCCCCCACAAATTGACGCTGTTTTCATGGCTGCTTAGAGACGGACACTACGCAGCTGTGGTGAGCTGCTATCAACCCATGTCTTTTGAAAATGTCCACCTGATACTACACCGTCCTTAGAAGCAAAATCTCTGGCAAAAATACAGACGTGAGTGGGAAGACACACATTCCAGACTAAAAAATCACAGTGAAGTTTAATAGGGGCTTTAAAAAAATGTGTCAGTTGTTACCTAAGTAAGTCCAGAACAGGCTGGTGTCTATTTCGGCTCGTTTGCTGGTAACAAGCACATAGGTTCTGCTCTGCTGGCGGCAAAACAAGGAGGAGGCAGATGAAAGCTTGTAGAACTTTATTCCTCTTGGCAAGTTGAGCAACAACAACCTCTCCACAGCTCGAATCTGTCAAGCTAACACACTCCACTCTTCTTCTTCTCCCCAATTCTAACCATCGCTTTCTACAGCCCCCCCTAGGGAAAGGCTGGGCCTGTAACACTACCCCCACTCTGGATGATGTTTAAACATATTTAACATTACTCCAGCAAACATAACTGGTTAGAACAAATCCCCCAAAATCTAAACTAGAACATTTCATCGATGATCTAATGCGGACAGAGGCTACAGTGCTACAAGACAATACACCTGTAGAATAACGAGCCAAAGTCAACTAAAAGAAAAATAATACTAATAATAATCCACAGCATGTAGTGCATTACACTAGGAACTGAAACAGGTATGCTGTATACATTATTTATTATTTTTTTTAAATATCCACCACCTGAACTGGGCAGTGATCCGCCTACACCCAGATTCAGGCTAATAAATAAAAGAAAACAAAAGAGTTTATTTATGCATGTGGACATCTAGCTGCTGACCCACCAAATCGGTCAGGGTGTCTGCATCTCCTTTGTGGTCTTTGCTGAGGTCCTGCTCTTTGAAGGACCAGTGGCCGCTGCTCCTCCAAAGAATCCTCAGTGTCAACTCCTTCCGGTAGAAACTGGCAAGCTTCATTCTGAATTTGGTTGTCTCCATATGAAACTGAATGGGCAGGCAGAGACTGAGATGGATGGTCCATAGTTGATTCCTCCATCTCTGAGAAGCCATCCCAGGGATTTAAAGGCCCATCATGATCCACATCTGAAGAAGCATTGACCACTGGTGAAGGCACCTCAACTGATGCTGGGCTATGAGTGTCTTGGAAAACCCAGCTATTGTCCAACGGGGTTCTGATGTAATAAGGCTTGAGCTTATCACGATGAACCACTTTAGCTTGTGAACTTGGGCCCTTCTTGATGCAATAAACAAGGTCATTTTCCAGTTTCAAAATAGGGAACTTCGTAGGAAGGGAGGAAACTCCGTATTCTGTTTCTCACTCTCTTAGTGCCTTTAATCAGGAGCCAAACAGCTTCTCCAACCTCATACTGCAATTTGTGCATGTTTTGATCATATTGCCTCTTTGCTCGCTCAGAAGACCTACCCAGCCACTCCCTGCCCAGTTGATGGGAGAGTTGTAACCTCTCTTTCTGTTGCATGACACACTGTGGAATGTTGGAACAACCATTGTCAGGGAATGGAACAGCAACAAGATCGATAGGTTTGGTTATCTCTCAACCAAACAGCATCATATTAGGCATGAATCCAGTAGAGCTGTGCTTGGTGGCTCAGTAAGCCATAAGTGCATATGGAAGCATCAGATTCCACTCCAAGTGGCATCGCTCTGCAGTGGTGGCAAGAATTTTCTGCAAAGTGGCATTAAACTGTTCCACTTGGCCATCGGATTGGGGGCAAAATGGGGTAGTTTTGTTTTTTCAATGCCCAGCAGCTCACACATGCTCTGGAAAAGAGCAGACTCAAAGTTGGTGCCCTGGTCACTATGGAGTGAGTGTGGGGCTCCATATCTGCAGACCCATTCAGACACAATCTTCTCTGCCACAGTGGGAGCTTGCTCATCAGATAGGGGATAAGCTTCCATCCATCCACTTACTGAAATAGTCCTGCACCACCAATATATAGCGGTTATGTCTCTCAGTTTCATTTAAGGGTCCCATCAGGTCAACTGCTACCCTTTCTATGGGGGCACCAACCTGCACAGTTCCCATGGCTGCCTGGGGCATTTTCCTTGGCCGAACAGCTGATGCAGGTACGGCCCCACAGAGTAACATCATCTCTCATATTATACCAATAATATCTGTTTTTCAGGCATGACAGAGTCCTCTGCCCCAAAATGGCCACTTATAGGCCCATCGTGCAGTTGTTCCAATACAGAGCTGTGGTAAGACTGCGGTAATACTATGCGGGTAGAAAACTTTGCCCTCACTGCAATAAAACTTCCTCAACATGAATCCATCTTTCCTGTAGAGTCTCTTCCACTGTAACCATAGAGCTTTGGTGGCCGGACTACACGCTGTTATGCTGGCCCAGGCAGGACGACTTTCCCCTCTATCCATCCATTCCCAAACTGGTCCTATGTTGGGGTCATTCTTTTGGGCAGCAGCAAGCTGCTTGTTAGTCCAACCACAGAACAGGTTAGGCTGAGGTGCTTCGCTCACCAGGTGGACATTAGGATGAGTGGAGTTCTGCCTGTCGCCATTTATGCAGTTGCCCACTACCCCCACTAGAGACTGCCCTGGGGAAGTTGAAAAGTCAGTTTGTACTGATGAGCTATCCATTAGGGCACACTGCACAACCTTATGTTGAAACTGCTTCCTGCTCAGCTCTGGATCTGGGATGTTACATGCACAGTTCTCACAGCAGGGCTTCCTGGAAAGAGCATTTAGGTATTTAATTCCTGGGCAGTGAAGCACTTGGAAATCATACTCTGCCAGTTTCTCTAACTAGCGAGTGAGTTGACCCTCAGGTTCTCTCAGTCTGGTGACCCATCGTAGGCTGCTGTGGTCAGTTCGAATGGTAAAGTGTCACCCCAGCAGGTACTGTCTGAAGTGTGAGGTGAACACCACAGCTAAGAGTTCCTGTCTGGTGGTGCAGTAGTTCTTCTTGGTAGCCGACAGATATCTGCTGCCATATGCCAGGACTCTCTCCTCCCCCTCCTGTATTTGAGAGAGAGCAGCACCAATACCACAGTCACTGGCATCACCATCAAGGAGCAACTCACCGCTATCCAGAGGGTAGCCGAGGACAGGCACTGATGTTAGGCGTCGTCTGAGTTCTTCAAAAGCCTCCTGGCATTGAGTTGTCCAGTAAAACGTGCATACTTTTTGGTGAGCTCGTGGAGTGGCTTGGCAATGGTGGCAAAATTTTCCACATAACTGCGATAATATGAAACCAGCCCCATAAACTGCCGCACCTCCCCCACGTTTTGAGGCATGGGCCACTCCTGTATCTGCTGAATCTTCTGGGGGTCTGTGGCAACAAATTCAGCCGAAACTTTGTGGCCTAGAAAAATTACTTGATCCCAAAACAGGCAGCATTTGGAGGGTTTGAGCTTGAGCTTAGCTGCACGCAGCCTGGTGAACACATGCTCCAGTCATTCCAACATCTGACCAGTGTTTTGTCCTAGAACTATAATGTCATCGAGATAGACCAAACAGGTCTCCCATTGCAACCCTGTCAGGACACGGTCCATGAGCCTTTGGAAAGTGGCTGGAGCATTACACAGTCCAAAAGGCATCACGTTCCATTCAAAAAGCCCTTTACGTGTGCAGAATGCAGCGGTTCTTCTTGCCTGAGGTGTCATTTCCACTTGCCAGTATCCAGATGTTAGGTTGAGTGTGATGAAGAACTTCACAGTGGAGAGGGTGTCCAGAGACTCTTGAATCAGAGGCAGTGGGTACGCATTCTTAATTGTTTGTTCTTACTTGAGATGGATTGCTGTCGATGTTTCTCGGATGGCTCCCACTGGGACAGGTCGCAGCCCTCATGCACCATTGGTAACCTGGCCCCCTGAGATGTCAAGTTGTGTGTGGTGGGCTGCATCAATTGTGTGACCGCACGGGCAGCCATCCTTGTCGCTTCATATCTTTGGGCTATTCCATTATCCAATGCAAGGGTGCACGGTCGCTCCTAACAGTTTTTGGATCAGATCAGGGTCTGCTAGAGCATTAAAGAAAATCTCCACACTGATGTGATCTTGCTCCCTCTCTGTACAGTTGGCATAAACAACAGAGACCTTTTCATAGATGCCATCTCTTAGTACATGTAGAGCTTCTCCAGTTTTCTTGACTCTTTGCTTCAGTTTGATGCCAATAGCTGCAGCATGTTCCGAACAAGGTCCGTAAGCAGCTTCGACCTCCTCAACAATCTGCCGATAGCTCCAATCAGCTGATCTGGGATTCTTATGGACAATGGCTCCAGCCGGACCAGTGAGGCAGAACCTTAACTGGACAGCTTCCGTCTTTTCAGTCCAGTGATTAGCCTTAGCACAGCATTCAAACTGGTAAAAGAAGCCTTTCCATGAACCTGTTCCATCAAAATGGCCTGGCCGCAGTATTGGAATCTTCTCATTACATGTTTGACACTCACTGCTGCCTATGTCATTCAATCCATGCACAAGATTAAAGGAACCGGAGTGCTGATCACAGACTGTATTTTGCAGCTGGGGTGAAATACAAAATCTGTGGTTGTTCTCTACTCTGCCAAATGGTGCTACAACATGATGTATGGAGCCTCCGCGCATGTGAGGGAAATCCAGTCGTGCAGGTGGACAAATTTGTAGTGTGTGGCCAAACCCCTCTGACTGATGAATAAGTGGTACCGTGTTGGTCAGAGATGAAGCTACACAGCGTTCCCAGTTCGGTGCAGTAAGCGGGGAAAGAGGAAATCTGTCAACAGCACGTACACCTCGGCTATCAGCCTTATTATCCATATAACATGTCGTCACATGAGGCGTGGATGCTACGTTTCCAGCGCCACCATGACTTGGATAGAAATGGGCTAAAGTCTCACCGCAGTTTGTTAAAGGGGTTGTAATGTTCTGATGGCGGCGGGGTAAGCGGCCATGGTAGAGCGTAATCAGCAGCTTCGCTCGCGGCTGGAATTAATTCCATACTCGTCACCCGCTGATCATCACCACGCTACTCCATTTCATCACACAAACCCGCATTGTCCTGTCGGGTCTCTTCTATATCCATCAGGAAGGGGTTTAAGCTTACTCTTTGGCTCCTTCCCTCCAAGTGCGTTGATACTTCGGCAGCAGCATTGGCGCCAGTCACAGCCATCTTGGGAACTCCCACAAAGTTCTTTCAGCTTGCTTCATCCATTTCTTGCCATTCCCCACCCCGTTTCTTTTGCTTTCTTTTTTTTCTAGCAGAGTGATCCCGGAGCGAGCCCCCAGTGTTACCTAAGTAAGTCCAGAACAGGCTGGTGTCTACTTTGGCTTGTTTGCTGGTAACAAGCTCATAGGTCCTGCTCTGCTGGCAGCAAAACAAGGAAGAGGCAGATGAAAGCTTGTAGAACTTTCTTCCTCTTGGCAAGGTGAGCAACAACAACTACTCCACAGCTCGAGTCTCTCAAGCTAACACACTCCACTCTTCTTCTTCCTGCTCCTATCCATTGCTCTCCACCGCCCCCCCTAGGGAAAGGCAGGGCCTGTAACACAGAGATATTCAGTGGCGTACACTGGACTGTTTGATATCAGACAGAATGGATTTGGAGAGGAACACCGCATACCCATCATAACCTAAAGAACCAGACATCAGTCTCTTCATCCCTCAATCATTTCCTGAGACCGAAAAATAATATAAATGGCAATTTAAAGAACAAATCATACAAATAGATTAATAGATTAATAAATAAATTAATAAATATTGTGAAGTGAAACCGTTTATTAGGATTGTGTAGGAAAAATCATTGATATTTCTTATAAATATAGTGTTTTGTGGTCAATATTATTTCACCATTGTATTAATGTGGGTGACCAGATTGGATAAGACTTCCTATCAAGCTATAAGAATGAAAGAAAACATGCAGCCCATAGGCGGTTCTAGACACAGGCTAACAGAAGTGGCTCTTTGGCTCACTTATATATTAAATGATGAAATATTGCCCTGTCTTTTGTTTCATTCTTTTTTAATTGCACTGTAGGCAGCAATTTATTCACATATATGTACTTTTATTATTATTGATACTTTAATTAAAGATGAGTTGTACAAGTTTATGTCATAGTGGGGGGTGGTGTGGGGAGTCGCCGAAGCAGTGGCGCCGGATTCATTTTTGAGGTGGGGGAGCTATGGGTGTTTCGTCACCTCTGTTACGCACTTTGAATGTCAGGCGCGCACACTTGTTCAATTGATATGATGGCACGTGTCAATAAATTCAGTGGGTTTGTCCCAAAGTAAACAGTAAACATCCCTTAACTGGAGGACAATGTTTTTGGGTCTACCATGCGCTGCAGTCATAGTGATCTGGTGGAAAATAAGTTGTCGGTGGGGAACATGCAGAAGGCAGCTTTACACAGAGCATTTAGATGGCGGAATGGACTTTATTTCATTTTCCGAAAAGGAGTCTGGAAAAATGTAAAAGGGGATAAATACCTGCAACCGACCTAAGAACAGCTGAATACAGAGATCGACGGTATTAAAACACTGTGTTTGTATGAAGGTTTTGTCATCATTACATCATTGGTATGAATGCACCAGCACCCGGTGAAACAGTTGTCCAACCGGGTGACCCGTCAGCTCTTCAGTTCACCAAACCACACACACACACAAAAAGCTCATAAACCAGCAAACCGCCAGAACTGTGCACACAGTAAAAAGCTCTGGCAGGATCCAAACGACCGCTCTTAGAACTACGGGAGGATTCAAACTCCACTCATTCATTTTTAGCTTACAGAAAAAGAGCCAAGTTGCCAAATTTACAAAAGTAAACTGATCAATAACATTTAGGCTTTGGCGTATTCACCCCCACAGACTCACACAGACTCGCTACCTACAAGATGTTTTGACACAATATAACTTTTTTATTACTCCTAAATGTTGTTAATAGTAACAACATTTTTATTAGATAATAAAAAATAAAAAAAAATTCTTTTCTGTTTTAATTAAATCAATCAATGAATCAATCAAATTTTATTTGTATAGCACATTTCAGCCGCAAGGCATTTCAAAGTGCTTTACATCATTACAAACACAGAAACACAAAGCAATATAGAATCAATAATCAAAACACAGCATTAAGTCAGGTTCCATCAATAAATTTGTAATTGATTACATTTCAAATACAATCCTAAACAGGTGGGTTTTTAGTTGAGATTTAAAAGAAGTCAGTGTTTCAGCTGTTTTACAGTTTTCTGGAAGTTTGTTCCAAATTGATATTTATGGCTACTGATGGCTGATTGGCTTTTGGAAGAGCAAAGAAGAAAAAAAGAATAATGCTATTATTTTTCAACCTGAGCAAAAATGATCTGCTCTACGCAAAGTGTGGGGGAGCATTTGGTCCGGACCCGTAAACGGACATGGCCTGATGTTCTTTTTATTTTTTGTCACCCCAATGCCATTAGAAAGAAAACATTGTCACAGTGCTATATATGGTGACAAATACAGAAATCTCATTTAATTTTTAGGCAGAATTGATCAAAGTTCAAGCCTTTTTTCAGATGTGAGGCCGGTTCACGATCCCAACCCGACCCAAAGCTGCCGCATGTGTGTAAACCTTTGGGTGACTGTTATGATCTGGAGCCTTAAATTTGGTCCAGATCTCAGTGCTGTAGGTTTAGTCTGTACCTCTGTCTGTATATAAACACAGACTCATGTCAGTCACGGATTGCCCGAGTGATTTGCCCGCCTGTGTAAATGTCTGGTGGGACCAGCCGACGGGCAGGCCAGGGTTGTAAAGTGTGGGGCCAATGGCCCTCTGGTCCCCATTGTTCCGGCGCCTATGCGCCGATAACATGTTTGCATACACCTCAGAAAGTATGTAGATGAGCCCCTGATTTCACATATGAACATAGAAATGCTGGGAAATGAGCTGAGCTCACAACAAACACATTTGAAATAAAAACTTTTTAGACTGAACAGTTCGTACAGTTACAGCAGTTAGAAACATCTCACCTCTCTGATGGTGGAGATCCAGGAGATTTAAAGTCAATGTGTTTATCATTTGACCTGTTGCTCTTCATGGACACACAGCTGGACTCTGGTTCTGGTTTGAGTCTCTGATGGATCCTGATAGAAAAACTCATGTTAAGAATCTTCTGTGGAGTAGATTATTTTTTAATCTACTCCACAAACAGATCATCAACCAGATGTTTTAAATTATTCCCATCAGAACCGGTCCAATCCTCCAACATGTTCCTGATCATTGATCCTCCTGAATAATGTCCAGCCTTGTTTAAAGAGCAGAAAGATCTGATTCTGAAACAAACATGTTGATTTGAAATGACTGAGAGGAGAATCTGATGGAGCTTCATTCAGAACCAGATGGTCAATTATAAACCATCTGGTTCTGGATGAGATCCACATGAGATAATCCACCATGTTGGATAATGTTTGAAGCTCAGAGTTGAACCTGAAATCATGAAATTAATTTAAAACTTTTTTTCTTTCAGTATTAATCTGTCAGATTTAAAGAACAATCCAAATATCAACCTAGAAAAGAAATTCACTTCTGCCTTCATGTTTGTGTGTTAATATTAATCTTAAACTAAATAAATGAGTCTGTTTCATCTGGAAGAAAATAGTTTGATGGAGAAAAGGATAAAACACATTTAAATATTTGTGCTTCAAGTCTCATGTCAGTATAATACTTAATATATCTATGTCCTTATTTGTTTATTCTTTACATATATTTTAGAGGTTATAGCAGAAATGTATGTTAATTCTGGTTAAATATTTTGTTTCCTGTAATTCACTAGCAGTATTATTTTACTTATGGTCTCAATATCTGGCCAGTAGGGGGAGTATCACTATAAGAATGATGATTAAATTGATCTCAGTAAAACATCAGATCAGATATTGATATTTCTGTTTACTAGATGGACCCGGATATGCACTGGGTAAAGAATGTGGATCTAAACAGACCTGTTTTATTCACTGATGTTCTTCTATCAGTGAGAATGCATTATTAAGATCCTGTTGATGATTTTTGGTCTTTACTTCTGCAAACTTTAACTATTTTTTTCAATGTATCTATCAAAATGTTCGGCTCCTTCTGCAGAACTGTGCTATATCTTTTGCTAAATTTTACTACTGTACTTTTTGAAATATTTTAGCTTTTATGCAAAGTTTAGCCCCATAAAATCTTCAAAAGTCCACAAAATTCAAGAAAAATTTTCGTTTTCTGTCTTCAAATGATTTGGATTTTGATATTTTTTAAGATTTTTCAATGATTGCGATTTAAGCTTTATGCTGATTTTTGAATGTTTTCAGGTTTACAATGCAATCCTATGATGGAATTATTTAACTGTTGTCAGATACACACACACATACACAGATATACATACAAAGCCCTGTCACAATAAACAATAAATCAATTAATCGAATGATAAATGAAAATGATCAACCTCATTTTAATTCATCACCTTTATCGTTTCTTCCTGCCTTTTCCTCTTTCTATTGATGACTCTGGATGAAAAAAGGCTCAACTCCTGTGCTTTTCACTGACTCCTCCCTTCCTCATTTCCTTAGTGTAAGGGAGGAGTGAACTACTGCATCAGGTAGTCGGATATGTCCATCTACTCTATCTAAATCTAATAACTGAACTTCCTGAGGGTTCTCAGGAGGAACAGCATCAAGGAGAAGCTGCTGGTGTCCTTCTACAAGTGCTCCATAGAGAGCATACTGACCTACTGTATCTGCATATGGTATAACAGCAGCACTACGGCTCAAAGGAAAGCTCCCCAAAGGGTTGTGAATACAGCCCAAAAAATCATTGGCTGCCCTCTCCCCTCACTGGAGGACCTGCACAGCGACCGCTGTCTAAGAAAAGCACAACACATCACAAAGGACACTTCTCACCCCGGACCTTCTCTGTTCACACTGCTGCCTTCAGGCAGAAGATACAGAGCAACCAGAACCAGAACCAACCGTCTCAGAGACAGTTTCTACCCGATAGCAATAACAAAACTAAATGCAATCAAAAACAACCATTAATCATCATAATGATGTATGTGAGAATGTGGCTATTCTTACTTTTTTTTTTTGCCAGTTGTTTGTTGATTCTTGCGTTGTGAATTGTGAGACAGTTATTGTTTGTTTTTGGGCATATGCACCGACTGATGGCACCCTTTGAATTTCGTTGTCCTTGTGACAATGACAATAAAGATTTATCTTATCTATCTTATCTTATAATTATCAAGGACAATATAGTATACATACTTCATAATCTGTGCTCTTGGTTGAATGTAGTTTTTATTTCCACTTTGGTTTTATGTTGTGTTTAATTTTTATTCAAGAGCATTTTTTTTTGTTAACGCAGACTGAGAGTCCATTTTATTTTTGGTTGTTTTGTTCATTTTGTTTACCAGTTCCAGTATTAAGTGTTGTTTTGAAAATAAAGTAATAAAGTAATATTAATTATTTTTGGCAGGATGCCTCATTATGTCATTATCATTACATAGCAGATTAAAATGGTCTTCAAATAATATTATCATTTCTCGCAATATTTTTAAGACAATTAATCACATACATACACACAGACACACACACCCCTACATACATACCTACTTACATACATACACCCCCCCCCCCCCCCCACCACACACACACACACAACGGTGTAACTTTATCATGCAAGTTGGTGGGGACAAGGAGGAGTGGGAGGCGCTAATGCACCCACAGTTACTGGAAAATCTTTTCCTTTTCTGTGCCAAGAATAAAGCCAAAACGTCCATGTGAATGCCATACAATCTGTATCAATAAATTAGGACATAATTCCTGATGTGGCTTGTCAGATTAATAATACCTTTCAAAAATAACTTTTTAGCAGACATTAAACATACTACAAAAAACTTGTAATTTCTCCTGGTGATAGAATTACTAACAAAGGAACTTTTCAGCTAGCTTTTCAAGCTAAACGCTTGCATACAGTCAGGGCCAGCCCAATGCATAAGCAAACTAAGCAGCTGCTTAGGGCCCCAACACCACTAAGGGGTCTCCTCAGTGGAACTGATATATTTATATATATATTTTTAGTAATAATTTCTGTCATCATAACATCAAAAACACACAATTTCACTTTGAAGTGATTTGTTTTTTACAGTAATATATATTTGATAATGTATGTAGAAATCATTATTTTATTGATAAAAAGAAAACAAATATATTGCTCTTGGGGCCCAATGGTGGCCACAGTAAGTACCACATGCTTCGCCGGTAACATGAGCTGCCGTGCAGTGAGCATCCAAACGTCCAAAGCTTTGGTCAGAAGTTAAGTTAGCAAAACAATGTCTCAAAAATGACTTATCCTTCAGGGAGAGAGAAAAGAAACAGGAAGAATAGAAAAAATCCAAGATAAAAGTTTGTCTTAATGTACCTTGGTAATGTAAATTTAATGTAAAAGATTTGTAAAGCTGCTAATAGAAAATTAGCTTGAACGGTCCAGTTCAACAGCCAAACATTTATGCTAGGCTCTTTGTGTTTGTGTGAAAGTGAGTTAAACTTTAAATGAGTTGTTTCTCATGGTTGGCTCAGTTTCCTAGTGAAGTTAAAAGAATAGTGAGAAGCTTATGTGTGTGTGCATGTATGTATGTGGATATTGGACAATTGGACATTTTTTAATCTTTTTTTGCACTTTAACTTGACTGCCAGGTCAAATTGACCCAAACACTATTTATGTAAAAAGTAGACGCAGCCGGGGTTGCAAATGTGTAAAATGAATACATTTTCAGTTAATATTACCTATTATGCACCTATTAAGACAAATAGAAACAATTTCATGCAAGAAAATACTTCCAACTATTAAAAAAAACAAACAAAACTTTAAAACGGGTCAATTTGACCTGCAACATAACAGGAGGGTTAAGTTGATGCCAAACAGAAGAAAATGCAATTAAGTGTTTGTGGCTAAATGGTTATAGAAATATAATAGTTTATGCAAATTTGTCCTGATTGTAAAGTGAATTTATTCAGCTTATTTTTTTTCCCTGTTATTCATCAGCAGTAATTGCTTATGTATGGTGTCAATAACTGGCCAGTAGGGGGCAGTGTCACTACCTGAATGATGATTAAATGGATCTCAGGGAAACATCAGATCAAATATTGAGATTACTCTAAACTACATGGACCTGGGGAAGCTCTGGGTAAAGATTGTAGATCTAAATGGACCTGATTATCACAAAGAAATTATTTCACTAATTTTTGCAGTACCAATTATACATTTGGACTTCACTGTCTCCATGGTACCATGTTATCTTGGAGACATCAATGTCATTGATGTAATACATATAAAAATAAAATAACCTGAAATTCTGTGTAATATCATGATAATGTTATTGTCACATGGCCACAATGACAGATAAATATTGAACAGTTACAGCAGTTAGAAACAGCTCACCTCTCTGATGGTGGAGATCCAGGAGATTTAAAGTCAATGCGTTTATCACTTGACCTGTCACTCTTCAAGGACACACAACTGGGTTCTGGTTCTGGTTCTGGTTTGAGTCTCTGATGGATCCTGACAGAAACATGATGATTAAAACTTAATCTGTTCAGTCTGGATGAAGCAGCAAAGAGGAGCAGCAGCAGCTTCATCATCACGTCTGTTCTGGCCTGATATAGTGAACGCTGTGTGAAAAGGGCTGTGGACAGTTAGAGATGGTGACCTCACCTCTGACCTTTGCTCTGGCTCTCATCTTCCCCACACAGAGTGGTTTTAGAGGGAGGGACTCCCTCCTCTCTGTCCTCACACTGATCCATGCTGCTGAATTCACATCAGCTCACACACACTTTCTACCTTCACCTGCAGAGGAAACACACATCATTCATCTGCACATCAACTCTGATCATCCTTTACATCATTAGAGCTGGAAAAAGATCAGCTGCTCCTCCTCTGATTGGCTCTTCTTCTCTGCTTCATATCAGTGTCAGGTGAATGCAGTCAGACAGCAGAGAGGCAGAGGAAGCTGCCATCAGCTGCTGCACTTCTACTATCAGTCCACTAGATGGAGACATGGAGCAACATTTACATTCACTGATTCAACCTGAACAGGAAGTATTTTAGTTAGTTAATTATAAACTCTATAAGTGTATTATATGTTTCATCATAAATTAACTACTTAATAATCCGGCTGAATCTAAGACTAAATATTAAAAATAATTTTTCATTTTAAATGTAAGCAACATGAAATTGTTGTTTCTAACTTTAATGGTGGAGACCAGAGTTTGACACCATGAAATAAAATGATGAAGCAGTTTGTCCAGAGAAGAAAAGAAACATCAGCTGTTTGTCGTATTTGATTTTAGTTCATCAATAATTTATTAATCTTGTAAATTAACCTTCAAACAGCAGAGAGATGAAACTTTGAGCTGAAATCAGAAGTTAACGTCAGAGAGCAAAAACAAAAGTTGGAAGTTTGTTCCACCACAGAAATGCACAGTACCGGCCACAAAGTCAAGAAATTCTGCTTGTAAATTTATATTATTATCTTTAATTCTTACCTGTGAAAGGTAAAGGAGGTGGGTCCACTTTGTACTATAAAACGGTTGAAACTAGTCCATGCAGCACTTTCTCTCCACTGCCACTTTCAAGATGGCGGTGACGTAAGTAGGACTCAGCGTATTTACGTATTAATGCCTATTGTCCAATCAGCGATTTCTCAGGTCTCACACTGGGACAAACCTCTTCCATTTTGTTAATGTTGTAGCGTTTTTGTAATTTGTAATTGTGCTATGTTAATGTTGTTTCAGGGCTCTGAGTTAAAACTGATAAAGTGTCAAAATGATCCGATTGCTATCCGCTGTTCTGAACTGCTTTGAATTTGTGTTGTGTCATCATTAATGACCAGCAGCCTGATGTTTCTATTGTCTCTTGGTTTGTTTTGCTTCATGTCCGATTGATGAATTTCAGAATGACAATGTCTGTGTTGGTGAAACTTGTAAGCTCCGCTGTTGCAGGCATGTCTGTTTTAAAGTTATATTATCATGAGCTTTATTATTTGTGTATAAAGGACCCGGTCATTAGCCCCGCCCCCCGGCCCAACTCTGACTTGTTCCACTTGTGGACAGCTCACCTGGTTTGTAGTTTTTTCTTTCAGAGCAGAAGAACCAGGAAGCAGAAGATCTGCAGTGAAATCAGACTACAAGTGGCTTATGTGATCTGAAAAAAACTAATATTCTGACTGAATCAAACACTTTTTAAAATTTATTTTGAAAGGAAGCAGCAGGAAACTATTGTATATGAATTTAATGGTGGAGAGCTCTCTTACAAAAGTCTGATTCAGATCCAGGATGAGACATAAACCCAAGCTTGACACATTAGTTCGTTCTAGTTTTATCCGTTTCACAAAATCCAAACCAAACTAAGGAGTTGTGACTATGTTGAGCCAGGCCTAAATAAATCAGATGAATATGTGTTAATAAATGTCTTAAAGAAACCATGAGTTCGGTCACAGACTCACTGATGCTACGCTAGATAAATGACATTCGCCAAACCGCACATCGAACAAATAACATCTTTTGATGGAAGATTATAAGGAATTGAAGAACATCATACTCAAGGCAATAAAACAACTGCTAAAATAGTAAACAACAGTCGATTGATTGAATGCATAATTTGCTCAGAATTTAAATTTTCATACAATTTCTAACTAAAAACCATCATAATCATGCCAACCATTTGCTCAAATAAACAACTTTAAATTTATAAATCAGTAGTGGAAGTCAATATTATAATGTGCGGACCTGATAGTGTTTATTTTTTTCTCTTTTTCTCAGTGAAGCAGATGCTTTTATTCTCCTATTACTTTCCTCATCTGCTCTGCGTTCTGCTCTGTGTATTGTACTATCACTTTTGGATCATCTCTCTGCATGTCTTCCTAACTGTAAACTATGGATCTGGGTTTGATGAGGAGAATGAGCAAAGGAGAGCCTTCCTGCCCCACCAGGACATTTACATCTGGATACATGATGAATTCCTGGGGGAAGAGGAAGACCCTGCATCTGTCCATATTGTTGGTTGAGGATTTTTAAGATGTATATATACACTGCTCAAAAAAATAAAGGGAACACTTAAACAACACAATATAACTCCAAGTAAATCAAACTTCTGTGAAATCAAACTGTCCACTTAGGAAGCAACACTGATTGACAATCAATTTCACCTGCTGTTGTGCAAATGGAATAGACAACAGGTGGAAATTATTGGCAATTAGCAAGACACACTCAATAAAGGAGTGGTTCTGCAGTTGGGACCACAGACCACTTCTCAGTACCTATGCTGTCTGGCTGATGTTTTGGTCAGTTTTGAATGTTGGTGGTGCTTTCACACTCGTGGTAGCATGAGACGGACTCCACAACCCACACAAGTGGCTCAGGTAGTGCAGCTCATCCAGGATGGCACATCAATGCGAGCTGTGGCAAGAAGGTTTGCTGTGTCTGTCAGCGTAGTGTCCAGAGGCTGGAGGCGCTACCAGGAGACAGGCCAGTACACCAGGAGACGTGAAGGAGGCCGTAGGAGGGCAACAACCCAGCAGCAGGACCGCTACCTCTGCCTTTGTGCAAGAAGGAACAGGAGGAGCTGCAAAATTACGTCCAGCAGGCCACAAATGTGCATGTGTCTGCACAAACGGTTAGAAACCGACTCCATGAGGATGGTATGAGGGCCCGACGTCCACAGATGGGGGTTGTGCTCACAGCCCAACACCGTGCAGGACGCTTGGCATTTGCCAGAGAACACCAGGATTGGCAAATTCGCCACTGGTGCCTTGTGCTCTTCACAGATGAAAGCAGGTTCACACTGAGCACATGTGACAGACGTGACAGAGTCTGGAGATGCCGTGGAGAGCGGTCTGCTGCCTGCAACATCCTTCAGCATGACCGGTTTGGCAGTGGGTCAGTAATGGTGTGGGGTGGCATTTCTTTGGAGGGCCGCACAGCCCTCCATGTGCTCACCAGAGGTAGCCTGACTGCCATTAGGTACCGAGATGAGATCCTCAGACCCCTTGTGAGACCATATGCTGGTGCGGTTGGCCCTGGGTTCCTCCTAATGCAGGACAATGCTAGACCTCATGTGGCTGGAGTGTGTCAGCAGTTCCTGCAAGATGAAGGCATTGAAGCTATGGACTGGCCAGCCCGTTCCCCAGACCTGAATCCGATTGAGCACATCTGGGACATCATGTCTCGTTCCATCCACCAACGTCACGTTGCACCACAGACTGTCCAGGAGTTGGCGGATGCTTTAGTCCAGGTCTGGGAGGAGATCCCTCAGGAGACCATCCGCCACCTCATCAGGAGCATGCCGAGGCGTTGTAGGGAGGTCATACAGGCACGTGGAGGCCACACACAATACTGAGCCTCATTTTGACTTGTTTTAAGGACATTACATCAAAGTTGGATCAGCATGTAGTGTTATTTCACTTTAATTTTGTGTGTGGCTCCAAATCCAGGCCTCCATTGGTTAATAAATTTGATTTCCATTGATGATTTTTGTGTGATTTTGTTGTCAGCAAATTCAACTTTGTACAGAACAAAGTATTCAATGAGAATATTTCTTTCATTCAGATCTAGGATGTGTTATTTGAGTGTTCCCTTTATTTTTGTTGAGCAGTGTATATATAACTCAACTTTTGATAACAGGATTTCTGCTTTTTGGACTTGGCGGTTATCTGGTATATCATGATTTTAGAAAACTTTGGCAGCTGTTCTGCCCATTGAGATGCTGCCTGTCTCATACAAGGAAATGCCTTGCTGTAAACACTCAGACTCAGATATTGTGTGAGCAGAACCACAAACAAGAAGAGATTCTTGCTGAGAGAAACAGTTCAGTTGCAGTTCCTGAAACTTAACGGCAGAAGGAACAAACATTGGAGAAGTTGCACTCTGATCATAAGTTTGGCTGATCATGAGTTTGGCTGTCTTGATTTGCCATTGAGGTTTATCAGTGAGAACAATTGTTGTCATGTGAATCTGGCTCCCCACTGAGATGCTGGCGTCGCCGGCTCTCCTCCCTCATTCTCCCACAGATCAGTAACCCAGGCTGTTGCAATGCACCAGGTAGCTGAGTTGCTCACTGGGGCAACTTCATTTCTCCGTCATTTCTCCTTCTCCCAAACCACATGTCCTGTTTTTATATTAACAACATGTTGTTTTTCATACGCAGAGGTTTTTTGCAGCTTCACACTGTGTCCTTAGACAAGGTTAGAACAGCAGTCTTCAGAAACAAACAGTAACATAAATCTTTATAACCTTGAAAATAGTGTTTTCTACCATCATAATGTTAAAAATAATAATAGTACATGACTGAATGCCAGAATGAATTTGCATCATTTTATTTCAGGGAGGGAAAAAAGATCAAGACATGCAGACAAGAAGGTGTAATTACTGACAAACACATTGGATTCTGATGGGTTTGGGCCACCAGGCTGAACTAAGAGCAGCAGGTTACTGGCAGAGGATTAATTACCATGTAACATATGTGCTGTTGGTTTTGTGAAACCAAATCAAGGTTTAATTAAGTCAGGATACCTGATAATTCATGGTTTAATCTTCTATCCTTTTTTTGGGAAACATCACTCAAAGTTTGAATCCAGCAAATAGAAACATAAAATAGTTTGATCAGAGAAAAACCAAAGAAACATCAGCTGTTCATGTTGTTTGGTTGCAGTTCATCAATATTCTAATAATCCTGAAGAATAAAAGGAAGAGATGAAACTTTGACCAGAAATCAGAAGTGGATGTTTTCTAAAAACATCAGAGAGCAAAAACAAACAAGAAAGTTCCTGAGGTCAAAGTTCAAGAAGGAAAATAAAGAAAACTTACAGTTTGTTCAAATGATCCAAAGAGTTGATGAAGAAAATATGAACAACAAAATGAATCTAAACTGAAAGTAAATGTGAGGGATGTGGTGGGACTGATGACATCACAACTCACATGATTTTTAGTTTCTTCTTTCAGAGCAGCAGAAAGTCTGCAGTGAAATTAGAGGCAGGTTGATAAAACCTTCATGAGGAAGGAGAGAAGTTCTGATGAAAATGTTTCATGATGGAATCATGAGGAGAAAAGAGTCCAGAGAAAAGAACAGCTGATTCCTGCTGCAGTAACTGGTCTGACTAGAAATACAAACAGGAAATAATCAGAAAGATCTAAATAAATAATCAGTAGTTCCTGATATCACCACAATACTGCAGCTGAAATCACACATTATTATAATATAGATTATTACTAAAGCTCCTATATACTGTCTCCAATATATATTTTTATATAATTATTATCTTTCTTACTTCTGAATCATGAGGCTTTTCACATTCCTGGGTAAAAGTTACTCAAGAAATCAAAATGTACAAATAATATGAATTCTGATTGACTAGAAGTTACCTGTGGAAAACCACAAGGGTCAGAACTGGGTCCTAAACTTTTCTTACTTTACATAAATGATTTATGCAATGAATCTAATATTTGCTGATACATTATTTTGATCTGGTCAGTTTGGAGCAGCAACAGTTTAATGGAAGGAGAATTACAAATATTAATGATGAGACAAAACTAGATTAACACTAAATTATGGAAACATTTGTAATATTTAGTAACAAGAAAGTAAAAAAATGAAAGTGCATACTTTAAAATGTTATGATTTAGTTTCCTGGGGGTCCACATTGAGCAGGGCCTCACATGGAACATGAACACCTTGGAGCTGATAAAAAAGGCCCAGCAAAGACTGAACTTCCTGAGGGTTCTCAGGAGGAACAGCATCAAGGAGAAGCTGCTGGTGTCCTTCTACAAGTGCTCCATAGAGAGCATACTGACCTACTGTATCTGCGTCTGGTATAACAGCAGCACTACGGCTCAAAGGAAAGCTCTCCAAAGGGTTGTGAATACAGCCCAAAAAATCATTGGCTGCCCTCTCCCCTCACTGGAGGACCTGCACAGCGACCGCTGTCTAAGAAAAGCACAACACATCACAAAGGACACTTCTCACCCCGGACATTCTCTGTTCACACTGCTGCCTTCAGGCAGAAGATACAGAGCAACCAGAACCAGAACCAACCGTCTCAGAGACAGTTTCTACCCGATTAGTTTTTTGGGGGGGTTTCTTACCAGTTATTTGTTATTTCTTACATTGTGTGTGAATTGTGAGACAGTTATTTTTTGTTTTTAAGCATATGCACTGACTGATGGCACCTTTTAAATTTTGTTGTCCTTGTGACAATGACAATAAAGATTTATCTTATCTTATCTTAAGTGAATTTAAAGGTGCACTATGAGAGTTTAATAAAGAAAATATATACTTTTTTACATATTTGTTAAAACTGTCATTATGTTGTGACAGTATGGTATGAAAGATAATCTGTGAAAAATCATTTTCCCCTGTCTTTTCCCAATCACATTTTATCTGTTTCATAGCAAACTGTCACAACATGGTGACAGCTTTAACAAATATGGAGAAAACATATTTTTGATTAAAGTTATATATTGCACCTTGAATAAAATGCAACTACACAGCATTTTTTTGAGAAGTCTGGAATGTATACGGGCTGCACAGTGGTGCAGTTGGTAGCACTGTTGCCTTGCAGCAAGAAGGTCCTGGGTTCGATTCCCGGCCGGGGTCTTTCTGCATGTAGTTTGCATGTTCTCCCTGTGCATGCGTGGGTTCTCTCCGGGTACTCCGGCTTCCTCCCACAGTCCAAAAACATGACTGTCAGGTTAATTGGTCTCTCTAAATTCTCCCTAGGTGTGTGTGTGTGTGTGTGAATGGTTGTTTGTCCTGTATGTCTCTGTGTTGCCCTGCGACAGACTGGCGACCTGTCCAGGGTGTACCCCGCCTCTCGCCCGGAACGTAGCTGGAGAGGCACCGGCAACCCTCCCGACCCCATTAGGGACAAGGGTGAACAGAAAATGGATGGATGGATGGAATGTATATTTTGCATGTTGTCTGTGACTGTTGTTCATGGGGAGAGACATTTCAATAATCTAAAATTAATAGAAAAAATTTAAGCAACCTACTTGCAGATTGTTGCATGTAAAATTCATGAGCAGTAAATATTGTGCTAGTATCAGTTTTGGACCAAAGAAAGCAAGGCAGTTACAAGCCTTTAATATTGTGACGCTTTTTATGGGTCAAATAGACTCAAAAAATGGTAACAGCAGCTGCATGGGGGGCCCAATCTAATTTTTTGTCATGGGGCCCAAGATTCCTGGTGACGCCCCTGCAGACAGATCCAAATGACTGATGAACTTGTGTAGATTTCTCTGCAGATGCAACAAGGAGGAATTTGTGAGGCTGTATGTTCAGATCCCAGCAGCTGAAGTTCTGGTATTTTTAGTGAAGTCGTTTGATTTAATTTATTGTAAGTTATTGAGGCCACAGTCAGTGGTTTTTCTCACTGAGGAGAAAAAGTTAGAAGTTCATCTGCTATATGTGTGATGAGATCTGGATTCATGGTTCCCAAACCAGATGCTCAGATCTTCTCATCTGGAACATCTGGGAGAGCTTCTGACTAAAACTACAAACATCAGGTTCAATGAGGATCTGATAGATCTGAGAAGGTGAACGATGATGTATTACATTTTTTATAAGTTGAATTTTATTTAAGGTGTTTAAAAACAAAGTTTTTAATTTTGTTTGACTTTTTCTGACAATTATGACAGTTTTTCCTTAAAAATTGAGCCAGTTTTATTTATAATTGTCTTATATTTTTCTTCACCATTTCATCAAACTGTGTTAAAAATAAATAAACTCCAGTCACTTGAGGAAACTGTATTAGTGATTAATATTTCTGCTCCAGAAATTAGATATTCCATTTTTAGTTCAATACATTTACTTTATAATTGGTCACCAAATGATTTATAGAATAAATGTCGGCCAGTAAACGGGTCAAAATCCTTTAAAAAATAAAAATAGTATTACATCCAGTAACAGTTCATTACTAAAAACACAAATTAAACACCAATTTAATTCACATAAAAATTAATCAACTTTGTAACAAACATTTCAAACAGATCCTCATAAAATCAGAAAGTTCAGTAGATTGATTTTATTTTCTGAACTTTTTAAAGTTTTATTTTAAAAACCTAATAAAAACAGAAATGTTCAATCTCCCAAATGTAAGAACAATAATGACAATAGAATAATTCAGTTGAATTGAATTATTTTAAGCAGAACCAAGTATGATAAATAATGTAATCATTCACAAGTTCCCCAAATGTGAGCTTCTTTCAAAACGGAAAAGATTTCAATGAACTTCTAAACCATCATATTACTCCTGGGTAGAGACGCTCCCATCAGGGTTTTTCCTGCCGGTTCTGATCACCATGAGGTCCGATCACTGCCGATCACAGATACCGATCACATGGATTGGCTGTTAATGTTTGGCTTTAGGTAGAAATGCTACTATGTGATCTGGCAAAATGGAGCCATAAAATCACCTCATTTAGACAAAAACATGTCCAATACTTGCAGGCTCACGGCTAATTGTTCTGGTTCTGATGGCTTGTTTCTGACCCAGTAGAGTAATTCAGCAGAACACAGGGAGGAGGCAGAGGAACTCCATTTGTTCTCTCAGATTATCTCATGTTAGGACATAGAGAAAGTTACATTAAAACTTTTTTAAAGTTTCCTCCTCAGTACCGCGTAGCGATGGTCCAACAAAGAATTATTGTGATGATTAATCAGGTTAAAAATTGGCTCATTCTGAAGATTTTTAACCATTTAAACCTTTTTTATACAGTTTTATACATTAAAAGATACAAAAATAGATAATTAAATCACTTATTAGAATATATTTATAAAGTTTTTTCCATCTATTTTTAAACTTTCTAACTTCTTTTCTGCAGTTCCAGGGTGAGTCTTTCTTCATGACTCTTTAAGGAATGAGAAGCTCAGCTCAATGTTTTTATCCAACCTTGTTATTAATCAGTGAAATAAGTTGGAGGAGAGACGTTTGGTTCCTGTTGCAGCTCAGTGTTAATCTGGTTAATCTGAGAGATGAGCTCCAGTCTAACACTGCAGTGAGGATTAAAACCGGCCAGACAAGGTGAGGGACGGAGGAGAGGTCACCATCAGGAAGTTTGAACCTCTGCAACAAACTGCATTTTAATCACAACCAGCTGCTGATTTTACTGGGTTTTGCTTTTTCCAATTAAATCCTTTATTTTCCGGTTTGGGTTGAATCAGGTGTGGCCCACGTTGGCGCTGTGGCGGGTCATATCCATGTTGGTTTATTCACTAAAAACAGGTTTACTTTCTGTTATCAGATTTAAATGTAAAATATAGCAGAGATGCAGCGATCAGACCTTTTCTGTCCAACACTGATCTCCAGTTTTCATTCTGCTCTGATCTTCCAGTTCCTGGGATTTTTCCTCCAAAGAGAAAAATGTTCTGCAGGTTCTGAGTTTCAGGTAGAAGTTCTGAATGAAACAGAAAATATGAAGATTTTCTCACTTTAGGCTTCAAAGCATTGACCTCTGACCTTCATGGGATGGGAATGTTTGACTTTAAATCAGGACTTTCTGAAAGGCAAAGTTGATGAAAAAATCTTTTTAATGTAAATATTTAAATTTGACCAGGAAAAGAACAGAATGAGCAGCAAATGAACCAAATGCAGAAAACAATGTTTTTTACTTCTCTAAAACACATGAAGAAAAACTGCAGCAAATTTACAAATGGAAGATTTAATATTCAAATCTGACATGTTTAGAAAAATAGGAGCCGATAGAAACAGAAAATGTTCAGTGATTGAGAAAAACTGATCAACATTTCAATGAAATCTGATGAATGAAAGGAAAAAATAAGAGAACAACATCTTGATATTCAGTGTGAAGCTTTGACTGGAAACAAACAGAAAAACATGAGGATCCTGGAATATTCCTGGAATAATCCTGGAATAATCCCAGCTTCCATCTTTTTAGGACTGGAAGAATAAAAAGTTTCCAAGGATTCAATCAAAATTGTTTCATCAAGAAACAGATTGTAGAGACTGAACTATCTGTTCAACAGTGAGAGAGTTTCTCTGACAGGAGGAAAATCTTTAGACTCTTTAGACTCAAATCAGCACAGAAACACTGAGGAACCGGACCTGAGCCACGAGAACCCAAAACCAGGAACCAGAGGTTCAGTGAATGTGGTGTTGAAGGAGTGGAGGAGGATCAGTGAGTCAGAGGAAACTCTGTAGAAGGACAGAATGCCAGCAGGACAGTCCACATACACTGCTACTCTGTTAGAAACAGAGGAGGAAGAGAGACGAGTTTCTATGTCATTGTGCCAGACAGAGTAACCAACATCAGAGCAGCTCAGACTCCAGGAATGATCATTCCATCCAAACCAACAGTCCTCTACTGTTTCCTTTCCTCCTGATTCTTCTGTAACTCACTGATATATAAACTTCTCCTCTCCACTCAACCTCCCAGTAACAGCGACCAGTCAAACCAGTTCTACACAGCAGCTGATGATAACAATCAAATCTGTCTGGATGATCAGGATATGACTGAAGCTCCTTCACATATGTCACCTTCCTGATGTCTTCAGACAGTTTGAGTTTTCTGTTCACTGTGTTTGTGTCGATGGTGAGTTGACAGGAATCTGATGGAGAGAACAAACACAATCCAGCTGCAGTTATTGATCATTTATTGACACTTTGATGATGACTCCTGAATGAGTGATGTGACAGTTTGAAGATGGTTGAATGTGAGCTGCTTTGTTGTCATGAATCAGATGAAAAACACACTTACACTTCCTCACACCTGGTGTCAAGAATGGGACTCCAGCAGGCTCCACCCTGAAGGAGGAGGGGGGTCAGACCATCAGTCTCTTTCAGCAGCAAACATGGACATTACATGTCTCTCAGACACACATTGTCCTCCACTGAGACAGGAACAGTCCAACATTTGGATTGCAAACTGCAGTGGATGTAGGAAGGACAGTTGGTGCTGCTGCAGCACAACTCATTTCTCCAAACACAGGAAAAGCTCCAACAGAGAGGAGAAAGGAAATCCCTCAGTAACAACCTGAAGAAACTCACTGAAGCCTAAAAGGACATCAGGAAACTAAGGAAACATTTCTGGAAGCTCAACCTGATTTAATAATCAGCATTAAAATACAATCAATCTAAACTCTGACACAACACCTGGATACCTGTTCCATCCACACTCCCACACACAGATGAAGGAATGAAACACTAAACAGCCCTGCTGCTGAAAACCTGCTGTGGCCTCACTGTAATATCCAGAAATACAAACATTAAAAAGGAGAAGCTGCATCACATTCAACAAAGAGTTCAACAAGAATCAGAGATTTGATCTCTGAGCTCAGACTCACAAACCAGGGAGAGGCTTCCATCATCACACACCTCTGACAAACACCTCCAACCTTTCAGCACTTCCTCTACCAACCAACACCACCAGGTGGCGCTGCTGCACACATTTACAATGAGACCAAGAAGAAGAAGCAGCATCCTGAATCCAGCAGCTGCAGTAATGGCTTGTGAAAGTGTCCAAGGAGCATCTGGAACCAGAACCAGCAGATCCAACAGTCCAGAGAGTCTTTGTTTGCATCTTTCCTCTCAGATTTCCAAGCTGCTCTGAGAGGGAAATGACATCATCGTTCTACTGATGATGTCACGCTCTGATGTCACTGATCAGGAGCTGCTGGACTTGTACATTCCAGCATGGAGGACAGAGAAGATCTCAGCTCTGATGAGGAGCTGGCCTGCCTTCAAACTGATTCAGGGTCAAAGAAATATTTCCAGATGAAGTCAGACTAAAATGTTGGATTGTCCTGCTGTTGCAATCAGAGGCCAAGAAGAAGCTTATAAGAAGAAGAATATAATTATTGACCTGAACTGGTTCTAAAGGTCTGGATGGTAAAAACATCCATTGTTTTTATGTCTCATTAGTTTCCAGAAAGAGTTGAAATGTTTCAGAAGCTTTTATCCAGCAGCTCAGTAAAGATCTCTCCTCTTTCCAACCTGATTTAGTCCATGAAGCAGAACATCTCTGCTGCTGCAGCAACAGGAGGAAAACTTCTCCAGCTCTCAACTTCTACACTCTGACTGCTTGGAAACAGATCAGGGAGGAACAGCCTTTTCTCCAGGCTGCCTCCTCCTGACTCTAGCGCCACCTACTGGCTGCTCACCAGAGGTGGAGAAAGAACTCAAACAATGTACTGAAGTAAAAGTACAAATAAACAGACAAAAATGTTCTCTAGTAAAAGAACCACATTAACATTTTTACTTGATTAAGTATTTAAAATATTTAAATTATTAAAAGTAAAAGTACTTGCTGAATGTTTACCTAATGGTTAATACAATATCATTAAGTGTACCGATCACATTAATTGTACTACATCAGTAATGAGCCATTTAAAGCTGCAGATAAATCATGTTTTATTGTGTTTACTCTCTGTGACAGTTTAGATTTAGATTTGTGATTCTATGCATCAGAATATCAGGATGACCTGCGTCTCTCTAACAGTCCTTAACTACAATCATTTTCAGTAAATTAGAATATTTATAAAATGTATTTCAGTAACTCGGCTCACAAGTTAAACACATCATACAGATTAATTCCCCACAAACTGTTTTAAAGCTTTTATTTATAAATTATCATGATTTGTTGCTTACTGTCATGATCTGTGTTCATTTTGAGTCTCTGTCCTGTCCTCCCTTTGATGATTCCCAGGTGTGTCTCATTCCCCGATTACCTTCTGTGTATTTAGTGTCACTTGTGTCTCTGTTGGGTCCTCGTCTCACCTGGCTTCCTGTTCCCTATAGTCTGTGTGCCCAGTCTCTCGTCTCATCCTTCATGTACCGGTTGCTACCGGCGTCCAGCCCAGGCTCCGCCCCGGCCGTGCTGCCCGGCTTTTGGATTTGGTGGACTGAGTAATTTTTGGACATTTTTCATTAAAAACATTTATTTCTTCACATCCTGGGTCTCCCGCCTGCTGCCTTCACTACCTCACACCGTTTCCTGACACTTACAGTTAATGAAAACATGACATTTCTGATCAGATTACAGACCAATAAAAAACCTTAATGTAGAAATTTGGGTCTGATGAAAAATATGTTTAATATCTGCTTAAATTGTTTTAAAATCCTACCAACGAGCCTCATGGGAACCAATATTCTAATTTATTGAATATGACTGTAAATGTAAATATGAGATGGAGATTATTCACATTAATTCAGTAACCAGGATGTGGAGGAGTTTAACGTTACTGGGACATTCATGGCAGGAGACGCTGCGCTCCATGCGCCCCGACCGCAGTAATCAATGTTACTGCCAGTTCAGCTGCTTACAACTATTTAATTGTTTTATTTATTGCAGTCGATTTAAACTAGAAGCTGGTAAGATTACATAAAACTTCTCTAACCTAAATCAGTTTAACACCCAAAACTCAGACAGCGTTTAGCAGCTTAACTTTCCTCGATATGTTTTTCAGATTTGATGGTGAATTTTTGAAAGCTAGCAGTTCATGATATCAGGGAGGCAAAGGCAGCACCAGAATCATTGATTACTTTCAAACTAAAGAACAAATCAAAAAGAGCAAAGCGACTGGATGTAACTTGTAACGCAACGCTTTATAGAAATGTAGTGAAGTAGAAAGTACAGATACTGTAAAATGTAGTGGAGTAAAAGTTCCCACCATTAAATCTACTTACGTACAGAAACATGAAAAATGTCCTTAAGTTCAGTAACAAAGTTCTTGTCCCAACAACCAGGATCAGGTGAAGGACCTCTGCAGTCCCATGATGCTTCCTCTCCCTCTTCTAAACCATCTGATGGGCTGATATCATCCCATCTACTTTATCAATAAAATGTTATTTTCCATAGGCAGAGGAACCGGGGGACGTATCACCCCCCCAATACTGGTGACAGTCACATTCGTCTCACCTAATAATTTCACCGAAGTTGCGAAGAATTTTGAAATCTTCCACTCGCGTGCTTTTATTTTGAAGGCCCCCCTTTAAGGCTCAGAGGGCTTAAAGGCAACAGGAGTCAGAAACTCCATGTGAAAGAGGTAAACAGCCTGTCAGGTAATGTTGCCATGAACATTGTTTGTTTATAATATCTTGCTGTCACTTTACTTTCACATGTTATAACGAAATATTTTTGGTTTAAAACCGTTTTAATTCTGGAATACTCACAGTTCAAAAATGTTACTACTAACTTTGTCTAAAAGTTAGTTACTCTAGTCACAATGTTTTACTTCATCACAATGAGGCTGAAACAGCAGCAAAATTAGCCTTTAGCAACGGCTACACAACACCTGATCAACTGACCACTTAACATGTTAATTTAATTATATTATATTATTTATATTATATTATATTTATATATTATGTTTATTTATTATATTTATATTATATTATATAATTATATTTATGTTATATTATATTATATTA